>NC_079189.1:242924948-243612790 GCF_029499605.1 Hyla sarda | reverse complement strand
TCATCTCCCCCCCCCCCCCCCCTTCATCATCACTGCCTGTCAATCCCTTCATCAGTGGCCTTCAACCTGTGGACCTCCAGATGTTGCAAAACTACAACTCCCAGCATGCCCGGACAGCCATGATGGGAGTTGTACTTTTGAAACCTCTGGAGGTCCGCAGGTTAAAGACCACTGCGGCCTTCGTCATCATCCCCCCCCCCCTTCATCATCACCGCCCGTCAATCCCTTCATCAGTGGTCTTCAACCTGCGGACCTCCAGATGTTGCAGAACTACAACTCCAGGCATACTGGGAGTTGTAGTTTTGAAACCTCTGGAGGTCCGCAGGGTAAAGACCACTGCGGCCTTCGTCATCATCTCCCCCCCCCACCCCCCCCCCCCCCCCTTCATCATCACCGCCTGTCAATCCCTTCATCAGTGGCCTTCAACCTGTGGACCTCCAGATGTTGCAAAACTACAACTCCCAGCATGCCCGGACAGCCATGATGGGAGTTGTACTTTTGAAACCTCTGGAGGTCCGCAGGTTAAAGACCACTGCGGCCTTCGTCATCATCCCCCCCCCCCCCCCTTCATCATCACCGCCCGTCAATCCCTTCATCAGTGGTCTTCAACCTGCGGACCTCCAGATGTTGCAGAACTACAACTCCAGGCATACTGGGAGTTGTAGTTTTGAAACCTCTGGAGGTCCGCAGGTTGAAGACCACTGCGGCCTTCATCATCATCATCATCATCATCCAGCCTCCCCCCCCCCCTTTTGTTTTGTACTCTCCTCCCCTTGGCGGGAAGTTAGGGTGAGCAGGTCCGGGCCATCTATGCTGCAGGGACCGTCCGGTGGGGATGGTTAGTCGTTGCGGGCTGTCCATTTTCACCGGGGGGGGGGGGGGGGCTCTTCTCTGTGCTTCGGGCCCGGACTAGTGTCGTTGCCTTGACGACGACGCACAGGGATGATGGCTGTCCGGACACGCTGGGAGTTGTAGTTTTGCAACATCTGGAGGTCCGCAGGTTGAAGACCACTGAGAAGGGATTGACAGGCGGAGAGTTCACTCGAGTATAAGCCGAGGGGAGCGTTTTCAGCACGAAAAATTGTGCTGAAAAACACCCCCAAAAAAGCGCCTTCACCACAAAAAAACGCTGATCAGTACTACGGAACTGATCAGCGGCGGGTGGGCTTTAGCTAACAGTGGAGGACCACTCTTTATAGCTAGGAGGGCCACTATGGCTGCCCAATCACAGCTGTACTGGGGGGTGGCAACACTGCCACCTCCCAGTACTCTACGGATGATGAATGGTGGTGTATATTACACCACCGATCATCATTCTTATCCGGGTCATCGGGTCACACGTGACCCAGATAATCCGAAATCGCCGCAGATCGCTGCTTAGTATTTACCGCCGATCACTGATATGGGGGATCCTCAAGATACCCCCTCGGCACTTTGCCTGGATGCTTTCTGAATGATTTCAGCAAGCATCCTGCTCCGATCCCCGCCTGGCGTGCGGCGGGAACCGGAATCACCGAAAATCGCCGGTCTGATTTAACTCGCGATTTCCGGTGATCGCCAACATGTGGGGGTCTCAAGACCCCCCTCGGCGATGTGCCGGGATGCCTGCTGAATGATTTCAGCAGGCATCCCAGTCCTGTTCCCGACTGGAATTCCCACAGGCATACCCATACGCCTTCAGTCCTATTCATATAAAATGAATACAAAATTTATAAGTATTATATACACATTTGTGGTATCAATAAAAGTACAGCTCAAAAGTACAAAAATTATCCCTCATACCGCCGCCTATACGGAAAAATGAAAAAAGTTATAGGTCGTCAAAATAGAGGGATTTTAAACATACTAATTTGGTTAAAAAGTTTTTTAAGCCATGGGGATCGTACTGACCCACAGAATAAAGAACACATGTAATTTTTACTGTAAATTGTACAGAGTGAAAACAAAACCTTCCATAATTAGCAAAATTGCAGTTTTCTTTGTAATTTCCGCACACATATAATATTTTTTTGGTTGCGCCACATTTTATGGTAAAATGAGTGATGTCATTACAAAGGACAACTTTATTTTTTATTTATTTTTTTGCATTTTTGTTTTTTCCTCCTCGCCTTCTAAAAATCATAACTTTTATATTTCCATCTACAGACCCATATGAGGGCTTGTTTTTTGCGTGACCAATTTTACTTTGTAATGACATCACATATTTCACTATAAAATGTATGACGCAACTCAAAAAAAATATTATTTATGTGGGGAAATTGAAAAGAAAACTGCAATTTAGCAAATTTTGGACCTTTTTGTTTTCATGTTTTACACTTTATGGTAAAAATTAGATGTTTTCTTTATTCTGTGGGTCAATACGATTACAATGATACCCATGGTTTATGCAGGAGGTGTGTCGGCCGCAGTATGATGCTGCGGCCAGCACGCCCCCTCTACGTATCTATATGGGAGAGGTGGAGATGCAGCGTTCATGCATCCCACCTCTCCCATAGAGCTGTATGGGGGGGGGGGCATGCCGCCAACCTCACGGCAATGGCTAGGTCCTGTTCGGGAGATCGAAGATCGCAGGGGGTCCCAGCGGTCGCACCTCCCGTGATCAGACAGTTATCCACTATCCTGTGGATAGGAAGTGTCTTTACACTGCAGATGTCCTTTAAACTCCTGAACTGCTGCAGATGCTTTGATCTTTATTGATCATGGCATCTGAGGGGTTAATGGCAGACATCAGCACGATCGCTGATGTCCCCCATTACTGGCAGGTCCCTGACCTGCCGTGCATGATGCGGGCACCGATCCGGTATGCACATAATGTACGTGACGTAAATGTACGCCATGGTGCGTTGAGTCCCACCTCATCATGATGTACATTTATGTCCATTGTTGGGGTTAATAAAATATATTGTTAACAAATTCTACTGTATACTGTTGTTAGAAACAAGCCTGTATCTCAACAGATGCCTTGAGCTTAGAGCTGTGTCATGGTGGTGTTGTCAGATCGCTACCCAAGTGTATTCATTTGCTTTCTAGTAAACACGGTACTTGCAGAAATAATAGTTTCCCTTTAATTGCATCCCATACAGTACTTGTTAGGGTAAATTCACACACAGAGGATTTTCAGAAGAAAATTCCCCTTACCTTCAGCTACTACTTCAGTAATAAAGTGCTGGAAATCCGAGGTGACACAAGTACTGATATAATTGCTATTCTCTGTATAGAGGGTCACTATTATCCGTGATCTGTAGAAAAGGTGGATACATTGGGACAGATTTAATAAAACTTTGACTCATACATGTGGTGCAGTTTTAGACATTTTAGTCTATTTTACACCATTCATTGGTTGACTTAATTTGCTTCATGATATGTGAAATTTTAATGTGCGTTTTTGGCCTATTTTTAAGCTTTACCTTTTTCCTTCTAATCCATGCAATATGGTTCAAGCAAGTCTAAGAAGTGTCTAAAATATAATAAATATGATAAAAGTTATGTAAGCCATTCATTTTTGCTTCAAATTGCATCAGAAAACAAAACATTTGCAATAGTAAATCTGTACCTCTGAGAGACCCATGACATCCCTGTAATACCACTAAATGACCAGTAGGCTAAATGCAGAAGCTATTGTTTTCACCATCAGGACAATGGGGGAGAGTTATCAAATTCTGTGCAGACATAGAGTGGTTGTCCAAAGCAACCAATCAGATCGCTTCTTTCATTTTTAAAGAGGCCTGTGAAATGTAGAAGTAATCTGATCTGCCGAATCCGGTTGGGGGAGGGGAAAAAGGGTGCTCCAATGGCGCCAAAATCCATTGACTTTAATGAGCAGACCGGAGTCAAACAATGACTCCGATCGGCTCATTTTTGGCCCGTATCCGGTTTTGTGACTGGACCTGAAATCGTAGTATACTACGGTTTTAGGTCTGGTCGCAAAAGCGGATACGGGTTAAAGCAATATTCACTTATGCATATGCTGGAATGAATAATTGTTTTTGGTCTCTTCACTTTAGTTAGAAGCATGATTTCTCCACTTTTGATGGCTTAGTGTTAAATCCTATAAATGTCAGAACTGTAGCTGGAAGAGCAGCGTGGTGTGTCCTCCAGCTGTGGGAGGTCCCATTCTCTAATATTTTAACACTGCTCAAATGAAGTGTTAAATGCACGTCCTGCCTGCATCGATTGATGTGAAAGATATGCTTGCTTCCCAAAATATTGTGGATAAAAAAAAGTACCGTATATACTCGAGTATAGGCCGAGTTTTTCAGCACGATTTTTCGTGCTGAAAACACCCCCCTCGGCTTATACTCGAGTGAACTCCCCCACCCGCAGTGGTCTTCAACCTGCGGACCTCCAGAGGTTTCAAAACTACAACTCCCAGCAAGCCCGGGCAGCCATCGGCTGTCCGGGCTTGCTGGGAGTTGTAGTTTTGAAACCTCCGGAGGTCCGCAGGTTGAAGACCACTGCGGCCTTCAACATCATCCAGCCCCCTCTCACCCCCTTTAGTTCTGAGTACTCACCTCCGCTCGGCGCTGGTCCGGTCCTGCAGGGCTGTCCGGTGAGGAGGTGGTCCGGGCTGCTATCTTCACCGGGGAGGCCTCTTCTAAGCGCTTCGGGCCCGGCCTCAGAATAGTCACGTTGCCTTGACAACGACGCAGATACGTCGTTGTTAAGGCAACGGCTCTATTCCGGGCCGGAAGCGCGGAGAAGAGGCGCCCCCGGTGAAGATAGCAGCCCGGACCACCTCCTCACCGGACCACCTCCTTACCGGACAGCCCTGCAGGACCGGACCAGCGCCGAGCGGAGGTGAGTACTCAGAACTAAAGGGGGTGAGAGGGGGCTGGATGATGTTGAAGGCCGCAGTGGTCTTCAACCTGCGGACCTCCGGAGGTTTCAAAACTACAACTCCCAGCAAGCCCGGACAGCCGATGGCTGCCCGGGCTTGCTGGGAGTTGTAGTTTTGAAACCTCTGGAGGTCCGCAGGTTGAAGGCCGCAGTGGTCTTCAACCTGCGGACCTCCGGAGGTTTCAAAACTACAACTCCCAGCAAGCCCGGACAGCCGATGGCTGCCCGGGCTTGCTGGGAGTTGTAGTTTTGAAACCTCTGGAGGTCCGCAGGTTGAAGACCACTGAGGGCGAATGATGAGAAGAGGATGATGAAGGGGGGGGGGTGTGGGGATGATGAAGGGGGGTGGGGATGATGAAGGGGGGGGGTGTGGGATGATTACAAGGGGATGATGAAGGGGGGATGTGTGGGATGATAAGGGGATGTGTGGGATGATGACAAGGGGATGATGAAGGGGGGATGTGTGGGATGATGACAAGGGGATGATGAAGGGGGGATGTGTGGGATAAGGGGATGTGTGGGATGATGACAAGGGGATGATGAAGGGGGGATGTGTGGGATGATGACAAGGGGATGATGAGGATGTTAATGACGGGTCTGGATGATGACAGGGGGGGATGAGGTATTTCCCACCCTAGGCTTATACTCGAGTCAATAACTTTTCCTGGGATTTTGGGTTGAAATTAGGGGTCTCGGCTTATACTCGGGTCGGCTTATACTCGAGTATATACGGTAGTATTTAAGCAGCTTAGAAGACAAAAATAAGTTTTATGTGCGAACACTAAGCAATTTTGTTATTTTTTTATTTGTTAAAAAAAATCACAAAAACTATATAAATTTGGCATGACTGTAATTTCACTGACCTACAGAATAAACTTTACATGCCATTTTTACTTTACAGTGAAAAAACGAATTCCCTATTTTTCTATTTTTTCCCACAGTTTTCATTATAGGCTAAAATGAAAGGTGCCATTAAAAAGTCCAACTTTACCCCCACAGAGAGGCCCTCCTGCAGCTCTGTCAACAGAAAAAACAACAATGAGGCTAGGTTCACACTGCAGAATCTCGGCAAAAAAATTTCCACCCGGAGACTCCGAGTGCGGCCAGCGCCAGCTGAATCAGTCGGCGCTAAGACCGCGCGGACACTGCAGTCTCCAATAGACTGCAATATGTTCCACGAGTATTTCCGCCTGAAGAAAGAGCAACCCCATTCTTCAGGCAGAAATTTTCAAGCGTATTTTCCGTTCACAAATTCCGAAGTGTTCCATTCACTACACTATACATTTTAGTAAGCGGAATTTCTGCCGGCAATTTCAAAGCGGAATTGTAGGCGGAAATTCTGTAGTGTGAACCTAGCCTAAGGCCCTTGGGTGGTGTGAAAGGAGAAAAGTCTGAACCAAATAAATGGAAAAAGCTGTGGCATTTATTAGGATTATAGGAACACTGGACCTAGAGGATTGTCTGGGATATTTATAAAATGGTTATAGTGTTCCTGTTAGACTCCATGTCATAGTAAATCATTACATAGA
The DNA here is from genome assembly GCF_029499605.1 of Hyla sarda. Taxonomy (NCBI): domain Eukaryota; kingdom Metazoa; phylum Chordata; class Amphibia; order Anura; family Hylidae; genus Hyla; species Hyla sarda. Next base: position 243,606,425 of record NC_079189.1, on the reverse strand, counting down.
TTAGTTAATCATTTCATCATTACCATGTGCACTTTGCTTCAGTCCTAAAGTGTACCGTAGATAACATCAGGTAACAACTGAAATGTCCCCTGTGACTTTGAGCTTTTGTAGTGATTTCCCAACCCCCTCCCCCAAATATCTATGTTGTATTCCTAAAATTATCTGTGGCCTACAGTATGTACTGAAACCGTATCCAGCACTGGAACACCAAGCACAAAGAGCATAAAAGTTTTTCGTGGTCCCTGATCGTTCAGATGGGAAAATAGTGCATTCATATAGGTGCCTGACTGCTGTGTGCTCTATGCCAGTCTTGTGTTTCTCAACAACTTTCCCCCTTCTGGTGAATAGGGGCCATAGATATGCTTTTCTTGCACATATTTTAAATGTAGATTATAAACATATACAGTGATCCCTTAACTTACAATGGTCTCAACAAACAATAGTTTCAGCATACAATGGTCTTTTCTGTACCATTGTAACTTGAAACCAGACTCAACATACAATGCTACGGACAGTCCAGATCTGTGAAACATGTCAGTGGCTGGAAGATCTGACCAATCAGAATAGGCATTCACTGGTAAAACCCCTGTATTACTGAAGTGTATGCAGTGACTGGTGTCTGGTAGTGCCCCCTACAGTACAGGGAGGTATTACATGTTCTGTACTCTTTACCTGTACCAGGGTTACCTGCTCCTTTGGACACCAGGTGAGGGCGGCTCCATGTAACTTTTTAGGACATTGCGTGTACTGTACAGAACCCTGAAGAAGCTCCTTTCCTCTACATAGACCAGTGTTTCCCAAGCAGGGTGCCCCCAGATGTTGCCTTTGGCTGTCCGGGCATGCTGGGAGTTGTAGTCTTGCAACAGCTGGAGGCTCGCTGCTTGGGAAACACTGACATAGACAGTGATTACAGCTCCCAGCAGGGTGTGTGCGGGTGTGTCTCCTGAGACTTCCAGCAGAGCAGAACCAAGCAGAGATTTCCAACAAGCCTTCCCCAGGTTTGTGGCAGATTCCTGGGGAAGAAGCTCCTGCAATGGAGCCTCGTGGCTCCACTCCCCGTTCCAGGCTGGCGGGAAGTGGAGTGAAAACTTCGACAGCCATTGTTCCGGCCGGGAGAAGATCGGGCAGAGTCTGCAGCAATGCAGGCTCTGCTACCCAGGCTACGGGTGCCAGCCAGAGATCCACTGGTGGAAGAAAGGCACGGAAAGGCAGTGTGGAGATGTGGTCGGAGAGTGGGCCCGGCGAGTCCAGTTCCACATACTGCTCCCGCATGGCCGCAAGGTTTGCGGAGTACGAGCAGCGCGGCGGGGAGCTGAGGATGGCCAGAGAGGATCTGCGTGCGACCCAGAGTCTGATGAGTACCGGATCCAGAAAGAGCAAGCCAGAACTGAAGAAGAGGATAACATCGCTGAAGGGCGAGATTGTGAAGCTGGAGGCGAGGAGAGCGGAGATACTGGAGGGGAGCGGTCTCTTCAAGGAGAAGCTGATCAACAGCAATCGGTTTGCCGCCACGAAATCCCCAGGTAAGGTGGAGGTGGATGATGGGGAGAGTAGTGGCGGCGAAGATAGTGAGGATGGTGGTGAAGAGGAGAAGATGGAGGAAAGTGTGGGAGTTGTAGCTACTCCAGGTGACACCCAGACCCAGGACAGCTACATTGAGGCTGGACAGGTGGCACTTCCGCCAAGCGAGAGTGAGGAGGATGACGTGGAGGGTGAGGCTGGGGGTCTGCTGAGGGCAATTGTGATGCAGGAGTCCCCAGCCCACCTCCAGAATTTCACCTTTGGGGACGAGGAGTGTGAAGATGTGGTGGTCAAGCAGAGGTCCAAGAAAAGGAAGACAAAGGAGACGGTACAATATGTATTTGTCCCCTTCCAGCAGTCTGGGCCAGCTGCAAAGCTGGTTCAGGCTGCGGGCTCCCCCAAACTGCCAGACCCCGTTCCTGTGGTGGAGCGGGGCCAGCACGGGGAGTACAGTAAGGCGTCAGGAAAGGCTAAGGGCGCAATAGTTGTGAAGCCCACCCATCCTGTCGGTAGGGAAGGGCAGGATGGGCTCATGCCGGGCAGCTCTGGCACTGCAGGACCGCCCCAGGGTGGCAGGGGGCGTGTCCAAGTGCCAGAGACAAGTTACGCTGCCGTGTGCTCGGGGGGCGGTTCCCCGAGTACTGTGGGCACTACTGGCGCTGCGGGGCACTCCCCTGTGAGGGGGGGGAGTGTCCGGGCGCCAGAGAGCGTTGAGTCCGTGTGCTCGGGGGGCGGTCCCCCGAGTACAGTTTGTTCTGCGGGCACTGCGGGGAACTCCCCTGTGAGGGGGGGGAGTGTCCCGGTGCCTGGATCATTGCCCAGTCAGGAGGAACCATCATCAGCAGCAGCAGCAGCAGCCAAGCCGGACAAAAAGAATGTAGTTAAGCCAGCAGTACTACAATTCCCAGCCAGCCCAGAATCAGTTAGGCAGGGTATGAGTGAGAATGCTGAGTGTAGTAGTGTTGTGGATGAGAGGAGTGTCAGTGGAGTGAATGTTGGTGGGAGTAGTGGTATGGATGGAAAAAAGGATGATGTGAGTGGTGGTGTGAATGGTGGTTCTGGGTCTGGGTCTGGGTCTGGCCCGGCTGCCCCCCCGGCAGTGACTGCTCCTAGGAGCTATGCTAATGTCGCTGCCGGGGGTCCAGGGGGGTCCCCGTCTCCGTCCGTCCCCGGGGGTTACTTGCAACAGCGCCTCCTGGAGGCTTTGCGTAGGGGAGACAGGTCGATCCAGGTAGAGGGAAGGGGTGAGGTCGACCTGTCTTTCTGGATAGAGAGGCACGGTTTGGGGGCTTTCCGAGAGCAGAATGGGGAGGTGGTCTGGTCCCTCCCGACAACCGGGCAGGACAATAACCGCAGGAATGTGGTCCGTCTGTTTTGGAGGGGTGAGGATGCGTGCCCACCTCGCGCTAAAGTGGTTGAGCTCCTCCTCCAGATGGAATTCAGGGCGAGTGACATCTTTGCCCTGATCCACCCCTACGGTACGTCCGAGTTTGACGTCAGTTTCGTTCGGCCAGAGGGTCTCGAACTCTTCTGGTCAAACTACGAGGTGGCGAAGAACGAGCCCGGCTGGCGGGATTTTGCCGTAAAGGCAATTTCCCGTCAGAACTCGGTCAAGAAGGTGACCGTTTTGACCCGTAACGAGTCACTTTCTTGTTACGACATCATGACCTGGCTCGGTCGGTATGGGGATGTGACGGACATGCCCAAGAAAAACATTGATGAGCACGGGATCTGGTCCGGGGCCTGGACGTTTTCCGTCAAACTCAGGCGTTCAGGGAGTACGGTTGCCCACATTCCGTCAGCTGCCTTCCTTGGACGTGACAGGATCCAGGTCTTCTACCAGGGGCAGCCTAAGGTCTGTCACAGGTGCGGTAGCCCCACCCATTTTAGCGCAGCCTGTACTGTACAGGTCTGTGCTTTGTGTGGTGGGGTGGGTCATCTGGCCGCATCCTGTAGGCAGATCCGCTGCCATCTGTGTGGTGTCCTCGGGCACCCTTTCAGCCGTTGCCCTAGCGCCTTCGCCCGTGCGGCGGCCGCTCCGGCTGGGGAGAGCTGTGAAGTTGCCTCGGCTGGAGAAGGTACGAGCAGGGATGGGGGCGCACCAGGGCTAGTGAGGAAGAAGGGCCCCGCCAAACTAAGGCGGGAGGAAAATCGGAGGAGGAGTAGGGAGCAGGAGAGTGCCCAAGTGACGGGGGTAGCTCCGGCCCCTGCTCCTGAAGCTGGCCCTGAAATGACTGAAGCCCTGGAGGAGGACGTGCTGGATGAGGAGGTCAGGAGACTGGGCGAAGAGGAAGGCAATATGGCCGACTCTTCCGATTCCTCCCACTATGAAAGTGTGGATGTGGAGAGTGTAGAGAAGGCCAAAAAGAAAGACAAGGGCAAAAGGAAAGGGAGAAAGAAGAGGTCCAAGCCCTCTCTCCCTCGTACTGCGGGCCGGGTCCAAAGCGGAAGCCTGACTGCCCCCCCTCTGGTTGACCTGTCAAACCGGTACCTCGTCCTTGATAACATCTCCTCCCCCTCCTTGGAGGGGGAAGGTGAGGGCGAGGTGCCTAGGGAGAGAGAGCCTCTGGGGGGAACTGGGCCCTGTCCTGTTGAGGCACCTTCCTCAGAGGGCAGGGCTAGACCGGGGTCGGACGGAGACGGGGACCATATGGACCAGAGTGAGTCCAAAAAAAGGGGTAAAAGCGGTCCTGCCCTTTCTTCTTCTTCTGGGGATGAGGGCACGAAGAAGAAGGGGAAGAAGAAATAAAGGTGAGGCCGTCTAACTTAATCACCCATGATGGCGGCACTCACCCCATTGACGCTGGCATCCATTAACTGTGCCAGCATAAAGTCTGATACGGCTAGATTCGCAGCCTTTGATTTTCTCGGCCGTGTTGAAGCCGACATTTTGTATCTGCAGGAGACCAGGTTGTCAGATCTAGCCTCCCTGGTAAAAGCCAGAAGAGAGTGGAGGCGCGGTCCCTCCCACTGGTCTCTTGCGGCTGAGCCGTATAGTGGGGTGGCGGTCCTTTTTACCGCTCCGGTTGAATGCCGACGGGTTATTGAGTTAGAAATGGGGAGGTGCCTGATCTTAGATGTCCTCATGAAGGGGCAAGAGCTCCGGCTCATTAACATCTACGCCCCACAAACCAAGTGGGGCCGCAAAGATCTCTTTATGAGGATTAAGCCCTTCCTTTTTACTAGCCGGCAAGTGATTTTTGGAGGGGACTTCAATAATGTCACGAGGTCCCAAGATAGGAGAGGTTCCAATGGTCCGCTGGCTTACGATAGCGTGGCCCTCAATAATATAGTTAGGGAAGCTCGCCTAGAGGACGCCCACATCCGGAGCCCCTCAGGCCACGTGGGTTTCACCTATCATCGAGGTAGCTGCAGGTCTAGGATAGACAGGTTTTATTTAAAGGAGGAAGCCGTCTCTTCCGCAGTGTCCGTGGTTGAGGTGGAATTCTCCGATCACTGTATGATTTTGTTTTCCTTGAATGTTTCAGAGACCCCCCGGATGGGTAAAGGTTATTGGAAGCTGAATTCGTCCCTCCTGGAGGAAGCGGAGATAAGACAGTCCTTTGAGGATTTTCTTCAGAGTCAGGTACCTTTACTGGACTTTTGTAGTAGTAAGTCAGAGTGGTGGGAGATATTCAAGAAGCGGGTTGCGGGGTTCTTCCGCCAGCTCTCGAGCCTCAGGTCCCTGAATAGGTACCGCCTGTATCAGGGTCTGAGGAGGAAACTCGAGCTCCTTGTCTCGACTGGAGGTAGCCGGGAGGATATCTCCAGAGTGAAATCCTTGCTGATGGGGTGTCAGTACGATAGGCACGCATCTTTGGTTTTTGAGAGGGATTACGGGAGGTACCGCTCGCCCGACCCTTACAAGAACTGTAAGATGTCAGTGAGTAGTAAAGTGGTCTCAGGACTGATTGATAGTACGGGATCTCTGAATCGGTCCAGATCAGGGATCCTGGAGGTCGTCAGATCCTTCTACTCGCACCTCTTGGGAAGGAAGGATCTAGATCGAGATGGGATGTCGGCTTTCCTGGCTGAAACTATTCCTGAGCCAGGGGTAGACCCCTCTCTTGATGTTTTGGCAGAAGAAATCAGGGAAGAGGAAGTGAGACTGGCGATCGAGGGGCTCGCCCCCAAGAAGTCGCCAGGTCCGGATGGCTTAACATCCGAGTGGTACAGGACCTTTAAGGAGTCTTTAGCTCCCCTCTTGACTGAGGTATTCAATGAGTGTCTCTCCTCGGGCACTCTACCAAAGTCAATGAGGAGGTCAGCCCTGATTCTTCTGTCAAAGGGTAAAGATCCTAGCCGGATTGAGAATTGGAGGCCCATAGCTCTTCTCAATACGGACAGGAAGCTTCTGGCCAAGATACTGTTTAATCGGTTGGTGAAATTTGCACCCCGGCTCCTTTCGGGGGCCCAGCACTGCTCTGTTCCGGGCCGAAGCACCTTAAGTGCTGTCCTCAGTGTCAGGGAGGCAGTGGAGCGGAGTAGTGCGGGTCTCTGGAAGGGGTACATGCTGTCCTTGGATCAGGCCAAAGCATTTGATCGGGTGAACCACGAGTACCTCTGGTCCGTCCTCCTGAGATATGGCTTACCGAGTACTTTTGTGAATTGGCTTGTCACCTTATATGCAGGGGCAGAGAGTTTCCCGCTGGTGAACGGTTGGTCTGGCCGCTCTTTTGAGGTGGGGTCCGGAGTCCGTCAGGGTTGTCCTTTGAGCCCGCTGTTATACGTGTTCGCAATCGATCCCTTCGTCCGGAGGGTAGATTGTGGGCCGTTGACGGGAGTCGGGATGACTCTGGCGGAGCCGGATGTCGCCCAGAGAGTAGTGGCGTACGCTGATGATGTCACTATTTTCGTCTCCTCACGGGAGGAGGTCGATGTGGTGGTGTCAGAGGTGGACCGCTACTCGGAGGCATCCGGGTCCAAGATCAACCGGGATAAGTGTGAAAGTCTCTGGCTGGGAGGGGGAGATCCCACGTTTGATCTCCCTGACACCCTTCCAGGGCTCCAAGAGTCAGCAAAAATTCTGGGCATCACATTCGGCCAGGATGATTATCCCACCAAAAACTGGGACGGTAAGCTCCAGGATGCCACTCAGAGGGTGAACCAGTGGAAGGGTTGGTCTATGACCCTCAGGGAAAGGGTACACCTGATCAAATCGTACCTGCTCCCCTTGTTTATCTATCTGGGCAGTGTATGTATCTTACCAGAGGCTTACTACACTAGGGTCTACAGCCTGTTTTTCCAACTGTTATGGGGGAACAGGTTGAACCTAGTCAAGAGGGAGGTTACGTACCGCACGAGGAGACTAGGGGGTTTATCTATGGTAAACCCCGTGGTGTTCTTAACGAACACCTTCTTGAAAGCCAACATTGCAAACCTCTGGAAAGAGAGGGCTCCTCCGTGGGTACTCTCCTGCAAGGAGTGGTTTCGGCCTTTCTTCCAGGAATGGGAGACAGGAGGGCAAGTGAAGGACCTCCGTACGCCCCATGGATATCTTCCGGCTTACGCTACCCCGACTCTGAAGGCGATACGTCGGTGGGGTCTGGGAGTGTGGGAGATCAGGACCCAGTCAAGGCAGTTCCTTGACAAACGGGTTCTGTTGACCCACTTCCAGAAGCCTCTGGCGCTCAGGGACTGCCCAGGTCGGGATCTGAGGGAGGGGTTGTATCTTTTAAACATGAAAAGGATCCCCCAGAAGTTTTGGGACTTGGCCTGGCGCTGCTTTCAGGGGAAGCTATGTGTAAAGGACAACCTGAAGTACAGGAACTCTGATGACCGGGGATGTCCCCGAGAAGAGTGCGGGGACACGCTGGAAAGCATGGACCACTTCCTGCTTCATTGTCCCTTTAACATAGGGGTCTACAACAGGGTGGGCGCTTCCATCGGCTGGAGTCAACTTGCCGGCCTTGCCTATCCGGAGTGGGCTTATGGGGCATTCAGGAACCTGGGTGGCCGAGATCGGGGCACTTTATTTTTAGTCAGTTTAGTGGTTAGGTACTACACGTGGAACGCACGGTGCTTAGTGTCGACCCAACAGAAAATCCTCTCAGAGGTGGAGGTCTGTAGGAACATCACTGGTGACCTCGGGAAGATCAGGTCTTTGGAGTATGGCAGTCTTGGTACCAGTAGGGCTTCTCTCCTGTGGAGAGGTTTCTCATTTCATGTGCCCTAGGTACTAAACCTTTTGGGTAGAGTACCTTTTATTTTTGGTTAGGGGCAGTGTTATAGGGGTAGAGATAGGGTGAGGGTAGGGTCAGATTTATTGTAGGGATAGAATTAGGGAGAATTGTAGGGGGAGTTAGGGAAAGAGTATAAAATGATTTATGTATCAGGTCTGCCATCCTTCTCCCTGGTGGTGGGCTGATGCATGTGCACATTAGCTTTTTGTTTTGTTTTCAATTTACATGGTATGAAGGGCTTACAGGCAACCAAACTTGGGCCTAAAGGGGGTGGTGGTTCAGAATGTATAAGTTTGTATATAAGTTGGTTGGGAGGAGTGTTAGGTGGGGAGGGTGTATTTGTGGGTGGTGGTTTTGTGGTGTTTTGGGGTCCTGACATGGGTCAGTTAAGGACTGGACTTTGAGAACTGTATGGACGGTATGGACTCTGACCCATGTACAGGAGGGGTGGTGTGGGTGAGGGGACAGTTTTAGTGTAGGTGTTTTCCGTTGTTTTCTGTAGTATATTTTTGTGTATTTTCAGTAAGTTTTGTATATATTGTGTTTTGTATATATTGGGTTTTGTATTTATATTGTTTTATATTATATAGTGTATAGTGCAGTCGGGCCAGTAGTTAAGTAGTGTCATATGTGTTTATGTGTATGTATATGTGTGCGTTTATGTGTATGTATATATATATATGTATGTATGTGTATGCTTGCGTATATGCATGTATACATGTTTGTGTATAAAATTTTATATTTTATTTTTTCCTCCTTGGGGGGGCTGCTCCCCTCCGGTGTCTCTGTTCTCCTCGCCTCCGGCTTCGCGGTCTCGCTTTTCGGCGGTGTTGTCCTTTTCTTCGGTTGTGGCTTGCTCTTTTTGGGTCCGGCTCTCGCCGGTTTCTGGGCCGCGCGCAGATCCTCTCTGGCCGTCCTCGGCTCCTTGCCGTGCTGGGCGTGCTTCGCGGGCCTTGCGGCCGTGCGGGGGTGGTGCATGGGGCTGGGCTCTTTGGGCCCTCTCTCCGGCCGCCCTGCTTTTCCCTGCCCTTCTTTCACCGGTGGATCTCTGGCTGTGAGGCAGAGTGTTATTTATTAGCAAGTTGTGCTGAAATATTTTTTTTTACTTTTTTTTTTATTTTTTTTTACTTTTTTTATTTTTTTTTTATTTTTTCCCCCGGGTAAGGGTCATTTTTGAGTTACAGCCAAGTTGTGCTACCTTTATGTTCCTTTTCTTTTGTTTTATAGCCAAGTCGTGCTTATTTTATGTTTTATATATTTTTATAAGCCAAGTTGGGCTATTTTTATGTTCTTTTTGGAATGCGTGTTTGAGTGTGATATTTAGTTTTTTGGTATGTGAAAAAAGTAAAAGTATATTTTAGTAAATTTGGGCTGGCCGGTTAGGCAGATTTTGTTTTTGTAATTTTATTTATGTTATGTTTGTTATAGCTGGTTAAGCTTGTTTTTGTTTTATGTTTTGTATCAGATTTGTTTTTCATTTTTATAATAAAAAGAGTTACAGCTCCCAGCAGATCTTTCTTGCTTTTATATGTACAATCTTGCTTTATCTATATTAGTTATCTACTTATCTTTCTTTAATCCTCACTTTTTCCTATTTTTGGATGACATCTTGGTGCCTTTAGAACCAATTACCAGGTTTCCATAGAGTTATGGTCTCAACATACAATGGTTTCAACATACAATGGTCGTCCCGGAACCAATTAATATTGTAACTTGAGGGACCACTGTATATGTATCCTTACTTTGACAGACAACTCAAGCATGTTCTGTAGTTTGTCTTAAAACCCTTTAGAAAGAATAGAACTGCATCACAAGAATAGCGCTACTTTTGGCCTGACCCTTTCCTTGTATTTCAGTGATGTGAGCCATTCTAGTAGCCTAGTTTATTAGGGCAGCGTATTATAGTGATGGATATCTTTTAGGTGCTATATAGAGAGTCCTTTTTTCTCGATATCAGCGGTAATCTGATACTTTACATCTATGTGAGCTTTTCACAAACTGTAGTTTGGATATGACACTGTGGCTGTGCCGCCATCACAGTGGATCCTGACAGGCAGGCAGAGCTGGCATTTCCTGTCTGTGGCAGCATTATCTCAGTGTTTCCCAACCAGTGTGCCTCCAGCTTTCCAGGCATGCTAGGAGTTGTTGTTTTGCAACAGCTGAAGGCACTCCCGATGCTATAATGTCATTTGAATTCCAAAAAAAAAGGAAAAAAAAAAGTTCCCCTCAATATCTACTTTTACCTGATGTCTGGAAACGTACAGGGTATTTATCAGGCAGTATTATGGTAAAATTCTTTGTTGCCCTTAGCTATCAATTCATTTTACCAGAGCATTATGGGAAATGAAAGCTGATTGGTTGCTATGGGCAACAGAGACTCTTGCTATAAGACAGTTGATAAATCCCTCCCCATACCTTTAAATAATACTGTATAGTTTAATGGGGGAAATTCATCAAAACCTGTGCAGAGGAAAAGTTTTCCAGTTGCCCATAGCAACCAGATAGCTTCTTGCAATGGGTGATTACTTCACTTTTCTTCTTCACATGTTTAGATAAGTTTACCCCCCCCCCCCCCCCCCCCACACACACACACTCAGAGCCAGTGTCTTAATGATCAAAACTGTCCAAAAGAAAAACTGCCCTTGTTGCTACGGGCAACAGAAAACTCATTTCTTTTAGAAAGTTTTGCTAAAGCTGACAAAAAAGAGCGATTTTACTGTTCTGTTTTTATTTCTCTGCACTGCTGACTTTCTTTCTAACATTTCCTCATCTGTATTTTCTTCTATCTTTTTTTCCCCTCTTTCCCCTCTGCTCTTTTTGACTGTAGATCCTCAAGGAGGAGACACTGAAGAACTCTGCTATAAGCTGGTGGTTTATCGCTCTCCTGTACCCACCTGCAAGACCAGAGTCAGCAAAATGGTACAGATACAGGAAACTAAAACTGACTGAAGAAAACAGCTGCTATTGTATGCATTATTATACCGGGACTTGTTACAGTTTAAGTGAATTCTATTTCTGTCTGTGCAAATAATGTGAAACATGCCTATCTTGTATCACGTAGCCGCAGCTGTTTCTTATCATTCTGTAAGACGAGGCAGCCTCGTTGGCCTCTATTTGTATTGGAAACAGTCTTTGGTAGAAGTTCTGTGGCTTTGCTGCATTGCGCCCATAATATATCAATGCAATAACTGTACATCATAGTTGGTTGTACAACACAAAAGGGAGCTTTGTAATGGAAGTGTAAGTGTTCTCCCTGGATTATGCTCCTTAGAAACCAGTCATTAGAGGTTGTTTGTGTTTATCTCTGGGGATGTCCTATAATTGGAGCCTTTGTTTGAGAAGATATGGAGATTGTTCTTGAGAGGGTTCCAGTTTTAAGACATGTGAACTCTTAAAATATATTATCTGTCTGGAAAGAAAACAGTCTTACCAGAAATACATGTAATCTTTTAGGAGCCTCATGCCAGATTTCTTGTTTTGCTAAGCCTCATTTGGCTTAAGACATGTAAGCATAAAAATATGCATGATTTTACCTCTAAAATACCTCCAACACTGTGCTCACCGAGTTTGCAGGCGAGTTGGAACCTGGGTCGTTTCTTCTAGAACAGTGGAAATTCGCTCTTTTTCTCACCCTCCTCCCTCTCCCTTGTCAGGAGGCCTGCACATATATTTTTACATAGGAAAAGAAAGAGGCCAATTTAAAAAAACACTGGACTCTATTGCAAAGTTTTTGAATGAGCACAACTTACTCCCCCAACCCCATCCTAACCACATAGATGTCATGATCGCTGTTGACCGCTGCATCTAAGCGGTTAAAGGGGTACTGCGGTGGAAAACTTTTTTTTATTTTTTTTATCAACTGATGCCAGAAAGTTAAACAGATTTTTAAATTATTTCAATTAAAAAATCTTATTCCTTCCAGTACTTATCAGCTGCTAAATACTACAGAGAATTTTTTTTTCTTTTTGGAACACATAGCTCTCTGCTGAATCACGAGCACAGTGCTCTCTGCTGACATCTCGGTCCATTTTAAGAACTGTCCAGAGTAGGAGAAAATCCCCATAGCAAACATATGCTGCTCTGGGCAGTTCCTAAAATGGACAGAGATGTCAGCAGAGAGCACTGTGCTTGTGATGTCAGCAGAGAGCTCTGTGTTCCAGAAAGAAAATAATTTCCTCTGTGCTATTCAGCAGCTAATAAGTACTGGAAGGATTAAGATTTTTTTTAATAGAAGTAATTTACAAATCTGTTTAACTTTCTAGCACCAGTTGATAAAAAAAAAAATTCCACTGGAGTACCCCTTTAAGTGGCCAGGACTCAGTTATCTTGGATTCTTGCTGTTGAAGCAGAATGTCAGCTGAGGAGATGGAGGCACAGGTGTTATGCACATGCCTTATTGTTTGCCTTATGTTTGAAATGGACGTACAGTTATTTTCATTTTGTGGGAAGGGTTAACATGTCAAAATAGTAATAATATGTAGTATTGTCTGGGTAAATGGATACTATGAAAACTGGAATTGTTTACTGCTTATCCAGATAGTAATCTACCTGTCATGTAAAAGTCCCACACAAAATACAGCAACACAAACTAATTTTAAGAATAGAATGTAAACTTTATTAATTCTTACATAATACATTGAAATTGGTAATCCCAAATATACTCAAATCACATATACACAAAAAGCCATGATAAAAGCAATATGAGATGGGGAACCACAAGTACTGTATTGATAAAGCAGTAGATAATGAAAATGATCCCAGATACTGGTCCTATTAAATGGATTATCCAGATAGATGACTATGGCGATTTGTTGTTTTCTGGGCTTAGGCAACATATTCATCATATTACTAACTCCTCCAAGCCCTATGGCAAATCTCTTGTTTTGTAACACCCCATGGGAGAGGTATGAACATGGTACAAAGGATACATAAATGGAGGGGCACAGGTCAAAAAATAGTACAAAAGTGCATTGTTTTGACTATGTTTTGCCTTGTTTATTACATATTTATTTCTTGTTGGTTTCTGTCCTTGAAAAAATATACTTTTTGGTCAGTATTTGTAAGGAAAAACTGTAATGAAAAAAATATGAACCTATGAAACTGACAAAAAAAATAATAATTATGTATATGTGTGTATGTATATGTGTGTGTGTGTATATATATATATATATATATATATATATATATATATATATATATTCAAGATGAGCGAACTTACAGTAAATTCGATTCGTCACAAACTTCTCGGCTCGGCAGTTGATGACTTTTCCTGCATAAATTAGTTCAGCTTTCAGGTGCTCCGGTGGGCTGGAAAAGGTGGATACAGTCCTAGGAGACTCTTTCCTAGGAATGTATCCACCTTTTCCAGCCCACCGGAGCACCTGAAGGCTGAACTAATTTACGCAGGATAAGTCATCAACTGCCGAGCCGAGAAGTTCGTGACAAATCGAATTTACTGTAGGTTCGCTCATCTCTAATATATATATGTGTGTTGAATGCCAGCAGCCTTGAGCCCGGGTCAATGGGCTATAAACAATCCAAAGAAAATAGAAATGGCCGCAGCAAAAATCCAGCGCAAAAATAGCTTTATTCCATCACAATGGTGTGCAACGTTTCAGCTGCCCATGCAGCCTTTTTCAAGCTGCTTGAAAAAGGCTGCATGGGCAGCTGAAACGTTGCACACCATTGTGATGGAATAAAGCTATTTTTGCGCTGGATTTTTGCTGCGGCCATATATATATATATATATATATATATATATATATATATATATACACAAAAAATAAAGGCACAACAGCACTCTCAATGTAATAAATGAATAAATAGCAGGGTGCAGGCAACTAAAAAAGGATCAGTCCATGAGTCCCTCCAATTCCATACAAATAAGAAATAGTGCAGCACTCCATATGGTGAAAAAAGTAGTGGATTTTTTCCATCAAAAACAGTGTAATAAAGAGCAGCAACGTTTCGATCTTCTCCAGCATCTTTTTCAAAAAGATCCTGGAGAGGATCGAAACGTCGCTGCTATTTATTACACTGTTTTTGATGGAAAAAATCCACTACTTTTTTCACCATATGGAGTGCTGCACTATTTCTTATTTATATATATATATATATATATATATATATATATATATAAACTATGAACATAGCCTTAAAGGGGTACTCCGGCACTTAGACATCTTATCCCCTATCCAAGGATAGGGGATAAGATGCCTGATCGCGGGGGTCACGCCCCCTCCCATAGGCTTGCATTGACGTCACACGGGGGCAGAGCCGTGACGTCACAATGCTCCGGCCCCCGTGATCGCCAGTAGTCAGACCCGGAGCGAACGTGCTCTGGGGACTGATTTTAATGAGGTACTGTGTGCAAGCTCACGGGGGTCCCCAGCGTCAGAGTACCCCTAAGCGCCAGAGTACCCCTTTAAAATGTATACAGAAACCTATTACATTGAAAAAGTGGATGTGTGTAAATGTTTGTCTTTCATATGTAAACATTCTAGCAATCCTTAAGAACCCCACACTCTGACTGATCAAAACTTTTACCACGTCTCTCTAATATCCAAAGGTTTTTTAAATGACAATAACACTAACTTAACTTAAACTTATTTTGCTGCTTTCACACTATAAAGTTGTTCCGTTAAAAGATCCTTTATAAACATCCGTTACCAGCGCATTTATTTATTTATATACCACCTGCAGCGCATTTGTCATAATATGCCACCGCAGAGCAATGAATTAAAAGTATATCTATTAGCAGCACATAGTGCCAGCAGGCAGCTGGCCGATGATGCTGATAAATACTTTTCATACATAGCGCAGCGGTGGCATATGTATGTATATAGAAGCGCTGTTGGGGGCAGATAATGCTACATGTCTGACCCCCCCCCAGCGCATTTATATACATATGCCACCGCAGCGCTAAGAATGAAAAGTATATCTATTAGCAGCGCATATGCGCTGCTGATAGATATACTTTAGCAATCCCCCCCCCCCCAAGCGCATCTTTATACATATGCCGCCGCAGCGCTATGTATAAAAATTTCTATCAGCATCATCGGCCATGGCACTATGCATTGCTGATTTTCATTCATAGCGCTGCGGTGGCATATTATGACAAATGCGCTGCAGAGGGTGTATGTGTGTGTATGTATGTATGTGTATATATATATATATATATATATATATATATATATATATATATATATATATATATAATATAAATGCGCTGGCGGGGGTCATATCTTTATTAATGAGCTGTGGGGGGCATATTATAAATGTGCTGGGGGGCTATATATATTTATTAATGCACTGGGGGGCTACATATATAGGCTATATGTCTGCCCCCCTGCAACGCTATATATCTTGCCCCCCACAGCGCTTTTAATATACATATGGCCCCCGCTGCCACTCACAATGCTCATTTTAAAAACCCAGCGGAGAGCCCTGAATGGCCGGTACTGAGGAGCCAATCAGGGCTCTCCGCTGGGTTTTTAAAATGAGCATTGTGAGTGGCAGGGAATTTTAAAATGAAAGTTAAAACACATGATATATCGCAGGGTTGCGGAGCATGCCGCCCGCTCCCCTGCTTAATAACTTCTGATCACATCGGCTCTCAGAAATGAAACCTGGTGCGATCAATCCCTCAGCCCCTGTACTACAACCCCCATCATGGAATAGACTCTGTTTCATGATGGGGGTTGTAGTACAAACACTAATGTAGCCTCCCCAGCTGCCTGCAGACTCCCGCAGCCAGGGAATTACTACTCCCATCATGGATAGAAGTCTGTTCCATGATGAGAGTAGTAGTAGTCCCGGCTGTGGGAGTCTGTAGGCAGAGGTGTTACGGCCATACATGAGGGATGTTATAACGGGTCATAACGGATGAATATTTATTCAGCTGTTAGCACCCGTTATTTCATCCGTTATTATACATCCGTTTTTACACAGAAAATGGATGTTAAATAACGGATGAATGCTCATAGTGTGAAAGGAGCCTTAGATGCTAAGGTCCTTATCAGCTGCATCATCTATAGCATTAAATGGCCGGGATCAAAGTTGGCTAGGCACCGCCCATTCCCTCAGAGCAACTGTACATTGTAGTATGTAGAGATGGTTAAAACCACAACATACAGTTATATAGTAGTGTGAAAAGGCACAACAATATAGTACAAGGAATGGATTTCTGTATTCGCTGACCTATGTAGATGAAGAGAGTCACAGTTATCTCAAGATTTGCTTTGCCTTCCAAGGAACTAGATGATTGTTTTAATTTCTTAGTGACTGCATCCTATAAAAAGAGTTGGAAGGCTTTAAATTGTACCATAATGTCATAAACATACTCTGCTCCACCATCATCTTCAAAGAGACAACACCCTGTACAAAGAGTGAACACCTGTAGAGGTCAACACCCTGCTGAATGTCATAGCAGTTAACATGGCAGGCACTTAATATGGTCCGGTGCATGTCATTTTACAGAGGATACCTTAAGACCTGTGTGAAATGAATTGCTTAGGCCCTCATGTAACAAACAACTGAAAAATGATGTGGATTATGTAATTGTTAAATACTCTTAAGGTAAATGCATGCCAGACAGATTTTCTGCGGATTTTCAACACAGAAATTTGCTCAGAAAATCTCCAGTCAATTACACTACCTGCAAAGGAGATGTGATGTCTGAAATGTCGTCTACACAAAGCAGAAATTTTCCTGACTGAAATCTGAAATAGATTTGTCAGCTTGTCAAATTATGTTGGGACTTTCCCATTAAAATCAATGGGAAACATAAAATCTGCAGCTGTTTCACATCAAATCCACAGTAAAAATCTGCACCAAAATCCCTGCATACTTTTGTGCACATATGCTGCAGATTTTCCCACAGCAAGTCAGTGTAGTGTGCATTTGCCCATATATATATATATATATATATATATATATATATTTCTCTAGCATTGCTTTCAAATGCTTAACATAATATGGTTAGTAACACACATTGCTTTTTTTGTTCCCACACTTTAAGGATGGAGATGCAACTTTTAATCGTGCTAAACTGCTGAACATTGGCTATGTGGAAGCTTTGAAAGAATATGATTATAACTGCTTTGTATTTAGCGATGTCGATCTTATCCCTATGGATGACAGAAACATCTACAAGTGTTACAGCCAGCCCAGACACTTGTCTGTATCTATGGATAAATTTGGGTTCAGGTAAGGGATCAGTTGTTATTTAGTAGAAAATGCTATAACTGTGCACATGCCCACTCAAACTTGCCTGTTCCACGCAGTCTTCAGATGAGTTATAATTGAGGTTGAATTGCGTTTCCACCATATCATTAAAGCATTTTTATCAACGAAATTATCCTTTTTCCTGACTAACTTGACTTGTTTACAAAAAAAGGGACACGAAAATTTCACATTTTTGGCATACATTTCACGGATTCTAATTTCATGAAAACCTATAATTATATTATATATTATAATCATTGGTGAGATTGAAAAAAGGTGTAACTACTTTGTCGAAAATATTTTTACCACAAATGTCCTTTTTGGAATTGCAGACCACAGCCAACAAAGGCAATGCTGGAACATTTCTGCTCCATGCAGGAGATTGCAGATCCACTGAGGATCCTTGCTGAATTTACTCAGTGTAACAATACCCTAAAACCCGTTATTATTTTATCAGTAATATTCTAGGTTCTATATTTATATATATATTAGAAGAGAAAGATCATTGCTGATGGAGGTGGATCAAATCCAGAGGACAGAGCATTCATGTCCCCTTTGTGCCAAACCATGCCCTCTCTGTGCAAGCCATGCCCACTTGGCAAGCACAGCGCAAATTTATAAAACTGCACTAAAACATTGCACTATTAATCTTTTGATCTTAATAAATTCCTATAATTCTTAGTGAACTCTATCCGATTTCCTGTGTTCAGAAGCATGAGACTCTGACCTCCGTATGAGAGTGAAGGTCAGAGGTGAAACCTGCATTAAAGGGGTTATCCACAATTGTTCTCATGTTTTGCAAGCATTAAAGTCAATGGGATCGGTTGGTGTCCATTGTGTAATGGACTGTCCGGCTCTGTTTTTTTTGTGTCATAAATGGAGTCTGTGATAGAGCTACTGAATAGAGCTCTTACACAGGTATGAACCTAGCCTCATAGTGGTCAGTGTCTCTCAACACAGAGCGCTTCATGCTCCCAGACTATTATGCCCACAAGAAGAAAAGTTCACACAGCAGAAAAAAAAGTGTATGTTCACACATTGGCCCTGATTTATCAATCAGAAACAGAAACTGGAGTGATTTTTCCCAAGCAACCAATCACAGCTCATGTTTTATATTTTAGGGAGCTCTGGTGAAATGAAAGCTTAGCAGTGATTGGTTGCTTGGGAAAATCACTCCAGTTTCTGTCTCAGACAGATTGATAAATCAGGGCCATTATGTTTTTCCTGGGAAAATACACTGCGCAATATGTGGCAGAATTTCTGAGGTAGCTCAGTCGCTGGTAGTTGTTTAAAGATGTTTTAAAGTTGTTGTTCTTTCTTCTTTTCCAGTTTACCATACAACCAGTATTTTGGAGGTGTGTCTGCCTTAAGCAAAGAACAGTTTGAAAAAATCAATGGATTTCCCAACAATTACTGGGGATGGGGTGGAGAAGATGATGACATATATAACAGGTATATTTCTTTACTTTATCTGGCAAATTAATTGGGGCATACATTTCTAGTTGTATTATTAGAAATAAATGAGTAGCAATAGACTATTTAGATCCTGAATTTTACCTTTCAGATGGAGTTGTCCTGCAAAAGGAAAGCATTAGAAAAATAGGGAAGAGTACCTTAAAATGGAAAAATAAGAGACCCTCACCTCACTAATCCTCTGCCATTTTTATTGTGACATGTCTGGGTCCATACTGCTCTCTAATTCCTTGAAACACAGGAAATGCCTGCTCAACTGATGGCTAGCTGCAGCGGGTAACCAATCAGCCAGTCTTCTGCATGAGTAGTGATGGGGGGGATACTTTTCGTCAATCCGCCCACCGGAAGTAAAGTGACGGGTGCCATGCCCCTTTTTCGGACTGAGCCTCACTAGGCCACGCCCCTTTGTGCGTCATACCATGCCCCCTTTTCCCTGCATAGCTTCGCCCCCCTTTCTCCCACAGTCACTGACATAATCTCCTAATTGGATGTGAATGTTTATAGTGTAGGGCCCCTGTGTAAATGAACATGTCCAGCAGCAGACTTAAATGGGTTATCCAGGAAAAAACTTTTTTATATATCAACTGGCACCAGAAAGTTAAACATAGACAGAAAAGAACAACCTTAACTTTAGAAACTTATAAGTACTGAAAGGACTAAGATTTTTCTATAAAAAAAATCTTAGTCCTTTCAGTACTTATGAGTTTCTAAAGTTGAGGTTGTTCTTTTCTGTCTAAATGCTCTCTGATTACATGTGTCTCGGGAACCGCCCAGTTTAGAAGAGTTTTGCTATGGGGATTTGCTTCTAAACTGGGCGGTTCCCGAGACACGTGTCATCAGAGAGCACTTAGACAGAAAAGAACAACCTTAACTTCAGAAGCTCCTAAGTACTGAAAGGATTAAAATTTTTTAATAGAAGTAATTAAAAAATCTGTTTAACATTCTGGAGCCAGTTGATATATAAAAAAAGTTTTTTCCTGGATAACCCCTTTAAATGCTTCTACGGCAGCTGTTCTCGCTTCTGTCCATATTCACACAGGATCGTAGTCACTGTATTCATTTCACATTATATAGAAACATTTGCTCAGTATGTTATATAAATTTATAGAACATGTGAATATATATATATATATATATATATATATATATATATTTTATATCAGGTTTTCAACAGCTGCACATAATGTTATATAAATAATTATATCACATTATGTAGAAACAGCTGCTTTTTATGGTATATTCACACATGAAGATATAATCTGATAATCCATCATCACAGCTGAATAGTTTGTTTATACAATATGAGGCTATATCAATGAATAGAGATGCCTCTATGTAAGGGATCTAGAATTATTTTAGTGTGGGATCTAAAACAGATCATTTATAGTATCGCACATTGCATAATCTTAATACCGCCTTCTAATAAAGCGTTTCATGACCCATAAAATGAATAACACACCTAATATTGTGCCCCAGTAATAACATGAATACCACCGCCTAAAATGTTTCAGCAGCCATAATATTAATGCCGCCCTCTAATAAAGCGTTCCATGACCCATACCATTAATACAACACTTAATATTGTGCCCCATCAGTCATAACATGAATATGCATGTACACGTGAAGAGAAAAGAATGGCACTCACCGGTCCAGTGAACACAAGCAGCTTTATTCTGGAAAATGCATGGCATCAGTCATCGTGCAGGTAACATTCCATTCAGCGCGGGTGGAACACAGGTGTGGGGCGTGTGCAATAGGGCTTATTGTTTGTTGACTCATAACCTGAATACCACCGTCTAATATGTTTCAGTAGCCATAATATTAATACCGCCTTCTAATATAGCCTCCATGACCCATAACATTAATTCAACACCTAATATTGTGCCCCATCAGTCATAACATGAATACCACCACCTAATATGTTTCAGCAGCCATAATATTGATACCTCCTTCTAATAATGCATTCCTTAACCCATAAAATTAATAACACTGCCTAATATTGTGTCCCAGCAGCTATAATATTAATACCACAGCCTGATATGTCCCATCAATCATAATATTAATACCACTGCCTAATATTGTGTCTCTAGGTTGAAGTCTTTTTTCAAACGTACAAACGGTTACAATGTTTCCCTTTGGAGCATTCAGGGTTTTGTTTTCTTTCTTTGTAATCCATAATATTCTCAAAGTTCACAAGTTACAGCTACAGTTATTTTACACCGCTCTATAAGGGCTTTAGGGACTGTATACATGACAAAGATTCAGGAAACTATTGCACCCAATAATATACAGTGCAACCAGGTATTGTTCCAAATGTAAGGAAAAGAAATATAGCCAAATCAAGCTGTATAAACAGCGTTTTCCAGCAGAAGCACATTTTTTCTGTATAGAAGACACACATTCCACAGAATAGTGAAAACGAGGTACAGGCAGGTTTTTTCTGTTACACCCTTAAAAACTGTGCATAGCTGTATCCCAAAACAGCTGTATAAACAAAGCGTTTTTCAACAGTCAATCCCCCTATTTCTCACATTAGACAATTCTAAAAGTAACATAGATGTGTATGTAGGGGCTATATTAGTAAATAGAGACGCTTTAAGGGATCTTGAATTATTTTAGTGTGGGGTCTAAAACAGATCATTTATAGTATTGTACAATACATAACTTTAATATCACAGCCTAATATGGCCCATCAGCCATAATATTAATACAGCCTTCTATTAGAGATCCATGACCCATAAAATTAATTACACAGTATAATATTGTGACCCATTAGCTATAATATTAATACCACTGCCTGATATTATGTCCCATCAAACATAATGTTAATACCACTGCTTAATATGGTTAGTATGGTATGCTTAGGTTGAAGTCTTTTTTTAACCTTACAAACTGTTACAATGTTTCCCTTTGGAGCATTCCGTGTTTTGTTTTCTTTCTTTGTAATCCATGATATTCTCAAAATTCACAACTTACAGTTACAGTTATTTTACACCGCTCTATAAATGCTTTAGGTACTGTATACATGACAAAGATTCAGGAAAATATTATCCCCAATAATATACATTGCAATGAGGTATTGTTTCAAATGTAAGAAAAAAATATATATCCAATCATACAAATATTACTAACATATAAACTAAAAGAAAATACTGTATTGATGATGTTATATAATTATAATACATAATTATATTTATTATCAGTGAAAGTAATAATAACAGGAATATTGGGGTGAAAAGGAGACAGAGAATACGGCGCTCTGATAGTTTAGTAAGTTTTGGATGGTAAAGGTGTGTAAAAAAGCAGAAATACTGCTCACCTTATTATGTTGTGCAAAAGGCAGGCACAACTCAGAGTAGCGCTTCAGATAGGTTGCAGCACGGTCTAGGAGCCGCTGATCATCGGTACCACTGTTTTCGCAGGCAGTTTACTGTGAAAAAGTTTTTCACAGTAAACTGCCTGCGAAAACTTCTTTAACACCCCGGTGAAGCGTCGATCCCACAAGTCGGAATTTTTGAATCACCCCTGCCAGGTTGTCCCGCAGGTTGTAATAACAGGACATGTATGAACACATAGTAAATACTAGAGTAGGTATATTTTCGGCTTCTGAGTCAGAGTATTTACATGAACAGGTCCCAGTCATTTAATATAAAGCTTAATTTTATACAATAAAAGGGTTGCTATAGAACGCAATTAAGTAACATAGACAAAATAAATCTGAGGCAAGGTTATCATCTCTAAGAATTATACAAACTCACATTCTATAATGAAGGCACTACCAATGTAACTGCATGGCAGTGGTATGTTCTTAGGCTCCCGGTAACATGTAATGTTCTGATGAACTGTAAAGCGGGGTCAATTCAAACATATAAGGCCTGAGAGCGTATGTTTTAGTGGTAGACCAAGTGAGCTACATTGCTAGTGTTTGTCATTTTACTGCTGTAGTTTTATACTCCAATAGTAGAGTTAATTTATAAAATAAACATCACACAAATTTGTGGGGGATTTGCAAATGAGTCTATTATTTTGAGCATTTTTCTGTTTGTTTGCTTTATTTGTAAATTACAGGCAGGCTAATTCCACTCCTAATTTTGGCTAAATAATGACCAAAATTCCAAGAATATTCCTAGGTGCCATTTGAAGTTTGTCCCTAACTAGCTGATAGGAAAACAATACTAGAACAAAAAGGAATAAATTAATAGAAAAATGCACACAATATTCCATGAGATCTTTGAGGCTTTATGCTATATTCACACATGTAGATATAATCTGATAATCCATCAATACACATGACTAGTTTGTTTATACAATATGTGCATGGGTTGAACCATCACAGAGACCAAGTCCTGCAACACATTTCAAATTTGTGCTGTTTGGAAACATCCAAATGTAAATACTTTCAAAGTGCACAACTTATAGTTACATTTATTATGCTCCCACTCCATAAGTGTTTAAAGGGTTACTCCGCTCCTAGACATCTTGTCCCCTATCGAAAGGATAGGGGATAAGATGTCAGATTGCGGGGGTCCCGCTGCTGGGGACTCCCGGGATCTCGGCTGCAGGACCCACCTGTTGCAGCTTCCGGCAGCGCTGGAGGCTCTCATCCGAACGCCTCACGACCACGGTGACGTGAGATCGTGACGTCATGACTCCGCCCCGTGTGACGTCACGCCCCTCCCCTTCAATGCAAGTCTATGGGAGGGGGCATCCCATAGACTGGCATTGAGGGGCGGAGTCGTGACGTCACACGATCTCACGTCACTGTGTTTGTTAGCCGAAGCCTCCAGTGTTTCCGGAAGCCGCAACAGGTGGGTCCTGCAGCCAAGATCCCGGGGGTCCCCAGCGGCGGGACCCCGTGATCTGACATCTTATCCCCTATTCTAATACATAGTAATAGTATTTCAGGTTTTGCCAATCATTCTCATATGAA
Source organism: Hyla sarda (assembly GCF_029499605.1). Taxonomy (NCBI): domain Eukaryota; kingdom Metazoa; phylum Chordata; class Amphibia; order Anura; family Hylidae; genus Hyla; species Hyla sarda. The sequence goes on along the minus strand of NC_079189.1, from coordinate 243,583,094 downwards.
CGAACATCACAGGACCCGCCATGACAGTGACAGTAAGCTAGCGGCTTCTTCCTACACATATGTAGCGGTCCTTGCCTCTGTAGCAATGTGTAGGGCCACACCATGAAGAAACTGCAGGCGATGTAAAAGTTTACAATAGCGGCTCTATAGCAATCCATTCCTGAAATAACCAACACAAATCTGTTTCTTATCACATGAAAAATGTATAACTTTCCCTTATTATTAATATTTAATATGTATTTATTTATCCAGCTTTTCTACTATTTCTTCATGAATGATTTGTAAACACAGCCAACTATTCAGGACATGTATATTAAAAACTTTAAAATAGCAATCAATTTGTGGCTTTCAAAATAAACAAAAATGTTCCTAGATCTGTTAAAAATGTACGTGTGATAACGGTGTTTCCTGTATAGTGCCACTGTGTGGAAAGTGATATGTTAACAGTTTTGGGGCACCAGTGAAACAAACACATTAAAGACTCTATGGATTGGCCTCATGACCTCTACCTAACGGGGTAGAAAAAATAGTAAATGTGTTTCAAAATTGCTCATCTACATGGCACCTTGGGACTCTAGGGATCCCTCTCAAGCGAATCTTTTAGAACACTCAAGGCAGGGCAGATTTTAGACCCTGTGCAAACGCCGCCTCCACTGCTTTGTGTCTCTGGGAAGGCACGGCCCTGGGACTGGTTTGAGAGGGATTGGGTCTGCTCTGCCAGTGGGTCGTTCCTCCTGTGGGCACTGGTGTTGCGGCGGCACTCAGTGCTACGCCATTTTATGTTAGGGCCGTTGGGGAACAGCTACTTACAGGTGGCCGTGACGTGGCTAGCGGATTTACACTTCATGGTCATAAAGTACACTAATGACCTGTTAGTTTAATAAATATTGCTGAGGAGCATTAGAGCATTGTTCAGATCATGTCTGGACCACCGTTATTTTACCCCGCACTTTGGCGTTTGTTTACTGCTGTTGAAGTATGCTTATATGCGGTCTTAGTATTTGTTTTGTGTTGCTGGATAGGTATTTTGTGCATTGTGGGATTTGTTTTGTGTGGCTGAGACTTATTTTGTGCTGCACTGTAATATTTGATGCTGTTGGTGTTGTACTTTTTGTTGTATTATCAGGTTTATTTACCACTTAGGGGGAAATATTTTCTACTGCACTGTGGTATTTGGTGTGGGGGATGTTATGTGTGTTACTTGGTGTTATTTAGTTGGCATTGATGGGTATAACACGGGTGGTCGCTATAGCTTTTATTTAGTGTTGAGTGATATTATTTGTTCATGTGATGGCGAAACATAGAAGTCCTGCTATATAGTACATTACAGTATTTTGGTACAATACTGTAATGTACTATATAGCAGAACTTCTCCGTTTCGCCATCACATGAACAAATAAATTATACCACTCAACACTAAATAAACGCTATAACGACCACCGAGTTACACTCATCAATGCCAACTAAATAGCACCAAGTAACACACATAACATCCCCCACACCAAATACCACAGTGCAGTAGAAAATATATCCCCCTAAGTGGTAAATAAACATGATACCAGCAGCACCAAATATTACAGTGCAGCACAAAATACCTATCCAGCAGCACAAAACAAATACTAAGACCGCATATAAGCATACTTCTCCAACAACAGTAAACACCAAAGTGCAGCGTAAAAAAACGGGGGTCCAGACATGGTCGCACATCCACAACCTGAACAAAGCAACATTTATTAAACTAACAGGTCGTTAGGGTTTTGGAGAGGTCATGAGGCCAATCCATAGAGTCTTTAATGTGTTTGTTTCACTGGTGCCCCAAAACTGTCACCATATCACTTTCCACACAGTGGCACTATACAGGAAACACCGTAATCACACTGACATTTTAACATAAAACAGATCTAGGAACATTTTTGCTTCTTTTGCCACAAATTGATTGCTATTTTAAAGTTTTTAATATAATCCTGAATAGTTGGCTGTGTTTACAAATCATTAAACGACACATAGAAAAGCTGGATAAATAAATACATATTAAATATTAATAATAAGGGAAAGTTATACATTTTTCATGTGATAAGAAACAGATTTGTGTTGGTTATTTCAGGAATGGATTGCTATAGAGCCGCTATTGTAAACTTTTACACCGCCTGCAGTTTCTTCATGGTGTGGCCCTACACATTGCTACAGAGGTGAGGGCCGCTATGTATGTGTAGGGAGAAGCCGCTAGCTTACAGTCACGTGTCTCAGCGCCTCTAGAGAATGCAACCTGTTTATTAGTGAAAGTGCAGTAAGTATAAGACGGCCTTTGTGAGAACACCAAAGAATTGTGCCGTGTTTAGAGTCAATTCATGGCGGGGCCTGTGGTGTTCGTTCATGTTAGAATGATTGGCAAAACCTGAAATACTTTTGCTCTAGTATTTACTATGTGTTCATACATGTCCTATTAATATTACTGTCACTGACAGAGTTTAATGCCATTATTTATCATGTGCTATAAATGTATATCAGTATTATTATTTTTATTATAGTATTTTCTTTAAGTTTATATGTTACTAAATCTTCTACGATTGGCCACATTTCTTTTACTTACTTGTATAAACAAACTAGTCATGTGTATTGATGGATTATCAGATTATATCTACATGTGTGAATATAGCATAAAGCCTCAAAGATCTCATGGAATATTGTGTGCATTTTTCTATTAATGTATTCCTTTTTGTTCTAGTATTGTTTTCCTATCAGCTAGTTAAGGACAAACTTCAAATGGCACGTAGGAATATTCTTTGAATTTTGGTCATTATTTAGCCAAAATTAGGAGTGGAATTAGCCTGTCTGTAATTCACAAATGAAGCAAACAAACAGAAAAATGCTCAAAATAATAGACTCATTTGCAAATCCCCCACAAATTTGTGTGATGTTTGTTTTATAAATTAACTCTACTATTGGAGTTTAAAACGACAGCAGTAAAATGACAAACACTAGCAATGTAGCTCACTTGGTCTACCACTAAAACATACTCTCTCAGGCCTTGTATGTTTGAATTGACCCCACTTTACAGTTCATCCGAACATTACATGTTACCGGGAGCCTAAGAATATACCATGATTTTCAGCACTGCCATGCAGTTACATTGGTAGTGACTTCATTATAGAATGTGAGTTTGTAAAATTCTTAGAGATGATAACCTTGCCTCAGATTTGTTTTGTCTATGTTACGTACTTGCATTCTCTAGCAACCCTTTTATTGTATAAACCTAAGCTTTATATTAAATGAATGGGACCTGTTCATGTAAATACTCTGACTCAGAAGCCAAAAATATACCTACTCTAGTATTTACTATGTGTTCATAAATGTCCTGTTGTTATTACTGTCACTGATAATAATTGGGGGTGTGAATCGGCAAGAATTTGGCAATACGATACGTATCGCGATACACGTATGATGATACGATATATCCCGATATATCCTGATTCTGTTTATGAGACGATGTATTGCGATATATCCCGATTCTGTCCCAAAAACAATGTCTTTTACACTTTTATTAAAACAATTAATTTTTTTATACATTTTATTAGACTTTTAGGAGGAATCATTAGATTCCTCAGACAGATGAATAGAGTTCTATTGAACTCCATTGCTCTCTGATCCATTGATAGAGCCTAGTCAAGCCAGGATCTATCAATGACAGAGCCCAGGAAGCAGAGGTAAGCCCTCCGGCTACCTCCACAGTTGATCGCCCGCCCACGATCGCGCTGTGCGGGGACTATCCACCCCTCTAGCCCACCAGGGAGCATTCACAGGTTCCTTTAGACTACTGAAAACAGCCGCGGGTTGCATAGTATGGAGCGGGCAGAAGTCGGGAGCCCGCTCCATACAGACTGCTGAGCACCGCATGCTGGCTATTAGCGGCTCCGCTGATTTCAGTAGCCGGGGACCGCAGAGTACGGAGCGGGCATGAGTCGGGAGCCCGCTCCAGAGCGCCGCCATGCTTATCAGGTCCGGCCCTGCTTGCATGAGCCGCAAAAATTCACATGCCCGGCACCCGGAACTGCATGTTTCGGGCGTCAGGAGATACAAATTCCACATACCTAAAAGGATCAATTCAAAAATATTTTGAATCGATACCATATCGCCAAATAAAAAATCACGATAATCGAATGAATCGATTTTTTTCTTACACCCCTAATAATAATAAATGGAATTATTTATGTATTATAATTATGGAAAATCATCAATATAGTATTTTCTAGGGAAACATTGTAACAGTTTGAATAAAAGACTTCAACCTAGAGACACAATATTAGGCAGTGGTATTAATATTATGGTTGATGGGACATATCAGGCTGTGGTATTAATATTATAGCTGCTGGGACACAATATTAGGCAGTGTTATTAATTTTAGGGATCATGGAACCCTATATTAGAAGGAGGTATCAATATTATGGCTGCTGAAACATAATAGATGGTGGTATTCATGCTATGGCTGATGGGGAACAATATTAGTTATTGTATTAATGTTATGGGTCATGGAACGCTATATTAGAAGGCGATATAAATTTTATGGCTACTGAAACATATTAAGCGGTGGTATTCATGTTGGGCGTCAAGAAATAATAAGCCCTATTGCACACGCCCCACACCTGTGTTCCACTCGCCCGCTCCCCTGACCCAACGCTGAATAGAATGTTACCTGCATAATAACTGATGCCGTGCATTTTCCAGAATAAAGTGTTCATGGAATGCTAAAATTGAAGGCAGTATTAATATTATGGCTGCTGAAACATATTAGGCGGTGGTATTCATGTTATGACTGGGACAAAATATTAGGTGTGTTATTAAGTTTATGGGTCATGGAACGCTATATAAGAAGGCGGTATTAATATTATGCAATGTGCGATACTATAAATGATCTGTTTAAGATCCCACACTAAAATAATTCAAGATCCCTTACATAGAGGCATCTCTATTCATTGATATAGCCTCATATTGTATAAACAAACTATTCAGCTGTGATGATGGATTATCAGATTATATCTACATGTGTGAATATACCAGAAAAAGCAGCTGTTTCTATATAATGTGATATCATTATTTATAGAACATTCTGTGCAGCTGTTTAAAACCTGATATAAAATTTATATATATATATATATATATATATATATATATATATATATATATATTCACATGTTCTATAAATCTATATAACATACTGAGCAAATGTTTCTATATAATGTGAAATGAATACCGTGACTACGATTCCCGTGTGAATATTGACAGAAGCGAGAACAGCTGCCGTAGAAGCAGCTCCTGGACATGTTCATATTACACAGGGGCCCTACACTATAAACATTCACATCCAATTAGGAGAGTACGTCAGTGACTGAGGGAGAAAGGGGGGCGAAGCTATGCAGGGAAAAGGGGGCGTGACATGATCACAAAGGGGCATGGCCTAGTGAGGCTCTGTTAGAAAAGGGGGTGTGGCACCTGTCACTTTACTTCAGGTGGGCTGTGTGATGAAAAGTATCCCCCCCATCACTACTTGCGTGTTAAGATGTCACATCGAAGGGAAAAAGCTATAGGGGCATAAGTACCACCAGAATGCCAATGGCAGGCAATCGGGCATCTTGGTATGCCTTATTTTTCTATTTGTAAGGGACTCTGAACATTTCTCTTTCACTGGACAGCCCCTTTACATTAATGTGTATGAAGTAAGCTACAGGAAAAAAACAAACCACTTGGCGGCCTGTGGCTCTGACATCTAATAATTTAGGAGTCGATTTCTTGGGTGGATCTTTGACCACTTTAGTCACTTGGTTTTATCCAAGGTTCACTTGGAAATTATGATGAACTTTGTGTGTTAGAAGGCTGTTTTTCCTTTCCACACCAGGGTGGAGAAGTTTGCTCAAGTAAGTTTAACATCATTTCCTTTTGTTCTCTATAAACAGAACCGTTCATTGTCTTATGATAATAAGTTACTCATTTATTAATGTGATCGCTATAGTGTATCCTTTGCACATTTAACACAGTATTGCAATATTAGTAATCATTATTCCTAATAAAGCTCATATAGTGACAGTTTCTTGAGTACCTTCTTCCATGACAGATACAAACTGATGCTAACAAGTGGCACAGAATTAGAAAACTATAATATGGGCCAGCTCTGTGCTGTACTCTTGTAGATTGGTGCTCATTTACAAATACTTTATATGGCTCAAGCACTGTGTAAGGAGAGCTACACAGACTACTGCTAGGGAGGGCTACACATATTGCTGGAATCAGACATTAGCCACACATTCCGTGTTACAAAGGGAGATGTACAGCCAATGATTTTTTTTACAAAATGACACAATCAGCCATCACATGATTGTTTACTCATTACACAGGGCGATATCTGCCAGTTGGGCACCAAATGGCCTGGTGGAATTGTGCCTTTACTATTTTCCTTTGAATAGCCAAAGAAAATACTCTAAGGATGTGTTCACATGTGTATGTTGCAGCAGATTTTGCTATTCATTGAAGTCAACCGGTAGCGAAATCAGCTGAGGAAAATCTGCAACAAAAACGCATGGTGCACATACCATAAGGTTATGTTTACACAACAGAATTTTCATGCAGTGACTGGGGTTAGAGACACATTAAATTCCAATGTTCAACCATTTAAAGGCCACAGTTAATAGCAACTGAATCAGGGGGCTCTATGGAGAATCTGTGAATAATCATTTCACAACATGCATTAGATCTATGGAGAATCATTTGACAACATGCTGTCAAATGCTCCCCCTGTTACTACTTTTTGTGTATAAATCCTTAAAGCATACCTGTTATCACTGAGCCCAAAAAAAAAAAAAAACACTGCAGCCATACTTGGTAATGGTCTCTGATCATGTCCAGCCTTTTCTTTTTTAGTTTTTTTTCCTGTGCTGTGAGCATCCCTTATCTCCTGTACAGGCTTCTGCTGTTCTCCTGAACTCTGTGGGCATTCCCAGGCAGTGATGATGCTTGCCCTCACTGCTGTAAACTTCCTGTCCCTAAGTTGCCAGGTTCACATTCAGCTGCAGTCGCTTCCTACAGCTTTTTTCTCTGTTCACCTCTGAGATACACAGAGCAGAGGGAAACACAACTACATACGCATCTCTACTACTCTCTCTCTCTCTCTCTCTCTCTCACACACACAGACAGGGCGATCTGTCACAAAGACCGGGATCGCCTAACAGTGTGTTGTCTTCCTGGCGCTTGAGTTCAGCACATTGCGGATCGGGTTGACAGGTTGCTGGGTGGGGTTGGAGAGGACCCAGCAGTCATGGTACATATTGGCACCAATGACAAAGTAAAAGGTAGGTGGAGTGTCCTTAAAATGATTTCAGGGACTTAGGCCACAAACTTAAGGCAAGGACCTCCAAGGTAATATTTTCTGAAATATTACCTGTACCACGAGCTACACCAGAGAGGCAGAAGGAGATTAGGGAGCTGAACAAGTGGCTCAGAAGCTGGTGTAGGAAGTAAAGGTTTGGGTTCATGGAGAACTGGGCTGACTTCGCTGTCAGTTACCGGCTCTACCGTAGAGACGGGCTGCACCTCAATGGGGAGGGTGCAGCTGTGCTTGGGGAGAAGATGGCTTGATGGGTGGAGGAGTGTTTAAACTAGGGACTGGGGATAGGGAACCTACAACATAGGGGGGGAAGATAGTGTAGATAAAGAGGGGGGATTTAATAATATACCTGTGGTTGGAGCGGAGGGAGGGGTTAGAATAGTTAATAGGGATAGGCGTCATAGGGTAAAAAAATACACCATTGAATTGCATGTTGACTAATGCCAGAAGTCTGACCAATACAACTGACGAACTGGAGTTGAAAATTTCTGAAGAGGATTATGACATAGTGGGTATAACAGAGACTTGATTGGATGATAGCTGTGACTGGGCGGTCAACATACAGGGTTATAGTGTATTGAGGAAGGATCGGACAAAACGGAAAGGGGAGGAGTTTGTCTTTATGTAAAATCCAGTCTGAAGGCCGCACTGCTGGAGGATATTTGGGAGGGAACGATAATGTGAAGTCATTATGGGTAGAAATATATGGAGATAAGAGTAAAAAAAATTCTGATAGGGTTTGCTATAAGCCACCAAACATAATGGAAGAAGCAGAAGATCAATTACTGAGGCAAATAAACAATGCAGCAAATCCGAATGAGGTGATCATAATGGGGGACTTTATCCTGATATAAACTGGGAGACTGAGTCCTGTGAATCTCATAAAGGAAACAGGTTTCTGACTATAGCTAGAGACAATTATCTGTTCCAAATGGTGCAGGGCCCGACCAGAGGGGGCGCCCTACTAGATTTAATATTAACCAGCAGACCTGACAGAGTAACTAATGTGCAAGTAGGACACCTAGGAAATAGTGATCATAATATAATATGTTATACATAAGGAAATCTCTCAAGGGACTACAAAAACAATGAACTTCAAAGGCAAAGTTTGATCAACTCAGAGAAGCCCTTAACAATATAAAATGGGATAATGTCCTCAAAAACATGAATGCTGACACTAAATGGTAGACTTTAAAAAATTTCTTAAATTCTCACTGTAAGATATAATACCTTATGGGAATAAAAGGGTCAGAAATAATAAAAAATACGGATATGGATGAATAAGAGCGTTAAGGGGGCAATAAATGACAAAAATAAAGCATTTAAACTACTAAAACAGGACGGCAGTGAAGAAGCATTAAAAAGCTATAGAAAAAAATGTAAAAAAATAAAAATAAAAAAAACAGATAAAAGCTGCAAAAATAGAGACAGAAAGACTCATTGCCAAAGAGAGTAAAACTAACCCTAAACTTTTTTTTTATATATATCAACTGGCTCCGGAAAGTTAAACAGATTTGTAAATTCCTTCTATTTAAAAAAATTTAATCCTTCCAATAGTTATTAGCTTCTGAAGTTGAGTTGCTGTTTTCTGTGTAACTGCTTTCTGATGACTCACGTTCCAGGAGCTGTTCAGCTCCTATGGGGATATTCTCCCATCATGCACAGCTCCCGGGACGTGACATCATCATTGAGCAGTTAGACAGAAAACTTCAGAAGCTAATAACTATTGGAAGGATTAAGATTTTTTAATAGAAGTAATTTACAAATCTGTTTAACTTTCCGGAGCCAGTTGATACATTAAAAAAGGTTTTTGCCTGGAATACCCCTTTAACTATATAAATAGCAAAAAGGTCAAAAATGTAAGTGTTTAAGGGCCTTTTAAAAAATGATGTGTAAGAAATTATAAACTGGGATCAGGAAAAAGCAAATATATTAAACAAATTCTTCTCCACTGTATTCACCGAGGAAAATTAAGTGCCAGGTGAAATACAGCGAGATAAGGTAAACTCCCCAGTACAGGTCACCTGTCTAACCCAGGAAGAAGTACGGTGCCACCTGCAAAGAATCAAAATAGACAAATCGCCAGGTCCAGATGGCATTCAACCCCATGTTCTAAAGGAATTAAGTAGTGTTATAGACAGACCCCTATTTTTAATATTCAGGGACTCTATAGTGACAGGGAAGGTTCCCCAAGGCTGGCGCATGGCAAATGTGGTGCCAATATTTAAAAAGGGCCCAAAAGGTGACCCCGGAATTATAGACCTGTTAGTTTAACCTCGGTTGTATGTAAATTGTTTGAGGGTTTTCTAAGAGATGCTATTTTGGAATATCTTGATAGAAATAAATGTATGACTCCATATCAGCATGGCTTTATGAGGGATCGGTCCTGTCAAACTAACCTGATCAGCTTTTATGAGGAGGTGAGCTCCAGACTGGACCAGGGGCAACCACTGGATGTTGTATATCTGGATTTTTCCAAAGCATTTAATACGGTTCCACATAAACGGGTGGTGCATAAAATGAGAAGGATTGGACTGGGGGACAATGTGTGTAAGTGAGTAAGTAACTGGCTCAGTGATAGGAAACAGAGGGTGGTAAATTAATGGTACTTATTCTGATTGGGTGACTGTGACTAGTGGGGTACCACAGGGGTCAGTCTTGGGTCCTGTCCTATTTAATATATTCATTAATGACCTTGTAGAGGGGTTGAATTGTAAAGTAGCAATCTTTGCAGATGATACTAAACTCTGTAAACAAATGGATCTGGATAGGTTGGAGGTTTGGGCTGATAAGTGGCAGATGAGGTTCAATACTGATAAATGTAAGGTTATACACAAGGGGAGGAAAAATCCGGGCTGGGATTATGTGTTAAATGGGAGAACACTTGGGACGACTGACGTGGAAAAGGACTTGGGAGTCTTAGTTAACAGTAAATTTAGCTGTAGTGACCAGTGTCGGGCAGCTGGTGCCAAGGCAGATAAAATCATGGGGTGCATCAATAGGGGCATAGATGTCCACAACAAGGAAATAATTCTACCGCTGTACATATCACTACTCAGACCACACATAGAATACTGTGTACAGTACTGGGCACCAGTGTACAAGAAAGATATAGTGGAGCTGGAGAGGGTTCAAAGACGGGCAACCAGAGTAATACGGGGAATGGGAGGACTACAGTACCTAGAAAGATTACCAGAATTAAGGTTATTTAGTTTAGAAAAAAGAAGGCTTAGGGGAGACCTAATAACTATGTATAAATATATCAGGGGACAGTACAGACATCTCTCCCATTAGTTCAGCATTCCAAGCGCTCCAGTTGCCTAGAAAAGGTGAATACACACTCAGGAGACCTAAGACTGTCATCCCGGACTTTTCCAGGCAACCAGAGCCCTTGGAAAGCGAAAATAATTTATGCAGACTAAAGTAATAAACATCTGAGCTGCGAGGTTCGCCACGAGCCAATTTACTGTAAGTTTGCTCAACTCTAGCTCTTATTTGTAAAAAAAAAAATTTTAAAATAAATAAAAATGATTAATGACCACATTGGGTTTTCCTTTTTTGTCCTACTTGTTTTCTTAGAGCCATAGCTCTTTTGTTTTTCAGTCCACATGATGGCTTGTGTTTTTGCAGGGTGGCTTTTTAATGGCACCCTTCAGTGCAGTGCAAAACAAAATGAAATATTTTGCAGGGTGAAATAAAAATAAAATAAAAAAAAGTTTGGAGGGGGGATGGGGGTTATGCTGTTAACCCTGCGTTACAATTAATTAAAGCATTACTAAACATCAATAATGTTGCAAGAGGAACAGTTCATATATTTGTAATCTAGTATAAATATAAAGCTTTCCTTTGCTAAGATACCAATGTTTTCCCAAATGGTTTTCAGCTGCTAACTTTTATAGCTGTTATTAAGTGTGACTTTTATATAATATTAACTAGCAGTGTGTCTAATAAGCAAGAAATGGTTTATGCGCCAATTAATATTTGTCCTGCCTGGTTTGTCACAAACAGGATTGTTTCACGGGGCATGTCAATATCACGGCCTGATGCTGTTACAGGAAAATGCAGAATGATACGTCATGAGAGAGATGCAAAGAATGATCCAAATCCTAAAAGGTATTTCACTTGATATCATATTAAAGGGGTATTCCATTATAATTGTTTTAGGTTTTACAGAAGGTGGTATAAAAATAATTATATGTCAACATAAAAATGTTTTCCTTTTACAGGTTTGATCTGATTTCCCATACAAGACAAACCATGAATTCTGATGGAATAAATTCTCTTAAATACAGCGTCACCAAGATTGAAAAGTTTCCTTTGTACACAAAAATAACAGTTGATGTTGGGAATCCACCAAGCTAACGCATTTTCGGTTTGGCCAAGCAACTTTCACGAACTGGTCTCACCGTGCTGGTATGGTGGCAACTCATATTAACATTAAAGTTTTGTTTTTTTATAGAAGTTTTACAGATTTGCATATCCACTATATTTGGCACATGCAGATTATTTTATGTGACCGCTTCAGAAAGCCATGCAAAGAAAGAAAAAAAACAAAAAAACATTTATTTCAGGTTAAATTTGTTGAAATGGAATTTGAATGCATCCCTGGTATACCGCTGCTATGTAATTTCTATGTTTACAAGTGTAGATGCCTTATCTTCCAGTGATGGCCTTTCCAACAGGACAAGCCCTGTGAGCCAAAGTATCTTCAAGCACCTTTGAAGGTTTCCATATGAAAGGCCGTTGTTACCAGCAATAAAATATTTATAGTCTGTTTGTCATTTATTACACATATATTTTTCATGCCTTGTTACATCTATGGAGAATCATTTGACAACATGCTGTTTAATAAAAATGCTGCATGTTAAGCCTCCGTACAGTTGTATCAACTGAGGCATTACGTGGCTTGTAAGTTAATATTTTTTTCCTTTGGAACCTCTTTGTATGTATGTTGTGATAAACAAAAATTGACATAATTGACAATGCAGCTGTCTTTTTAGCTGTTCTGCTTTCCAAAGATAATTATTTTACGTCACTGTCTTATGCATTTGTGACAATTTTGTAACAAAGACTTTTCGTATCAGACCAACAGCCGACAACAGGCTCTGAGCTTTAAAGCAATTATGTGAATGCGTTCTCAGGCGTCAATGTTTTATAAAAAGGTTTGACTATTGTACTCATTGGATTGGAAAAATAATCTATGTACAGAAGTAAATTGTAGGCTCTGTTGGTGTTTTCTTCATCGCCCATTTTGTGTATGCACCTAATATTGAAATGGGTATTTACCATGTATTTATTTGGCAGTAGTTTTAAATCTATTTCCATTCTTATAATAATTCAAGTTCATATTCCTCATGTTGCTTCGTCTTCTTAAATTATACCTTATAAAATCTCCGGGAATTTATTATTTTTAATTTCTACAGACTATTTCATGCGCTTTATCCTGTTGTATGCAGGTTGTAGATACGGGAGACAGATTGTGGGAAAGAGCTTTGTTTAGGAAAAATAAGCAATGAGGGGAATTAACATTGCATACGGGTTTAAATCTGTACAAAAGCCATAGCAAACAGTGTGTCATTTGCCTACATTGTTTAAGTTGCACTAATAAAACCTTTATTATTTGATTGGATGCTATGGATTTTGTATGAAGTTACAACAGAAAGCAATGTTGGTGATCCAGTTTGTCTTATATTAGCATAGTGAAATCCACTAGAAGCTGTGTCTGTGTATGGGTGTTCAGCATATTCCTGTGGGAATGACAAATTCAGGTTGTGAAAAATAAACCAATATTATTTTTTCTGTAATCAATAAAACTTGCACACAAATGTTTACTATCAATAATGTATCTGTGAACTGTATATTGAGAAGCATATTTTTATATGAAGTTGTACAATAAATTTGAACCCACTCTCTAGATTTGCGTTCCTTTTCTTATTTACAGACTGATCGGTCATAAGACTAGCCTCTGAAATCTTTGTGTTAACTATGACTTGCAGGTGGATCAGTCCTTTTGTTACTGGAAATGTAAATAGAGGAAAAAGATCTATAGGTCAGCTCACTGCTATTTTATGGAAGTGGTGTGTAAGGAGGCATGAAACATCTGATGGAAGCACAGATGACTGATTCCCGGTAAACACAAGTAGAACCAAAAAAGCAAAGATGGAAGTTAAAGACATCCAAAATTTGTTGTAGAATAATTAAAATAGGATAAAAAAAATGATGGTTATGATTTTTGTTTTCATCCTGTTTTAATTATGCCACAATAAAAAAAAATTTTTCTTAACAACTATCCTTTTAAGCTTAAGATGCACTTCTTTTTTTCCCCCTTTGTTGCTGTTCTTCAAACAGAATTCCTATTGAAGGCGTGATGCATAGGTTGACAAATATTTCATATATAAACACTACCATTTTACTGTGTTTATAAGCTGAATTTCAGTTTTTACGTGAATTAAAGAGTATACATTGTTTTAACCAAGACAGTCACTGAAACAAACTAGCAGTGGGACTAGAAAAGTGCAATGCTACTGTTTCCTGTCAGCTCAGCTTTATGTGTAGACCACCGTTGACAGGATATAATAGAAAGGTAGCAAGGTATTTTCCTAGTGCTGCTGTCAGTTTGTTTTAGCAGTCCTAAAGGAAAAAGAGTGTCCTGGACTCCTACCAATTAGGCCAGGCGTACACAACGGAATTTCCGAGCAGATTTTCTGCTGCACACTGCAGCACTGAGTTTTCAAGGTAGACTTTCCACTCAAAAAATTCTCTAGAACATTAAACAATGTTCTGGGAGATTTCCGCTCTGCAGACATTGCCGTCTATGGGGGTTGATTCAGTTGGTGCTGGCAGCAAACTTTAGTCAGACTTTGTCTAGCTGGAAATTCTGAAGTGTGAACCCTGGGTACATTCACACGGGCGGATTTTTTTGTGGGTTTCCCACTGCATATATAAAGTGGATATAAAGTGCTCTGCAGGCGAACTACAATGCTCAGAAGAGAGGGAGCGCCATTGGGCTTTTGAAGAGAAAATTTGTCCGGAATTGAAGGCCACGTGTGTTTACAAAGCCCCCATAGTGCCAGAACAATGGACCCCACACACACATGTAACCCCATTTTGGAAACTACACCCCTCATGTAATGTAATAAGGGGTACAGTGAGCATTTACACCGCACTGGTGTCTGACAGATTTTTGGAACAGAAGTCTGTGAAAATGAAAAATGTAATTTTTCCTTTGCACAGCCCACTCTTCCAAAGATCTGTCAAACGCCAGTGGAGTGTAAACACTCTGATTTTGAAATTTTTGTGAACAATTGGAAAATTGCTGCTGAACTTCGAAGCCCTCTGAAGTCTTCCAAAAGTAAAAACATCTCAACTTTATGATGCAAACATAAAGTAGACATATTGGGGGAGATTTATCAAAACCTGTCCATAGGAAAACTTGCCCAGTTGCCCATAGCAACCAATCAGATGTTCCACACGTGTAAACTTAATATTATATTAACTGAATTATTTATTTCACCGAAAGCATTACAGCTATATACAGGCAAAGGAATGCACAAATTAAATAGCACTACCCTAGGAGGTTACATCTAAGGAGCAATACATTTAACACAAGCCCCCGTATATAGGCACAAATCACAGATGTGATTGTAGGATGGAGAAATAGAACAAGAAAAACTTGTAACTGTATATGATACCATACATTTCAGATTATGGCCGATGACATTAAAATAAAAATCCTGATCTTAGTTTCAATTAGTGGATGTTATCACTTAATAATTTGATCAGGTAGTGGCTGACAATTGAGGGGGCTGGATGATTTTAAAGGAGTGTCATGGTCATACATTAAATATAGGTATGGGCCACAGTGTAATAGACTGGTGGTTATGAAGTTTTATTTTCTATTACCTCCACTGTGCATAAAATGTGAAAAGTTATTAAGGTTAGTATTTATGCATTCCTCTGAACTGGTGAAAAAATTCCAGTCACTCAACACTAATGAATGCCAAAAGCTTTGCTGGACGGGTATCTTGTTAAGCTCTGTATTTTCACTGCCAGTTTTTCAATCTGTTTCTCATATGAAGACCTATTGTGAAATACTAAATAACAACAACTGGAGAGCTAGTATTCTCTACAAAGAGTTGTACTATTTCTGTGCTATTCTGATAAATAAATAAAAAATCATGTTTTTGTCGTACTATTATGTAGGTACAAACTGGCATGACTAGAATTGGTGTCACCTGGTGCAATAGAAAATGGCGTCACAACCCCACACACCCCACAGGTAACAGCAGGGCACTGATTGTGACAGGCCAGCTAGACTTCTGAGGGAGTTGTATAATATACAAACATGCATCAGAATTGAAGATTGTGGCTCTTTAAGAAGTCTCGACTTCGCTGATGGAAATTACATAATCTTTTAACGCCCATTGCATAGGAAGATTGTGTTTCTCACTCTTCACTTCTAGACGGTGAATCAGGATGGATGGGATCGGGGTGTAGCTAGAGGCTCATAGGCCCTAGTGCAAACATTTAGTTTGGGCCCCTTGTATGTAATTATAGTACAGTTGCATGCAGTGACCCACAGGCGATATCTTCTGGAAACAGAGTTGAGAGCCCCCCAGAACCAAACTAAGAACATATACACAGCACCATAACAAGCATAATTTATAAATAAGGTTCCAGATTTAAACTCATTGAAAAGATGTATTGTAGTTACTGTAACCCCTGACACTGGAACAATGGTCAGGATATGCTGGGAGTTAATATTTTTCATATTGCTTCAGATCAGACTGAATCAACTACTGATCAGATGCAGTCAGAATAGACATTGAAATCTAATGACTTAGAGGTGATAGCTTCTGTCACTGGATTCATACTTCTTCCTCTGCTGAGGGTGAGCTCTATAATTTAGTTTTGCTCTGTAACTGCAGATGCAAGACCGCTTTTTTGCCACTGCAGTTTTTGAGCCAAAGTCTGAAGTGAATCCATAATTTTTGTGCAAGGAAGGTACTTTTTTTTCGCCTTATTTGAAAATTAGGTTAGCTGTTCAGGACCTCAGTGGCGAAATCATGATGATGGCCAAGGCAGCTTTATAAGCAGAACAGAGATAATACTGATGAATACTTTAGCACTGAACAGTGTTTGCATTCAAAAATTCCTTCCCTAATAAGTTTAACCCCTTCCCGACCTATGACATACCTGTACGTCATGGGTGGCAAGGTGTTCCCGACCCATGACATACAGGTACGTCATGAACATTACTGCCGCTACTCGCGGCATCCCGCAGCGCCCGGAAAGATGGTGGCTATCACTGATAGCCAGCCATCTTACCGTGCGACCACGGGGGGTTTCATCCCCCACCCCCCCCCCCCCCCCAGCGATCGCTGCTATCAGCTGGTCAAATCTGACTAGCTGACAGCAGTGTTTCGCTATGAAAATACTTAGCAGCGTGGTGTGTGAGTCCCGATCACGGGGATCGGGACACACACCGCTCTGCTAAGTGTCCCTGACCCGTCCCCCGGCATCACTTACCCGTCCGAGCGGTCTCGGCGGTCCCGGCGTCCTCCATGCGGTCCTGGCTGCGCTGCGTCCCGGAGGTGAGTTTCCGGCAGCAGTGCGGCATCTTCATTGGCAGCAGTGAGATCGCCGTAAAGCGATCTCACTGCTGCCTCTGAGAGTTTCAAAACTGCAACTCCCAGCATGCCCAGACAGCCTTTGGCTTTCTGGGCATGCTGGGAGTTGTAGTTTTGCAACATCTGGAGGTCCACAGTTTGGAGACCACTGTATAATGGTCTCCAATCTGTGCTCTTCCAGATGTTGCAAAACTACAAATCTCAGCATGCTCAGTCTGTCCAGGCATGCTGGGAGTTGTAGTTCTCTAACATCTGGAAGAGCACAGATTGGAGACCATTATACAGTGGTCTCCAAACTGTGGACCTCCAGATGTTGCAAAACTACAACTCCCAGCATGCCCAGACTGCCCAAGCATGCTGGAAGTTGTAGTTCGGCAACATCTGATCCTTCAGATATTGCCGAACTACAACTTCCAGCATGCCTGGGCAGTCTGGGCATGCTGGGAGTTGTAGTTTTGCAACAACTGGAGGCACACTAGTTGGGAAACATTGACCGTTTCCTACCTCAGTGCCTCCAGCTGTTGCAATTGTTGCAAAACTATAACTCCCAGCATGCACTGACAGACCATGCATGCTGGGAGTTGTAGTTTTGCAACAGCTGGAGGCACACTGGTTTGGAAACACTAAGTTTGGTTGCAAAACACTTGAAAGTTTATTACTTAACTTAGTGTTTCCAAACCAGCGTTCCTCCAGCTGTTGCAAAACTACAACTCCCAGCATGCACGGACAGCCAAAGGGCATGCTCGGAGTTTGCAACAGCTGGATGTTTGCCCCCCCCCCCCCCCCCCCCAATGTGAATGTACAGGGTACACTCACATGGGCGGAGGTTTACAGTGAGTGCTGCAAGTTTGAGATGGCGCAAATTTTGCGCTGCAGCTCAAACTTCCAGCGGCAAACTTGCTGTGAACCTCTGCCCATGTGACTGTACCCTAAAAACACTACACTGACACTAACCTAAAATAAAAAGTAAAAAACACTACATATACACATACCCCTACACAGTCCCCCTCCCCCCAAAAAATGAAAAACGTCTGGTACGCTACTGTTTCCAAAACGGAGCCTCCAGCTGTTGCAAAATAATAACTCCCAGTATTGCCGGACAGCCATTGACTGTCCAGGCATGCTGGGAGTTTTGCAACAGCTGGAGGCACCCTGTTTGGGAATCATTGGCATAGAATACCCCTATGCAAATCCCTAATTCAGGCCTCAAATGCGCATGGCGCTCTCTCACTTTGGAGCCCTGTCGTATTTCAGGGCAACAGTTTTGGGACACATATGGGGTATCGCCGTACTCGGGAGAAATTGCCTTACAAATTTTGGGGGGCTTTTTCTTCTTTAACCCCTTATGAAAAGGTGAAGTTGGGGTCTACACCAGCATGTTAGTGTAAAAAAAAATTTTTTTTACACTGACATGCTGGTGTTGCCCTTTACTTTTCATTTTCTCAAGAGGTAAAAGGGAAAAAAGACCCTTAAAATTTGTAACGCAATTTCTCCCGACTACGGAGATACCCCATATGTGGGCGCAAAGTGCTCTGGGGGCGCACAACAAGGCCCAGAAGGGAGAGTGCACCTTGTACATTTGAGGTGATTTGCACAGGGGTGGCTGATTGTTACAGCGGTTTTGACAAACGCAAAACAATAAATATCCATATGTGACCCCATTTTGGAAACTACACCCCTCACGGAATGTAACAAGGGGTGCAGTGAGCATTTACACCCCACTGGTGTATGACAGATTTTTGGAACAGTGGTCTGTGAAAATGAAAAATAAAATTTTTGATTTGCACAGTCCACTGTTTCAAATATCTGTCAAACGCCAGTGGGGTGTAAATGCTCACTGCACCCCTTATTAAATTCCATGAGGGGTATAGTTTCCAAAATGGGGTCACATGTGGGGGGGGTCCACTGTTCTGGCACCATAGGGGCTTCCTAAATGGGACATGCCCCCCAAAAACCCTTTCAGAAAAACTCACTCTCCAAAATCCCATTGTCGCTCCTTCCCTTCTGAGCCCTCTACTGTGCCCGCCGAACACTTTACATACGCATATGAGGTATTTCGTTACTCGAGAGAAATTGGGTTACAAATTTTAGGGTGATTTCTCTCCTTTTACCCCTTGTAAAAATTCAAAAATTGGGTCTACAAGAAAATGCGAGTGTAAAAAATGAAGATTTCGAATTTTCTCCTTCACTTTGCTGCTATTCCTGTGAAACACCTAAAGGGTTAAAACACTTACTGAATGTCATTTTGAATACTTTGGAGAGTGCAGTTTTTATAATGGGGTCATTTATGGGGTATTTCTAATATGAAGACCCTTTAAAATCCACTTCCAACCTGAACTGGGCCCTGAAAAATTACGATTTTGAAAATCTTGAGAAAAATTGGAAAATTGCTGCGGAACTTTGAAGCCCTCTGGTGTCTTCCAAAAGTAAAAACATGTCAATTTTTTTATGCAAACACAAAGTAGACATATTGTATATGTGAATCAATATGTCATTTATTTGGAATATCCATTTTCCTTTCAAGCAGAGACTTTCAAAGTTAGAAAAATGCTAAATTTTCTAAATTTTCATGAAATTTTTAGATTTTTTACCAAGAAAGGATACGCATATCAGTGAAATTTTACCAATAACATAAAGTAGAATGTCACGAAAAAACAATCTCGGAATCAGAATGATAAGTAAAAGCATTCCAGAGTTATTAATGTTTAAAGTGACAGTGGTCAGATTTTCAAAAAATGCCCAGGTCATGAAGGTGAAAATGGGCTGGGTCATGAAGGGGTTAAGGAGGCGTTTTTCGTTTTTTGCACTTTCGTTTTTTCCTCCTTACCTTTAAAAAATCATAACTCTTTCAATTTTGCACCTAAAAATCTGTGTTATGGCGTATTTTTTGCGCCACCAATTCTACTTTGTAATGACATCAGTCATTGTACCCAAAAATCTACGGCAAAGCGGGATAAAAAATCATTGTGCGACAAAATTTTTAAAAAAAATGAAATTTTTAAACTTTTGGGGGCTTTCGTTTCTACGTAGTACATTTTTCGTTACGGATGACACCTTATCTTTATTCTCTAGGTCCATACAGTTAAAATGATACCCTACTTGTATAGGTTTGATTTTGTATTACTACTGAAAAAAAATCATAAATACATGCAGGAAAATGTATACGTTTAAAATTGGCATTTTCTGAGCCCTATAACTTTTTTATTTTTCCCTTGTTCAGGGGGCTATGAGGGCTAATTTTTTGCACCGTGATCTGATGTTTTTGTTGGTACAATTTTTGCATTGATAGGACTTATGACTTTGGAATTTTTTTGCGCGTACGCCATTGAACTGGCGGTTTAAAAAGTGGTATATTTTTATAATTCGGACATTTCCGCACGTGGCCACACCACATATTTTTATTTACACTTTTTTATTCTTGGAAATGCCAGGTGATTCAAACTTTTATTAGGGGAAGGGATCATTGAAAGGGTTAATGATTTTTTTTTACACTTTTCTTATGCAATATTATAGCTCCTATAGGGGGGCTATAACATTGCATTAACTGATCTTTTACACTGATTGATCCATCTCCATAGGAATGGATCAATCAGTGTTTTCGGCGATTGAATGCTCAAGCCTGGATCTCAGGCTTGAAGCATTCATTCGACGATCGGACAGCGCAGGAGAAGGTAAGAAGACTTCCTCCTGTGCTACAGCTGTTCGGGATGCCGCGATTATACCGCAGCGATCCCGAACAGCTCCTTGAGCTAGCCGGGCACTTTTACTTTCGTTTTTAGCCGCGCGGCTCAGCTTTGAGCGCGCGGCTAAAGGGTTAATAGTTGTTAATAGGGCTATTAGAAGAGGGTCCCGGCTTCACTATGATGCCGGGCCCGCCGCGATATGATGCGGGGTTACCGTGTAAACCCGCGTTATATCACGGGAGCGGGATTAGGGGCGTAAGTTTACGCCGTTGGTCCTTAACAGGTTAAATCAGCCCCCTAACCCATTTTTCTGAAAAAATAACGTAAACAAAAAGAAACATTTGGTATTCCTGTGTGCAAAAATGGCTAATTGAATAAAATATAACATTAATGAAATTGCACGGTGAATGGCATAAAGGTAAACAAAAAAAGATACCGAAGTCCACTATCACTGATTTTTGGTCACATCATATGCCAAACAAAAAAATTATGAAAAGTGATCAATAAGTCCAATTTAAACATTAATGGTACCAATAAGCCCTAATTTAAAGCAGTAAAATAAAACAAAACCTTTGTAAATTATCGTTGTAATCGTATTAACCTACAGAATAAAGATAGTGTCATTTTAACTGTAAAGTGCACTGCATAGAAGCCAAACCCCCAAATCTGCTAAATTGCATTAATTATAATTTTTTAGTTGCACCCCACAATTTTTTGGCTTTGCCGTGGATTTTGTGGTAAAATGAGTGATGTCATTAACCCCTTCCCGCAGAATGTCATATATAAACGCCAGGTTGTGCAGTGCGTTCGTGCATCCCGGTGTTTATAAATGACATTCAGTTAACCCGGCGATGCGCAGCATCGCACGGGTTAACTGGCAGAAGTCCCGCTGTTTCCAGCAGGGGACAACTTCTGCTTCACCCCCCAGGACCATCCATTGATGGTCCTGGTCAGCGATCACTGTGATTGGTCCCTGTGGACCAATCACAGTGATCTGGGGTGAAAGTTCAGATCCCCCGCACTGCCTGCCCCTGGAAGTCGGGCAGAACGGGGGACGATGGCTGCAGGGGCTCGCA
The DNA here is from genome assembly GCF_029499605.1 of Hyla sarda. Classification (NCBI taxonomy): domain Eukaryota; kingdom Metazoa; phylum Chordata; class Amphibia; order Anura; family Hylidae; genus Hyla; species Hyla sarda. Next base: position 243,561,334 of record NC_079189.1, on the reverse strand, counting down.
GGGACCTGCGGCATAGGGGGGGAACAAGGGGGGAACACGAGGGGACCGGCAGCCTTACCTGGAGCAGCGGCAGGACCGAGGAGCAGCGACGGGACCGGCAGGTAAGTATGTAGTCCTCAGAGGCAGCAGTGAAGATCTTCACTGCTGCTTCTAGAAGTCTGAAAACTACAACTCCCAGCATGCCTAGACAGCCTTTGGCTGTCTGGGCATGCTGGGAGTTGTAGTTTTGCAACATCTGGAGGGCCCCAGTTTGGAGACCATTGTATAATGGTCTCCAATCTGTGCTCTTCCAGCTGTTGCAAAACTACAACTCCCAGCATGCACTGACTGTCCAGGCATGCTGGGAGTTTTAGTTCAGCAACATCTGGCCCTTCAGATGTTGCCGAACTACAACTCCCAGCATGCCCTTCAGCTGTCTGGGCATGCTGGGAGTTGTAGTTTTGCAACAACTGGAGACACACTGGTTGGGAAACATTGTCTGTTTCTAACTCAGTGTTTCCTAACCTGTGTGCCTCCAGCTGTTGCAAAACTATAACTCCCAGCATGCACTAACAGACCATGCATGCTGGGAGTTGTGGTTTTGCAACAGCTGGTGCACCCCCCCCCCCCCCCCTGTGAATGTACAGGGTACATTCACATGGGCGAGGCTTTTACAGTGGGTTTCTTGCATCTTGAGATGCAGCAAATTTTGCGCTGGGAAACTCGCTGTAATCCCCTGCCCATGTGACTGTACCCTAAAAACACTACACTACACTAACACAAAATAAAATAAAAAGTTAAAAACACTACATATACACATACCCCTACACAGCCCCCCTCCCCCAATAAGAACGTCCGGTACACCACTGTTTCCAAAGCAGAGCCTCCAGCTGTTGAAAAACAACAACTCCCAGTATTGCCGGACAGCCGTTGACTGTCCACGCATGCTGGGAGTTTTGCAACAGCTGGAGGCACCCTGTTTGGGAATCACTGGCGTAGAATACCCCTATGTCCACCCCTATGCAAATCCCTAATTTAGGCCTCAAATGCACATGGCGCTCTCACTTTAGAGCCCTGTCGTATTTCAGGGCAACAGTTTAGGGCCACATATGGGGTATCGCTGTACTCGGGAGAAATTGCGTTACAAGGTTTGGGGGGCTTTTTCTTCTTTAACCCTTCATGAAAAGGAAAAGTTGGGGTCTACACCAGAATGTTAGTGTAAAAAATTTTAATTTTTTACACTAACATGCTGGTGTTGCCCTATACTTTACATTTTCACAAGAGGTAAAAGGGAAAAAAGCCCCCCAAAATTTGTAACGCAATTCCTCCCGACTACAGAGATACCCCATATGTGAGCGCAAAGTGCTCTGGGGGCGCACAACAAGGCCCAAAAGGGAGAGCACACCATGTACATTTGAGGTGATTTGCACAGGGGTGGCTGATTGTTACAGCGGTTTTGACAAACGCAAAAAAAACAAAACCCCACATGTGACCCCATTTCGGAAAAGACACCCCTCATGGAATGTAATGAGGGGTGCAGTGAGAATTTACCCCCCACATGTCTGACGGATCTTTGGAACAGTGGTCCGTAAAAATGAAAACTTGTACAGCCCACTGTTCCAAAGATCTGTCAGACACCAGTGGGGGGCAAATGCTCACTGTACCCCTTGTTACGTTCCTCAAGGGGTCTAGTTTCCAAAATGGTATGCCATGTGTTGTTTTTTTTTTTTGCTGTCCTGGCACCATAGGGGCTTTCTAAATGCGACATGCTCCCCGAGCAAAATTTGCTCTCAAAAAGCCAAATATCACTCCTTCTCTTCTGAGCATGGTAGTTCGCCCATAGTGCACTTCAGGTCAACTTATGGGGCACCTCCATACTCAGAAGAGAAGGGGTTACAAATATTGGGGGGTATTTCCTGCTATTAACCCTTGGAAAAATTGAAATTTGGGGGGAAACACACATTTGATGAAAAAAAATATTTTTTTTTTTACATATGCAAAAGTCGTGAAACACCTGTGGGGTATTAAGGCTCACTTTATTCCTTGTTATGTTCCTCAAGGGGTCTAGTTTCCAAAATGGTATGCCATGTGAGGTTTTTTTTTGCTGTTCTGGCACCATAGGGGCTTCCTAAATGCAACATGCCCCCCAAAAACCATTTCAGAAAAACGTACTCTCCAAAATCCCCTTGTCGCTCCTTCCCTTCTGAGCCCTCTACTGCGCCCGCCGAACACTTCACATACACATATGAGGTATGTGCTTACTCGAGAGAAATCGGGCTACAAATATAATTATATATTTTCTCCTTTTACCCCTTGTAAAAATTCAAAAATTGGGTCTACAAGAACATGCGAGTGTAAAAAATGAAGATTGTGAATTTTCTCCTTCACTTTGCTTCTATTCCTGTGAAACCCCTAAAGGGTTAAAACGCTGACAGAATGTCATTTTGAATACTTTGGGGGGTGCAGTTTTTATAATGGGGTCTTTTGTGGGGTATTTCTAATATGAAGACCCTTCAAATCCACTTCAAACCTGAACTGGTCCCTGAAAAATAGTGAGTTTGAAAATTTTGTGAAAAATTGGAAAATTGCTGCTGAACTTTGAAGCCCTCTGGTGTCTTCCAAAAGTAAAAACTCGTCACTTTTATGATGCAGACATAAAGTAGACATATTGTATATGTGAATAAAAATTTTTTTTATTTGTAATATACATTTTCCTTACAAGCAGAGAGCTTCAAAGTTAGAAAAATGCTAAATTTTCTAATTTTTCATCAAATTTTTGGATTTTTCACAAGGAAAGGATGCAAGTTACCACAAAAATTTACCACCATGTTAAAGTAGAATATGTCACGAAAAAACAATCTCGGAATCAGAATGATAACTAAAAGCATTCCAGAGTTATTAATGTTTAAAATGACAGTGGTCAGATGTGCAAAAAACGCTCTGGTCCTTAAGGCCAAAATGGGCTTGGTCCTGAAGGGGTTAAAAAGTAAAATTGGTCCTGCACAGAACAATCCCTCATATGGCTTTGTAGGTGCATAATTTAAAAACTCATAGCTATTAAAAATCTATTTAAAATCTAAGGGCTACCCAACATCTCTGATTCAAAATAGTTTCCAAAAAGCAAAAGCCCTAGATCAACAGATATGCCTACTTCCATCATCAATCAAAAAAGAAGACAGCAATACCAGTTTCTCTTGCAATTTTATCACCAATTTTTCAAGTGACCATAAAAATATTAAAAAGATTCTAAAGAAACATTGGGATACCCTCAAATTGGATCCGTATTTGAAAGATGTTATTCCCTCCAATCCTCTTGTCACCTATCGGAAAAATCGATCACTTAAAAATATTCTAGCCCCCAGCCGTCTAAAAAATCTGAAAGTCACTATCCCTACATTTTTATCCATGCCACCTGTAATAGGAAGTTATAGATGCAACACTGCAAGATGTAAATGCTGCCAGTCAATTAATCATGCTAAGAAAACATTCAAATCCAACATAACACAAGAAGTATTCAATATCAAAACATTTATGAACTGCAACACGTCATATATCATTTATCTTCTGGAGTGTTCCTGTTCTCTTCAAAATATAGGACGGCACCATTCAACCTCTGCGCTGTCGACTCAATAAACATCGATCAAATGTGACCAACGGATACACTTTACACAGTGTGTCAAGGCATGCTGCGGCGGCGCATGACTGCAAATTTTCCGAATTTCACATTACGCCAATTGAACATATCTCGGAAGACACTAATCAAAGATTCACTTGCCTTCGCCGACGGGAAAACTATTGGATATTCCGCCTACAAACCTTACAACCGACAGGTCTTAACGAGTACATCGAGCATGTAACATAATCATCATTATCATATACTTTACATACTTCCTACTTACCTCGATACGATAGTTTGCTTCGCACTTTTTCTTTCTCATCGAGAACACAGATGTCCGCTGTACTACTTATATTCATCATCATATACATTTCATATCCCGACCAGCTGCTAGCGCCTCCATCCACCTCCGGATTGGCTGCCTCTGTTTGTTCAAATTGGTTTTTTTTCATAGACTTCATCCCTGATTGGTTTACACCAAACATGTGACCTTTGTTTACATTTTTCCTGACATTATGTCGTATTGCTACTGGATTGGTTGTTGTTCTTCCATTTATGCCCCTCCCACCAACTTCCATTGGCTGCATACGTTTCTCAATCTATCCGGCTTTTTCAAATGTACCCCGCGCACTTACGTTTCCCCAGTAATACTAGTTCGCATTGAGTTCTCTCACCTGACTTCAATCACACCAGATTATGTTGTCTGACTGATGCGCTCCAAGCCTCACTTTGGGATGTGCTTTTAGCACTTTTTCATATATATTTCACACAAAAGCTAATTCACTGTGATATTTTGTTCTTAGATACACACCTATTCCTACAATATATGCCCCGTGTATCTCGTTTCTTTTTAATGTGTCGACTTAATGGTAAAATTTTAAGACATTACGCCGATCCGGATCCGGGTCAGATACACGCCCCCTGACCTGGAATACCGGTCTGGCGCCTATTTAAATGTTCTGTTTCATCATTTTTACATCTGCAATCTGAAGAAGGGATATGCTGATCCCGAAACGCGTTATTGCTTGCATGCACTTTTAAATAATAGTTTTATTTATTTGATATATAAATAAACCTTTTTTAAACTTATATCTTGCCTGAACCATCCTTGGACCGAGCAGCGCTGGACACAAGGGCCTCCTCTTTCCTCCTCATTCAAGTACTCTACGGGTTCCTTCCCAGGTTACCGGTCTAGGCACCTTCAGCTGCAGCACGGATTCCACCCAATACCCCTAAAACGGGGAGATACGCTTAACCCCAAGAGGGTCACCAGGTGAGAGCACACCCTGCTGGGGATCCACCTGGGTTTTCCTGTTTGTACGGTATCACACGAGGCGCTGCCCTCTCTTTTTTGTTTCCTCAATTTCCTTTTAGTTATATCTGGGCACCACAGAGCACGTGTCCCAGCATCAAGTTCTATTTGAACCAGGAGTTTGAGTGACTCGTTGTGATACAATCTTCAAAGCTATGGAGAGAAAAGAAATTCATCTGACCCAACGGGATCATTTTCTTAAAGATATTCTCCAAAATAAAGACAACCCCGAGATCCCTGCACCACCTCGACCTAAACCCAGAGGTAACTCCCTCGATTTTATTAAAATGAGGGATCTTTTTATTGATTTGGAAAAATTTTCTATATCTGAGATTCAACATCACATTGACTATTCTTTTTTGAAAATTTACCTCGCCGAAAATATCCTCCCTAGAGGTCTTCGTCTACGTATTGCACCTTCTTTCCCGGAGGACTTAGACTTTTGTAACAAATGGGAAGGTGCACTTCATATTTCATCCCGCTTGCTTATTGATGTGTTAATTGAAAAAAGATGTGCACTTGTGGACAGTATTTCTGACAAAATTGATGATTGCCTGTCTTGTCTAACACCTTTTCAATACACCTCTGAGTATCAAAAAACCAACCAAACAGTTCAACACAAGATTAGCAAATATGAAAAAGAGCTAATAAATACTAAACTACACAAACTGAACAGAGATCGAACTGATTACAAAACTAATAACATAAAATTTTGGGAGAAACCCAAATCTGCTCCGAAACCAACACAAAATAAAACCACATAAAATAACTTCATATCCCGTCCTAAAACAATCTCCAAACCTGTTCCACGTCCCAAACCGATTTTTAAACCGATACCCAAACCAAGATCACACCAACCTGCACTCAATCACCTTTGCAATAACCATATCTCCACTATATCTATGCCAAATCATCATCTGGCCCCCCAATCCATGTCACCCTTGTTTTAACCTGTCGATCCCACCACAGTCCCAGAAGATCTACTTCAACTACTAAATAACACTAACAATAAACCAAATCTTCCATCTGGCAGATTTGAACAAATGTCCATCTCTGATATATCCACCCTATCTCTCAACGATTCTATACTCACAGTTCACCCTACTTGCAATCCGGTTTCTCCGTCTCCTAACAATAATCCTCACAACACATGTTATTACACACCATGTACTGAATCTGCACCAGTTATTTAATATAATTCCACCACTTCGGATACGTCACCGACTCTAAACAACTCTGGAGCCAATTCGTCTTTTTTAGGGCTCCCTTCCATCATGAACTGCACTCCGCCGATATCATTACCGATTCAAGGGCTTCTCCAATCCTCAGAGACAGTTCATTTAGCGCTCCCCTTATCGTCAAAAAGAAAAGAAAGAGAGGATGTCGAGGAGGACAGAAACAAAGACAGAGAAAAGAGAAACAAAATAAACCATCTGATACCCCCGCCGGACCATCAGAACTAGATACAATCCGCATTTTTAACCTCTCCAAACATATTCTGACTGAAATCGAGGAAAGCGTACTTAAAAAGGGTCTATCATTCTGCCCCACTGCAAAATCCAAAGATTTCGATCTATTCCTCGATCTAAATAGCTACATTAGAAAACTAACTTTAAAACAGCATTTTAATATGATTGCCAAAAATGACACTCCATCCACTATGTCAAAAAATCCCTATGTTTGATCCGGCCCCTATACCCACAGGCTTAAAACCCCCATCCACGTTTTATCCGATTCACCATAGAGGCTCCTTTCTGGATACATTCTCAGCAGCAGTTATTTCTGAATTCAAACAAATGTGCTCTAAAGCCACAAGCAGACACAAATCCAATCTCTCTAAGAAACAACGAGAGGCTTTAACCACCTTATCGAAAGATGATTCAATTATAATAAAAGCGGCGGATAAAGGAGGTGGCATTGTACTACTGGATCGAACAGACTATCTCCCTGAAGCCAACCGTTTATTGTCTGATACCACCTTTTACATACAGCTATCCCATAATTCTACTTCTCTGTACTGTAGTGAGTTTAATTATTTTCTTTTACAAGGTTACAATTCTGGCGTGTTAAACAAAAAGGAATTTGAGTTCATCACCATCACTCAACCTGACACTCCCTTATTTTACTATTTGCCAAAAATCCATAAGGATGCTACGAACCCCCCTGGACGTCCTATCATTTCCGGCATTAATTCTCTCACATCCAATCTCTCCCAATATATAGACATCTTGCTACAGCAATTTGTCATCACTACACCGGCCTACCTCCGCGATACTGCAGATTTCATAAACTCTGTTATTAATATCCCATGGAAAGATTCATATTGCTTCCTAACAATGGACATAACGTCTCTTTATACAATCATAGACCATGACCAAGGCATACAAGCCGTTTCTTTTTTTCTAGATTCAGACCCTAAGATGCCCACTGCTCAAAAAGTGTTCATTTTAGATGGGATCAAATTCATATTACATCACAATTATTTTTCATTCAATAACCGCATCTACAAACAGGAACGAGGCACGGCGATGGACACGCGCTTCGCACCAAGTCTGGCAAATCTGTTTATGAGTTTTTTTGAACACCAATTTGTCTACACTCATCCTTTATTTCATCACTGTATAATTTACAGAAGATATATCGATGATATATTTATTATCTGGGACACCGACCTCAATGCTCTCAATAAATTTATTACAGATCTGAACAATAATACCCAGAACCTCCATTTTACTCATAACATTTATCCTAATAATGCAGAATTTTTGGACGTCATTGTGTTTCACACTCCAGCTAAAAATATCAACACCAAAACTTATTTCAAATCTGTTGACAGTAATAGTTACCTGGATTATAGCAGTTCCCACTTTCATAAGTGGTTAAACAATATCCCCTTTGGCCAATTTAAACGGCTAAGAAGAAACTGTACACAACTTTCAGATTACACCACGCAAAGTAAAATGCTGACCAAGAGATTCAAATCTAAGGGCTACCCAACATCTCTGATTCAAAATAGTTTCCAAAAAGCAAAAGCCCTAGATCAACAGATATGCCTACTTCCATCATCAATCAAAAAAGAAGACAGCAATACCAGTTTCTCTTGCAATTTTATCACCAATTTTTCAAGTGACCATAAAAATATTAAAAAGATTCTAAAGAAACATTGGGATACCCTCAAATTGGATCCGTATTTGAAAGATGTTATTCCCTCCAATCCTCTTGTCACCTATCGGAAAAATCGATCACTTAAAAATATTCTAGCCCCCAGCCGTCTAAAAAATCTGAAAGTCACTATCCCTACATTTTTATCCATGCCACCTGTAATAGGAAGTTATAGATGCAACACTGCAAGATGTAAATGCTGCCAGTCAATTAATCATGCTAAGAAAACATTCAAATCCAACATAACACAAGAAGTATTCAATATCAAAACATTTATGAACTGCAACACGTCATATATCATTTATCTTCTGGAGTGTTCCTGTTCTCTTCAAAATATAGGACGGCACCATTCAACCTCTGCGCTGTCGACTCAATAAACATCGATCAAATGTGACCAACGGATACACTTTACACAGTGTGTCAAGGCATGCTGCGGCGGCGCATGACTGCAAATTTTCCGAATTTCACATTACGCCAATTGAACATATCTCGGAAGACACTAATCAAAGATTCACTTGCCTTCGCCGACGGGAAAACTATTGGATATTCCGCCTACAAACCTTACAACCGACAGGTCTTAACGAGTACATCGAGCATGTAACATAATCATCATTATCATATACTTTACATACTTCCTACTTACCTCGATACGATAGTTTGCTTCGCACTTTTTCTTTCTCATCGAGAACACAGATGTCCGCTGTACTACTTATATTCATCATCATATACATTTCATATCCCGACCAGCTGCTAGCGCCTCCATCCACCTCCGGATTGGCTGCCTCTGTTTGTTCAAATTGGTTTTTTTTCATAGACTTCATCCCTGATTGGTTTACACCAAACATGTGACCTTTGTTTACATTTTTCCTGACATTATGTCGTATTGCTACTGGATTGGTTGTTGTTCTTCCATTTATGCCCCTCCCACCAACTTCCATTGGCTGCATACGTTTCTCAATCTATCCGGCTTTTTCAAATGTACCCCGCGCACTTACGTTTCCCCAGTAATACTAGTTCGCATTGAGTTCTCTCACCTGACTTCAATCACACCAGATTATGTTGTCTGACTGATGCGCTCCAAGCCTCACTTTGGGATGTGCTTTTAGCACTTTTTCATATATATTTCACACAAAAGCTAATTCACTGTGATATTTTGTTCTTAGATACACACCTATTCCTACAATATATGCCCCGTGTATCTCGTTTCTTTTTAATGTGTCGACTTAATGGTAAAATTTTAAGACATTACGCCGATCCGGATCCGGGTCAGATACACGCCCCCTGACCTGGAATACCGGTCTGGCGCCTATTTAAATGTTCTGTTTCATCATTTTTACATCTGCAATCTGAAGAAGGGATATGCTGATCCCGAAACGCGTTATTGCTTGCATGCACTTTTAAATAATAGTTTTATTTATTTGATATATAAATAAACCTTTTTTAAACTTATATCTTGCCTGAACCATCCTTGGACCGAGCAGCGCTGGACACAAGGGCCTCCTCTTTCCTCCTCATTCAAGTACTCTACGGGTTCCTTCCCAGGTTACCGGTCTAGGCACCTTCAGCTGCAGCACGGATTCCACCCAATACCCCTAAAACGGGGAGATACGCTTAACCCCAAGAGGGTCACCAGGTGAGAGCACACCCTGCTGGGGATCCACCTGGGTTTTCCTGTTTGTACGGTATCACACGAGGCGCTGCCCTCTCTTTTTTGTTTCCTCAATTTCCTTTTAGCTATATCTGGGCACCACAGAGCACGTGTCCCAGCATCGAGTTCTATTTGAACCAGGAGTTTGAGTGACTCGTTGTGATACAATCCTCAAAGCTATGGAGAGAAAAGAAATTCATCTGACCCAACGGGATCATTTTCTTAAAGATATTCTCCAAAATAAAGACAACCCCGAGATCCCTGCACCACCTCGACCTAAACCCAGAGGTAACTCCCTCGATTTTATTAAAATGAGGGATCTTTTTATTGATTTGGAAAAATTTTCTATATCTGAGATTCAACATCACATTGACTATTCTTTTTTGAAAATTTACCTCGCCGAAAATATCCTCCCTAGAGGTCTTCGTCTACGTATTGCACCTTCCTTCCCGGAGGACTTAGACTTTTGTAACAAATGGGAAGGTGCACTTCATATTTCATCCCGCTTGCTTATTGATGTGTTAATTGAAAAAAGATGTGCACTTGTGGACAGTATTTCTGACAAAATTGATGATTGCCTGTCTTGTCTAACACCTTTTCAATACACCTCTGAGTATCAAAAAAACAACCAAACAGTTCAACACAAGATTAGCAAATATGAAAAAGAGCTAATAAATACTAAACTACACAAACTGAACAGAGATCGAACTGATTACAAAACTAATAACATAAAATTTTGGGAGAAACCCAAATCTGCTCCGAAACCAACACAAAATAAAACCACATCAAATAACTTCATATCCCGTCCTAAAACAATCTCCAAACCTGTTCCACGTCCCAAACCGATTTTTAAACCGATACCCAAACCAAGATCACACCAACCTGCACTCAATCACCTTTGCAATAACCATATCTCCACTATATCTATGCCAAATCATCATCTGGCCCCCCAATCCATGTCACCCTTGTTTTAACCTGTCGATCCCACCACAGTCCCAGAAGATCTACTTCAACTACTAAATAACACTAACAATAAACCAAATCTTCCATCTGGCAGATTTGAACAAATGTCCATCTCTGATATATCCACCCTATCTCTCAACGATTCTATACTCACAGTTCACCCTACTTGCAATCCGGTTTCTCCGTCTCCTAACAATAATCCTCACAACACATGTTATTACACACCATGTACTGAATCTGCACCAGTTATTTAATATAATTCCACCACTTCGGATACGTCACCGACTCTAAACAACTCTGGAGCCAATTCGTCTTTTTTAGGGCTCCCTTCCATCATGAACTGCACTCCGCCGATATCATTACCGATTCAAGGGCTTCTCCAATCCTCAGAGACAGTTCATTTAGCGCTCCCCTTATCGTCAAAAAGAAAAGAAAGAGAGGATGTCGAGGAGGACAGAAACAAAGACAGAGAAAAGAGAAACAAAATAAACCATCTGATACCCCCGCCGGACCATCAGAACTAGATACAATCCGCATTTTTAACCTCTCCAAACATATTCTGACTGAAATCGAGGAAAGCGTACTTAAAAAGGGTCTATCATTCTGCCCCACTGCAAAATCCAAAGATTTCGATCTATTCCTCGATCTAAATAGCTACATTAGAAAACTAACTTTAAAACGGCATTTTAATATGATTGCCAAAAATGACACTCCATCCACTATGTCAAAAAATCCCTATGTTAACATCCTTGATCCGGCCCCTATACCCACAGGCTTAAAACCCCCATCCACGTTTCATCCGATTCACCATAGAGGCTCCTTTCTGGATACATTCTCAGCAGCAGTTATTTCTGAATTCAAACAAATGTGCTCTAAAGCCACAAGCAGACACAAATCCAATCTCTCTAAGAAACAACGAGAGGCTTTAACCACCTTATCGAAAGATGATTCAATTATAATAAAAGCGGCGGATAAAGGAGGTGGCATTGTACTACTGGATCGAACAGACTATCTCCCTGAAGCCAACCGTTTATTGTCTGATACCACCTTTTACATACAGCTATCCCATAATTCTACTTCTCTGTACTGTAGTGAGTTTAATTATTTTCTTTTACAAGGTTACAATTCTGGCGTGTTAAACAAAAAGGAATTTGAGTTCATCACCATCACTCAACCTGACACTCCCTTATTTTACTATTTGCCAAAAATCCATAAGGATGCTACGAACCCCCCTGGACGTCCTATCATTTCCGGCATTAATTCTCTCACATCCAATCTCTCCCAATATATAGACATCTTGCTACAGCAATTTGTCATCACTACACCGGCCTACCTCCGCGATACTGCAGATTTCATAAACTCTGTTATTAATATCCCATGGAAAGATTCATATTGCTTCCTAACAATGGACATAACGTCTCTGTATACAATCATAGACCATGACCAAGGCATACAAGCCGTTTCTTTTTTTCTGGATTCAGACCCTAAGATGCCCACTGCTCAAAAAGTGTTCATTTTAGATGGGATCAAATTCATATTACATCACAATTATTTTTCATTCAATAACCGCATCTACAAACAGGAACGAGGCACGGCGATGGGCACGCGCTTCGCACCAAGTCTGGCAAATCTGTTTATGAGTTTTTTTGAACACCAGTTTGTCTACACTCATCCTTTATTTCATCACTGTATAATTTACAGAAGATATATCGATGATATATTTATTATCTGGGACACCGACCTCAATGCTCTCAATAAATTTATTACAGATCTGAACAATAATACCCAGAACCTCCATTTTACTCATAACATTTATCCTAATAATGCAGAATTTTTGGACGTCATTGTGTTTCACACTCCAGCTAAAAATATCAACACCAAAACTTATTTCAAATCTGTTGACAGTAATAGTTACCTGGATTATAGCAGTTCCCACTTTCATAAGTGGTTAAACAATATCCCCTTTGGCCAATTTAAACGGCTAAGAAGAAACTGTACACAACTTTCAGATTACACCACGCAAAGTAAAATGCTGACCAAGAGATTCAAATCTAAGGGCTACCCAACATCTCTGATTCAAAATAGTTTCCAAAAAGCAAAAGCCCTAGATCAACAGATATGCCTACTTCCATCATCAAGCAAAAAAGAAGACAGCAATACCAGTTTCTCTTGCAATTTTATCACCAATTTTTCAAGTGACCATAAAAATATTAAAAAGATTCTAAAGAAACATTGGGATACCCTCAAATTGGATCCGTATTTGAAAGATGTTATTCCCTCCAATCCTCTTGTCACCTATCGGAAAAATCGATCACTTAAAAATATTCTAGCCCCCAGCCGTCTAAAAAATCTGAAAGTCACTATCCCTACATTTTTATCCATGCCACCTGTAATAGGAAGTTATAGATGCAACACTGCAAGATGTAAATGCTGCCAGTCAATTAATCATGCTAAGAAAACATTCAAATCCAACATAACACAAGAAGTATTCAATATCAAAACATTTATGAACTGCAACACGTCATATATCATTTATCTTCTGGAGTGTTCCTGTTCTCTTCAAAATATAGGACGCACCATTCAACCTCTGCGCTGTCGACTCAATAAACATCGATCAAATGTGACCAACGGATACACTTTACACAGTGTGTCAAGGCATGCTGCGGCGGCGCATGACTGCAAATTTTCCGAATTTCACATTACGCCAATTGAACATATCTCGGAAGACACTAATCAAAGATTCACTTGCCTTCGCCGACGGGAAAACTATTGAATATTCCGCCTACAAACCTTACAACCGACAGGTCTTAACGAGTACATCGAGCACGTAACATAATCATCATTATCATATACTTTACATCTTTCCTACTTACCTCGATACGATAGTTTGCTTCGCACTTTTTCTTTCTCATCGAGAACACAGATGTCCGCTGTACTACTTATATTCATCATCATATACATTTCATATCCCGACCAGCTGCTAGCGCCTCCATCCACCTCCGGATTGGCTGCCTCTGTTTGTTCAAATTGTTTTTTTTTCATAGACTTCATCCCTGATTGGTTTACACCAAACATGTGACCTTTGTTTACATTTTTCCTGACATTATGTCGTATTGCTACTGGATTGGTTGTTGTTCTTCCATTTATGCCCCTCCCACCAACTTCCATTGGCTGCATACGTTTCTCAATCTATCCGGCTTTTTCAAATGTACCCCGCGCACTTACGTTTCCCCAGTAATACTAGTTCGCATTGAGTTCTCTCACCTGACTTCAATCACACCAGATTATGTTGTCTGACTGATGCGCTCCAAGCCTCACTTTGGGATGTGCTTTTAGCACTTTTTCATATATATTTCACACAAAAGCTAATTCACTGTGATATTTTGTTCTTAGATACACACCTATTCCTACAATATATGCCCCGTGTATCTCGTTTCTTTTTAATGTGTCGACTTAATGGTAACATTTTAAGACATTACGCCGATCCGGATCCGGGTCAGATACACGCCCCCTGACCTGGAATACCGGTCTGGCGCCTATTTAAATGTTCTGTTTCATCATTTTTACATCTGCAATCTGAAGAAGGGATATGCTGATCCCGAAACGCGTTATTGCTTGCATGCACTTTTAAATAATAGTTTTATTTATTTGATATATAAATAAACCTTTTTTAAACTTATATCTTGCCTGAACCATCCTTGGACCGAGCAGCGCTGGACACAAGGGCCTCCTCTTTCCTCCTCATTCAAGTACTCTACGGGTTCCTTCCCAGGTTACCGGTCTAGGCACCTTCAGCTGCAGCACGGATTCCACCCAATACCCCTAAAACGGGGAGATACGCTTAACCCCAAGAGGGTCACCAGGTGAGAGCACACCCTGCTGGGGATCCACCTGGGTTTTCCTGTTTGTACGATATCACACGAGGCGCTGCCCTCTCTTTTTTGTTTCCTCAATTTCCTTATAGCTATTAAAAGGAAGGCGAAAAAAACTAATGAAAAATCGCTGCTTCCTCAAGGAGTAAAAATTTTTGTCAATCATAAAAAGGCATATACATTAAAATAAAGAAGGAGAAACAGAAAGCAACAGGAAGTCCCTCGGTCAGATATAAAAGGCAAGCACCTCAGGCCGTGCTGTGATGATCCCGGCAGGGCCAACTCCAGTCTGAAGCGAAGTTCCTGGGTACATAGTGGTCATGAAACCCCAAAATAGGAAAGTCCTGCTGTCAGGAAGTCACAGTTCAAAAATATCATCATACCCGTCCAACAGTTTCTGACAACCCAGACCGCCCCCCACCTCACAAATGAGCAGAACATTGCCCGTCACCATAATGACTTTGCTCAAAAACTGTTTAGAGTTGGATCAGACAAGTGACATATCATCAGGTAAATGCAATGCCCCAAGAGAAATCCTCAAAGCTTCAACACTATACCATGTGGTATGCTGGAAAGGGCGAACAATTTCAGCAATCCCCCAAGAGTCAAAGTGGGTCACAATAAAAGACCGCCAATAAGAGTTACCGCATCTAGCCATTTAGTGCTACTAAAAGTACAACATGAACAAACTGCCGGATCTTCCCCCTCTCCCCTGGAATAGTAAAAATTTGAGCGTAAACGAGAGCTGTGTATGCCAATGATCCCGAATATAGGCCTGTATCATCATTCTTGTGATAATTCCACAGGTAATATGACGTTGACGGCCAAAGGGCCTCAGTCTTGAAAAAATTACAACCCCTAAGATTAAAAGTTGAATGTTGAAATCTCTATTGAAGATGTATGTTAGCTAGTGCAACCATCCAAAAATTTAAGGCCCAAGCCCAGCAGCATACGTAAGCCAAGTAGTTCCTGAAAGACAGTCAGGAAAAGGCATCAGCAGTACACAAGAGGATTTCATAACAATCGTAGGTCGGGGGGGGTCACTGTACTATGATGCATCTGGCATTGGTGGGTGGAAATCCTGGCTGATCCATGCCTGATTCATCTTCACAAAGGTCAGTCTCTCCACATTTTTTCGTGGACAGACGAGTTCTCCTGGGGGTGACTATGGCCCCCGCCGCACTAAACACCTGCTCTTATGGCACACTACTGGCCTGGCAGGACAGCTTTTCCAGGGCAAACTCTGCTAGTTGCGGCCATAAATTAAGTTTGGCTGCCCAGAAGTCCTGGGGTTCTTCATGGTGTGTTGGCATGGCCATGTCAAGGTATGCCACCACCTGCTAGTTCAGGTCCTGCTCCCTGTCTAACTGCTGCTGATGAGTTGCTTCACTATGTGGGTGAAGAAAGGTACTCATCAGCGACTGTAGACTTAGGCTGCTGCTGATGAAGCTGGTATTGCTCCTGCCACCCCACCCCTCCCCAGCAGCCATGGCAGGATGTCTCTGTAGTAGGTCAGTTTGTCCTCTCTCTCAGTGGGTGTAAAAAAGGCTGGTAGCGAGGGTCCAACAAGGTGGAGACCCAGAAGTTATCCCGCTGCCGAATGTTGACAATTCGGCGGTCAGTACGCAAGCATCTGAACATGCATTGTGCCATTTGTGCAAATAACTCGGAGGGACTCCCGGCCTCCATCTCCACTGCATACTGCCGTGGTGTCTCTGGGTCCTTTGTCTCTCCTTCCTCAAAACCCTCTAGCTCCTCTAGTTGATCCTGCTCCTCCTCTCCTTTCAGATGACTAGAAACACTGCCCATCTCATGAAACCTAAACTGTGCTCCACTGTGCCCCTCATCCTCCTCCAGTTCAGCCCCCACAAGGCTCATGTGGCCGTGAGATGTAGGCGCAACGTCTCCATTGCCCGGACCAGCCATCGTTTCCAACACTTGTTGTAGAAAATGAAGCAGTGGAATGATGTTGTTCATCCTTTAATCCTGGCTACTTACGGATAATGTGGCTTCCTCAAAGGACCTGAGCAAATGGCAGGTGTCACGTATGAGCTGCCACTGGTTCACATTGAAGTTATACAGGGAAGTACCCGTATCCGCTTGGATCATCAAGAAATCGGTGATGGCTTTTTATCTGTTCGTACAGTCGGTCCAACATATGGAGGGTGGAATTCCAACGTGTGGCAATGTTACAAATCAGACTATGTTGGGGGATACCATTCTGACGCTGCAGCTGAAGGAGGGTGTGCTTTGCGGTGTACGAGTGGCTGAAGTGCATGCAAAGTTTCCTTCCCATTTTTAGGATGTCTTGCAAATGGGGGGAAACTTCAGGAACTGCTTGACAACCTGATTTAACATGTGTGCCATGCAGGGCACATGGCTCACCCTTCCTTGTCGCAGCGCGGCCAAGAAGTTCTTCCCGTTGTCAGTCACCATGGTTCCCATTTCCATTTTTTGTGGAGTAAGCCATGCTCCGATTTCTTTACAAATTACTTTTAGCAGTTTCTCCCCTGTGTGATTCTTTTTACCAAGGCAAACCATGTGAAGAACAGCGTGACACCGCCGTGCCCTGCACACATGGTATGCACACATGGTCAACTGAGACTTGTCCAGGCAGTGGAGGCTGAGGACACAGTGGAGGATAAGGAGGCGGAGGCACACACTGTCACAGGACCAACGGGCTGAGAGCGTGGAGGAGGAAGCAGCCTGGCCTGTCCAAGTTGGGGTTGTGGCTGTGCAGGAACCACATTCACCCAGTGAGCCGTAAAGGACATGTATTATCCCTGACCGTAGTTACACCTCCAGACGTCGGCGCTGCCGTGCACTTTGGTACACACCAACAGGCTCAAGGACTGGACTACCTTCTCTTCCACAAAATTGTGCAGGGCTGGTACTGCCTTCTTCGCAAAGAAATGATGGCTTGGCACTCTCCACCTCGGCTCGGCACAAGCCATCAGTTCTCTGAAAGATGCAGAGTCCACCACTTGAAAAGGGAGGGACTGCAGCACCTGCAACTTAGACAGGAGCATATTCAGCTTCTGTGCCATTGGATGAGTGGGCACATACTGTTGTCTCTTTGACATGGCTTCGCAGATGGATTGTTGGCAGAATGTAAAAGTGACAAAAGCAGGAGCATCTGGAGTGACAGAAGGAGGGTATGACACACAGCTCCCTTCGGCTGAGGTGGTGGAGCCTTGGATGACTGAACGAGGGAGCGGCGTGCCACTGGGTGATGCAGCAGGCTAGACCAGTAGATCAGAGCCACGGTTCTCCCAGGCCGCTTTATGGTGGCGAAGCATATGTTGATGCAGGGCCAGGGTGTCAACATTGGGACCCTGGCCACGCTTCACCTTCTGCCAACATATCTTGCATGTGGCATGCATGATGAAAAACTGCCAAAACTGCCACACCGCTGAGTAGCTGATTTTCCCACCAACAGTCCGCACTAATTGACTGCTACTGCCCCCGTTTCCAGGAACCCCTGTTCCACTACCTCCTGGGAAGGTAGGCTGCCGCGAATCAGGTGGTCTCCCCCGGGCACGTTTGGCTCCAGAATTTCCACTTCTGCCACCATGCTGACTGCCAACCATTGCTGGCTTAGCTGCTGCCTCACGGGCAACCTGCAATTCTCTTCTCCTGATGATGATGAAGCCCCTTCTGCACCCGGCTCCCAATTGCGATCGGCTTCATCATCATCAACAAGTGTCTGCACGTCACTGATGTCCTTCTCAGGTTCCTCAACAGTGTCTGCTTCAGGACCTTGAACCCTGGCAACACCGCCTCCCACGTCACTCTCCTCATCACTACTTGCCCGCCTAAGGGAGGAAGCGGCGGATGTCTCCTCCACTTGGGCAGTAGCTGCTGACTGTCCTCTATTAGATCATCCTCAGTGAATAGTGGAGCTGAACCCACAGCATAAAATATATCTCTGTAGAAGAGGAAACAACATAGGACAGAGGCAATGGGAGGACAGGGACTGCTACCGGGCCATGACAACTGAGGGTTGTGTCTGAGGAACCCACCGACTGTTGACTGGGGGTGTCAGATGTCATTTTTGATGAAGTGGATGACCGTGTTAACCAATCAACAATGGCAGATGGGTTGCTGGTTGAGACACGACCACTAGCTGATAACAGGAGCTCAGGCCTCTCGCTGCGACTCCTGCTGCCACTCGCCCCTCGTCTGCTGCTACCTCTGCCAGAAGGATTTAGGCCTCTGCCACTCCTCTGTGTACGTCCTGGCACTTCTCTGCCTGACATACTTAGTGCGTATATGAGGGGAGTACAATACACTTCACTATGCTTAAAACAGTATTTGTCTAGAACAGCAGAAGGTGTAAACTTTTGGCTGTCCATTCATAGTATTTAGGCCCTTGACAGATTAACAGGTACAAAATAGTACACTACTTAGATGTAGCTATGTGATATGCACTGATGAGGGCATAAAAATGCTCTACAGTACACCTAAAAAAGTATCTGACTACAACACCAGCCGATGAGTTCTTTTGGCTGGACTTTCACAGTATGTAGGCCCTTGACAGATTAACAGGCACAAAATAGTACACTACTTAGATGTACGTATGCGGTATGCACTGATGAGGGCAGAAAAATGCACTACAATGCGCCTAAGAACTCTGTATTGTTTTTTAAAACACCAGCCAGTGATTACTTTTGGCTGTCCTTTCACAGTATGTAGGCCCTTGACAGATTAACAGGTACAAAATAGTACACTACTTAGATGTACGTATGCGGTATGCACTGATGAGGGCAGAAAAATGCTCTACAGTACACTTAAAAAAGTATCTGAGTACAATACCAGCCGATGAGTACTTTTGCTTGGACTTTCACAGTATGTAGGCTCTTGACAGATTAACAGGTACAAAATGGTACACTACTTAGATGTACGTATGCAGCATGCACTGATGAGAGCAGAAATATGCGCTACAATATGCCTAAAAACTCTGTATTTTTGGAAAACACCAGCCGGTGATTACTTTTGGCTGTCCTTTCACAGTATGTAGGACCTTGACAGATTAACAGGTACAAAAAAGTGAACTACATAGAAGTACATATGCGGTATGCACTTAAAAATGCGCTACAGTACACTTGCAAAACGTATTTTTCAAAACATCAGCCGGTGATTACTTTTGCCTGGACTTTACCAGTATCTAGACTTACAGATTTACAGATACAAATTAGTACACCGCTTTGATGTAGGTATGTGGTATGCACGTATGAGGGCAGAAAAAATGTACTACAGTCCGCTGATAAAACTTATTTTAACAGCTGCAGTACACAACAGTGCAGCACCACAAAGAGAAAAAAAAGTGTATTAAACTCAAAATTGCACTCTGTCAAATAGTATTAAGAATGGAGTGAACTGCTGGTTATAATACTGTCTACAGACTAGTATAAGCAGCAGATGATTTCTTGTGGAAAAAATATACAGAATTGTGCTGAAAAATCATTCATGCCTCCTCTGCTAAGGTTGATGAAGTTGAGGCAGCTTGTTGAAATGTATGAGGCAACGAAAAGCTATCTGCCCCTCTCTGATAAAATGCTGAATAAAGTGACTGGGAGGTTAATGGCTGACGTAAAAATCCTTTTCAGTGAGAACAAGCACTGCTCTCTGTCCACAACACTGATGTGTCTAGCAGTTGGAAGTGGAATGCTGCACTATGATCAATTCAGCGTGTCTGTGTAACACACAGAGACACGCAGTCCATCCTATCACTCTGCAGTGTATGGCATGAAATGAGCAGCCGCAAAATGGCTGATGATTATATAGGGCTGTGACATCACAGGGTGACTGAATGCTGATAGGCTGCATCCTGCATGTGATTCAGGGTCATCCCACCTACCTCCCTTCCCACCTTGCCTTCCCAGCATCCCCTGTCCCACGTACTGACATGTGGATCTGCCATTTTAGGTGTCCTGGAGGCTGGAACGCGGTAAAATGGAGTTTAATGAAGCGTGGCAATATTCGCATTCGTATAGAATATTTCCTGAAATTTGTAACAAATTCGGGTTCTTCTGCTTCGATTCGCTCATCTCAAATCCTTGCCTATGATGTCATCTAGTGAGTATGTAGTTGCCTTCCACGTGAGAAGTCTGGAGGAGCAGAAGGCGAACACTTGATTGGCATGTGAGATTATGGGAGTCTGAATGAGTTAAGTATCTCCCTCGGTTTAAGCCATTTACGTTCCTCCCTGTGCTAGGGAGACCTTACCATAGTTATGCCCTTAGTGTGCCACAGCCTCAACTAGGAGGAGGACCTGCCTGTGGCAACTACGGATTGTCAAGCAAGGGCATTATTTGGAAAAAAGGAATGGGAGACAAAAAGCCTTCCACACCTCCTTCCAAGATATTATTGCGTCTCATAGCAACGTCGAGCTCTTGACCTCTACTGGCAGTTTAGCATAAGAGATATGCAGCAGTGCCTGCAGAGACCAAGGCCTTCTCCACCTCCAGATTGAAAAAAAAAAGGCAGAGCCATGAAGCCAATCCATCACATGGCGGAATAGACAAGCCAAATTGTAACCCCTAACATTTGGGAAGTTGATTCTGCCCTACACAACTATTCAATTATTTTTAAGTAGTAAAACAACAAAAACTGTAAAGCTGAGTTTCCCTCTAATACTACTGACCTTAAAGGAGTTCTGCGGGTAAGGGAAATTCATCCCCTATCCTAAGGACAGGAGATGTGTCTGATTGTGGAGGTCTGACCACTGTGACCCCCACGATCTCCTGTACGGCTCCCTGTGTGAAAAGAGATGTGTTGACCACCTCAGAAAGCTGTGGTCTACATGCCCCCTACATGCATCTCTATGGGAGATCCGAACATACCAGAGTACAGCGCTCTGGCTCTCCCATAGAGAGGCCACAGCTTTGTGAGGTGGTCAACACAGCTCATTTCACACAGAGAGCCGAGGCGCTATACAGGAGATCGCAGAGGGTCCCAGCAGTTGGACCCCCTGCAATCAGACACTTATCCCCTATCCTTAGTATAGTGGATACATTTCCCTTACTCGGAGTACTCTTTAAAGAATAAAGGTAAATAATGAGTTTTACCATACAGTAAAAAAAAAAAAAAAAAAAAAAAGAAATAACAAAAAGAACCAAAGGTCCTCTGTACAGTTTATGGTCAATTGAATGTTGTCATTACAGAGTTAAATTGGTTCCGCAAAAAATAAGCCCACATATTCCTCTGCAACAGGAAAAATATAAGAGTCATGGCTCTTAAAAGGTGAGGAGGAAAAAAATGAAAATGCAGAAACGAAAATTGCTTGGGTTATTAAAGGTTTATGGTCTAACTATGAAATATATCAAAGTAATAAAAATAAATCATTTATAGATTCTGATAAACAACATTTATTCAGTTACCTTTTTAATATGATAAGACTTTCAGTTTAAAGATAACAGGTTAACTGCATAATAGCTTGAATTCATAATTTACAACCTTGATAAATTTAACTGCACTGCTTCCCAGATTTTGAAATAACATAACCATATTTGACTGGGGGTTATTTAAATAAACCTTTTCAATAAATTAAAGGAAAACGGTCACCTGTTCACCCACACTATAAGCCGATACACCGGGTTATAGTGTGGGTGAACAAGAGACCGATGCGGCGTCTCGGACTTCTATAACTACCTGCAGTCCGGAGCCCCAATCCCCCTCCTCCAGCACTGACTTGTGCTTTGAGGTGGGCCCATCAGCTAGATTTAAATATTCATAAGCGCCAGTCACGTGAGCGCTCAGTAGGCACGAGTGCTCGTGTGACCAGCGCTTATGAATATTTAAATCCAGCCGGCGGGCCAGCCTCAAGGCGCAAGTCAGTGCTGGAGAGGGGGACCTTCAGGGGATCGGGGCTCTGGACTGCAGGTAGGTACAGCAGTCTGAGACACCGCATCGGTCTCCTGTTCACCCGCACTATAACACGGTGTATTGGCTTATAGTGCGGGTGAACGGGTGACCGTTTTCCTTTAATTGAATGCTACAGTAAATCACCAAATTGTAAATCAAAATTCTTTACCATACTGAAAAAAAAAAAAACAGAAACAAAAGTATACACTAAGTATTTACTTTGCATTAAAACATAAATAAGAAAATATGATGAACACTGAATCATACCATAAAGTCACAATAAAACACTAAACATAAAAAAGGTTAGATAAATGATAAGGATATATATGGAAATAGCAGAGGTGTTTTAACCCGTCCCGTACACGGGTGTACAGGTATGCAACAGCTAGAGGCATCCTGTTGGGGAAACACTGTCGCACAGTGTTTTCGGTGGTAGTGGCAAACACCATGCTTGCATCTGGGTCCGTGCCCTATGCAAATCCTAATTTAGGCCTCAAATGTGCATGATGCTCTCTCACTTTGGAATCCTGTCATATTTCAAGGCACCAGTTTAGGGCCACATATGGGGTATTTCCGTATTCATTAGTAATTACATTACAAATTTTGGGGGGCTATTTCTCCTTTTAGCCCTTATGAAAAGGAAAAGTTGGGGTCTACACCAGCATGTTTGTGTAAAAATGTTTTATTTTTTACACTAACATGCTGGTGTTGCCCCATAAAAAAGAAGATCCCCAAAATTTGTAACTGTGTACGGAAATACCCCATATGTGGAAGTAAAGTGCTCTGTGGGCGCACAATAGGGCTCAGGAGTGAGAGCGCGCCATATACATTTGAGGCCTACAGTGGGGATCAAAAGTTTGGGCACCCCAGGTAAAAATTTGTATTAATGTGCATAAAGAAGCCAAGGAAAGATGGAAAAATCTCCAAAAGGCATCAAATTACAGATTAGACATTCTTATAATATGTCAACAAAAGTTAGATTTTATTTCCATCATTTAAAATTCAATTTTTAAAAATGGCATCTGCAAAAGTTTGGGCACCCTGCAGAGTTAATATCTTGTACTGCCCCCTTTGGCAAGTATCACAGCTTGTAAATGCTTTTTGTAGCCAGCCAAGAGTCTTTCAATTCTTGTTTGATGTATCTTTGCCCTTTCTTCCTTACAAAAGTATTCCAGTTCTTTGAGATTTCTGGGCTGTCTGTCATGCACTGCTCTTTTATGGTCTATCCATAGATTTTCAATTATGTTGAGGTCAGGAGATTGTGAAGGTCATGGCAAAACCTTCAGTTTACGCCTCTTGATGTAATCCCCCATGGATTTCGAGGTGTGTTTAGGATCATTGTCCATTTGTAGAAGCCATCATCTCTTTAACTTCAGCTTTTTCACAGATGGCATCAAGTTAGCATCCAAAATTTGCTGAAATGTTATGGAATCCATTTTTCCCTCTACTCATGAGATGTTCCCTGTGCCACTGGCTGCAATACAACCCCAAAGCATGATTGATCCACCCCCATATTTAAAAGTTGGACAGAGGTTCTTTTCATTAAATTCTGTTCCCCTTCTTCTCCAAACGTACCTTTGCTCATTCCGGCCAAAAAGTTTAATTTTAAACTCATCGGTCCACAGAACTTGTTTCCAAAATGCATCAGGCGTGTCTATATGTTCATTTGCAAAGTTCAAATGCAGATTTTTGTGGTGAGGACATAGAGGAGGTTTTCTTCTGATGACTCTTCCATGAAGACCATATTTGTACAAGTATCTCTTTATAGAGGAATAGTGTACCACAACTCCAGTGTCTGCCAGATCTTTCTGGAGGGATTGTGCAGTCAAACCAGTGGCGGATCCGGGGGGGGGGGGGGCCACGGGGCAATTCCCCCCCCCCCCCCAATTGCTGCCCCTCCCGATACTATAGTATTGATGAGCGGGAGCTGTTAGCCCCGACTCCACTGTCCCCTCACCTGCAGCATTTGCAGTGTGTGAACCGCGGGGACACCATCCTCTGCAGGCTGCCTGTCAGTACTGAGGGTGCTTCGGTCTCAGCATCATTCAGTCTGCAGGCATTACACTGTGCAGGGGCTGGGAAGAGAGATAAGCTCCTCCCCCTCTCACTCCTCTGTATTTCCTGCAGGCCGGGCTGAGTTTCTTGCACCTCCACCACAGGGTAGTACGGTTTTCATAAGCCACAATACATCATGGTATTGTATTCAGAGGGATTTTTAGAGCGTACAGTGTGTGGTAGTATTATAATCTGAGGTTACAGTGTGTGGCAGTATCATATTCAGGGGTACAGTGTGTGGCAGTATTATATTCAGAGGTAAAGTGTGTGGTAGTATTATATTCAGGGGTACAGTGTGTGGCAGTATTATATTCAGGGGTACAGTGTGTGGCAGTATTATATTCAGTGGGTACAATGTGTGGCAGTATTATTCAGTGGGTACAATGTGTGGCAGTATTATATTCATTGGGTACAGTGTGTGGGCAGTACTATATTCAGTGGGTACAGTGTGTGGCAGTATTATATTCAGTGGGTACCATGTGTGGCAGTATTATATTCAGTGGGTACAATGTGTGTCAGTATTATATTCATTGGGTACAGTGTGTGGGCAGTATTATATTCAGTGGGTACAGTGTGTGGCAGTATTATATTCAGTGGGTACAATGTGTGGCAGTATTCAGTGGGTACAATGTGTGGTAGTATTATATTCAGTGGGTACAGTGTATGGCAGTATTATATTCAGAGGGTACAGTGTGTGCCAGTATTATATTCAGAGGGTACAGTGTGTGCCAGTATTATATTCAGAGGGTACAATGTGTGGCAGTATTATATTCAGTGGGCACAATGTGTGGCAGTATTCAGCGGGTACAATGTGTGGCAGTATTATATTCAGTGGGTACAGTGTGTGGCAGTATTATATTCAGTGGGTACAATGTGTGGCAGTATTATTCAGTGGGTACAGTGTGTGGCAGTATTATATTAATTGGGTACAGTGTGTGGCAGTATTATATTCAAAGAGTAAAGTGAGTTGTAGTATATTCGGAGGGTACAGTACAGGGTATAGGGTACAGGAGGGTACAGGAAAGACTATAGAGAAGACGTCACCTGTAGTCACTGATATCATTGTGTATTGTCCTGACTGTCCCATCAGAGCTGTAGCCACTTGTAAGTTTTGCAGTAATGATGGGTGAAACAACAACTCCCAGCATAACCTTACCACTACTTAGGTCATACTGGGAGCTGTAGTTTTAAATTGTAAAAACTTCTTTAGCGCTTTCCCATTCTGTGGCAATTGGTGTATTTGATAATTATACTGGATACATTTAATAATATTGTAAGTTCTTTAAGAAACACCTTATTTTCTGTCAGCCAAAACAAAATTCTCTAATAGTGTCCCTCCCGAGAATAGACTCTGGATCTGCCCCTGAGTCAAACGTGGGTTTTGAATAGTTTTTCTCACAATCCTGCGAGCTGTTCTGTCTGATATTTTTCTTGGTCTTCAAGATCTTGCTTTAACTTCCACTGTTCCTGATGCCTGCCATTTCTTAATTACATTCTGAAAAGAGGATATTGACATCTGAAAACGTTTTGCTATCTTCTTATAGCCTACTCCAGCTTTGTGAGCGTCAACTATTTTCAGTTTCAGATTTCTAGACAACTGCTTAGAAGAACCCATGGTGCTGATTGTTGGGGCAAGGTCAAATGAGTCTGAGCTTTTAAAACCTTTGAGATTGACATCACCTGGTCTTTCCAGATGATGATTGAGAACAATCTATGACACTGGCAGGTCTCAGCTTTGCAAAGGGGGCAGTGTATGCTATAAATTCTGTAGGGTGCCCAAACTTTTGCAGACGCCATGTTTTTTGTTTTCTGTTATTTTGAAAGTGTAAATGATGGAAATAAAATCTAACTTTTGTTGACATATTATAAGAATATCTAATCTGTAATTTGATGCCTTTTGGAGATTTTTCCATCTTCCTTGGCTTCTTTATGCACATTAATACAAATTTTTACCTGGGGTGCCCAAACTTTTGATCCCCACTGTAAATTGGTGATTTGCACAGGGGTGCCTGATATTTACAACGGTTCTGACGTAAATGTGACCCCATTTTGGAATCTACAGCCCTCACAGGACATAACTAGGTGTATAGGGAGCCTTAACACCCCAAAGGTGTTTGACAAATTTTGGTTAAAGTTGGACAGGAAAATGAAAAATTTGATTTTTTTCACTAACATGCTGGTGTTACCCTAAATTTTTCATTTTCACATTTTCATTTCAAAGGAAAAAAGCCCCTCGAAATAGTAAACACCATTTCTTCTCACTAAGGAAATACCCCATATGTGGATGTAAAGTGCTCTCCAGGCGCACTACCAGGCTCAGTAGAGAAGAAGCACCATTGGGCTTTTGGGGAGAGAATTTGGCTGGAATTGAAGGCCATGTGCATTTACAAAGCTCCCATGGTGCCAGAACAGTGGAACCCCCCACATGTGACCCCATTTTGGAAACTACACCTCTCATGGAATGTAATAAGGGCTGCAGTGAGCATTTATACCCCACAGGTGTTTGACAGATTTTTTGAACAGTGTTCCATGAAAATTAAAAATGGGATTTTTCATTTGCAAAGCCTACTGTTCCAAATACAGTGATTAGAGAAGAGTGAACTTACAGTAAATTCGATTCGTCACGAACTTCTCGGCTCGGCAGTTGATGACTTTTCCTGCATAAATTAGTTCAGCTTTCAGGTGCTCCGATGGGCTGGAAAAGGTGGATACAGTCCTAGAAGACTCTTTCCTAGGAATGTATCCACCTTTTCCAGCCCACCGGAGCACCTGAAGGCTGAACTAATTTACGCAGGATAAGGCATCAACTGCTGAGCCGAGAAGTTTGTGACGAATCGAATTTACTGTAAGTTCGCTCATCTCTAACAGTGATCCCTCAACTTACAATGGCCTCAACATACAATAGTTTCAACATACAATGGTCTTTTCTGGACCATTGTAACTTGAAACCAGACCCAACATACAATGCTATGGAATCTGCGAAACATGTCAATGGCTCGAAGAACCGACCAATCAGAATGGGCATTCACTGGTAAAACCCCTGTATTACTGAAGTGCATGCACTGACTGGTGTCTGGTAGCACCCCCTACAGTACAAGGAGGTATTACATGTTCTGTACTCTTTACCTGTATTACTGAAGTTCATGCACTGACTGGTGTCTGGTAGCAGCCCCTACAGTACAGGGAGGTATTACATGTTCTGTACTCTTTACCTGTATTACTGAAGTTCATGCACTGACTGGTGTCTGGTAGCAGCCCCTACAGTACAGGGAGGTATTACATGTTCTGTACTCTTTACCTGTATTACTGAAGTGCATGCACTGACTGGTGTCTGGTAGCACCCCCTACAGCACAGGGAGGTATTACATGTTCTGTACTAATTGTAAACTATTCCATGTTAGCTGCTCCTTTGGACACCAAGTAAGGGCGGCTCCATTTTACTTTTTTTTTTTAGGACATTTTGTGTACTGTACAGGACCCTGAAGAAGCTCTAGTAAATCTCTGTCTATTTCAGTGTTCTCCAACCAGGGTGACTCCAGCTGTTGCAAAACTACAACTCCCAGCATGCCCGGACAGCCATGCTGGGAGTTGTAGTTTTGCAACAGCTGGAGGCACCCTGGTTGGAAAACACTGAAATAGACAGTGATTTACAGCTTCCAGCAGATCTTTCTTACTTTTATCTATATTAATTATCTACTTCTTTTTCTTTAATCCTCACTTTTTCCTATTTTTGGATGACATTTTGGTGGCATCAGAACCAATTACCAGGTTTCCATAGAGTTATGGTCTCAACATACAATGGTTTCAACATACAATGGTCATCCTGGAACCAATTAATATTGTAACTTGAGGGACCACTGTATCTGTCAAACACCAGTGGGGTGTAAATGCTCGCGAGGAGTTAAGTTTCCAAAATGGGGGTCACATGGGGGGGTCCACTGTTCTGGCAGCTTGGGTGTAAATGCACATGGCCCCCGACCAAATTCTCTCTCTAAAAGCCCAATGGCGCTCCTTCTCTTCTGAGCCCTGTAGTGTGCCCCCAGAGCACTTTACATCCACCAATGGAGTATTTCCATGCTCAGAAGAAATGGAGTTACAAATTTTGGGGGGCTTTTTCTTTTATTACCCCTTGTAAAATTGAAAAATCAGGGGTAACGCCAGCATTTTAGTGAAAAAAATCAAATTCTTAATTTTCACATCGAATTTGTCAAACACTTGTGGGGTATAAAGGTTCACTGTACCCCTTGTTATGTTCCTTGTGGGGTGTAGTTTCCCAAATAGTATGCCATATGTTTTGTTTTTTCTTTGTTCTGGCACCATTGGGGCTTCCTAAATGTAACATGCCCCCCAAAAACCATTTCAGCAAAATTCACTCTCCAAAATCCCATTGTCGCTCCTTCCCTTCTGAGCCCTCTAGTGCACCCACAGAGCACTTTACATCCACATATGAGGTATTTCCTTACACGAGAGAAATGGGGTTACAAATTTTAGGGGACATTTTCTCCTATTACCCCTTGTGAAAATAAAACATTTGGGGTAAAAACTTCCCACTTTAACAAAAGTTTGTCAATCACTATACCCCTTGTTGCGTTCCTTGACGAGTGTCGTCTCCCAAATAGTGTGTTTTTTTTTTTTTTTTTTGCTGTTCTGGCACCATGGGGGCTTCCTAAATGTGGCATTCCCCTAATAAACCATTTCAGCAAAATTTGCTCTCCAAAATCCCATTGTCGCTCCTTCCCTTCTGAGCCCTCTAGTGCACCCACAGAGCACTTTACATCCACATATGAGGTATTTCCTTACTTGAGAGAAATTGGGTTACAAATTTTGGTGGGCTTTTTCTCCTTTTACCCCTTGTAAAAATGAACCCGGACATCCAGACCCTGAGTCCCTTCACCTTTGCGAAAAAATACCACAGTGCAATAAATGAGCCCTCACACATCCGTGTATATCGAAAAATAAAAAAGTTATTGGGGTCCGAAGAGAAATTTTTTAAATATACTATTTTTCGTGCAAAAAGTTCTAATTTCTTAACAGAAGTAAAACAAAATCAAACCTATTTAAATCGTATGGACCTACAGAATAAAGATGAGGTGTCATATTTACCGACAAGCGCACTGCGTAGAATCGGAAGCCCACAAAAATTACAAAATTATGGGTTTTTTTCAATTTTGCCCCACAATTATTATTTTTTCTGGTTTCGCCTTAGATTTTGTGGTGAAATTATTGCTTTCATTACAAAATAAAGGTGGTGGTGCAAAAAACAAGCCCTCATATGGGTCTATTGGTGGAAAATTTAAAGCGTTATGATTTTTAGAAGGTTAGGAGGAAAAAACTAAAGTTCCAAAAAAAAAAAACTGTGGTCCTTAAGGGGTTAAACGTTAAGTATGATTAACAATCACTATACTAAATTCCTTGAACAATCTCTGGAACTAATAGAAAGATGACGAGCACTTTTTGTTGTGTGCCTTGTTGTATTTACACCTGATGCAATCTATTATATGCATTTATAATGTATGACTACTATGAACATTGCTGTAACCTAGTGGTAACCTTGTATTAAGACCGAGAACAAATAACATGTACACATACACTAGCTATAGCCATAAATGGAAAAGGCCCCAGCAAGTGGACAATCCTATGCTCAGTTCCAGTCAGGTCAGGAGCAGTTCAGCTTCCCTTCCTACAGTTTAGACCTCAATACTACCCTACTCAATATTTCCCCAGTATATTCTACAACCCATGTTTACCAGTCTGAATTCATTGGGATACTTTATCCAGTGCCAGTAGCAGAGAGGGCTTAAATATTTCGGTAAGATAGGAGACTAGTGTTGCTCGCGAATATTCGCAATGCAAATTTTATTCGCGAATATTCGCGAATATAGCACTATACATTCGTAATTACAAATATTCCTTTTTTTTGTGTTTTTTTTTCACAGTACACATCATGTAATCACCCCTCTCTGCTTCCAGCTTGTGTGGTGTAAAGAAGGCTCTAATACTACTGTGTGAGAATGGCGTGCTAATTTTCACATATGCAATTTTTTTTTATATGCTAATTTTCGCATATGCAAAATAAAATGCAAATATTACGAATATTCGAATTTAGCGAATATATGACGAATATTCGTCCATATATTCGTAAAATATCGCGAATTCGAATATGGCCTATGCCGCTCAACACTATAGGAGACTATACAGTTGCCTCACTTACAGCTAGGACCTTTTAGACATCAGTGAATGCAATGGCTGAGTGATACACCGTGGTGTCTCAGTTTATCATATGTAAATCACTTTTATGCCACTAATAATGGTACTGCTGAAATACCAGTTTATTATAGACCAAAACAACGGGTACAACAGGTACCAAATGATCCAAAATGGAGAGGCAGAGGCAATATGCAGAAACTAGGCTGACGTGAGAACTAGTGTCAATTAGGAGTTAAATGAAGAACAATAGCACAGGGCATGACACGCCTGATGTAATCCTTGGGTGCCAGTTGCCTTAGTAACCTAATGCCTCCATGCAGTCAAAGCAAGAGAGCCACAGCCCAAAGAAGCAGAGGACAGGAGAAGAGGAAGAGGATTACAGCTGCTTCCTGAGATGCAATGCTAGAACATGGTTACATGCCCTGACAGCTTCTCTAATGATTATTATAAAACCCATAGCTTGCTCCTCTCCTCATACTTGGATAGAGTGTTTACTGAGGCTATGATACTTGGTACATTTCCTCCTGATATGCTCAAAGCGCTGGTCGTCACGTTACCTCAGCCAGGGAAGTTACGAAGTAAGTTCTGGCCCATAGCACTCCTTAATACAGATCTGGTGCTCTATGCCACTATTCTGGCCGGTCAACTCAACAAAGTGCTTCCCGACTAGTGATCAGGTGGAGTCCGTGAGTGGGAGACAGACACTTGATGAAACCCGTAGATTTATAATTATCTCTGTTTGAGTGATGGGAAATGCCTTATTCCTTACTGCTCTTTACGTTAGATGCAGAGAAGACGTTCGACCGTGTTCATTGGGGGTATCTGGAACAGGTGCTCACTAGGTTTGGGTTGGTAGGCTCCTTTATTGGGGCGGCGATGGCCCTATATGCATGTCCATCGGCTAGTGTGTTTACATCTGGAGTACTGTCAAGGGAATTTTGGATCACCAACAGGACCAGACAGGGCTGTTCCCCATCCCAGCTAATCTTCGCGCTGGTTATGGCACCTCTGGTTCAGAGAATCCGATCTTCCCTGGAGGTATTCGGTGTAATAGGCAGCAATGAAAATCAAATTGGATAGGGAATAAGATGGCTGATCGCGGGTGTCCCGCTGCTGGGGATCCCCGCGATCTCGGTTGCAGCACCCTGGAAATCCGGTGCACGGGGTGAACTTCACTCCGAGCCGGATGACTGGTGATGCTGGGCCGAAGCTCGTGATGTCACGGTCATGCCCCCTCAATGCAAGTCTATAAGTGGGGGCATGGTGGCCATCACACCCCTCCCATAGACTTACATTAAGTGGGCGTATCCGTGATATCGCTAGTCTCCGTCTCTGCACCCGATGCTCTAAACGAACGCCGGGTGCAGCATGGAGATCGCAGGGGTCCCCAGCGGCAGGACCCCTGCGATTAGACATCTTAACCCCTATCCTTTGGATAGGGGATAAAATGTATAGTGGCGGAGTACCCCTTTAATATCCATCCCAATCTTAAAAATAGGCTAAAATCCTGCTATACATTTAAGTGGTAAGACGGTGAGATCCCATATTTGGGAATTATACTGACTCTCTACGTTACATTACAGAATTACCCTCTCCAACCTAGTCCCTGTTATATGCTATGCTGCCCTCATGGACCAGCTTCAATTCTGGTGGATAGGGGATACTGCCAAATGCTGGGTTAGACTTGAATCCTCCTTGGTGTGTAGTCGATCATTATATGAAGAACTGTGGGTCTCCCGCTTGTCCCCCAAACCAAAGCACTTTTCTTACGCAAAATGTTTGTGAGTCTCTGCAGGTGTGGAATCTCTCACTAGTTAAAAACTCCCACTTACCGCTGTGCTTGGGTAGCTTGCCATTGAGAGCTATACAAATGCAGATCCCTGACTGTAATTATGAATCATGGATCTATCGAGGCATTCGCATGTTTGCAGATATGTCTGGCAACCTAATATTACTACTGTTTGAGTAATTAGCCCAAAAGTATGGATTGCCCAAGGTATTCAAGGTATTTCTTCTGGTCCCCTTCTGCTGCGTGCCTCAGGTTCCCTGTACCTTGCCCACTTCCAGAGTCCCCTAAAATCTAAAACCAAAGAAATAGGTAGGACATATAGGGCTCTCCATCCTGAACCAGAGTTGCTGTCTTGCTGCCGCAAATGGGAACTGGACCTCTTTGCCTCATATACTACTGCTCAATGGTCTCATGCATTTACAGTAAGCTCTAAGGTCTCTCACCTAGAGGCGTCTAGGAAGCTCCTTTATAGATGATATCTTACCCCTTCCAGTTTAGCAAAAATATACGTGACCTGCTCCAACATATGCCAGCGATACCAGACACAGGTAGGCTTCCTTTACCACATATGGTGGGAATGTGTGTCCATACGGCCCTTCTGGCAATTACTTTTTACTCTTTTGTGTAAGATAACAGGATATACAATACCATGTGGCCCAAAGGTAGCTCTTTTGCATCTAAGACTACATGACATCTCTATGCCTGATGTAACTATAATTGTGCATCTCCTTACTGTGGCTAAGACTAATGTGGCAGCAAATTGGAAGAGCACCATATTACCAGACATCCAACATTTGATCAACATTACACACCTTAATGACACAATGGAATGGTCCATAGCCTTGGCAATGCACTGCCACTTCAGGCGGGTGTCGTGATGCACCGCTCCAGGGGAGAACCGGGGCTTTGTACAGAAGACCGCAGGGGGCCCCAATGCTCGGACCCCCTGAGATTTAAGTTTCTTTTCATGAGACTGCTTTAAGAATCTATGATAAACCTGCACAGTGACACAAAGTGCTTTACCATTTTATTTTCACGCTTGTGCGGTATATTATTCTAAATGAAGTAAAAAAAATGAATTGTGGAGCTCCCAATAGAAGACAGGAGATTAACTGCCAGATCTCACACCCAAAGAGAAGTAGTAGAAAACAATGGAATAATAAAACAAGAGCAGTCCTCAGTGACTCCCTCAATCTAAAGGTTGAGTGTGTGGTAGATAGATAGTTTAGATAATTGAATGGAGCCAGCTAACTAAAAAAAAAAAAAACATTTAATAACAATACTATACAATCACAATAAAATCTAGAGATAGTGGATTTTCAGTAAAAATTATATCCGCAGGGCCCTTGCGATCATATAACAAAATGGGCATATACAGTCATGGCCATCAATGTTGGCAACCCTGAAATTTTTCAAGTAAATTAAGTATTTTTTACAGAAAAGGATTGCCGTAACACATGTTTTACTATACACATGTTTATTCTCTTTGTGTGTATTGGAACTAAACCAAAAAAGGGAGGAAAAAAAGCAAACTCCAAAAATGGGCTGGACAAATTTATTGGAACCCTTAAATTAATATTTGGTTGCACATCTTTTGGAAAAAATTACTGAAATCAGTCGCCTCCTATAACCATCAATAAGCTTCTTACACCTCTCAGCCGGAATGTAATGTTGGACCATTGTTCCTTTGCAAACTGCTCCAGGTATCTCTTATTGGAAGGGCGCCTTTTCCCAACAGCAATTTTAAGATCTCTCCACAGGTGTTCAATGGGATTTAGATCTGGACTCATTGCCGGCCACTTTAGAACCCTCCAGCGCTTTGTTGCCATCCATTTGTCGGTGCTTTTTGACTTATGTTTAGGGTCATTGTCCTGCTGGATCTCGGACGCAAACCCAGCTTTCTGAGACTGGTGTTACGCCTAGCGCTCCGGGTCCCCGCTCCTCCCCGGAGCGCTCACGGCGTCTTTCTCCCTGCAGCTCCCCGGTCAGTCCCGCTGACCGGGAGCGCTGCACTGTCATGGCCGTTGGGGATGCGATTCGCACAGCGGGACGCACCCGCTCGCGAATTGCATCCCAGGTCACTTACCCGTTCCCGTCCCCTGCTGTCATGTGCTGGCGCGCGCGGCTACGCTCTCTAGGGCGCGCGCGCGCCAGCTCCCTGAGACTTAAAGGGCCAGTGCACCAATGATTGGTGCCTGGCCCAATTAGCTTGATTGGCTTCCATCTGCTCCCTGACTTTATCTGACCTCCTCCCATGCACTTCCTTGCCGGATCTTGTTGCCATCGTGCCAGTGAAAGCGTTTCCTTGTGTGTTCCTAGCCTGTGTTCCAGACCTCCTGCCGTTGCCCCTGACTACGATCCTTGCTGCCTGCCCCGACCTTCTGCTACGTCCGACCTTGCTTCTGTCTACTCCCTTGTACCGCGCCTATCTTCAGCAGCCAGAGAGGTTGAGCCGTTGCTAGTGGATACGACCTGGTCACTACCGCCGCAGCAAGACCATCCCGCTTTGCGGCGGGCTCTGGTGAAAACCAGTAGTGACTTAGAACCGATCCACTAGCACGGTCCACGCCAATCCCTCTCTGGCACAGAGGATCCACTACCTGCCAGCCGGCATCGTGACAGTAGATCCGGCCATGGATCCCGCTGAGGTCCCTCTGCCTTATATCTCTGATATCACCACGGTGGTCGCTCAGCAATCCCGACAGATCGCCCATCTAACCCACCAGCTGTCGGAAATGTCCACCATTGTGCACCAACTTCAGTCACAACTTCAGCAGCAATCATCTCCTCCGCCAGCTCCTGCACCCCTTCCGCAGCGAATGGCCACTCCTAGCCTCCGCCTGTCCTTGCCGGACAAATTTAATGGGGACTCTAAGTTTTGCCGTGGCTTTCTTTCGCAATGTTCCCTGCACATGGAGATGATGTCGGACCAGTTTCCCACTGAAAGGTCTAAGGTGGCTTTCGTAGTCAGCCTTCTGTCTGGAAAAGCCCTGTCTTGGGCCACACCGCTCTGGGACCGCAATGACCCCGTCACTGCCTCTGTACACTCCTTCTTCTCGGAAATTCGAAGTGTCTTTGAGGAACCTGCCCGAGCCTCTTCTGCTGAGACTGCCCTGTTGAACCTGGTCCAGGGTAATTCTTCCGTTGGCGAGTATGCCGTACAATTCCGTACTCTTGCTTCAGAATTATCCTGGAATAATGAGGCCCTCTGCGCGACCTTTAAAAAAGGCCTATCCAGCAACATTAAAGATGTTCTGGCCGCACGAGAAATCCCTGCTAACCTGCATGAACTCATTCATCTAGCCACTCGCATTGACATGCGTTTTTCTGAGAGACATCAAGAGCTCCGCCAGGAAAAAGACTTAGATCTCTGGACACCTCTCCCACAGTCTCCACTGCAATCTGCGCCTAGGCCTCCCGCCGAGGAAGCCATGCAAGTGGATCGGTCTCGCCTGACCCTGGAAGAGAGGAATCGCCGTAAGGAAGAGAATCTTTGTCTGTACTGTGCCAGTACCGAGCATTTCTTGGTGGATTGCCCTATCCGTCCTCCACGCCTGGGAAACGTACGCACGCACCCAGCTCACGTGGGTGTGGCGTCTCTTGGCTCTAAGTCTGCTTCTCCACGTCTCACGGTGCCTGTACGGATTTCTTCTTCAGCCAGCTCTTCCCTCTCAGCCGTGGCCTGCCTGGACTCTGGTGCCTCTGGGAATTTTATTCGGGAGTCCTTGGCGAATAAATTCCGCATCCCGGTGACCCGTCTTGTCAAGCCACTCCACATTTCCGCGGTCAACGGAGCCAGGTTGGATTGCACCGTGCGTTTCCGCACGAAGCCCCTCCTAATGTGCATCGGACCTCATCATGAGAAAATTGAGTTTTTGGTCCTCCCCAATTGCACTTCTGAAGTTCTCCTTGGACTACCCTGGCTTCTACACCATTCCCCAACCCTGGACTGGTCCACTGGGGAGATCAAGAGTTGGGGTCCCTCTTGTTCCAAGGACTGCCTTAAACCGGTTCCCAGTACTCCCTGCCGTGACCCTGTGGTTCCTCCTGTATCCGGTCTCCCTAAGGTCGTTAGGGACTCTGCCTGCCACAGAAAATGCCTCTCCCCCCCTCCCAGTCCACTCAGGCAAGCCTCGGTGCCTCCTCATGGCCCTCGTCCTGGTGTCACACTGCCCCGTGCCAGGCCTCGCCCTCTGCCCTCCCTCCCCATTCCCACTCCTGCTGTACTGCCTGCCATTGAGGAAACCATCCATTCCTTCCCGGTGTCCTCATCCCAGGGGAGGCAGTCACCGGACAAAAAAAAGGGGAGACCTAAGGGGTGGGGGTACTGTTACGCCTAGCGCTCCGGGTCCCCGCTCCTCCCCGGAGCGCTCACGGCGTCTTTCTCCCTGCAGCTCCCCGGTCAGTCCCGCTGACCGGGAGCGCTGCACTGTCATGGCCGTTGGGGATGCGATTCGCACAGCGGGACGCGCCCGCTCGCGAATCGCATCCCAGGTCACTTACCCGTTCCCGTCCCCTGCTGTCATGTGCTGGCGCGCGCGGCTCCGCTCTCTAGGGCGCGCGCGCGCCAGCTCCCTGAGACTTAAAGGGCCAGTGCACCAATGATTGGTGCCTGGCCCAATTAGCTTGATTGGCTTCCATCTGCTCCCTGCCTTTATCTGACCTCCTCCCATGCACTTCCTTGCCGGATCTTGTTGCCATCGTGCCAGTGAAAGCGTTTCCTTGTGTGTTCCTAGCCTGTGTTCCAGACCTCCTGCCGTTGCCCCTGACTACGATCCTTGCTGCCTGCCCCGACCTTCTGCTACGTCCGACCTTGCTTCTGTCTACTCCCTTGTACCGCGCCTATCTTCAGCAGCCAGAGAGGTTGAGCCGTTGCTAGTGGATACGACCTGGTCACTACCGCCGCAGCAAGACCATCCCGCTTTGCGGCGGGCTCTGGTGAAAACCAGTAGTGACTTAGAACCGATCCACTAGCACGGTCCACGCCAATCCCTCTCTGGCACAGAGGATCCACTACCTGCCAGCCGGCATCGTGACAACTGGGCTGTGCAATCCGTTGGTAATCCTCAGATTTCATGATGCCTTGCACACATTCAAGGTACCAAAACAACCCCAAAACATCATTGAACCTCCACCATATTTCACTGTAGGTACTGTGTTATTTTCTTTGTAGGCCTCATTCTGTTTTCGGTAAACAGTAGAATGATGTGCTTTACCAAAAAGCTCTATCTTGGTCTCATCTGTAAACAATACGTTTTCCCAGAAGGATTTTGGCTTACTCAAGTTCATTTTGGCAAAATGTAATCTTGCTTTTTTATCTCACTTTGTCAGCAGTGGGGTCCTCCTGGGTCTCCTGTCATAGCGTTTCATTTAAATGTTGACGGATAGTTCGTGCTGACACTGAAGCTCCCTGAGCCTGCAGGACAGCTTTGGAACTTGTTTGGGGCTGCTTATCCACCATCCGGACTATCCTGCGTTGACACCTTTCATCAATTTTTCACTTCCGTCCACGCCCAGGGAGATTAACTACAGTGCCATGGGTTGCAAATTTCTTGATAATGTTGCGCACTGTGGAAAAAGGAAAATCTAGATCTCCGGAAATGGACTTATAACCTTGAGATTGTTGATATTTTTTCCACAATTTTGGTTCTTAAGTCCTCAGACAGTTTTCTTCTCTTTCTGTTGTCCATGCTTAGTGTGGCACACACAGACACACAATGCAAAGACTAAGTGAACTTCTCTCCTTTTTTATCTGCTTTCAGGTGTGATTTTTATATTGCCTACACCTGTTACTTGCCCCAGATGAGTTTAAAGTAGCATCACATGCTTGAAACAATCTTATTTATCCACAATTTTGAAAGGGTGCCAATAATTTTGTCCAGCCCATTTTTGGAGTTTGGTGTGACATTATGTTCAATTTGCTTTATTTCCTCCCTTTTTTGGTTTAGTTCCAATCCACACAAAGAGAATAAACATGTGTATAGCAAAACATGTGTTACTGCAATCCTTTTCTGTGAGAAATACTTCAGGGGTGCCAACATTTACAGCCATGACTGTATCCCAACAATAGCAGCTTAATACAGATGTATATTAAATGTATCACAGTGCGCACATAAACATATGATTCAGTATTGTAACGTCCGTTCCACCTGTGGAAAGAAAGTGTCTCTAAGGTCCGTATGACTCAGCGTGTATTGCTATAATATGCACATATGTGAGGATTCAACAATCCGTTCCACCTGCAAAAGAAATAGTTTCTATAGCATCCGTTTAATAGAATGGACTGACAGATAGTGTAAGTTCACAGGCTGAGATGATATCACTGATACTATGTGGGATGACCGGCCTCTCACTGCTCCACGTCATCCAGTTCAGCTCTTTCTCCTGGCTGTATAGTCCCTCGCTCAAGCCAGCGGCGGACAGTGATTGGTGTTCCATTTGGCCATCCTCGCTTGCGAGCTTGCCGGAGGTCGCGGTCAGCTGACTGCATTTCAGCTGACCTTTTGAGGGGCACGCGCTCCCTGGAGCTGATTTAAACTTGCAAAGATGGTATATCTTATAACATTGGGATAGAATGCAGCATCCAAATATGCAGGGGTCCAAATGGTATGTATTACCCGCTTGCTTAATAGTCCTCTGAGCACAACGTCCTTCCCACGGATTTCAGTAGCTCCGGACTTCAATTGGCACACTTGGAATCGCTCAGTGTGTATAAGGGTTAAGTACAGATAACCACTCTCTCCAAAATTGTCAGCAAATGCGTTTCGGGGTACAAAAGGGTATAGCAGACCCCTTCTTCAGTGGTGTATGAACTAACTATAATGCTGGCTCCATTTATATCTACCTGATGATATCATCTGTATCAATTCTAAGTCATGAATACATTCTGGCATGGATTATAGCTTGTACAGAAGTGAATAAATTCTAAATCATAGATAAATTCTGACATGGATTATAATTTGTGTAAGAGAATAGACAGACAAGGATATATAGATGGATACTGCATAATGTGAATGCCGTGAGACAGGAGATATTATTAGAAGGATATCCATAATTACATCACAGAAAACAAATAACACAAAAGATACCTAAAACTAATAAGTGAAGATAGAAATAAAGATAAAAATAATGTTAAAAACTTAAAAAATTATAAAAATGAAAGTTAAAATAAAAGTAAACAGAAAATAAAAGAAATGAAAAATAAAAAACAAATGTGACAAAATTAAAATTAAAATAGAAATATGGAGGACCTAACCCCCATATCTTGAAATCCATTGATCAACCACTCTGCAGAATATTGAGGTGGGGTGGAATCCGCTATGGGAGGTGTCCCGGGTATCAAGACAACGGGGCAAACCCCAAAACAGAGACCAACCCATTACAGAAACCCAAATATTTCTAGACTTGCATTCAAACCTTTCGGTTCTAAACTTTCAAATTCATAAATCTTCTGAGTTTCTACCTTTGATATTCTCAGCATATAACTTCCTACCCGCCAATCCTTAATCACCTGGATACCAACAAAAACCAAGATGGCAGGGTCCCTATTATGTACCTGAGCAAAATGCATTGACAAAGGATGTTTTAAATTGCCCTTCTGGAGGTTATATATGTGCTCTGATATTCTAACTTTTAGAGGAAATTTGGTCCTACCAATGTATTGTCTGTTACATCCACATTGTAACAAATAAATTACCCTTTTTGGATTACACGTTACTAAATCACCCATTTCCCATTATAAGAGTTTACTGTTGATTTTACTTCTGTTTTCTTCCTCTGTCCCTTTGTAATGACACAAACTTTTGTGGATAACCATGAGTCTGAATTAATGTCTTTCTCAGTTTTTTTGACTGACGGTGCAACTGAAATGCCCAAATTTGGGGCTTTGGTATATACCACCATCTGTTTATATAGAAGCAGACCTCCTATGACCTTATCCTATTTTATTAAATGCCAATGTCTGGCGAAAATTTGTTTAACTCGTTTATATTCCCTATTAAAGGGCAATATAATCTTTGGTTGTACTTCATCAGACCTGGTTTTAATATCCTGTGGTTCAAAGAAAGATGCTCTTTCTAATTTATTCACCCGATGCAAAGATCTTTCAATTATCTGACTAAGGTTCTAAGGCCGTCCAGATGTTGCAAAACTTCAACTCCAAGCATGCCCAGACTGCCCAGGCATGCTGGGAGTTGTAGTTCAGCAACATCTGAAGGGCTAGATGTTGCAGAACTGTCTAGGCATGCTTTGAATTGTAGTTTTGCAACATCTGGAGGGCTACAGTTTGGAGACCCCTGCACAGTGGTCTCCAAACTGTGGCCCTTCAGATGTTGCAAAACTACAACACAGCTTTCTCAGACAGCCAGAGGCTGTCTGGGTATCCTGGGAGTTGTACTTTGGCAACTCCTAGAAGGCAACAGTGAAGATCACTTACCAGTGATCTTTATTGCGGCCACTGCTGCTGTCTCCACCACCACCTTCTAGCTGTCGCCGGTCCCTTGCTGCACTTGCCGGTCCCCTGTGCACTAGGCGATGTCCTGGGATGGCTGCTGATAGATATGGATGCTGCATTCTATCCCAACGTTATAAGATATACCATCTTTGTATGTTGAAATCGGCTCCAGGGAGCGCGTGCCCCTCAACAAATCTGTTGATCTGCAGTCAGCTGACCGCGACCTCCGGCAAGCTCACTAGCAAGGAAAACCATACGGAACACCGATCACTGGCTGCCGCTGGCTTGAGCGAGGGACTATGCAGCCAGGAGAAGGAGCTAAACCGGATGACGTGGAGCGGTGAGAGGCACGTAATGCCAGTGAAACTCAGCTTTCTCCCGCAGGTCATCCCACATAATATTGGTGATACCATCTCAGCCCCTGGTACTGTGAAGTGTGAACTTGCTTAGACTGTCTGTCAGTACAGGACTCAGTCCATTCTATTAAACGGATGCTATAGAAACTATTTCTTTTGCAGGTGGAACGGATTATTGAATCCTCACATATGTGCATATTGTGTAATTGGCCGCTATTATAGTAATACACGCTCAGTGATACGGACGTTAGAGACACTTTCTTTCCACAGGTGGAACGGATGTTACAATACTGAATCATATGTTTACGTGCGCATTATATGATACATATAATACATCTGTGTTAAGCTGCTATTGTTGGGATATATGCCCATTTTGTTATATGACCGCAAGGGCCCTGCGGATGTAATTTTTACTGAAAATCCACTATCTCTAGATTTTATTGTGATTGTATAGTATGGTTATTAAATGTTTTTATAGTTAGCTGGCTCCATTCAATTATCTAAACTATCTATCTGCCACACACTCAACCTTTAGATTGAGTGAGTCACTGAGGACTGCTTTTGGTATATTATTCTGTTCTTTGGGGTTTACCTTTTGATAGGTTGTATGACCAATACAGGAGCAATGTTGAGCTTTGATAAGTTTGTATTTCTTTTTTTCTCCTTATATTTAATAAGCGGTCCGCTTGTCTTTTGCAGGTTATATTGCAGAGGTATAACTCTTTGTACTCATATTTCTATGCTGTCATCCCAACAGATGGAGAACAAACATACCTCCCAACTTTTGTTGAGCGCCTAGAGGGACAAGCCACTCCCCTAACCGCACACATTGCCCCACTCTTAACCACAGCAATAATGTTAGTGTGTCACCTCAGATTAGAAGGACGTCCAATACTGACAGACTGAATACAACCCCAATCATTACCACTACAGACCATATAAGAGATTACTTACAGTTATATCCGGTGACTGACAACAACCCCTATCATTACCACTACAGACCATATAAGTGATTACATACAGTTATATCAGGAGACTGACAACAAACCCCATCATTACCACTAGAGATGAGCGAATTTTTTAAAAATTTGATTTGGCCGATTCGCAGAATTTTACGAAAAAATTTGGTTCAGTCTGAATTTATTCGTGGTGAATCGCTAGTAAAAATGGCTATTTCTGGCCTACAGAGAGGCTCAATAGGGGTGTAGAACACTTTGCCTTGTCCTAACATGCATAGGGAGTGTGCTGTGTTAGTAAAATAATACTGTTATTCAATATGTGATGAAGATTACAGGCATCGCTATTAGAATCACTGCCGTAGAGCATCTGGATATGGCTGATTTTTTATGTAATTTTTATTTAATTTAATTCAAATTTATTTAGATTTCTTTATTACCCATTCTGGTGAGCATCGAGCTGGCCGTCCTCCGCCAGGCAAGATACCACCTGTTCCAGCCCCTGCCTCTCAGCACCCCCTGACTGTGAAAGTGTGATTGTTTGATTTAATCAGTTATGGTTCATTGTTATCGCTCCAAGCTGTTTAGTTGGAATTCTTGTGATAATTTTACAGAGAATATGACGTCAACGACCATAGGGCCTCAGTCTTGAAAAGATTGCATGAATTTTTTAAATTTAAGATTTATATTAGATTCCCAAGTTTAATATCCCGGCGTTTACTTTGAACTAATACTGTATGACCACAAAACCCAATCTAACAAGGAGTCACATGGCGGCACAATGACAGAGCCTAGAGGTGGCAGCAGCATGAGGAGACCATAGGGCCAGACCATAGGGCCTCACAATTCCTAAGATAAAAATATCTTTTCAGATTAAAATGGAAGATTTATGGTAGCTAGTGCTACCATAAAAATGTTTAGGTAATGTCCCAGCAGCATGAGGAGGAGATAAAAAGATGACTTTTCAAATTGAAATTGAAGATGTATGGTAGCCAGTGCTACCAAAAAAATGTTTAGGTAAGGTCCCAGCAGCATGAGGAGACCATAGGGCCTCACAATCCCTAGGTTTAAGGGTATGTTCACACATGATGCGCAGGATTTGTAACTGCCGATTAGAAGCTGTGTGTCATTCAGTTTACATTTAAATCTGAAGCTGAAAATCCTGTGCATCAAATCTGCGTACGTGTCAACATACCCTAAAAGATGAATTTTCAAATTTAAATTGAAGATTTATGGCAGCTAGTGCTACCAGAAAAATGTTTAGGCAATGTCCCAGCAGCATAAGGAGACCATAGGGCCTTACAATCCCTAAGATTAAAAGATGAATTTTCAAATTAAAATTGAAGATTTATAGTAGCTAGTGCTACCATAATTTTTTTTAGGTAATGTCCCAGCAGCATGAGGAGTTGGTGGCAGCAAGAGGAGACCATATAGTGGCTGAATGACACAGCCTGGAGCTGGCGGCAGTATGAGGAGACCATATAGTGGTCTGAATGACACAGCCTGGAGTTGGTGGCAGCAAGGGGAAACCATATAGTGGCTGAATGACACAGCCTGGAGGTGGCAGAAGCATGAGGAGACCATATAGTGGCTGAATGACACAGCATGGATGTGGCGGCAGCATGAGGAGACCATATAGTGGCTGAATGGCACAGCCTGGAGTTGGCGGCAGCATGAGGAGAACATATAGTGGCTGAATGACACAGCCTGGAGTTAACGGCAGCATGAGGAGACCATATAGTGGCTGAATAACACAGCCTGGAGTTTGCGGAAGCATGAGGAGACCATATAGTGGTTGAATGGCACAGCCTGGAGTTGGCGGCAGCAAGAGGAGACCATATAGTGGCTGATTGACACAGCCTGGAGGTGGCGGCAGCATGAAGAGAACATATA
Source organism: Hyla sarda (assembly GCF_029499605.1). NCBI lineage: Eukaryota > Metazoa > Chordata > Amphibia > Anura > Hylidae > Hyla > Hyla sarda. The sequence continues at coordinate 243,517,208 of NC_079189.1, read as the reverse complement.
GTGGTTGAATGACACAGCATGGAGGTGGTGATGATAAGGATGACCCTTATGTTTCTAATGACTGATCAATATACTAATACTAAAATGCCATTGCTGCTGGAAAAATATATCTGTTACCTACCCTTTAACCCATATACATCAGAAAGCTATCTGCTCGTGAGAACTTCTGCCAAGAAATTAAAGGGGTATTCCAGGAAAAAACTTTTTTATCTATATCAACTGGCTCCAGAAAGTTAAACAGATTTGTAAATTACTTCTATTGAAAAATCTTAATCCTTTCAGTACTTATGAGCTTCTGAAGTTAAGGTTGTTCTTTTCTGTCTAAATCCTCTCTGATGACCCGTGTCTCGAGAAAAGTCCAGTTTAGAAGAGGTTTGCTATGGGGATTTGCTTCTAAACTGGGCGTTTCCCGAAACAGGTGTCATCAGAGAGCACTTAGACAGAAAAGAACAACCTTAACTTCAGAAGCTCATAAGTACTGAAAGGATTAAGATTTTTTAATAGAAGTAATTTACAAATCTGCTTAACTTTCTTGAGCCAGTTGATATATAAAAAAAAAGTTTTTCCCTGGATAACCCCTTTAATGGACACTAGATATGCTAATATATACGGACACAATAATCAAACAACCAATCAAAATGTAACATGATAATTTTGATGTCATAACTAACCCTCACTAAACCTCCTTCTTTGTAATAAAACCAACTGTACTTCCTGTAATAAACCAGAACTCTTTTGGGAACGGCTGAGTTTCCTGCTAAGAAAAAGTGTATACCAACATCCCCTGTGTGGTGTATATTTTTTTATGTCAACACGTATCAAAATATAAAGCAGCACAGTCAATCACATTTGAAAGCCCCCACTCGGTCCATCCTTATCAGATGGTGCCATGACTCCTTTCCGAACCGAAGGAGAGTGAAATTGTTCCCAGGACCGCACTTGAGGGAATACCAAGTCTGGGGGAGCGACAGCTTTAACCATCCAGAGGAATCTGGAGCCGCTCAAAGGACTTGATCAACCCTACAGAACGCGGTAAGTCTGCTGATTTTATAAATCTGTAGCTCTTATCGGTGTTCAATGAGCGGCTCTGAGAACCCAAACAGATGGTCTTGTCGAACCTCTAAGACAAACCCTAGCGGTAGGGTATTTTCCCGCCCTGTGGTCTAATTTGTGAGTTCTAGCCGCAGTGGAGCTTGACTGTAGCTAGTTAAAAAAAATGTTATGCAGCCACGTGTAAACAATAACCCCCCCCCCCCCCCTTTTTCTTTGGCTCATATTGTGGATGCTTATCAAAAGCGCTCAAGGCCAGGCATTTCAAAACATGTGAAATGCACTGTTTAATAAGTTTCCTCTGTGTTTTTTTTTCATGGTAGGGAAAACCTGACATGACATTCAGAGTATGTTATGTAAGGATTTTAATTTAGATTTTTGACATTTTTAAAATCTCCTCAGTGGATACGGTCAAGGGGAAAAAACGTGCTGTAGATTTTTGGAGATTTGTATTATTATTATCTCTGGTATTAGGAGTGTATCTGATAACTTTTCCGCGTATGTTGTACTCCTGATAACTGAATTGAGAGAGAGATGTGTTGTATCACTCGGAGTAACCATATCAGATGACAACGGTGTACTGACTGAGGGGACATGCCAGCCAGTAACAGTATCAAGGCATAACTATTGTGTAAAGAACTGCTGTGAGTAAGTCCAGTATCCTCTTTATTGTATGCTTGATAAATTTTTAGCGGCCTGCTGATTAAATATATCAGTTCAGTGTTCTTGTGTACCAGAGATTAGCATCAGGAGGCAAACTTTGGTTGACAAATGCACACTCTTGTGTTAGTGCTGGATACCAATTTTTGTATGGCCAGTCCACTGAGAGATTTTGCTAATAGGGTAATTTGCAACCCTCACTCAACCTGAGACTTAAAAGGCTTTAAAACTGTTTAATTTGTGCACTGGTTAACTTTAAAAGGGTAAAATATGAGCAGTTTGCAAGCTCCCTTCCTGCATGGGTGTGAGGAGCCACGTGACAATGTTGATGATCCTAGCTGTTGGTTGTGTCCCCATTGTGGTCAGCAAAACCTGCCCTCAGTAAAAGACTGTATTTCCTGTGGCCAAGCCTGGCCTGTAAATGCTCCACCATGTACTGCCACAGCATCTCCGTATGCTGCAAAAATGTCAGCCATCTGGGTTTACCCAATCTACTTACTCCGTGTAATGAGCTCTCATCCAGTACACCCAAACAGAACTTGCCAGTTGCTGGAAGGTTTCCAAACGGAACTTCCTCTAGCAGTCATCCGAGTGCTGAAGCACTTGATCTCTTTCGAGGTATGACTTAGGATGGGAGTTACTTTGTACATAATGACCAGATCACTGGCCTATACCCAAATCAAACCCACACACTCCCGGGTCAGCCCTCACCGGAAATCTCTGTATTTCATTCTGCTAATAATTGCTGTGCCTCACCAAGAAGTCAGACCTCTGTACCCAGTGAAGACAGTCCCACAAGATGAACCCCATGCACAGTTTCACTCTCCTACCAATGATAATCATCATCATCAGTCTCCTATCACTGATCATCATCATCAGTCCCCAGGAAAGATATCTCTTTTACCTGTTAATACAATCACACCTACTGTGACGCAATTTCATGTGCCTCCCAATACCTCCAACAGTAACATGTACCAAACCATTAGATCAAGTATGGTGTCTGAATCTTTTCAACCGGCCCTTGGAACAAAGATCTGGAATAACACCCTACTCCAGATTGGCATGGGTTCCATGGAAACCCAGCGAGTGCAAGGTAATAGTGGACTAAGGGCTATAGTTAACCCTGCAAATTCATATGTTCAGCATAATGATGGCCTTGCTGCTGCTTGCTGATAATACATGTTGTTGGTCCCAGATATTCCTCTGCCCAACATGATGCCTGCATAAGGCAGCTTCAGTCCACAATACACCATATTCTTGATCTAACTGGAGAGGAGGAAATTTCCTCTCTTGCCATTCCACCCATCAGTTCTGGATTCTTTGGATTTCCTCCTAATATCTGTGCCAATGCAATAGTGTCCAGTATTGAGAATCACAAGCCAATACCAACATTACAGGAAATCAGGCTTATCTCTAAAACATACGAAACAGTCCAAGCTCTGGTGGATGCTGTCAACTTGTTTAAGAAACCTAACCTCTAAGGTAAACACCCAATGCCACATGATGATTCCGATAACCTACAACATGGATTACCCAGATCCACGCCATCTAAACACTTGCCCATACAGCCTGATGATTCCAGAGATCTCCTGCATAGTTTTGGTGAATCCAGTCCGCCGCAAACCATGCCATTACCACTTAACTATGGTGAGGGAAATAAAGGGTCTGAGAAACCTCCTTCAGAAACTCTTTATAAATATGTTCCGTTTACCTCGGATCAAGTAAATAATCTTGTAGCCCAACTACCTGACCCAGAGAAACAGCCAATGCCTTTCTACAGAAGAATCAAGCAAATCCAAACAACCTATTCAATAGTATGGAAGGATTTATATAATCTAGTCTCTTTCAGAACTGGAGACGCCTTCTGGCCAATCATTTCTGCCAGCCTTTATAGTTTTGCTATTGTGGACGAGGAGACATACTCTTCTGGAATAGAATTCTGCCGACAACTACAAGCCTGGGTCAGAGACAGACTAGCTTCAAGCTCCACCAATTTCTCTGATGCCTCTCAGGAACCTATGGAATCAGCTGAAAAGTTTTTTCCAGACTACTTAATCTGTTCCAGGATCAAGGTTATGACCTAGGAAGCAACTTCCATAAGACACTCTTCATTAGCACCTTTGTTACTGGCGTCCATGATGCTACCAAGAAAAGGCTTATGGACACAAGGCCTGAATATTTGACACTTGAACCAAAGCAGCTTTTACTCATTGTCAGAAACAAAAACAAACTGAAGTGGCACCTACTAAGAAGAGCTCCGATGTGTCAATCTGTCAAGATCCACCGATGATGCTTAATGCTACGGCACAATACCCGGTTCAGAATTATGTCCCTCAGTTCCAAACCATTCCTGCTCGGTACCATGCTCTGAATTATCCCCCTCGAAGATCACCCGTCAGAACGATCATCTGCTACAGATGTGGTAAAATCAGACATGTCCAGCGACACTGCAGATCCAAACCTCTTCCTTCCAACTACTGAATGAATTCAGCCACTGTAAGGCCAATGATGTCACAAAACCATCATAATATGGACCAACAACAATCTGGACCTCTCTCTGGACACTCAAAGCACTCCAGGATGAATCAACAATGAAGACCTGACAACAGAATAACTCAAGAGAATCCAGCTAATCATGTCTCATATAGAAACTGTCAAAAATCTGGATCTGAAATTTACTCCTGAAACTCGAAGCCACCAATAAATAAAAGGATGAAGGGATGCACCTTGAATTATCCTAACCACTTACACCTGAAGAACTTTGTGTCTTGCAAGCCTCTCCACTGATGGTCATGAGCATCCCAACAAAGACTATACCCGATGTCTATCTACAACAAATTCCTGACGGTGTCTGGTTCAAAGGCCTCTTACCTGGAGCTAAGATACTTAGAGTACCCCAGTATCCCCTCAAGGCAAAACAAGAAACTTCTCTTTCTGAACAAATCACAATTTTTCTCAAGAATGGAGCCTTAATCAAATGTGTTTCCCCAGCAAACACTCCTTTGTTTCCAGTAAAGAAGAAGACACCAGAAGGACAACCTGAGAAGTTCCGCATGGTACATGACCTTCGTGCCATTAATGCTGCCACAGTTCTGGATACTCCCATTGTTCCCAACCCACATACTCTGCTCAGCTCGATACCACCAGATGCCAAGGTTTTTACTGTTCTGGACTTAGCCAATGCTTTCTTCAGCGTTCCTTTGCATCCAGACTGCCAATACCTCTTTTACTTTACTCACCAAGGAGGACAATACACCTGGACACGCTTGCCATAGGGAGCTCAAAACTCCCCTAATCACTTTCTCAAGCCTTATCACCTGTCCGCATCCATGGTTATGTGCCCATCCTAATGTGACCTTACTTCAATATGTGGATGACCTTCTACCTTGCCACATCGCAAGATGAGTGTGCCACAACTTTGGTTGATCTGCTATCTTTCTTTCTTCAATCAACTGCAAGGTGTCCCTTGAAAAAGTTCAGTGGGCACAACAAAAAGTTGTCTTCCTAGGACATTGTATCTCTCAGGGTGCTAAACACCTCACGGAAGACAGGAAGCAAGTCGTACAAGATATTCCTGTACCTACAACTGTCAAGCAACTACAGGCCTTTCTTAGTATGATCACTTACTGACAACAATGGATTCCTGATGCCTCAGCACTGATTCAACCTCTGTATGTTGCCATTCATTCCAGCTATGACTCAGAAGCAACCACTTTCATGGGAAGTCATACAGTGTTTGAACCGCCTAAAAGACCTTATCATGTCCGCTCCTGCACTTGACATCCCGAACTATGAACTACCGTTTTATCTGTTTCTCTCTGAAACAAAGGGCCATGCCTCTGGAGTCCTTGCACAAAAACATGGAGACAAATTGAGACCTTTGGGATACTACTCATGCAGACTAGATTCTGTTGCACAAACTGCACCCACCTGACTTTGAACTATGATAGCCAACATCTACACGGACTCTGCCTATCAGCATGGAGTGGTGCTGGCCTTCGGATTAAAATGGGCCTTGAGGGGGTACAGGACTGCAAGTGAAGCCCCTATGAAGAACTTTGAAGCTGTCAGGACCCTGATTGACGTCTTAAAATTGCCTGAACAAATGGCACTCATCAAAGTCAAAGCGCACGGAAGGTTGGACTCTGAAGAAGCCAAAGGAAATTTCTTGGCAGACTAAGCAGCTAAAGAAACTGCAATAATGCCCCTTGCTTGAGAGGAATCAGGGGTATACATGGTGACAAGTGTTAGGATTCGGCTAGCTGGATGTGGATCCTCTGTGTCAGCGAGGGATTCGCGTGGACCGTGTCGGTGAACCGGTTCTAGGGTTGCTACTGGTTTTCACCAGAGCCCGCCGCAAAGCGGGATGGTCTTGCTGCAGCGGTAGCAACCAGGTCGTATCCACCGGCAATGGCTCAACCTTGCTGACTGCTGAGAAGGCGTGGGACAGAAGGACTAGGCAGAGGCAAGGTCAGACGTAGCAGAAGGTCGGGGCAGGCGGCAAGGTTCGTAGTCAAAGAGGATAGCAGGAGATCTGGAACACAGGCTTTGGACAACACTAAACGCTTTCACTGGCACAAGGCAACAAGATCCGGCCAGGAAGTGCAGGGGAAGTGAGGTAATATGGACAGAGGGCAGGTGGAAGCTAATTAGGCTGATTGGGCCAGGCACCAATCACTGGTGCACTTGCCCTTTAAAACTTAGAGAGCTGGCGCGCGCGCGCCCTAAGGAGCGGAGCCGCGCGCACCAGGACGTGACAGCCGGGGACCGGGACAGGTGAGTGACTTGGGACGCGATTCGCGAGCGGGCGTGTCCCGCTATGCGAATCTCATCCCCGCCGGCAATGTCAGTGCAGCGCTCCCGGTCAGCGGGTCTGACCGGGGCGCTGCAGAGAGAGGAGCGCCGCGAGCGCTCCGGGGAGGAGCAGGGACCCGGAGCGCTCGGCGTAACAACAAGAAGACAGAAGAAAGGATCAGAAGATTTAGAAGAGGAAAAGGATAACCCCAGACTCAAGACACTGAAACAGTTCCAGACTCAAGCCTTGGACAAGGAAAAGAGAATATGGGAGAAAAGAAGGAGCTGAACTAAATGAATCGGACGGCCTATGGAGAAAAGCAAACAGAATTTGTCTTCCCCCATGCCCTTTACCTGGGGGTGACTCAATGGGCTCATGGAGTCACCCACAGAGGAAAAAAACAAATGCTCACTTCTATCAACAAAATCTACCTTGCACCAGAAACAACAACACCAGTTGAACAATATGTCAAGGGATGTGACATGTGCAACATCTGCAACCCTGGAAGAACAGAAGTTACTCCGAAGAAACACTTGGCCAAACCTTGCTACCCATTTCAAAGAATCCAGATTGACCACATGCAATTGCCCAAAATTGTAAAGTTGAGTACGTGCTAGTAGCAGTGGATATGTTCTCAGGATGGCCAGAAGCCTACCCAGTCACTGATATTACAGCAAAGACTACTGTAAAGAAACTACTAACAGAACTGGTATGCAGATTTGGAGTCCCTGAAGTAATCGAAAGCGGTCAAGGACCGGCTGTCATTGCGGATGTTACAAGAGAACTTTGAAAAAATGGTGGGAGCAGACCGCGGACTCCATACCTCATATCATCCCGGAGCAGTGGGAAAGTTGAAAGACTGAATGTCTCCCTAAAGAACAAAATCCTAAAAGCCAGGAAAGAACTGTCCCTTCCATGACCAGAAGTTCTGCCCATAGCTTTGTTTTCTGTTAAAAACACACCCTGACAGCCAACAGGCCTAACCCCATATGAGACACTCTTGGGGGGGGGGGGGGTGGGGCTAAGCTCTTATGTTACTACCTTCAGTACCCTCAGTGCAGGAAATGATAGTTTGGTAAAGTTTGTTATTGCATTTTGTAATGAGCTGAAATTACCACTTTTTTGTTGTAGTTTTATTCTTCCATTCCAGATCCGAACTCTGAACCAGGAAGTCACAATCTGCAGACTTTGTCCTTGTAAAGAGATACGTGAGGGGGCCGCTGGAACCTAGATTTGAAGTGAAACTGAAAGGAGAATCAACATGGATATGCCTCACACTGCAAGAGGGTTCCTACACCATGCTCCTGATACATATCCTTTTTCATATAAGTGGAGTACAAACCCAGCAACCCAATCCGACTCCACCACACTACTGGGATGACTTGACAATGACCTAAGAGTTGTATCCCACGTTTTGATAACTCTTCCAGTGCCCAAGTGACTACCTTTAAATTTGACTACTGTGACATAGTGAATTGTCCCGAGGTGCCAAAACAATGTCTTATGTATGTGGATGACAATTCAATATACACAGATGACAGATGACTACTGGGGGAACAACTGTGACTATTGGAGAACGGTGGGATGGAACACAGGGACTGACTAGGACTATAGACCACAGAGTGCCAATAGAAAAAAGGACAATACTGACAAATCTCTACTACAGAGAATGACAATTGGATGTTGCGTAGTCCCCTGTGTAAAGAAAACAATAATCTTCACTGTAGAGGTCATTGTCACGCCGAGCGCTCCGGGTCCCGCCGCTTCCCCGGAGCGCTCGGCGTGACAGTGACCTCTACAGTGAAGATTATTGTTTTCTTTAAGCTTCCATGTCTCCAGTGGGGACGCGATCCGAGGTACGGGACGTGCCCGCTCTCGGGGCGCGCGCGCGCCGGGTCTCTCAGATTTAAAGGGCCAGTGCACCATTAATTGGTGCCTGGCCCAATTAGTCCCAAGCACTCCCTACACTATATAAACCCACTTCCCCTTCCTGTCCTTGCCGGATCTTGTTGCCTAGTGCCCTGTGAAAACGTTTCTGTGTGTTCCATTGCCTGTGTACCCAGACCCTTGCCGTTGCCCCTGACTACGAACCGTTGCTGCCTGCCCAGACCTTCTGCTACGTCCGACCTTGCTCTTGCCTTGTCCTTGTGTACCGCGCCTGTCTCAGCTGTCAGTGAGGTTGAGTTGCTATCGGGTGGAACGACCTGGGGGTTACCTGCCGCTGCAAGTCCATCCCGCTTTGCGGCGGGCTCTGGTGAAAACCAGTAACCCCTTAGATTCCGTTCCCCTGGTACGGCCCACGCCATCACCTCACTGACACAGAGGATCCACCACCCGTGTCCTCCCTGCATACCAGTCCGGATCCTGACAGCCACATTTCAAACAGGGACAATGTATGTGGATATTGAACCTACTATTTCAGCTTATCTGAGCCTAATTGATACATCAGACCCAAGCATGACCGAGAGAATTCCCCCTATGAGAACAACCATCTTGTATGCCAATGGTGCAAGTGCAAACCCAGCAGAGTAGGGTGAACATAGAAGTCCCAGGTAAAGGACAAGTCTGAGTAAAAAGGGGGGCGGTTCACCAGGAGCCACTCATCTCAAATCAGTGAAGCATCCCATACCCGTTTTTATTTTTCTCCGCCTGAACCTGGGACTATTAGGCAGAACGCATCATAGGGAGAGATGTCGTGTACAGTAACAGATATCTTTTAGGGGGGAATTGATAGGGATGACCCTTATGTTTCTAATGACTGATCAATTTACTAATACTAAAATGCCATTGCTGCTGGAAAAATATATCTGTTACCTACCCTTTAACCCATATACATCAGAATGCTATCTGCTCGTGACTCTTAATATAAGCCTTGAAATGACATGCGGGAGAAGAAAGACTAAACATCTGACCAACAGAGAACTTCTGCCAAGAAATTAATGGACACTAGATATGCTAATATATATGGACACAATAATCGAACAACCTATAAAATGTAACATGCTAATTGTGATGTCATAACTAACCCTCACTAAACCTCCTTCTTTGTATAATGTAAAAACCAACTGTACTTCCTGTAATAAACCAGAACTCTTTTGGGAACGGCTGAGTTTCCTGCTAAGAAAGAGTGTATACCAACATCCCCTATGTGGTGTATATTTTTTTATGTTGACACTTATCAAAATATATAGCAGCACAGTCAATCAAATTTGAAAGCCCCCACTCGGTCCATCCTTATCAGTGGCAGCATGAGGAGAACATATAGTGGCTGAATGGCACAGCCTGGAGTTGGAGGCAGCATGAGGAGAACATATAGTGGCTGGATGACACAGCGTGGAGGTGGCAGCAGCATGAGGAGAACATATAGTGGCTGAATGACACAGCCCGGAGTTAACGGCAGCATGAGGAGACCATATAGTGGCTGAATGACACAGCCTGGAGTTTGCGGAAGCATGAGGAGACCATATAGTGGCTGAATGGCAAAGCCCGGAGTTGGCAGCAGCGTGAGGAGAACATATAGTGGCTGGATGACACAGCGTGGAGGTGGCAGCAGCATGAGGAGACCATATAGTGGCTGAATGACACAGCCTGGAGTTTGCGGAAACATAAGGAGACCATATAGTGGCTGAATGGCACAGCCTGGAGTTGGCGGCAGCAAGAGGAGACCATATAGTGGCTGAATGACACAGCCTGGAGGTGGCGGCAGCAGCATGAGGAGAACATATAGTGGTTGAATGACACAGCCTGGAGTTTGCGGAAGCATAAGGAGACCATATAGTGGCTGAATGGCACAGCCTGGAGTTGGCGGCAGCAAGAGGAGACCATATAGTGGCTGAATGACACAGCCTGGAGGTGGCAGCACCATGAGGAGAACATATGGTGGCAGAATGAGAAAGCCTGGAGGTGGCAGCAGCATCAGGCGTCCTTAAAGTGACCCGGTGAGAGAGTGATGAGGTGGGTGGCAATACCAGTACTCCGTGACAAAGGTGGGTGAAAAAAGGTCTGATGCGGAGGAATGTTTGTAACTGGGGAGCACTGCCTTAAATCTGTTTTGCACTATCCATATTTGTGAAGTGTTGATGTGGCACCATGGTCAATCTACTCTGATGCATCTGGCATTGGTGGGTGGAAATCCTGGTTGATCCATGCCTGATTCGTCTTCACAAAGGTCAGTTTCTCCACATTTTTCGTGGACAGATGAGTTCCCCTTGGGGTGACTATGGACCCCACTGCACTAAACACTTGCTCTGATGGCACATTACTGGCCGGGCAGGACAGCTTTTACAGAGCAAACTCTGCTAGTTGTGGCCACAAATCAAGTTTGGCTGCCCAGAAATCCAGCGGATCTTCAAGGTGTGTTGGCATGGGCATGTCAAGGTATGCCACCACCTGCTGGTTCAGGTCCTGCTCCATGTCTACCTGCTGCTGATGAGTTGCTTCACTATGCAGGTGAAGAAAGGTACTCATAAGCTACTGTAGACTCAGGCTACTGCTGATGGAGCTGGTACTGCTCCTGCCACCCCATCCCTCCCCAGCAGCCATGGTAGTGGAAGGTGAGCACTGAGGGCTTCCCGAGTCAGTCCTGCGAGAGGATGGATGATGGCGCCGATAGGCATCAGCCAACTGACTAAGTAGGATGTCTCTGTAGTAGGTCAGTTTGTCCTCCCTCTCAGTCAGTGTAAAAAAGGCCCCCATTTTGTGCCGGAAGTGAGGGTCCAATAAGGTGGAGAGCCAGAAGTCATCCCGGTGCCGAATGGTGACAATTCGGCTGTCACTACGCAAGCAACTGAGCATGCATTGTGCCATTTGTGCAAGTGACTTGGAGGGACTACCTGCCTCCACCTCCACTGCATACTGCCACAGTGTGTCTGGGTCCTCTGTCTCGCCTTCCTCATGACCCTCTAGCTCCTCTGGCTGCTCCTGCTCCTCCTCTCGTCAGATGACTAGAAAAACCGCCCATTTCGTGAAACATAAACTGTGCCCCACCCCCTCCTCCTCCTCCAGTTCAGCCCCCACAGGGCTCATGTGGCCGTGAGATGTAGGCACCACGTCTCTAGTGCCCTGAGCAGCCATCATTTCCAACATGTGTTGTAGGAAATGAAGCAGTGGAATGACATTGTTCATCCCGTAATCCTGGCGACTAATAATGCGTCTTCCACAAAGGGCCTGAGCAAACGGCAGGTGTCACGTATGAGCTGCCACTGGTTGACATTGAAGTTACACAGGGGAGTCCTCCTATCCACTTGGATCATTAAGAAATCGGTGATGGCTTTTCTCTGTTCGTATAGTCGGTCCAACATATGGAGGGTGCAATTCCAATGTGTGGCAACGTTGCAAATCAGACTATGTTGGGGGATACCGTTCTGACACTGCAGCTCAAGGAGGGTGTGCTTTTCGGTGTACGAGTGGCTGAAGTGCATGCAAAGTTTCCTTCCCATTGTTAGGATGTCCTGCAAATGGGGGGAACACTTCAGGAACCACTTGACAACCAGATTGAACACGTGTCCCATGCAGGGCGCATGGCTCAGCCTTCCTTGTTGTAGCGCATGCAAGATGTTCTTCCCGTTGTAAGTCACCATATTTCCCATTTCCAGTTTTCGTGGAGTAAGCCACGCTCTGATTTCTTAATGAATGACTTTTAGCAGTTCCTCCCCTGTGTGAATATGTTCGCCAATGCAAACCATGTGAAGAACAGCATGACACCGCCCTGCCCTGCACACATAGTATGCTGAAGGGGCACTGAGACTTGTCCGTGTAGTGGAGGCTGAGGACACAGTGGAGGATGAGGAGGCGGAGTCGCACACTGTCACAGGACCAACGGCCTGAGAGCGTGGAGGAGGAAATGGCGTGACCTGTCCAAGTTGCTGTTGTCCCCCATAGTAGACAGAGGTCCCCCATAATAGGCAGCAGCAGTTCCCCCTTAGTAGGCAGAGGTCCCCCATAATAGGCAGCAGCAGTTCCCCCTTAGTAGGCAGAGGTCCCCCATAATAGGCAGCAGCAGTTCCCCCTTTGTAGGCAGAGGTCCCCCTTAGTAGGCAGAGGTCCCCCATAATAGGCAGCAGCAGTTCCCCCTTAGTAGGCAGAGGTCCCCATAATAGGCAGCAGCAGTTCTCCCATAGTAGGCAGAGATCCTCCATAATAGGCAGCAGCAGTTCCCCCATTGGAAGAAGAGGTCCCCATAAAAGGCAGCAGCAGTTTCCCCATAGTAGGCAGCAGCAGTTTCCCCATAATAGGCAGCAGCAGTTCAGTCATAGTAGGCAGAGGTCCCCATAATAGGCAGCAGCAGTTCCCCCATAGTAGGCAGAGGTCCCCCATAATAGGCAGCAGCATTAAACAGTGTATGCAATTAGAAAGATTGCATGTAATAGTCCCCTATGGGGACTAACAAATACTGTAAAAAAAAAAAAAGTGAATTAACCCCTTCCATACTAAAAGTTTAAATCACCCCCCTTTTCCCAAAATCTATATAAAAAATATATAAATATCATAAAAATAAACATAAGTGGTATCGCCATGTGTGTAAATGTCCGAACTATAAAAATATAACATTAATTAAACTGCACAGTCAATGGCGTATAAATGAAAAAAATTCCAAAGTGCTAAATTGTTTATTTTTGGTCACTTTGTATACATTAAGAACATGTATAAAAAGCTATTAAAAAGTCCCATCAAAACAAAAATGGTACTGATAAAAACTACAGACCACGGCACAAAAAATTAGCCCTCATACATCCCCGTATGAAGATATATTAAAAAGTTATAGGGGTCAGAAGATGACAATTTTAAACATACTAATTTTGGTGCATGTGGTTGTTATTTCTTTTAAGTAGTATAATAAAATAAAACCTACATAAATAAGGCATTCTTGTAATCGTATGGACCTACAAAATAAATATAAGGTGTCAATTTTACCAAAAAATGCACTGCGTAGAAACTGAAGCCGCTAAAAATTACAAAATGGCATGTTTTTTTTTTTTTTAGATTTTGTCCCACAAATAATTTCATTTGGTGAAATGATTGATGTCATGTGGGGAAATGATTGATGTCATTATGAAGTAAAATTGGTAGTGGATGAAACAAGCCCTATAGGTCTGTAGGTGGAAAACTGAAAGCATTATAAGGTGAGGAGGAAAAAAACTAAAGTGCAAAAACGGAAAAACCATGAGTTCTTAACCCCTAAGGACTCAAGGTTTTTCAGTTTTTGCACTTTCGTTTTTTTCTCTACAACGATACAAAAAAATATATTTGTGGGACAAAATTGAAAAAAGAAAAGCTATTTTGTAACTTTTGGGGGCTTCCGTTTCTATGCAGTGCACTTTTCAGTAAAAATGACACCTTATTTTTATTCTGTAGGTCCATACGATTAAAATGATACCCAACTTATATAGGTTTGGTTTTGTTTTACTTCTGGTGAAAATTATAACAACGAAAATTTGTACATTTAAAAATGCCCTCTTCTGACCCCTATAACTTTTTTTATTTTTCCGCATATAGGGCGGTATGAGGGCTCATTATTTGCGCCGTGATCTGAAGTTTTTATCGGTACCATTTTTGTTTTGATGGGACTTTTTGATAGCTTTTTATACATTTTTATGGTATACAAAGTGACCAAAAATAAGCAATTTTAGTGTTGTTTTTTTTTTTTTTTTTTACGAGTATGCCATTGACCATGCTGTTTAATTAACATATTTTTATCGTTCGGACATCTACGTACGCAGCGATACCACATATGTTTATTTTTGTTTACTTTATTAACTTTTTTTTCCCCCCCATAGGGAACTATAACATGCAATATTCTGATTGCATACAGTGATCAATGAATGGTATGCCATAGCATAGCATTGATCAGTGTTATCGGCGCTCCATTGCTCCAGCCTGGATCGATCGGACGAGTAGGGAACCTCCTCGCATGTCCTCAGCTGATGGGGACACTGGGGTTTTACCGTGGTGGTCCCGAACAGTTCCGCTGAGATGCAGGGAAGTATTTTTTACATTTTTAGACGTGGTAATCAACTTTGATCACCGCGTCTAAGGGGTTAATACCGGACAGCACCGCGATCGGTGATGTCCGGTATTGGCCACCGGTCCTGGCAGTTGCTATGTGCTGGGACCGACCCACTATGATGTGGGGTAAGCGCGTGACCCCGCGTGATATCACAGGAGCGGGGGCAGGGCATACAGGTACGCCCTGTGTCCTTAAGAGGTTAAGGGGTTAAATTACAGGTCAGCTCACTGCTTTGCTGAGCTTGCTTTGTATTGTAATGTGATGACTTTCGTGGGCTCATTCTGAAGTGAATCTGATGAGATTTTTACTGCAATTAACTGGACATAGTAATGCAGGTAACAGGTCACTGTCTGAAATCAGCCCACCGCCCGCATTGCATCACAGCAGTAGATGAGACCGGGCGGCCAGATCATTCCGCTACAGCATTACGCCGCACATTGGGCTATAGGGAGCAAGTACTAGCAGAAAGAGAGCTAGTGCTTGCTGTAAGTGCTGTCTGCCCGCATCACTGGAGTGCATAGATGAACGGGCGCCGTTTATTCTTCTACAGTACAATACAGTAATAAGGGCACTCAGTGCTGGGACCTGTGGACCAATCACACAGCGTCCCCAGCACTGACATACAGGGGATAGGCATGGCGGCTGTTTTCTCTCCACCCCCCCCCACCCCCTCCCAGCCTTGAATAACGGGAGGTGGAGGCCCGAAGCTCCAGCAGGGAGGCTCTCCCCAGGAGCCTGCCACGCTCCTGGGAAAGACTGATGTAACACCTGCTCTGCTTTGCCTCTGGAAGTCTGGAGGAGCTCAGAAAGGGACACACCCAACGCTACTTCACACTGAACTGCTATGGACTACTGTTCACAGGATGTGCTCTCTGCTGACACCTCTGTCCATGTCAGGAACTGTCTAGAGCAGGAGCAAATCCCCATAGCAAACCTCTCCTGCTCTGGACCGTACCTGACACGGAGAGCAGAGAGCACTGTGGTCAGACAGAAAAGAACTCCAGAAAGAAATACAACTTCCTCTGTAGTATACAGCAGCTAATAAGTACTGGAAGGATTAAGATTTTTTAATAGAAGTAATTTACAAATCTGTTTAAAGGAAATCTGTCATCACTGTCACCTGCACTAACCTGTCGGTACAGACAGGTAGTGTAGGTGACACTGATGAAAACGTTACTTACCTTGTCCTGTTCCATGCAGTCGTTCTTCAGTAATGTTCTCTGGTATCTTCAGCTCCGGGCCTGTCACCACTGCTGTTATCTCCTGGGTCACACTGCTGGAGAATAGCAGCGGTGACGTCACTAAGCTCCGCCCATGCTCCAAGTTGGGCCCAGAGCTGAAGATGCCGGAGAAGGTTACCGAAGAATGACTGCACAGAAGGGGTCAAGGTAATTACAGTTGTCATCAGTGTCACCTGCAC
This sequence comes from Hyla sarda, assembly GCF_029499605.1. NCBI lineage: Eukaryota > Metazoa > Chordata > Amphibia > Anura > Hylidae > Hyla > Hyla sarda. The sequence continues at coordinate 243,501,278 of NC_079189.1, read as the reverse complement.
TACCTGCCTGTACCGACGGGTTAGTGCAGATGACACTGATGACAGATTTCCTTTAATTTTGCGGCACCAGATGATTAAAAAAAAAAAAATTTCCACTGGAGTACCCCTTTAAAAGTTTTTGCAAATGACAGGTACACTTTAACCCGTATTATTTTGAAATGCAGCACCAAAGAAATTTTGAAGACTTCATTTGTATGCAATAGATTATGATGACAAAGATTATGATGATATATTTGCAAAAAGTGTTAGAGAAAACAATGCAAAGTTTTTACCTATAATTCAATTCACTAAATATAAAAACATATAATTCAATTAAGTAAAAGGTGTGAAATGAAAATTTGGAATAAGTATAAGTGTAATCCTGTGGTCCACTTCATACCCACCCCTCCGTACGCTCCCAGTCCTACACTGTTCTGGAGTACCAAGCAGATGTGCCCTGGTGACAAGATGAACTCTGAAGGAACTTTGGACCAGAGGCAGCACTGAATCCAGAGGAAGGCGAGGGGTGAGTATAACTTTTTTTTTTTAACTACCATTCCCTGCCGCTGAACAATTTTTTCATTTAGCCAGAAAACCCCCTTAAGAAGTGGTTGAAAAATTATTTTTTTTAAACATAAAATTATTTAAAAAAAAAAAAAAAAAAGATGTACACCTTTAATACAGAGCCAAATGCTTTGTCTCTGTAAGAACTGGGGAGGAAGTTGGCTCCAGCATGCCACAGTGAATAGATAGATGTGCTTCAAAGTTTTATGAATTAGGTATTGTTATTTAAGCACCATAAACAATGTCCAGGATACAGAAGGGTGCTGCCTGAAAGTTACATGATTTACAAACCTGGTATCCCAGACTGTGTGTCTGCTAAAAAGAGATTTTGAGGATTAACCCCTAACCCTTTAAGGACACAGCCCTTTTTCACCTTAAGGACTGAGCCCTTTTTCGCAATTATGACCACCGTCACTTTACGAATTAATAACGCAAAAACGCTTTTACCGAATATTCTGATTCTGAGATTGTTTTTTCATGACATATTCTACTTTATTTTGGTGGTAAATTTTCGGCGTTAATTGCATCCTTTTTTGGTGAAAAATCCCCAAATTTCATGAAAATTTTGAAAATGTAGCATTTTTCTAACTTTGAAGCTCTCTAATTGTAAGGAAAATGAATATTCCAAAAATTTTTTATTTTTCTTCACAAACACAATATGTCCACTTTATGTTGGCATCATAAAATTGACATATTTTTGCTTTTTGAAAAATTAGAGAGCTTCAAAGTAGAGCAGCAATTTTCAAAAATGTCATGAAAATTGCTAAATCTGAAGGGACAGATGTTACAGAACTACAACTCCCAGCATGCCTGGGCAGTCGAGGCATGCTGAGAGTTGTAGTTTGGCAACATCTGGAGGGCTACTGTTTAGGCACCACTGTAACAGTGGTCTCCAAACTGTGACCCTCCAGATGTTGAAAAACTACAACTCCCAGCATGCCCAGACAGCCTTTGGCTGTCTGGGCATGCTGGGAGTTGCAGTTTGGCACCCCTAGTGGTTGCCACAGTAAAGATCGATTTACTTTCACTTTCAATTCCCCCCCCCCCCGCCCCCACTGTCGATTCCCTACCTGATCTCCAGCAGGCTCCAGCGAAGATCCCAGGTCCCCAGGCATCTTCTCCTGCAGGTCCCCCAGGCATCTGTCCTGCGCTGCCATTGGTCAGAACTCTGTTCTGACTAATGCCAGGGGATAGGAGTGGATCGCAGCTTTGCGACCTCACTCCTATCCTTTAGGCTGATCGGGGCTGTTGCTGACAACTCTGATCAGCCCTATTTTCCAGGTGATTGGGTCACCAGAGACCCGATCAGCCCGGAATTGGAGAAAATCGCATGTCTGAATTGACATGCGATTTTCTCCGATCGCCGAAATGGGGGGGTCTCAGGACCCCCCTGGGCGATGTGCCAGGGTGCCTGCTGAATGATTTCAGCAGGCATCCGGCTCCAGTCCCCAACCGGCTAGCGGTGGGGACCGAATTTCCCACGGGCGTATGGATACGCCCTCGGTCCTTAAGGACTCGGAATGCAGGGCGTATCCATACGCCCTGTGTCCTGAAGAGGTTAAAGTGTACCTGTTGTCAACAAAAACTTTTTATATAATGTAGATAATACCATTATATGTATATTTGTACACATGGATTTTTGGCCCTGCAGCTATTGCTTGTGTGTCTCTATGAGGAAGCCAAATACAGGAAGTATGGATGCAGACACCAACAGTCGAATAGGTGAGACCTGAGGTCTCAGCACTATGCCCCGCTACTGCCTTGCCTATTCCCTGTACGTCTGTGCTGGGACAGCTGTGTGATTGACACATATTACCCTTATCTTCTTTATGTGTACGTCGACTTGAATTCTCACAGCAAGCACTTGCTCCCCCGGCGAGTGCCTGCTTCCGATGTTTGCCACCTCTGTGCACCTATGCACTGCTAGAGGCGACGACGTGAACTTTCAGAGTGAGTGCTCGTTCCTGAAGTCTGCCACCTCCATGCACCTATGCACTGCTAGGGGCAGAGAGTCTCTGCCTCTAGCAGTGAGTGTCAATAACACAGTCATCCCAGCGCAGTCGGATAGGCGTGGCTACGGGTTCGCTATGCTCCACGGCCGCCATGCCTATCTGACTATTGGTGGCTGCACAAAAAAACTTTTTTTGAGGTCATTAAAGCTGCAATAGAATGGATAAAAGTAATGTTGAATACATATTATACACACAATACACACACTGTGGTTAGGGGATATGGCCCATACTTCATGACAGGTGGTAATTGGCAAAATAGCCCATACTTTTTCAAAAGAAGCAGCACACCATTTACATCAAGTATCCCGAAAATACCAGTTTCTCAAACATTTCAATACACATTCCAATACACATTCCAATTTGCTATCATCTCAGGGCAAGACAGTCCTTTGGGTAATGGTGGATTGGTTTAGTAAGCAGTGTCATCTGGGCTCATTAAACAAACTTCCTTCTGCCAAGGAATTGTCTAATGTTTGATCCAACATTGTGTACGTCTTCATGGGGTCACAGTGGACATAGTAACAGATAATAGAGTACGACTCGTATTTCAAGTTTTGGCAGAAGTTTAGTAGACAGTTGGGTATGACATTGTCCTTTGCGTTTGCCTTTCGTCCTGAATCTAATGAGCAGACTGAGAGGATTAATCAATCCATTAAGCAATACCTGCTCTATGTTTAAGTCATCAATCTGATTTGGTGTCTTTTCTACTGCTTGCCGAATTTGTTCCTAATAATCACAACAGCTCTGCCACTACTGTGAGACACGTTCTGGGTGTATGGGTTTGATCCTAGGTTTTGTTCCCTGTCTAAGCGCTCTTCTGGTAATCCAGAAGTGGATGCTCTCGCAAAAGATCTGTGCACAGTTTGTGCTCAGGTTCAGTGGAACCCGAGGAAAACCCAAAGCATCCAGCAGGTAGTCCAACATAGGGAACATCGCTTAGTGGGGGGCCGTTGCTTAGGGCAGATTGTTCAGATACATAGGGAAAAGAGGTTTGGGCAAGAAGTAGGTTGAACTCTTTTCCTACCCCGGACGTGACAGTCATGCTAGGAACAAGGATTAAGATAAGGAGTTTTGTTGGTAACTATGAATGAGATGGGAAGCCATGCTAGGGATTAGGAATGAGAAGGCTGAGGATGAAAAATGGGATGAGTAGAGATGCTGGGAACCAGAAATAAGGGTGGAAAATGCCATGATCCAGTATTTTCAAACAAAATAAAATACATGTGTTACGCCGAGCGCTCCGGGTCCCTGCTTCTCCCCTGAACGCTCGCGACGTTCACCTTCATGCAGCGCCCCTGTCAGACCCGCTGACCGGGAGCGCTGCATCAGTGTTACCGGCGGAGATGCGACCGGCGTAGCGGGACGCGTCCGCCCGCGGCTCGCATCCCAATCCCCTCACCTGTCCTGTCCTCCGTCGGCTCAGTCCCAGCGATTGTGGCCCCGCTCCCTAGGGCTCACGCGTGCCGGCTCTCTGCGATTTAAAGGGCCAGCGCGCCACTGATTGGCGACTGGCCCAATCAGTACTCACACCTGTGCCCTCATTATATAAACCCACTTCCCCTTCCTTGCATTGCCGGATCTTGTTGCTTCAGTGCCAGTGAAAGCGTTCCCTTGTGTTTGTTCCAAGCCAGTGTTCCAGACCCTCTGCCGTTGCCCCTGACTACGATCCTTGCTGCCTGCCCTGACCTTCTGCTACGTCCGACCTTGCTCTTGTCTAATCCCTTGTACCGCGCTTGTCTCAGCCGTCAGTTGGGGTTGAGTCGCTATCGGGTGGAACGACCTGGGGGTTACCTGCCGCTGCAAGTCCATCCCGCTTTGTGGCGGGCTCTGGTGAAAACCAGTAACCCCTTAGACTCCGTTCCGCTGGTAGGGCCCACTTCATCACCCCACTGACACAGAGGATCCACCACCAGTATCCTCACAGTATACCCATCCGGACCCTGACAGTAGATCCGGCCATGGATCCCGCTGAGGTCCCGCTGCCAGTTGTCGCTGACCTAACCACGGTGGTCGCCCAGCTATCTCAACAGATAACGCAACAAGGACAACAGCTGACCCAACTGACTGTCATGCTGCAACAACTTCTGCCACAGCTTCAGCAACCATCTCCTCCGCCAGCTCCTGCACCTCCTCCGCAGCGAGTGGCCCTCCCAGCCTCCGCCTGTCCCTGCCGGACAAATTTGATGGGGACTCTAAACTATGCCGTGGTTTCCTGTCTCAATGTTCCCTATACTTGGAGATGATGTCGGACCAATTTCCCACAGAACGGTCTAAGGTGGCTTTTGTGGTTAGTCTCCTGTCTGGAAAGGCCTTGTCATGGGCCACACTGCTCTGGGACCGCAATGATCCTGTCACTGCCACTGTCCAGTCCTTCTTCGCTGAAGTTCTTAGTGTCATCGAGGAGCCAGCCCGGGCCTCCTCTGCCGAGACTGCTTTGCTGAACCTAGTCCAAGGAAGTTCTTCCGTAGGCGAATACGCCATTCAGTTTCGTACCCTCGCCTCTGAATTATCCTGGAACAATGAGGCCCTCTGCGCGACCTTCAAGAAAGGCTTATCCAGCAACATCAAGGATGTACTGGCCGCACGAGAAATTCCTGCTAACCTGTCTGAACTTATCCATTTGGCCACCCGCATTGACATGCGTTTCTCTGAAAGACGCCAGGAGCTCCGACAGGAGAAGGACATTGTTCGCACCAGGCGTTTTCTCCCCCCGGCTCCTCTCTTCTCAAGTCTACTGCAATCTGTTCCTGTGCCTTCTGCCAAGGAGGCTATGCAAGTGGATCGGTCCCGCCTGACCCTACAAGAGAGGACTCGCCGCCGTAACGAGAATCTATGCCTGTACTGTGCTAGTACCGAACACTTCCTAAAAGACTGTCCTATCCGCCCTCCGCGTCAGGAGAAACGCACTCCGTTTCCTCACAAAGGTGAGACAGCTCTAGGTGTGAATTCTGCTTCTCCACATCTCACTGTGCCTGTGCGGATTTCTCCTTCTGCTAACTCCTCCTTCTCAGCTGTGGCCTTCTTGGACTCCGGTTCTGCAGGAAATTTTATTATGGCCTCTTTTGATAATAGGTTCAACATCCCTGTGACCAGTCTCGTCAGACCACTCTACATTTCTTCAGTCAACGGAGAAAAATTGGACTGCACTGTGCGTTACCGCACGGAACCCCTGCTAATGTGTATTGGACTGCATCACGAAAAAATTGAATTTCTTGTCTTACCCAACTGCACCTCTGAAATCCTCCTCGGTCTCCCATGGCTCCAACGTCATTCTCCTACCCTTGACTGGACCACCGGGGAGATCAAAAGTTGGGGTTCATCTTGTCTCAAACAATGCCTCACGTCTGCTCCCATTAGTCAAAACCCTGTGGCTCCACCTATACCAGGTCTCCCCAAGGCCTATCAGGACTTTGCCGATGTTTTCTGTAAAAAACAAGCAGAGACTTTGCCACCTCATAGGCCTTATGACTGCCCTATTGACCTCCTTCCTGGTACTACTCCACCCCGGGGCAGGATCTACCCTCTGTCCGCCCCAGAGACTCAAGCCATGTCTGACTATATCCAGGAAAATCTAAAGAGGGGATTCATTCGTAAGTCCTCATCCCCTGCTGGAGCGGGGTTCTTCTTTGTTTCTAAAAAAGACGGTTCCCTACGGCCATGTATTGACTACCGCGGATTAAATAAAATCACCATCAAAAAACGCTATCCCCTGCCTCTGATCTCTGAACTCTTTGACCGTCTTCGTGGCGCCAATATTTTCACTAAATTGGACTTAAGAGGCGCATATAATCTTATTCGCATCAGGAAAGGGGATGAGTGGAAAACCGCATTCAATACCAGAGACGGACATTTCGAATATCTTGTTATGCCCTTTGGGCTCTGCAACGCCCCTGCAGTCTTCCAGGACTTCGTTAATGAAATTTTTTGGGACTTGTTATATACCTGTGTTGTGGTTTACCTGGACGACATCCTGATTTTCTCCTCTAGTCTAGAGGAACACCGTCGTCATGTCCGCCTAGTCCGCCTAGTGCTCCAGAGACTCCGTGAAAATCAACTGTATGCCAAAATGGAGAAATGTCTCTTTGGATGTCAATCTCTTCCCTTCCTAGGTTACCTAGTCTCTGGCCAGGGACTTCAAATGGACCCAGACAAACTGTCAGCGGTTTTAGATTGGCCACACCCTTCTGGACTCCGTGCTATCCAACGCTTCCTGGGATTTGCCAACTACTACCGACAGTTTATTCCTCAGTTTTCCACCATTGTGTCCCGTATTGTGGCCCTGACTAGGAAGTATGCCAACCCTAAATCATAGCGTCCTCAAGCGGAAAAGGCCTTCAACCGCCTCAAAACTGCCTTCGCTTCTGCTCCAGTGCTGTCCAGACCGGATCCATCAAAAACTTTCTTGCTGGAGGTAGACGCCTCCTCAGTCGGAGCCGGAGCCGTACTTCTCCAAGAAAACTCTACCGGACGTAATATTACTTGTGGTTTCTTTTCTAAAACCTTCTCTCCGGCGGAGAAAAATTACTCCATTGGTGATCGTGAACTTCTAGCCATCAAGTTAGCACTCGAAGAATGGAGGCATCTACTGGAGGGTTCCAAACACCCCATTGTCATTTACACTGACCACAAGAATCTCTCGTATCTCCAGTCGGCCCAGCGTCTGAACCCTCGCCAGGCTAGGTGGTCATTCTTTTTTGCCCACTTTAACTTCGAGATTCACTTTCGTCCTGCTGACAAAAAAGTCAGGGCTGACGCCATTTCAGGTTCCTCTGATGCCACTGAATCTTAAGTTCCTCTACAACATATTGTACCTCCTGAGTGCCTGGTCTCCTCTGCTCCAGCTTCTATTGGACAAACTCCTCCTGGAAAGACCTTTGTCCCTCCACGCCAGCGCCTCAAGATCCTCAAATGGGGACATTCCTCTCACCTCGCTGGCCATGCTGGCGTCAAGAAGTCCATCCAGCTTATTTCTCATCTATATTGGTGGCCTACGCTGGAGGGTGATGTCACTGATTTCATTCGGGCCTGTACAGTTTGCGCCCGGGACAAGACCCCTTACCAGAAGCCTGCTGTACTCCTCCATCCTTTACCTGTTCCTGAGCAGCTGTGGTCCCAAATTGCCATGGATTTTATTACGGATCTGCCTGTATCCCATGGCATCACCGTCATCTGGGTGGTCGTTGATCGTTTCTCCAAAATGGCACATTTCATTCCGCTTCCAGGTCTTCCTTCTGCGCCACAATTGGCAAAGCAATTTCTATGCATATTTTTCGCCTTCACGGGCTTCCCACACATATCGTCTCGGATAGAGGCGTTCAATTTGTATTGAGATTTTGGAGAGCTCTCTGTAATCAGTTAAAAATCAAATTAAATTTCTCATCCTCCTATCATCCCCAATCCAATGGGCAAGTAGAGAGAAATAACCAGATTCTTGGTGACTATTTGCGACATTTTGTCTCCTCCTGCCAAGACGATTGGGTCGACCTTCTACCCTGGGCTAAATTCTTGTACAATTTCAAAAACTCTGAATCCTCCGCCAAATCCACGTTCTTTGTGGTGTACGGCCGTCACCCTCTGCTCCCCCTCCCCATTCCCACTTCTTCTGGATTGCCTGCTGTGGATGAAGTTACCCGGGACTTCTCTATTATCTGGAAGGAGACTCAAAAGTCGCTCCTACTGGCCTCGTCTCGTATGAAGAGACATGCCGATAAGAAGAGAAGAACTCCTCCTGTCTTCGCTCCTGGGGACAAAGTGTGGTTCTCTGTCAAGTATATCCGCTTCCGCGTTCCCAGCTATAAGCTGGGGCCACATTACCTTGGACCATTTAAAATCAAGAGTCAAATCAATCCTGTCTACTACAAACTTCTTCTTCCCCCTTCTCTCCGTATTCCTAACTCCTTTCATGTCTCACTTCTCAAACCTCTCGTCCTTAACCGCTTCTCCCCCAAGGTTGTCGCTCCAGCTCCTGTCTCTGGCTCCTCTGACGTCTTCGCTGTTAAGGAAATTCTCGCTTCCAAAATGGTCAGAGGTAAAAAAAAAAATTCTCGTAGATTGGGAGAATTGGGGCCCCGAAGAGAGGTCTTGGGAACCCGTGGATAATATCCTCGACAAGGAGCTCATTCACAGGTTCTTGGGCTCCAAAAAGAGGGGGAGACCCAAGGGGGGGGGTACTGTTACGAAGAGCGCTCCAGGTCCCTGCTCCTCCCCGGAGCGCTCGCGGCGTTCACCTTCATGCAGCCCCCCGGTCAGACCCGCTGACCGGGAGCACTGCATCAGTGTTACCGGTGGGGATGCGACCCGCGTAGCGGAACGCGCCCGCCCGCGGCTCGCATCCCAATCCCCTCACCTGTCCTGTCCTCCGTCGGCTCAGTCCCGGCGCGCGCGGCCCCGCTCCCTAGGGCGCGCGCGTGTCGGCTCTCTGCGATTTAAAGGGCCAGCGCGCCACTGATTGGCGCCTGGCCCAATCAGTACTCACACCTGTGCCCTCATTATATAAACCCACTTCCCCTTCCTTGCATTGCCGGATCTTGTTGCTTCAGTGCCAGTGAAAGCGTTCCCTTGTGTTTGTTCCAAGCCAGTGTTCCAGACCCTCTGCCGTTGCCCCTGACTACGATCCTTGCTGCCTGCCCTGACCTTCTGCTACGTCCGACCTTGCTCTTGCCTAATCCCTTGTACCGCGCCTGTCTCAGCCGTCAGTTGGGGTTGAGTCGCTATTGGGTGGAACGGCCTGGGGGTTACCTGCCGCTGCAAGTCCATCCCGCTTTGTGGCGGGCTCTGGTGAAAACCAGTAACCCCTTAGACTCCGTTCCCCTGGTACGGCCCACGTCATCACCCCACTGACACAGAGGATCCACCACCACCAGTATCCTCACAGTATACCCATCCGGACCCTGACAACATGGTTTTAGACTTTTCTATTATTATGTACTGTGTGATGTTCAAGTTTGCAGATACTTTGAGAGAAACATCCCCATAAAAGACAATTTTTCTCTGCAAACCTTTCACATTTTTATGTGAAAATTTTATTTTACACCTGTTTTCTTTACAAAAAAGCTAATTTTTACTATAAAATGTATTATTTCTATGGCAAAACCCTATACTTAAAATACACATGTTCATAAGCTATTATTCTGTGTAATACATATACAATATGTAAATTGACAACATTCTTGTTTAACTGTTGATCCAGCCTAATGGCCATGTCGGTAAGGACAGGGATTTTTCCTAAATTCTTTCCGAACACATTACCGTGTATTTAGCTGGTCTCTATGACTATTCTAAAACCTTTACCAGGTTTTAGGAATAATTTCTTCATTGTTTATTGCTGAACAAACAAAGTCCAAATGTCGCTTTGACCCAACCATCACAGCTTGCACATGCTGTTGAATATTTCTGTTCTATCAGACAAGTATTAACAGTTTCACAGATTTAATTGTCGCCCCGTCACTGGATAAGCAGACCTTACACGATCACCTTTTGTTAAACCCAAAATTCCTATGCAAATCCATATAAGGGACATTTCTTACCTGGCTTTTGATACAATAGGCTGTGGTGTTTCCCTGACTTATCTTTCCATCTACATCCCGGTGAATGGCGATGACGGACGCGGTCTGCGGTGGTGAGGCCTTCTCCTGTGGGCCCTGGCTGGGGTCTGCAGTCCTCCTCCCGTTCCTCCGCTGGTGCCTCCGGCTTGGCGGCGGTGACTGTGGGGGAAGCGCTGGGTCTCAGGCCCCGAGGTCTTGCGTGTCCTGGAGCTGAAGACGGCCACCATAATAGAGAAGAAGAAAGACAACAACATCAAGATAAAAGAACTGTAGAGATTCTCCAATCCCTTCTAGATGAGAGTGAAGCTTCCAGTATAGAAAATGTAGCTCCACTTACTGATTTGAAACCGCACTCTAAGATGACTCCCTCAATTTCACAGTATCCACAGATCAGTACATTTGCCAACTTGGTAACTAATGACATTGATAGAATTGGGTAGAGGAGACTCCATTTTGTGTTCAAAGACTCCATATTCTCAGTCTAAGTGACTGCATTCTATCATTCTTGTTTTTCTACATAACTCCTAAGTTTGTGGACTTGAGAGATTTTTTTTTTTTTTTTTATCTTCAAGGCTACAGAACGCAGGATGCAGAACTTTTATCTTTTTCTTCCACAGATGTGTCCTTGAAACAATGGTTCATTATATTTCAGCTTAGCTATGTATTTTTGTATCCAATTTTCTGCTGACTACGCAAATGATTTACGGTTTCCTGTCTTTCATACAATTTAAAGTTTACTGCGCATGTCATATTGAAAATCATGTATATGAGAAAATATACTTGAGAAGAGGGTCCAGTCTTGTTACTGCCCTCGGCTTAGTCACAGCACTTGCGCCTGTGTCTTGATTTGAGTGGCAGGGTGACGTTGGGGGAGAGTAGGGTGACTGCAGCCCCTTACAAGCCTTCAACGCACAAATTGGGTATCCATCGACAGAAGACGTCTCGACCTTTGGGGTCGAACCTAACAGACATCAAGGGGATACATCCCCAATGTCAAAAAATATATAATAACTTGACTAAGGAAGAAAAAATAGCCTTGGAGACATTGAGGAAAAATGAGGCAATCACTATAAAGCCATCAGATAAAGGCGGAAATATAGTGATCCTCAACACTGAAAAATACTGTGAAATGGTGCATAATATCATTGACGATAGAGAAACGTATCAACCATTGTCCATAGATCCCACTAGTACTTACCTGCAGGAGTTGAAAAGGCTGTTGGAGTCCGCACAAACTAAGGGCTTATTATCTGAAAATGAAGTAAAATATATTTTCAATCCAAAACCTACTATATCAACATTTTACGCATTACCAAAAATGCACAAAGGGACGAACCCCTTGAAAAGACATCACATTGATTCAGGAAACAATAACAACAAGGGGCAAGTTGTTATATTGATAAATTATTGGCACCATTTGTACCTTCCCTTTCATCATATTTAAAAGACACCAAGGACACTGTTTCCAAAATTAATGATTTACAAGTCACAGACACTACACTACTAATGAGTCTGGATGTTGAAAATTTGTACAGCAACATCCAGCACGAATTAGGCACATTGGCGATTAGCACCTTTTTAGACATGAAGAGTAGACACTTTACCAGGCACAATCGTTTGGTCACTCCACTACTATTATTTGTACTCACACAGAATTATTATTTTTTTGACAGTTCCTTTTACCAACAGATAAAAGGGACAGCCATGGGCACGATTTGTGCACCCACGTATGCCAGTCTTTTATTAGGGTGGTGAGAGAGCACTATTGTTTTTGGTAATGATTTGGTTTTGTACACTAAGCACATTTTATTTTGGGGAAGGTATATTGATGATGTTCTGATTCTTTGGGATGGGCCACTTTCTTTGTTTTCTGAATTTGTAAATAAACTAAATGACATCACAGTAGGTATGAGATTCACATCAGAAATTGGTGGTAGAAGCCTTAACTTCTTGGACATCACTATATATATAGACCAGGACAATAAAATTCAAATGGACATTTATCGAAAGCCAACGGCCACTAATAACTTCCTGCATTGGGAAAGCTGGCATCCCGCATCCTTGAGAAATAATATCCCTGTGGGGCAATACCTCAGAGTGAAAAGAAACTGCTCTGAGGAGACAGCCTTCACAGTAGAGAGTGATAAACTTATGAAAAAATTCAAACAGAGAGGATATCCAGGGAAATATACGCGACAGGCATACAATAGAGCAAAGAAAACAAATAGAGTGGAACTACAGGACAAGAAAAAAGAAAAAGATCAAGAAGAAAATCTGATCAGATGCATAGGAACCTATGATGCACATTCAGACAAAATGTATGAGATCTTAATTCCTTAACGCCCATTTTCACCTTAAGGACCAGGCCAATTTTATTTTTGTGTTTTCGTTTTTTCCTCCATCTACAGACCCATATAAGGGCTTGTTTTTTGCATGACCAATTGTACTTTGTAATGAAACCTCTCATTTTACCATAAAATGTATGGTGAACCCCCCAAAAAAATTTTTAGGGAGGAAATTTAAATGAAAACCACAATTGTGAACATTTTGGAGGGTTTCGTTTTCACACTGTACACTTTGCAGTAGAAATGACATGTGTTCTTTATTCTGTGGGTCAATACGATTAAAATGATACCCATGGCTATATATTTTTATATTTTTGTACCGCTAGAATAAATTCAAAAACTTTGTGTACAAAATCTAAAATTGTCCTATTCTGACAACCTATAACGTTTTCATTTTTCCGTATATAGGGCGGTATGAGGGCTAATTTTTTGCGCCATCATCTGTACTTTTTATTGATACCACATTTGAATATATAAAACTTCTAGATAACTTTTTCAAAAAAAATTTTTTATATAAAATGTGACAAAAAAGCAGCATTTTTGGACTTTTCTTATTTTTTATGTTTATGCCGTTCACCGTACGGGATCATTAACATTATATTTTGATAGATCGGACATTAACGCACACGGCAAAAAAAAATTTACACTTTTTGGGGGTAAAATGGGAAAAAAGGACAATTTTCATTTTTATTGGGGGAGGAGATTTTTTTTTTTACACTTTTTATGTCCCCATAGGGGACTATCTATAGCAATCATTTCATTGCTAATACTGTTCGGTGCTATGTATAGGACATAGAACTGATCAGTATTATCGGTCATTTTCTGCTCTGGCCTGCTCGATCTCAGACCAGAGCATGAGATGTCGGGAGACGGATGGAGGCAGGTGAGGGGATCTCCGTCCGCCATTATAGATGATCGGATCGCTGCGGCAGTGCTGCGGGCGATCCGATCATCTATTTCAACATGCGCATTACCGCAGTTGCCATGATCTGTACTGATCACAGCATCTGAGGGGTTAATGGCGGACATCCGTGCGGTTAATGGCGGCCATTACCAGCGGGTCCCTGGCTGCTGATAGCAGCCGCAACCTGCCGTGTATGACACGAGCACCGCTCCAATGCTCGCGGTCATACACAGGATGTAAATGTACATCCTGGTGCGCGAAGTACCGCCAAGCCAGGATGTACATTTACGTCTGTGGTCGTTAAGGGGTTAAAAACACATTGGCATATTTTGATGTCAGATTCAGAATTGAGGTGCAAAATAGGCTCCAAACCAAGTTTGACCTATATAAGAGGACAGAATTTACGAGATCTGCTAGTCCATAGTCATCATAAGAGCGAAGACAATAACCCAACGATGTGGATACCAAAACAGCCACAGGGATCTTATCCCTGCGGACATTGTGCAAACTGTAGGTACCTACAAAAACCAAAGGAATTTACTAATCCAGTGGATGGGAAAAAATACGAACTGTGGGATTTTATAAATTGTGGAACACAGAATGTAATCTATGTGGCACAGTGCCCATGTCCGAGATTATATATCGGCAAAACCATAAAGGAACTCCGGAAAAGAGTAAGTAAACATATCAGCACGATTCGCACAGGAGCTGATACTCACTGGAGAATCACATGAATAGAGTGCACACCACAGAAAAATATTCCATAAAATGTTGGGGTTTAAGAAATATCAAAATAAGTGAAAAGAAGAGAGACATAGACAAAATATTGTTGACAGAAGAAACCAGATGGATCTACCGGTTAGACAGCAGAAGCCTCAACGGAGGGACTCAACGAAGATTTTTCATATTCAGCATTTTTAGAATAGGGGAAAAAACATAATTTGCTAAATTCAGGCAGTGGCAATAGTAGTCAGAAAACATATCAGCAATAGAGTAACATAATCTGCAAGCAAAAATTATTAAGAACATCTAAAATTTGTAAACAGAAAAAATAGCAGAACTTACTTACTATAGGTGTATATGGAGAAACAACAAGCTGAGAACACCTGTAAACAAGTGATAAAAAGGAATAATTATTAACATTATAGAAAAATTTCAATTAACAACAAAATTATATGAACAAAAACCTGATAATGTAAAGATAAAACTGATAATGTAAACATAAACACTGAAATAAAAAAAAACTGTGTCTAAAATATACAAAATATAAAATGACATTCAGGTTAATTAATAATATTTACAATACAACCTAAAAAGAAGTGAATAATGTATAGCTATACAGGAAAATTTATATAACTACAGTTGGTAAACCTATTGTGAAATCTACAATAATCAGAATAATTAACATAACTATAGGTGACTAACTCACTGTGAAATCTGAGGCGAATCTAAAGAAAATCCAGAGTCCAAACATATATACAGATGCAGAAAAACGTCCAAAAACATGCGCAGAGATGACAAAGGACCAGAAAAAAATCTAAGACTTATGACATGCGCAAGTATCGGTGATCATGCGCAGAATACGTGAAAGAGTCAAAATGAATTAAGTCCATTGACATGCGCGAATATAAGCGCGAACGCGTAAATACCTTATTTATCGGGGTATACCACGCACCGGCCTATAACACGCACCCTCATTTTATCAAGGATATTTGGGTAAAAAAAGTTTTTTACCCAAATATCCATGATAAAATGAGGGTGCGTGTGTGCGCGTGTATACCCCGATATACCCCCAGGAAAGGCAGTGGGAGAGAGGCCGTCGCTGCCCGCTTCTCTCCCCCTGCCTTTCCTGGGGTCTAGAGCGCTGCTGTCGGCCCTTTTCACCCCCTGGTCGTGCGTCCCCGGCGTCATTGCTATGCGCCGTGCATAGCAATGACGCTGGGGACGCACGACGGAGGCCTGGAGCAGCGCGGATCCGACTCAGGTAATTATGCCACCGGGGATGGGGGGAGGCAACGGGGCAGCGGCGCCGGCAATGGGTGCCGCTGCCCCTTCTCTCCCCCTGGCTGTCGGCGCCGCTTCTCTCTCCCTGGCTATCGGCGCCGGCACCGATAGTCAGGGGGACAGAACGGGCAGCGGCGCTGATAACCAGGGGGTGAAAAGGGCCGACAGCAGCGCTCTAGACCCCAGGAAAGGCAGGGGGAGAGAAGCGGGCAGCGACGGCCTCTCTCCCCCTGCCTTTCCTGGGGGTGTATCGGCGTATAACACGCACACAGACTTTAGGCTAAAAATTTTAGCCTAAAAAGTGCGTGTTATACGCCGATAAATACGGTACATATGAAGACACCGGAATGTTTAAAGTTCACTGACATGCACAAGGATTTGCGAGCATGTGCATGATACGTACATTAGTTGAAATAAATCAAGTCCATTGACATGCGCGATATAAGCGCACATGCGCAAATACATATGAGGACATCGGAATGTTTAAAGTTCACTGACATGCGCCGCAAGTAACATATGATAGGCGCAAGGTGAAGTCATGCGCACCAATAGGAGCTTAGCAGATGATGTAATGGAGTATACTCGAACGCCGATTGAACAGCTAGGATGCCATCTAATCAAGCAATTAAGAAGAAAGTCTATAAATAAACATAAGTCCGTACCTCTGACAGCCTCGCGCCCTTTTGACAAAGCCATCTAATGGTGAAACGTTAAGGAAGGAGTACCTATATTTTAGCTCAGCACTGCGATATATGTACACCCTAAGTTCATGGCATGCTGGAATCAATTAGATAGCACATGGCAGATATCATATCCAGCAATCCATGTTAACCAGTGAATTAAAAACAGTGCCAAGAAGCATGGAATGTAAAACATCTACAAAACATATCAGCACAGTGCTGTAATTTTAAATGTACCACTGCCAACTAGTGGCCAATGAGCACAATTCTTATAATTTAAAAATGTGAAATAAAAGTTAAATTTTAGGAGTATAATTTGGGAGTATTTAGTCAGGGTTATACCCAGAGGGGACCACAATCCCCAAGGAGTTTTGTTGATATATAGGCCACCATTGAGGGCTTCATGGGTGTGGCTTCCCCATTGCCCTGGTAACTCCCGTGGCTCCTGAGCTGGGCACCCTGATTCAGGCCTGCACTGCACTCCATAACTCAGCACTGGTGGTGTACAGAGCACTGATCCCTGCTCCTATGCCTATTTGGGACTCTGCCTGGCTCCCTGCTACTACTTGGAGTACTATATTTCTCTGTTGCTTGCTACCAAAGACTCCATGCACATGGCGAAAGCGCTGAGCCGGTTCTCCAGGACTATGGACTGTCCTAGGAGTGACTCTCCTTAACCACCTCTTTAGTTGTTTGGGGGCTCTCTGACTCCCTCACAGAGGCAGTCACCTAAACGGCCCTCTTATGATGTTGCTTCTATGGACCACCAGTTCTCTGAACTTTTGGCAGCCTTCACCTCCTGTCAGTCGATTATGGTGTCCAAGGTGGACGAACTGCGGCAGGAATTTGTTATTCTGCGACATGAAACTCAGAAGCTCCGTGAGCGGCCTGATGAGGTGGAGCGTAGGGTATAGGTTACATAGTAACATAGTTCATAAGGTTGAAAAAAGACCAGAGTCCATCAAGTTGAACCTATAACCCTAATGAGTCCCTACTGAGTTGATCATGGGAGAGATCTCTGTACTATCCCCTGATATATTTATACATAGTTATTAGGTCTCCCCTAAGCCTTCTTTTTTCTAAACTAAATAACCTTAATTCTGGTAATCTTTCTGGGTACTGTAGTCTTCCCATTCCCCGTATTACTCTGGTTGCCCGTCTTTGAACCCTCTCCAGCTCCACTATATCTTTCTTGTACACTGGTGCCCAGTACTGTACACAGTATTCTATGTGTGGTCTGAGTAGTGATTTGTACAGCGGTAGAATTATTTCCTTGTCGTGGGCATCTATGTCCCTATTGATGCACCCCATGATTTTATTTGCCTTGGCACCAGCTGCCCGACACTGGTCACTACAGCTAAATGCACTGTTAACTAAGACTCCTAAGTCCTTTTCCACGTCAGTCGTCCCAAGTGTTCTCCCATTTAATACATAATCCCAGCCTGGATTTTTCCTCCCCATGTGCATAACCTAACATTTATCAGTGTTGAACCTCATGTGCCAATTCTCAGCCCAAACCTCCAACCTATCCAGATCCATTTGTAACATTGCACTGTCCTCTATAGTGTTTACCGCTTTACAGTGTTTATTATCATCTGCAAAGATTGCTACTTTACTCTTTAATAAATATATTAAATAGAACGGAACCCAAGACCCTTGTGGTACCACACTAGTAACAGTTACCCAATCAGAATAAGTACCATTAATAACCACCCTCTGTTTCCTATCACTGAGCCAGTTACTTACCCACTTGCATACATTTTCCCCCAGTCCAATCCCTCTCATTTAATGCACCAACCATTTATGTGGCACTGTATCAAATGCTTTGGAAAAGTCCAGATATACGACATCCAGCAATTGCCCCCGTAACGCCGAGCGCTCCGGGTCCCGCGGCTTCCCCGGAGAGCTCGCGGCGTTCTGTTAACAGCAGTGCTCTGGTCTCTATCTCTGACCGCGAGCGCTGCTGTGTACGTGCCGGCGGGGACGCGATCCGCGTGGCGGCTCAGGTCCGCTCGCGGATCGCGCCCCGTTCTACTCACCCTCCTCCGGTGTCTGTGTCGTACCGGCATGCGTGGCCCCGCTCCCTAGGGCGCGCACGCGCTGGCTTTCTAAGATTTAAAGACCAGCGCACCGCTAATTGGTGCCTGGCCCAATCTGTTCAATTACTTCCCCACACTATATTAACCCACTTCCCCTTCCTGTCCCTGCCAGATCTTGTTGCCTTGTGCCCTGAGAAAGCGTTATAGTGTATTCCCTAGCCTGTGTACCCAGACCTTCTGCTGTTGCCCCTGACTACGAACCTCGCTGCCTGCCCTGACCTTCTGCTACGTCTGACCTCGCCTCTGTCTAGTCCTTGTGTACCGCGCCAGTCTCAGTTGTCAGAGAGGTCGAGTCGTTACTGGGGAACACGACCTGGTAGTTACTGCTGCAGCAAGTCCATCCCGCTTTGCGGCGGGCTCTGGTGAACAGAGGCTGAGGAAGCGGGTGACCGTGAAACACGTTGCATTATGGGAAATAAATCCTTTTAACTTCTTATCTGCTACCTGGAGATTGCTTGTTTTTATCGTGATTCTATTTCAGCGGGACGAAGCTGCAGAGACCCTTTGATGATACGCCCTGTTCCATTGTTGTACTTGGTTGGAGTACAACTTCATGTGGTAAGCGCAATTCACACTTAGCGTTACCAACTCACCTTTGGTGTTACACTACGGAGCGCATCCGTTTGTGCTTTTTTATTTCAGTTTTCTACTTTCTGGGAAGGCCTTGGCCTGGGCCACGGCGCTCTTGGACCGCAATGATCCTGCCACTGCCTCCGTCCTGTCCTTCTTTTCTGAAGTCCGCAGTGTCTTTGAGGAACCTGCCCGTGCCTCATCCGCGGAAACTGCCTTGCTGAACCTTGTCCAAGGAGACTCAACAGTGGGCGAATATGCTATACAATTCCGTACTTTGGCCTCTGAGTTGGCCTGGAACAATGAGGCTCTCTGCGCGACCTTTAAAAAAGGTTTATCCAGCCACATTAAGGATTGTCTGGCCGCACGAGAGATACCCTCCACTCTGACTGAACTAATCCAGTTGGCTACCCGCATTGATATGCGCTACATTGAAAGACGTCAGGAGCTCCGCCAGGAGAAAGATCTTGTTCGCACCAGGCGATACCCACGCCTGGCTCCTCTCTTCCAGCATCCTTTGCAGCCTGTTACTGTGCCTCCCGCTGAGGAGGCCATGCAAGTGGACCGGTCTCGCCTGACGCAGCAAGAGAGGACTCGCCGGAGTAACGAGAACTTATGCTTATACTGTGCGAGCTCTGAACATTTCCTAAAGGACTGTCCCCTTCGTCCTCAGCGTCAGGGAAACACTCGCACCTAGTGAACGTGGGAGAGGCGTCACTGGGTGTAAATTCTTCCTCTCCACGCCTGACTATTCCAGTGCGGATTTCCCCAGCCGCTAAAGTCTCCTTCTCTGCAGAGGCTTTCTTGGACTCTGATTCAGCAGGAAACTTCATTAAAGCCTCCTTCATCAACCGGTTTAACATCCCTGTTATCCGTCTCGTTAAACCTTTCTTCATTTCTTCGGTTAACGGAGAGAAACTGAATTGCACCGTGCTCTACCGCACAGAACCCGTGCACATGACTGTGGGTGTTCTCCACAAAGAAACTATTGAATTTTTTGTTCTGCCAAACTGTACCTCTGACATCCTTCTAGGCTTACCCTGGCTCCAGCGTCACTCTCCTACCCTCGACTGGACCACTGGGGACATTAAATCCTGGGGCTCTTCCTGCCACACACGCTGCCTAAGTCGGTACCTACTAGCCAAGTCTCCATCGCTTCTCCATTGCTCAGCCTTCCTAAGGCCTATCAGGACTTTTCTTTTGCAAGAAACAGGCAGAGGCCTTACCACCACATAGGCCCTACGATTGTCCTATTGACTCCCTGGTACCACACCGCCCCGTGGCAGGATTTACCCTCTTTCCGCTCCAGAAACTAAAGCCATGACGGAGTACATTCAGGAGAATCTCAAAAAGGGTTTCATCAGGAAGTCTTCTTCTCCTGCCGGAGCAGGATTCTTCCTTGTTTCCAAGAAGGACGGGTCACTACGCCCTTGTATTGACTACCGCAGCCTCAATAAAATCACTGTAAAGAACCGCTACCCTCTGCCTCTCATCTCGGAACTCTTTGACCGGCTGCGCGGAGCAAAGATTTTTACTAAGCTTGACCTCAGGGGCGCGTATAACCTCATCAGAATTCATGAAGGAGATGAGTGGAAAACTGCTTTTAACACCAGAGATGGTCACTTCGAATACCTCGTCATGCCATTTGGTCTCTGCAACGTCCCTGCAGTCTTCCAAGACTTTGTCAATGAAATCTTCCGGGACTTATTGTATACCTGCGTAGTGGTCTATCTTGATGACATACTAATCTTCTCCTCCAACCTAGAGGAACACCGCCTCCATGTTTGTCAAGTGCTCCAGCGCCTCCGTGTTAACCGTCTCTACGCCAAAATTGAAAAATGCCTCTTTGAACGTAGCTGTCTTCCTTTCCTGGGATACCTGGTCTCAGGACAAGGCCTTCAAATGGACCCCGACAAGCTCTCCGCGGTCTTGGATTGGCCGCGCCCCTCGGGACTTCGCTCCATTCAGCGCTTCCTCGGATTTGCAAATTACTACCGTCAGTTCATACCCCACTTCTCCACTATCGTGGCTCCTATTGTGGCACTGACAAAGTAAGATGCGAATCCGAGATCCTGGCCTCCCCAAGCGGAAGAAGCTTTTACTCGCCTTAAAGCCGCCTTCGCCTCCGCCCCAGTCTTGACTAGGCCCGATCCCCTGAAGCCATTCTTCCTTGAGGTAGATGCCTCTTCGGTAGGAGCCAGAGCGGTTCTTCTTCAAAAAACCGCTAAGGGAAAAAATGTCACTTGCGGTTTTTTCTCTAAAACTTTTTCTCCTCCTGAAAGGAACTACGCTATTGGAGACCGTGAATTGCTGGCCATTAAGTTGGCACTAGAGGAGTGGAGACATCTACTGGAAGGATCCCTTCACCCTATCACCATCTACACTGACCACAAAAATCTGTCCTACCTACAGTCCGCCCAGCGCTTAAATCCTCGCCAGGCCAGGTGGTCGTTGTTCTTTGCCCGCTTCAATTTCCAGATCCATTTCCGTCCTGCTAACAAGAATGTCAGGGCAGATGCCCTATCTCGTTCCACCGATGCCACGGAAGCTGAAGCCTCTCCCCAACACATCATTCCCCCTGAGTGTCTGATCTCTGCTGCTCCTGCTTCTCTGGTACCAGTTCCTCCAGGAAAAACTTTTGTCCCCCCACGTCTTTTCCTCCAGTCTCTATCTCTGACCGCTGTGTTCGTGCCGGCGGGGACATGATCCGCGTGGCGGCTCAGGTCCGCCCGCGGATCGCTCCCCGTTCTACTCACCCTCCTCCGGTGTCTGTCTCATACCGGCACGCGCGGCCCCGCTCCCTAGGGCGCGCGCACGCACCGGCTTTCTAAGATTTAAAGGGCCAGCGCACCGCTAATTGGTGCCTGGCCCAATCTGTTCAATCACTTCCCCACACTATATTAATCCACTTCCCCTTCCTGTTTCTGCCAGATCTTGTTGCCTTGTGCCCTGAGAAAGCGTTATAGTGTGTTCCCTAGCCTGTGTACCCAGACCTTCTGCTGTTGCCCCTGACTACGAACCTCGCTGCCTGCCCTGACCTTCTGCTACGTCTGACCTCGCCTCTGTCTAGTCCTTGTGTACCGCGCCAGTCTCAGTTGTCAGAGAGGTCGAGTCGCTACTGGGGAACACGACCTGGTAGTTACCGCCGCAGCAAGTCCATCCCGCTTTGCAGCGGGCTCTGGTGAACACCAGTAACTGCTTAGAACCTATTCCCCAGTACGACCCGCGTCATCGCCTCTCTGGCATAGAGGATCCACCTCCAGTGTCCTCATCAGCCGCTAGTTCGGACCCTGACAGCCCCTGGTCCAGTCTGGAGCTCACCTCCTCATAAAAGATGATCAGGTTATTTTGACAGGACCGATCCCTCATAAAGCCATGCTGATATGGAGTCATAATTTTTTTTTTATCAAGATACTCCAAAATAGCATCCTTTAGAAAATCCTCAAAAATTTACATACAACGAAGGTTAAACTAACAGGTCTATAATTTCCGGGGTTACCTTTTGATCCCTTTTTAAATATTGGCACCACATTTGCCATGCGCCAGTCCTGGGGAACAGTCCCTGTCATTATAGAGTCCCTGAATATTAAAAATAGGGGTCTGTCTAACACATTACTTAACCTCTTAACCTGTTAAGGACCAAGGGCGTACCTGTACGCCCTGATTCCGCTCCCGTTCTATAACACAAGGCCGTGGCTAATAGCGCGTGGCACTGATCGCGGTGCTGCGTGCTATTAACTCTTTAGATGCGGCATTCAAAGTTAAAGGCCGCATCTAAAGTGAAAGTAAATCATTGCCGGTTAGCTCAGGGGGCTGTTCGGGATGTCTGCGGCGAAATCGCGGCATCCCGAACAGCTGTGACACAGAAGGGTCCCTTACCTAGCCTCCTGGTGTCTGATCGCTAAATGACTGCTCAAGGCATGAGCAGTCAAGTGGCAGAATCATTGATCAATGGTTTCCTATGAGAAACCATTGATCAATGTAAAAGATCAGTATGTGCAGTGTTATAGCCCCCTATGGGAGCTATAACATTGCAGAAAACAAAGTGAAAAAAAAGTGAATAAAGATAATTTAACCCCTTCCCTAATAAAAGTTTGAATCACCCCTCTTTTCCCATTTAAAAAAAAACAATGCAAATAAAAATAAACATATGTGGTATCACCGCGTGCTGAAATGTCCGAACTTTAAAAATATATTGTTAATTAAACTGCACGGTCAATGCAAGTCCAAAATAGCGTATTTTTGGTCACTTTTTATATCATGAAAAAACTAATAAAAATAGATCAAAAAGTCCGATCAATACTAAAATGGTACCGCTAAAAACTTCAGATCACGGCGCAAAAAATATCATATCACCCCATATGTGGAAAAATAAAAAAGTTATAGGGGTTAGAAGGTGACAATTTTAAATGTATAAATTTTCCTGCATGTAGTTATGATTTTTTTTCAGAAGTACGACAATATCAAACCTATAAAAGTAGGGTATCATTTTAATCATATGGACCTACAGAATAAAGAGAATGTGTCATTTTTACTGAAAAATTTACTGTGTAGAAACAGAAGCCCCCAAAATTTACAAAATGGCTTTTTTTAAAATTTTGTCTCACAATGATTTTTTTTCCATTTCGCCGTAGATTTTGGGGTGAAATGACTGATGTCATTACATAGTAGAATTGGTGGCGCAAAAAATAAGCCATCATATGGATTTTTAGGTGCAAAATTGAAAGAGTTATGATTTTTTAAAGGTAAGGAGGAAGAAATTAAAGTGCAAAACAGAAAAAGGGGTTAAAGGGGTACTACCGCCCCCATATGACATCACGCTCCGCCCCTCAATGTAAGTCTATGGCAGGGGGCGAGACAGCTGTCTCGCCCCCTGCCATAGACTTGCATTGAGGGGCGGAGCATGATGTCACTCAGGGGCGGAGCTGTGATATCACGATCACCGGCCCTGTCATCAGACCCGGAGCGGATGTTCGCGCCGGGGCCTGATGAGAGCGGGGTGCTGCGTGCGAGATTGCGGGGGTCCCCAGCGGCGGGACTCCGCACGATCAGGCAACTTATCCCCTATCCTTTAGATAGGGGATAAGTTGCCAGCACGGTAGTACCCCTTTAAGGACCAAGGGTTTTTCCATTTTTTCCTCCTTACCTTTAAGAAATCATAACTCTTTCAATTTTGCACCTTAAAATCCATATGATGGCTTATTTTTTGCTCCACCAATTCTACTTTGTAATGATATCAGTAATTTTACCCAAAAATCTACGACGAAACAGAAAAAAAAACAAAATAAAAAAAACCATAATTTTGTAACTTTTGGGGGCTTGCGTTTCTACGCAGTACATTTTTCGGTAAAAATGACACCCTATATTCTGTAGGTCCATACGATTAAATTGATACCCTAATTATATAGGTTTGATTTTGTCGTACTTCTGGAAAAAATCATAACTACATACAGGAAAATGTATGCGTTCAAAATTGTCATCTTCTGACCCCTATAACTTTTAAATTTTTCCGTGTATGGGGTGGTATGAGGGCTAATTTATTGCGCCGTGATCTGAAGTTTTTAGCGCTACCATTTTTGTTTTGATCTGACTTTTTGATCACTTTTTATAAAAAAAATTTCATGATATAAAAACTTACAAAAAATATGCTATTTAGGACTTTGGAATTTTTTTCCGCAAACGCCATTGACCGTGCGGTTTACTTAACAATATATTTTTATAATTTGGACATTTCCGCACACAGCAATACCACATATGTTTATTTTTATTTACACTTTTTATTGGGGAATGGGTTAAAGGATCTTTATTTAACCCCTTAACGTTGCAGGATGCAAATGTACGTCCTGGTGAGGTGGTACTTAATGCACCAGGAAGTACATTTACGTCCTAAGCATAACCACGAGCATCGGAGCGATGCCCAGATCATGCGCGGTAGGTCCTGGCTGCTGATCGCAGCCAGGGACCCACCCGTAATGGCGGACATCCGCGATCCCGCGGATGTCCGCCATTAACCCCTCAGATGCCGTGATCAATACAGATCACGGCATCTGCAGCATCGCGGTCACTAAAAAAGAGCAAATTTTTTGCTCATTAGTATTTTTTTACATGTACGCCATTAACCGTGCAGTTAAAGTAACATCAGATTTTATTTAAAAAAAAATTTTCCTTTATGCATACATAAATATACAAAAAGTTGCATTCATATATAAAAGACATATGCAGCACTTCCATAGAACCAAGAAAGTTACATCAACAAAAAAAAGTATCAAATACATATGCCTAAAATATATTAATAATACATAATTATATCAATGGATATGAGGACCAGAAAAAATTCAAATGGTCGATCACGTTTCCCAATTCCATGTAATAAGACAAAGAAAAAAAAAGAAAAAGGATTAAAATTAATAATCTGTGAAAATAGAAAAGATTACAAATACACAACTATATGTACATCAAAGGAATCGGGACTCGGGGAGTTAATCTAGAATTATAAATCTGCGGAGAAACGGTAAGCCCCTTGGGCTTAAATACTTTATTTGTCTCTTCACCCATAAACCCTAATATTTTTACTGTCACTTTAGTCACTCTGCAGTTAATCTGCCTATATATCTTTAAAGGGGTAGTCCAGTGGTGAAAAACTTATCCCCTATCCTAAGGATAGGGGATAAGTTTGAGATCGCGGGGGGTCCGACCGCTGGGGCCCCCTGCGATCTCTCTGTACGGGGGCCAGGCTCTCCAGACAGATAGCGGGTGTCGACCTCCGCACAAAGCGGCGGCCGACACGCCCCCTCAATACATCTCTATGGCAGAGCCGGAGACTGCCGAAGGCAGCGCTTCGGCTCTGCCATAGAGTTGTATTGAGGGGGCGTGTCGGCCGCCGCTTCGTGCGGAGGTCGACACGCCCCTTCCCGCGGGCTGTTAGGGCTCCGTACAGGAGATCGCAGGGGGCCCCAGCGGTCGGACCCCCCGCGATCTTAAACTTATCCACTATCCTTAGGATAGGGGATAAGTTGTTCACCACTGGACTACTCCTTTAAGGCCATATTTTGGCAATTACTAAGATGGCTGCCATTCTTAGGAGTCTGTAGCGTGCATGCGTGCACACGACTCTGTCATGTGACCTTGTATTACGTAGTTTGGATGAAGGTGATTGGTTTCTGTATGCCCGGAGCGTGCGTCAGAAGTGGCGCACAGAGTCTGATGTGGAAAGTGGTGCACCCGCCTTGACACTGCACGTTGCACACGCGCAAGCGTGGATAATGGCGCCCGCTACATCTTTATGGATATGACACTGTACGTATGTGACTGGGAGCGAGACCGCCCCTCCCTCTTCCCTGTTAATTAAATATTGATTATATTGCACCTGAACTACTTGTTACCCACTTATTGATATACTCTAGTTGTATATCACTTGTTTTATTGTTATGGCACATGTATATATAACAGTGGTGTGCGCCTGTACTCTACATATGTAATATGGATGTACTTTATATATTTATACACTGAATGATATTATTTTGTATAAATATTGAGATAATTGTGATGCAATTGGATACCACATATATATCACTCCCATTGTCACTTTGCCTTTGTGCTTGAGAAAGGCCGCATGGCTACTGTGCCACCTGCCCTGACCTTCTGCTATCCAGACTACGAGCTGCCTTATCCCTCCTTTGCCTCGCATCTCCTCAGCCACCTGTGTGGTCGAGCAATGCCAGGGGTAGCGACCTGGGTGCCACCTGCCACAGAAAGTCTATCCCACTTTGCGGCGGGGCTCTGGTGAAAACCAGCGGCACCTAAGTCTCCGCTCCCTGATATGGTCCGAGTCATCTGCCACATAGGTCCAGCGGATCCACATCCACCGGTGTTCCTGTCTTCTGAAACGTGAGTGTTAGATTTACTTTGTTTTGTGGATACCTGAAGGCTTCTGACCTGAGCTATAATACTGCTTGCACCAACCTCTTGTGATGTGCCGCCCACCCTGGATTGCAAGATAGAAAGACAAACAGATAGATAGATATGAGATAGATGATAGTGCGGTGACCCAGTACAGAATATAGCATCCTGCCTGCCCTGTGTGGCAGATGTTGCCTTCAGTATCCATCTTGGGCCCACACTACTCGGGACTCAATATAATGCAATGTTATGCTATGGTTAATGTATTGGCATTTTCTATGTACCTGTTGCTTTAAGCCTGTTAAACCCTGTTGTTAGGGTAGTGTGCATGAGGTGAACCAGGTGACTTGTCAGCCCAATGGGAATCCTCCAAATCTGCCACATATATAGTGTGGTAACAGTACAGAGTTTAGTTTAAGCTGAGGTACAGTTTGGAGAAAGTCTGAAGAGAGAGTGTAAGGTGTTCTGATGAGGCCTCAAGTCTAATCCTGCACCCACACATCTTCTAAAGCAAATCCCCTGTGCCCAGGTGAATGTCAAAGCCTAGCGGTAAACACTAAAGTCCCGGGGATCCAAGTCAGTCATACAAGTCAGTCAGTCAAGTCACTAAAGTCAGTGCGCGTTGCCATACAGCAAGTCAGTCATATACAGCACAATCAACTAAAAGCAGGTGATAGGCTTCCAAGTTTTACCCTGCACCTCCCTTTGTACCAATCTGAGCTGTAACAGATTTTACCATCTATCCTGCCTCAGTAAAGCCACTTATCTGTAACCTTGCGTCAGAGTATCTATTGCCCTGTGCCTGGCCCAGGAGAAGCTGGCTCAACCTTGGACGGTGTTTAGTGTAGCCGTGCCCTGGCGTCACAGAAAGGTTAATTTGCACATTACCCTCACCCAACACTACAATAGCTATATATATATATATATATATATATATATATATATAAATTTATATGATACATACGTAGATATGAGATAGTTTCAGGGACCTCTCAAGGACACCCTTGATGCAGAGAACTATAGGCATTTCCATATTAAATATGAACATAAATATATTAGCTGAAGGTCTTGCAACATGTATAAATTGATTCCTCTGCACATAGATGTCTGATTGGCCTCCCAGCTTGCTATGTAAACTCTACTAGTAGAGCGGCGATTTGATAGATCAATGCATATACAGTATACTGTAATGCATTGCTCTTTATAAGCAGTTGAATGATTGATCTTATAAGACTAAAAAAGTTTAAAAAAAATATTTTACAAAATACCACCAATAAATATTTAACCTGTTAAGGACCAAGGGCATACCTGTACGCCCTGAGTCCACTCCCGTTCTATAACGCGGGGCCACGCGTCATAGCGGGTCAGGCCCGGCCTCTAACTATGGCCAGGACCGGTGGCAAATAGCGTGCAGCACTGATCGCCGTGCCGCACGCTATTAACCCTTTAGACACGGCGTCAAAGTTGAACACTGCATCTAAAGTGAAATTAAATCATTGCTGGTTAACTCAGGGGGCTGTTCGGGATGTCCGCAGCAAAATCGCGGCGTCTCGAACAGCTGTGATACAGCAGGAGGGTCCCTTACCTTGCCTCCTGGTGTCCGATCACCGAATGACTGCTCAGTGCCTGAGATCCAGGCATGAGCAGTCAAGCGGCAGAATCCTTGATCAATGGTTTCCTATGAGAAACCAGTAATCAATGTAAAAGATCAGTGTGTGCAGTGTTATAGCCCCCTATGGGAGCTATAACACTGCAAAAAAAAAGTGGAAAAAAAAGTGAATAAAGATCATTTAACCCCTTCCCTAATAAAAGTTTGAATCACCCCCCTTTTCCCATTTAAAAAAAACAAACTGTGTAAATAAAAATAAACATATGTGGTATCTCCACGTGCGGAAATGTCCGAATTATGAAAATATATCATTAATTAAACCGCACGGTCAATGGCATATGAGCAAAAAAATTCCAAAGTCCAAAATAGTGTATTTTTAGTCACTTTTTTTTATCATGAAAAAATGAATAAGTCCAATCAATACAAAAATGGAACCGCTAAAAACTTCAGATCATGGCGCAAAAAATGAGCCCTCATACCACCCCATATGCAGAAAAATAAAAAAGTTATAGGGGTCAGAAGATGACAATTTTAAACATATAAATTTTCCTGCATGTACGGTAGTTATGATTTTTTCCAGAAGTGCGACAAAATCAAACCTATATAAGTAGGGTATCATTTTAATCGTATGGACCTACAGAATAAAGATAAGGTGTCATTTTACCGAAAAATGTACTGCGTAGAAACAGAAGCCCCCAAAATTTACAAAATGGCGTTTTTTTTATTTTAAATTTTGTCTCACAATTATTTATTTTTTTCCGTTTCATCGTAGATTTTTGGGTTAAAATGACTGATGTCACTGCAAAGTAGAATTTTTGGCAAAAAAATAAGCCATCATATGGATTTTTAGGTGCAAAATTTAAAGAGTTATGATTTTTAAAGGTGAGGAGGAAAATATGAAAGTGCAAAAAACGGCAAAACCCCTGGTCCTTAAGGGGGTTAAATCTACCCCCCCCCCCATTTCAAACTCAAAAAAAGGTCAAAACTCTTTATAATTATACATATTTGGCATCACAGTATGCAGAATTGTCTGGACTAATAACATATTTTATTGATCCTGCCTGCTGGAAAACAAAACAATAAAAAAAAAAAAAAAACAATGTCAGAATTACTCATTTTTGTTCATCACGTGAACTTTTTTCCCTTTCTTTCTGTGTCTATATTAATTAGCTATACAGCAACCACTGTAATGAACCTGCAGGGGGAGCGCTATCTAATTCACATCTATCCTATTACTAATAGGCGCGCTGTTTTCCCCCAAGCACTACCCAGCGTTGCTTACGGTGTGAGCCGGAAGTGACGTACAACATCTCGTCGACGCTCCGGATGTGACGACACTGTTGTGGGACCAGACCTTACGTTGCTGCTGAAGATCTGATAGAGTTGTCGTCTGCACCGGAGAAGCTTTCAAGATGTCTATCGAAATCGAGTCGTCAGAGTAAGTGCGATAGTGAAACAATAGTCCTCCTGCACACAGGCTGGCGCACAGCAATGCGCTTCGGGGCGTACGCGGACAAACCTGGTCACCGCCATTACTGCTGCCTTGCGGCATCAAGAATCTAGTCCGTAATCCAGTGTTTTCCAGCCAGGGTGCCTCCAGCTGTTGCAAAACTACAACTCCCAGCATGCCCGGACAGCCAGAGGCTGTCCGGGCATGCTGGGAGTTGTAGTTTTGCAACAGCTGGAGGCACCCTGGTTGGGAAACACTGCTGTAATCCATTACAGCTACATGAGAGGACTAGACTACAGGCATTGGCACACTATTAGGTTAGGGACTAAATCAGCACATAGATTACTTCTTATGCCACCTATTTCATGTGACCCTAACCAGCAACTCTGCCTGCTGACTGACTGATGTGTGATTCAGGAGCCAGGGAAAGCTGGATGGTGCATGACATAAATTTACAGGTGTGCTTCCCCATCACACATTTATAACTTGCAGGGTTTGCCTTAAAGGAGAAACTGCCGTTTAGAAAAACATATCCCTTATCCAAACGGCACCCCAGCTCCCCTCCTGAATGGGGTGAGACGACCATAGCACGAAGCTGCACCCACGCCGCCTCTATACAGCTTTATGGGAGAGCCGGAGTGCGGCACTTGACAATCTCCAGCTCTGCCATAGAGCTGCATGGAGAGAGTATGTCAGCCACAGCTTTGTTCTGGGGTTGACATCGGTTTTTTTCAGAGCAGGGGTAATGTGCAGGAGATTGCGGGGGTCCTTAGGATAGGGGATACGTTTTACTAAATGTGAGTTCTTCTTTAACACTACATTTTTAAAAACCTTTGATATGTCATAGAGACATTATTTGTCTACCCTGACCAAGCGGAGAATGAGATGGAAGTGTGCACTTAAAGGAGTAAAGTTCCTGGGCTGCAGCCATTAAAGGGGTATTCCAGTATCAGCTTGCTCCAGAAAGTTCAACAAATTTGTAAATTACTTCTATTAAAAAAAAACTTAATCCCACCAGTACTTATCAGCTGCTAAAGTTGAGTTGTTCTTTTCTGTCTTACAACAGTGCTGACACCTCTGTCTGTCTCAGTAACTGTGCAGAGTAGGAGTGAATCCCCATTGCAAACCTCTCTTGCTCTGGACAGTTCCTGATGCATTCAGAGGTCTCAGCAGAGAGCACTGTGGTCAGACAGAAAAGAAGCACTCAACTTCCTCTGTAGTAAACAGCAGCTGATAAGTACTGGAAGGATTAAGATTTTTTAATAGAAGTAATATACAAATCTGTTTAACCCTTGGAGCCAGTTGATACGAAAAAAAAGTTTTTCACTGGAATACCCCTTTAATAAACTTGAACTTACCTCCCGCCCCTCCCCCAGTCTCGCTGATATCAGTTTCCCCTCCTCTGGCCATGGCCTTCTTCCTAGTTTTGGGGCCTGACGCGTCATGTTGTGCTGAGCTGTTTGTAGTAATGTCCTGCATTAGCCAGTTTTAGGCTGGGCAACAGTGTGATGTAACATGCTCACGACATTGCACTGCCACTCAGCCTGTCACCAGTCTAGACGGGACAATGCTGTGGCCAGAAAATAGATGGGCGCAGTGTAATGTCGGGCACCAAAACCAGGCCAGAGGACTGGAAACTGGGATCAGCAGAAGGGAAGTCAAATTTGGACAGAGTACCTCTTAAATGCATTCTCTCCTGCCTCTGTGTCAGTGTGAGACAGTCCTATTATGGAATTGGGAGGGCAACACACAGCTGCACAGTTCTCTCCCTGCATGTTCTAGTGATCGCTCAGGTGGAGACCCTGACTGATAAAAGCTTTTAAATGGGCACTGTCATGAATTTTTTTTTTTTGATATGTTGTAGTACTTAAGTACTACAACATATCTCTAATATACTTTTATTTAAAAAAAAGCTATTTGAAATTCGGCCACTAGGGGTCGCCCTCCTAGTGGCCAAATGCAGTGTGGAGTGACGTCACTGCAAGTTTCCGACTGATTCCGGCAGGGCATCAGTCATAATTTTGCGCAGGAACATCCAGGGCTGCGCATCGGCTCCCCGCACTTGCCGATGGCCCTGCTGCAATTTACCGGGGGGGGGGGGGGGGCAGGAAGAGGCTGGCCCCCAGCAGGCATCAGTGACGTGGTGCCTGCTGGGGAAGTCTGCCTGGTAGTGAGCATGCTACCAGGTAGACTAAATGCCATTTTTAAAATAGTAAAAAAATAAATAAAGGCAGGGAGGGTGTTAGGGATAGAAGGGCAATAGGCAGGGACAGAAAAAAATTATGGTGGGAGCTACTCTTTAAACATGTCCCTAGGACATGTCAAAATGTTATTGTTAAAATATATACATATACAAATACATGTTTTAAACATTCTCATCCAAGCTTTCACTCTTCACCTGTTGCCAAGCTACATCTGCCAGCATGCCATGACAATGTTTGGCTGACTTACAGGCGTTACCCAAAAACAAAAATTGGCCCCTATCCATGAGTTAGCTTCCCCCCTCCCGAGTAAATGGAGTGACAGTGCACTTGCTTGCACAATGGCTCCATTCATTTTTTATGAGACTTTTGAACACAGCAGAGTTCAGTGCTCAGAAACGTTCAGACGTCCCACAGACAGTGAATGGAGTAGTGGTCAAGCATACGCACCGCTGCTCAATTCACTCAGGAAACAGTTGACCTCCATTCTTCATATTCAGTGGAGTCCCCACCATTCAGCTAGTTGTCCCTTCTCCTGTGAATAGGGGATGAATTTACTTTGTAGGCAGACCCTTTAGGGCTTGTCCACACTACGGACATTTAGCCACTGTTCATTCTTTGAGCGGATGTACTTTCCGCTGTGGCTGTTCGGCAGTCTGAATCTGCTGCAAGGAAAATTCCTCTGGGGGAATGTCTGCAGTGTGGACAATGCCTTAAGAGGATGTTCACATGTACAAAATTTGCTGCAGAAATTCCACTGTGGCGTATGTTTCTACCCCTTTACTTCCAATAGATCTACAGCAAATCTGAAATGTGAATTCTGCTGTGAATTTTCTGCTGCAGATTTTCTGTGAAAGTACCCAACAGGAACATTCTTTCCATGCAGATTTTATGTCTAGTGCATGACAAATATTTTCTCTTTGGTGTTTTATTCATGCACCACCCTCAATCCCTGGATTTAGCATAACAATATATAACTCTGGGTTCACATATATCTGGCATCCGGCATAGTTTTCCTCTAGCGTGCACCGTAGGAAAACTGATGCTAGAACTGATCCCTTTTATTTGAATGGGACAGTTCACAATCATCCAGCATCTGAACCGGATGGTTGGACATGTCGGATGGCATTGGACAGGGCAGCTTGCTGCGTTTTTCTATCCAGCAACAATGGACACCAAATGCCATACAACAAGGCTCAAGTCCTGCAGGAATGCACGGGACCGGAGTTCTTGCACTTTTTCCAGAGCAGGAACACTGTTCCCATTTGCAGGAGTCCTGCAGGACCAGCCCTTGAGTGGAAATCATGAGTGAGTTCCCACACTTTTTTTTCCCCCCGGACTTGACCCCTGCATACAACTGACGACAACTGATGCACATTGACATGTTACTTCATCAGTTGCATCAAGATCTAGGCTGAATTCACCTATGCCGAACATATGTGAACCCAGCCTAAGGGAGACTTTGACTGAACTAAAATTCATTGTCTGCCTCTTACCTGTTCATTTCTTGCTGTTTCAGTCTCTAAATATCAAACTAAGGCTGTTTCATATACACAATGAATTTTAGAAAAATAAATGTGAATTCCCATCCTTAAAGAAGTAATCCATTGAAGATGTTTAACCGATGTACCCAGGTGCCTATGACTCGCCCCCCCCCCCCCCCAACGATCTAAACCTTTTCCCACCCCAGAATCTAAACCTTATTCCCCCCCCCCGCGATCTAAACCTTATTTCCCCCCCCCCGCATGATCTAAACCTTATTCCCCCCCGCATGATCTAAACCTTATTCCCCCCCGCATGATCTAAACCTTATTCCCCCGTGATGTAAACGTTATCTGTACTAGGGATCGACCGATTATCGGTTTGGCCGATATTATCAGCCTATATTCACGCTTTTGGACGTTATCGGCAATTACCTTGAAGTTACTACTCAATCTCAAGTTGCCTTCTTATTCTGGTAGTGGCATGTCCTGTACCCATCAAACCCTTTGCTCTCTGTATGCCATATTTGTGCCAATGTTATTAATATGTGATATCTTCCGTATTTTGTCCAG
Source organism: Hyla sarda (assembly GCF_029499605.1). NCBI lineage: Eukaryota > Metazoa > Chordata > Amphibia > Anura > Hylidae > Hyla > Hyla sarda. The sequence goes on along the minus strand of NC_079189.1, from coordinate 243,467,364 downwards.
TCATGCTTTTGTCTCTCAGTTGGTAATGCATCTGTGCTCATTTTGTCGTTCTCTACAAGCTAACAAATACCTTTGTTTTCTTAGTGTCATCCGTCTTATCATGCAGTATCTGAAAGAAAACAGTTTGCACCGTACATTGGCAACGTTACAAGAAGAAACTACTGTATCTTTAAATACAGTGGACAGTATAGAGAGCTTTGTGGCAGACATTAACAGCGGCCATTGGGACACAGTGTTACAGGCGATTCAGTCACTGAAATTGCCAGACAAAACACTTATTGATCTCTATGAACAGGTAAGGAGGCTTTGTTTTGTTTGTCATGTTTTTAACCCCTTTTGACCTTAAGGACGCAGCCCTTTTTTGCAAATCTGACCACTGTCACTTTAAGCATTAATAACTCTGGGATGCTTTAACTTATGAATTTGATTCCGAGATGGTTTTTGTGTGTGACATATTATACTTTGTCAGTGGTAAATTTTCGTTGATACTTGGATCATTTCTTGGTGAAGAAATAAAAAAAAGTCATGAAAAATGGGAACATTTTGAATTTTTTTTTTTTATCTTCGAAGTAGGGATCGACAGATTTAGATCGGTCTCCAAACTGTAGCTCTCCAGATGTTGCAAAACTAACATCCTTTTGCTGTCTGGGCATGCTGTGAGTTGTAGTTTTGAAACTACAAGGCAGCAGTGAAGATCACTTACCATATCTTCACTGCTGCCTCTGTCTCTGCTGCCGCCGTCCCCCAGCTGTCTGCTGCCGGTAACCGTCTTTACCCTGCTCTGCCCGGACTTCCAGGGGTGGGCAGAGCAGGGATCTCAACTTTAACCCCCCTGCCCCCAACTACCACAGTCCTGACCGGCCAATCGCAGGGAAAAGGAGGAGGTGGCACCCCTGCCACCTCGCTCCTATCCTTTAGGATGATCGGGGCTGTCTATTTTCCGGGCGATCAGGTCACCAGAGACTCGATCAGCCCGGAAAAGCTGTGATTCGCCGGTCAGAATTGACCGGCTAATCACGGCGATCGCCGACAAAGGGGGTCTCAGGACCCCCCTGGGCGATATTCTGGTATGGCTGCTGATATCAGCAGCCATCCTGTTCCAATCATCGCGTCCAGAGACCGCGGTGATCAAAGTAAATGTACGGCGCTGTGTGTGAAGTGACACTTCGCAGCGCCATACATTTAAGGTGCTCGTCGTTAAGGGTTTAACACTATGGAGAAGCCAAATTTACTCATGTTAGAAGAAAAAAATTCTTTAATATCCAAATCTGCCAATCAGAATAAATCTCTGGATCAGTCACCCCTCTCCAGAATCTAGTACCCCTTTTGTGTTTTGTAGGCAGTTCACAATGACCATTGCTCTTACAGTAAAGAATGCCTTAATATGGCATAGAATCCTTCTTATAGGGTATGTTCACACATAGAAAATCTGAATCCTATCCACTATCGCGATAATCTGCAGCATATTACAATTGCAGCCACCCGCTGCTGAAAACCACTAGCTGATTTCTATTCTAGCAAGGGCAGAAGGATTGTTAAGTAAAGACTACCAATCCACCAGTAATAAAATAAGACTATTGGATAATTTTCACACACATACTAAGACAAATAAGCCTCAGTTAGGAGGAGCTTGGAAAGTTGCTTTAGGGTTAAAAGCGCTGTCCAGTTTTAGGAAAATGCTGCTTCTATTTTTTGCAAAAACAACCTCACTCTATCCACAGGGTGTGTCTAGTATTGCAGCTAAGATCAATTGGAGTGGGACTGTGCTACACAAAACAGTGTTTTTCTAATACTAGACAACCTTTTGAATGCTTCAGGTAATGTCTTTTTGCCACCTTTAATGCTCTGTGTATATAACATTATTTTATTGTACATTGTAGGTTGTTTTGGAATTGATTGAGCTCCGTGAGCTGGGAGCTGCCAGATCTCTTCTGAGACAGACTGATCCCATGATCATGTTAAAGCAGACCCAACCTGAAAGATACATACATCTCGAGAACCTCTTGGCAAGATCTTATTTTGACCCCCGTGAGGTATGTTTTATATTCTTCTTCTGTTATAAAATCAGTGGTTTTATATTTGCTTTATTTGATAAGGAAGGGTTAATTCACCAGACTACATCTAATGTGGTTAGGGTATCACCAAAAGATGACTGTGCATTGACTAATGTAAGCCATCTTTGGCACTCTTTAGATCATTTTTATGTAAACTACAGTTCACAGAATTCTGTATACTAAAGTAGGAGTCTTATCTTTTCTCACTGTGGGTTTATTGAATAAAATTGTCCTCCAAGTATTTATTCTACTTTTTTTTACTTGGTTTAGACAAGGGATTTAACCTCTTAAGGACCCAGGGCGTAGCGGGTCGGGCCTGGCCTCTAACAACGTAAGGGACCTGTGGCTAATAGTGCGCGGCGCCGTGCTATTAACCCTTTAGATGCAGCGATCAAAGTTGACCGCCGTTTCTAAAGTGAAAGTAAACTACCCCGGCTAGCTCAGTGGGCTGTTTGGGACCGCCGTGGCATCCCGAACAGCTGGAGGACACAAGGAGGGTGCCTACCTTCCTCTTGTGTGTCTGATCGCCAAATGACTGCTCAGTGCCTGAGATCCAGGCATGAGCAGTCAAGCGGCAGAATCATTGATCTATGTTATCCTATGGGATAACAATGATCAGTGTGTGCAGTGTTATAGCCCCCTCTGGGAGCTATAACATTGCAAAAAAGAAAGTGAATAAAGATCATTTAACCCCTTCCCTAATAAAAGTTTGAATCACCCGCCTTTTCCCATTTAAAAAAACTGTGTAAATAAAAATAAACGTGGTATCACCGCGTGCGTAAATGTCCGAATTATAAAAATATATTGTTAAACTGCACGGTCAATGGCGTACGCACAAAAAAAATTCCAAAGTCCAAAATAGTGTCTTTTTGGTCACTTTTTATATCACGAAAAAAATGAATAAAAAGCGATTCAAAAGTCAGATCAATACAAAAATGGTACCGCTAAAAACTTCAGATCATGGCGCAAAAAATTAGCCCACATACGTGGAAAAATAAAAAGTTATAGGTGTCAGAAGAGGACAGTTTTAAACGTATTTATTTTCGTGCATGTAGTTATGATTATTTTCAGAAGTACGACAAAATCAAACCTATATAAGTAGGGCATCATTTTAATCATATGGACCTACAGAATAAAGAGAGTATAATTTTTACCGAAAAATTTACTGCTTAGAAACGGAAGACCCCAAAAGTTCCAAAATGGTGGTGTTTTTTTTCTTCAATTTTGTTTCACAATTTATATATATATATATATATATATATATATATATATATATATATATATATATATATATATATATATATATATATATATATATATAATATTTTTTTTTTTTCCTGTTTCGCCGTAGATTTTGGGGTAAAATGTCATTAAAAAGTAGAATTGGTGGCACAAAAAATAAGCCATCATAATTGAAAGAATTAGATTTTTTTTTTTTTTATAGATAAGGAGGAAAAAACTAAAGTGCAAAAATGGAAAAACCCCGGGTTAAGGCCCGCCATTCCCCAATGCACTTCTTATATTAAAGTAGCTTCTAAAAAAAATGAAGAAAACAAAAACGAAATGCATTTGATGGAAAAATAGCTTTTATGTGTCCTGCTCTTAGAATTGACTGAATTGATACTTACAGGCATATCCAGATGGCAGCAGCAAAGAAAAAAGGAGAGCTGCAATAGCCCAGGCTCTTGCTGGTGAAGTGAGTGTGGTACCTCCATCTCGTCTCATGGCTTTGCTGGGGCAGGTAAGGAAACTTAGCTAAATGTAAACTTTCATCCCTTCAAGTAGATAAACACTACATAACATATGGACTCGTGGCCATCGCAGATGCATGAGCTTGCTGGACATCCAAATCAAAGACTAGGCATTTAATAGGAGTTGGACCTCCCCATGTGGCAATAACATGGTCTTATGATGCAATAGGACAGTGGAAAACGGACATCACCTGATTGTTTGAAATATAACTTAAAATAAAAAAAAAAGTGTGTGCGCAGAAAGCACTGTGGTCAGACAGAAAATACATTTGAAAAGATAGAACTTCCTCTGTAGCATATAGCAGCTGATAAGTACTGGAAGGATTAAGATTTTTTAATAGAAGTAATTTACAAATATGTATAACATTCTGGCACCAGTTGATTAAAAAAAAAAAAAAATTCCCACGGGAGTACCCCTTTAATATCTAAACAACCCGCCTCATCAAGGGGTTAAGTTGGATGTAAATGGTATACTAAAATGTCTTGTGTATGCTGTCAAATTAACATAAGTCTTTATTGAATATAAGGGACCTAGCCCAAACTCTACCTATACTGAATCCAGCAAACCCAGGTTTGTCGGTCAGACTGCCTTATGTTAAAATGTGACTCCGCTCCAGAGAACAAATCCAGTGTCGGCAAACTTTACACCAGGTGATAAGAGTTGGAGGGCATTTCACATTTGCTTCTTTGTGGTAGAGCTGCAGGTCATATGGTCTTAACAGGTGACCACTATCACTTTGTGCATGCAGTTGTTTATGATCGTACATACCTCAGATTTGTGATGTACCTAGTAATGCAGACATATACAATGCCTCCCCCCCCTAATGGGGGGAAGGTTTTCTAGTAGTTGTATTTTTTGTTGTTGTTTTGTCTGTATTCGTGATGGTTTGCAAAATTATGAAAACGTGCATGACCTTTGCTAACTTTGGCACTTTTCTATTTCCTAATAAGTTAGTATCTCATTTTCTCCTGAGGGGGCATGTATTATGGGGCACTTCACTTTATGTTGTGTGTTTGTGTTTGGTGCAACTACGTCCAGTACCTTATATGCGGCTGTCAGCCGCGGCGCTGGTTCGGGCCGGGCGCTCTCAGTGCCTGCGTGCTTTAGTTTTGCCGGCAGCGCCTTATACGCGGTTTCAGCGCCGGCTTACTTTCACTTTCGCCGTCAGTCTCTGCCGGCGTTTAGGCCGCCTGCTCTATTCCCCCGAGCGCATATGCGGCTAGACATGTGCGCTCGGGACAAGGAACGGGCTCCATGACAGTTCTTCTTGGCCGGTCTGTAGCTCCAGGTCTCCTCTGTCCCTCGATCGTCAGATTTTTCTTCCTCGCAGGGTCCGTCAGTCTCTGCCCTGGTTGCTCCGCTCCCCCCTTCTTCTCCAAGGGCGGTCGTTTCTTTCCCTTCACTGGCAGGTTGTTACAACGGATGCCAGCCTGTCGGGCTGGGGCGGCGTATTCAGGGATTGGACGGTTCAGGGACTCTGGTCTCCCCAGTAGACCCTTTTTCCGATAAACATATTGGAATTACGGGCGATTCTTCTTTGTCTTCTTCATTGGGAGTCCCGTCTTCAGTCCCGTCCTGTCCGCGTTCAGTCGGACAACGCCACGGCCGTGGTGTACATAAATCGACAGGGCAGCTCGGCAGCCATGGCCGTGGTGACCAAGATTCTCACCTGGGCGGAGAGCAAGGTTCCGGCCATTTCGGCGATTCACATTCCGAGAGTGCTCAACTGGGAAGCGGACTTCCTCAGTCAGTCCTCACCCGACCACGGCAAGTGGTCTCTACATCCGGAGGTCTTCGTGCAGCTCTGCGACCTCTGGGGCATTCCGGACGTGGACCCTCAGGCCCTGGCCGTGGACGCCCTAGTGATTCCTTGGGCGGGGTTTGCCCTACCCGTTCCCTCCTCTTCCGCTCCTTCCCAGGGTGCTGAGGAAGCTCAAGGCAGAGGACGTCCCCGCCATTCTCGTAGCTCCAGATTGGCCCTGAAGGTCGTGGTATGCCGACGTAGTCAGGCTCCTGGACGACGCTCCACTGCGCCTTCCGCTCCGCCCGGACCTACTCTCTCATGGTCCTCTCTGCCACCCCAATTTAGTCGGTGCATTTGACGGCGTGGCGGTTGAGACCGCGGTTTTGAGGGCCCGCGGGTTCTCTTCCCAAGTCATTCACACCATGCTCAAGGCTCTTAAGCCCTCCTCCGCAAGAATTTACCACCGTACTTGGCGGTCTTATTTTCGTTGGTGTGAAGCTCAGGACTTCTCCCCGGTAACCTTCTCGGTTCCCCGTCTTCTCTCCTTTTTGCAGTCGGGGTTGGAACTGGGGTTGTCTCTCAGTTAACTTAAAGGTCAGGTTTCGGCCCTTGCTGTTCTTTTCCAGCGGCCCCTGGCTTCTAATTCTCATGTCCGGACCTTCCTTTAAGGAGTGGCACACGCTGTTCCTCCTTATCGGTCACCCTCTCCCCCTTGGGACTTGAATTTGGTTCTGAGTGCCCTCCAGGGTGCACCCTTTGAGCCCCTTAGAGAGGTGTCTCTCCGCCTCCTTTCTTGGAAAGTGGCGTTTCTTGTTGCTATCACCTCCATCCGGAGGGTGTCTGAACTGGCAGCTCTTTCCTGCCGTTCTCCGTTTCTGGTGATCCACCAGGATAAGGTTGTTTTCCGGCCAGATCCTTCCTTCCTTTTTGCCTAAGGTGGTTTCGGCCTTTCATCTCAATGAGGACATTGTCCTCCCGTCTTTTTGTCCTGCTCCTTCTCATCCTAAGGAGCACTTACTACACAAGCTGGATGTAGTTCGGGCCGTTCGGTCTTATCTCTTCATCACTTCTTCGTTTCGTCAGTGTGATTCCTTTTTCGTCCTTTTGGAAGGTTGTCGCAAGGGACAACCTGCTTCCAAGGTCACCATTTCTCGGTGGATTCGGTCCGCCATTTCGGAAGCCTATCGCTGTAAGGGGAAGATTCCTCCTTTTCAGGGTTGTGGCTCATTCTACACGTTCTGTTGGGGCATCCTGGGCTCTCCAGAATAGAGCCTCGGCCTCGCAAATTTGCAAGGTGGCTACCTGGTCGTCTTTGCACACTTTCTCGAGGTTTTATCGAGTTCATACTTTCGTATCGGCTGATGCTAGTCTGGGTTGTAAAGTGTTGCAGGCGGCAGTGGATCGGCTGTCTGCCTGACTGCTTATCTGCCCACCCAAGGAACGGCTTTGGTACGTCCCACGGTCTGTGTCCCTCAATGGAGCCGATAGAGAAAAGGAGATTTTTGTTTACTTACTGTAAAATCTCTTTCTCGAAGTATCCATTGGGGCACACAGCTCCTGCTTTTTTGGGGATTTTCCCTTGGTTCTCTGTCCGAGGGTGTGTTCAGTTATGTTTTTTTTCTTATGGTTCTCAGACAGTTTTGGGTTTTTCTTTGACCTGTTGGTCTCCTCCTATTGCTCTGGAACTTAAACTGATTAGCTCAGAGCCTGAAGGCGGATATATCCTGCTTGGAGGAGCTGACTTTTTTTTATTACCATAGTGTCACACCTCCTAGAGACAGCAGCATACACCCACGGTCTGTGTCTCCCAATGGATCCTTCGAGAGAGATTTTACGGTAAGTAAACAAAAATCTCCTTTTTTCTGTGTATAGAAGATTCTTCAAGTGTGGTAGCTGTTTGCGTGAGATGTTTTTTATTTATTTGTTTTTTAAACAGGTATGCGCCCAAAAATTGCGACAATAGGCAAAGGTCGCATATCATGAATCCCTAAGCACTGCACTGTCTGGGAAATCCTCTACGGTGCAGGATTAAGTCTTCGAAATTAATGTTGTACAACATTGGCGCAAAAACACACTGTGACAAAATTATGCGACAAATTCCCGCAGAAAAAAACCAAATTATTAAATACATTTCCCCCCATTTTGTTTCACAGGCTTTAAAATGGCAGCAGCATCAGGGACTTTTACCGCCAGGAATGACCATTGATTTGTTCCGTGGTAAAGCGGCAGTGAAAGATGTGGAAGAAGAAAAGTTCCCCACACAACTCAGCAGACACATTAAGGTAAAACAGTCAATGAATACTTTCATGTAGCTCTTTTCATGCTATGTGTTTTTTTTCTTTAGTTTAAAGCAATAGACCATATTTATTATTCCCTACATGTGTTGCATTCTTAAAGGAAAACTGTCAGCCAATTTCACCCACACTAAACCCAATGCACTGGGTTATAGTGTGGGTGAACAGGAGTCCTTACAGGGGTCACTTACATTTTTTTTTTTGTCCACTGTCCGCCGAGGTATGCCCCTGTAAAGTTCCGTTCTTTGGTCCTAAGCCTGCCCCCATACTTAGCATATTCATTACCTTCAACTCCACGTCCTAGTGACGTGGAGTTACGTCCTGTGAGCACAGCATACGGAGAGCTCTCACGTCATGAGGACGCGAGAGCTAGGTGAAATCTTTAGGCACATGCGCTCTGCAGACAGAGCATTGTGCTCATGGGACATGTGACTCCACGTCACTAGGACAGTGTATTGGGTTTAGTGTGGGTGAACAGGCTGACAGTTTTCCTTTAACTCCAATAGATCTTTTACAAAAAGAAACTGCATTTGACTGAAATACTAAAATAAAGGGAGGTCCAATTCACATGGTTTTTGGTATGAAATGGTTTCTTGTATATATTTCTTAAAACAGACCATGTACACTAAAACAATGATGAGGACTTTTTATGGTAGCCAAATGTTTTTGCTGACAGTTTTACTAATTATATTTTATTTCAAGAATAGTTACAGTGTACCTCCAAAGTTTTAGGCTGTTTATGAAAAATGACTGCAGTGCGGCACAGTGAACTATAGTTGTTGTTTTCATTGTTCTTCCCACAAAATGATGAGGCTTCCTATCTATAGCATTTCTTTTCTGCGCGAGACCTTGTGTAATGTGATTCTACTGTGCTGGATCTCTCATAGGCGAGGGGTGATATAGAGATGAAGAAGGCATAGTTAAAGGCAGCAGGGAGAACAGGCACTCGATGAAGACATTCTGGCATGAAATTCTAAATAAAAGTGACCCAGTACTGTGCTATACTCATTTTTCATAAAACCACCAAAAACTTTGGAGGTACACTTGAAATGTTGCTCTATCTATAAATCGGTAATACATGGACTGTTACTTTTTAACTTAATTAAAAAAAAAGTTACTTATTGTATTAAATGGAACCAATCATGAGATTTTACCATAAATAACGTGTTATATATGGTAAAATCTTCATCCTCACCATCCCCGTGGGACGTTCCTGCCCTGGTGAGAATATGAAGATTGAAAGGGTTCCCCACTGGGCCTGTAAGTTGTCCCCTGGGTGGGAGCTATACTCACCTAGTGCCGTCTTCTGTTGTAATCATACCCCTCTACATGATTGACAGCCCACATCACTGCTTTGCTCCCTAAGAAGACGAAGCAGTGTGATTACGTGGGACGTGTCCAGACTGTCAATCATGTTATATACGGTAAAATCTCATCATTAGTTCCCTTTAAAATGCTACATTAAATTGCTTTACCGTATTAATACCAAACATTATAAAGACACATTTGTATAAAAATTCACATTTCACTTTTCTTTTACAGTTTGGTCAGAAATCACATGTAGAATGTGCCCGCTTCTCACCGGATGGCCAGTATTTGGTGACTGGGTCAGTGGATGGATTTATAGAGGTGTGGAACTTCACTACAGGAAAAATAAGAAAGGCGAGTACCATGTATTCTAAAATTCTGATCAGAAAATTCTGCAATGTTGAATGGGATATTGGAAAACCCATTTTAATTGGTATAGGGGGCATTTTATTTCATTAAATCTGTTTCAGTCCTCATTACACTTGTCTTTGACAAACAATGCATTTGGAAAGTCTTCATACCCTTTTACTTTTTTCACATTTTTATGTTGTGGACTTCTCTAAAGTCCTGTCATGGAAGCCATTTTCAGTTTTTTTTTTTTTTTTAGTTCAACTCAGGGCCCCTGGTCACGAAAGAACATTCACAGAGTTGTCCATGAGACACTCCTGTGTTTTCTTTGCTTTGTGCTTAGGATCTTTGGGAAGAAATTGAACAAAACCTGAGCCGTGGAGAAGTTGCCCATAGCAACCAGTCAGATTGCTTCTTTTATGTTTTAGAGGCTTTTTTAATAATTAAAAAATGATTGCTATGGGCAACTAGTCAACTTTTCTTTGGCGCAGGTTTTGATAAATTCCACCCATTGTCTTAATTGGGGGGAGGGGGGGACGACTTGAGATTTTTTTTTTTTCTTGAGTTTAAGAAAATTAGCAATTTCTGGGAACACTAAACTACACTGTGAATAGAATATACTGTTGGCTTACAGGAGAGTCTTTGCTGAGTGTAACCCTCACAGTTTTCTTGTTTGCTGTCTTTTTTTAGGATTTGAAATATCAAGCACAAGATAACTTCATGATGATGGATGATGCAGTGTTATGCATGTGTTTTAGTAGGGATACTGAAATGTTAGCTACAGGAGCACAAGATGGTAAAATTAAGGTAAGATGATTTATGAAGTTATTTTTTTTTTCTATGCTACCCTGCACTATGTGGACATGGGGAAGAATTTATTATAAACTGGCATTTTACATTCTGATCTAAATCATAAATGCATTGGAGTAAAATGCCCCAAATTTTTTAGCTCTGCACATTTCTGACTGCTGGTCACAGTCTATTCCAGCTAGGAGCTGGAACTGATTCTTAATACATCATGCCTCTCATGCTAAGCCATTTCTGCTATTCACAAAGTATCAAGAGCCGCACAAAACTGAGATATCTTTCTTATTTTGCACATGGTGTAAATCCTCCATTAATATGTTAAGATTTACTTCTTTATATTTTCTCCTCAGGTCTGGAAAATTCAGAGCGGACAGTGTTTGAGGAGGTTTGAGCGTGCTCACAGTAAGGGAGTCACATGCCTTAGTTTCTCAAAAGACAGCAGTCAGATCCTCAGTGCTTCATTTGACCAGACTATCAGGTGAGCTGCCCAAGTCTATTTCTGGCGGTTGGTTATAAAAGTAACAGCAAAGCATGACTAGAGAAACTTTTAACCCTTGGTGACATCCTCTATACATATGTGCTGGGGAAATATGAAGTAGGCTCAGGAGCTAAGTCTTCTCCACACGCCAGGTACTGGCTGCTATCAACACTCATCACCCTCATCATTAATAGTAACCATGGCATGCCGATCCTGTCATGATTGAGATTGGGGTACTTATTGGTTATAGTGGCAGTTTGGGGGCTTTCCAAAGGACTCCTGTTACACAGTTCTATATGTAGGATGTAACATGTGCTTACACTTATTGCCTATCCAGTGGTTAGGGAGATAATTTAAGTCTGATTTCCCCTTAAGGGATTTAACAGCAAGAAGCCAAAATAATAATCCAATGGAATTTTATATATAAATAATCATTTCTTTAATGGGATTGACAGGAATTTAACTTTTCAACAACCAAGCCAATTTTGACATTTTTGATACTGAGGTGTAATTCTCAGTATCTGTTCTTATTCTGTATATATGAGCTCTGCACAGTACCACTTCTTTTGTCCTGTCTGCTGGGTGTAATTCTCAGTATCTGCTCTTATTCTGTATATATGAGCTCTGCACAGTACCACTTCTTTTGTCCTGTCTGCTGGGTGTAATTCTCAGTATCTGCTCTTATTCTGTATATATGAGCTCTGCACAGTACCACTTCTTTTGTCCTGTCTGCTGGGTGTAATTCTCAGTATCTAATCTTATTTTGTGTATATGGACACAAGCAAGTTTCGGGTCACCTCACATAAAAAGGCATCAAGCAGATAGAGAGGGAATACAGCGTTCCTTAGAAGCAGTAACCTTTATTAATTTCATATAGGATCTGCATTTAATCCAGGTATACACAAGTCTGACTCATTTCAGAGATTTTGCTCTTAGGACAGCTCCAAAAAAATCAACCAAGAAAAAGAAAATGCAAAAAGTAAGATAAATAGTCCAAAGAAATACAATCACTTTTATTGATATAAAATAAGAGGAAAAAATTTGAATATGGTATAAAAAAAAAAATAAAAAAAAGTCTGCATGTTATACAGATTTAGCCTATTCATTGCTCTGGTCCATTTTGCTTAGAGCTGTATAAGTGATCAGTGATGTGTATACATCTTGGGCCTGACTGGGACTGAAATTCCGCTCTGCATTAAAGATCATACAGGCCTAGTTGACAAATATGTTTGTGCAGCCTGTCTTATTACTAGAGAGCAGTGGTGACATCACTGACAAACACATCTTATCCGTTCACTAGAGAATAGTAATTACATTGAGGGGTGTATTAGGGGTACCATAGGCTGTTCAGAAAGTGTAGACCACCTCTCTGTATATAAAATGCCACTCATGCTCTGAGTAAAAGCAGTTACCAACTTGAAATGTGTTAGGTACATCTCCTCTTAGGTATGTCCCCTATTACATAGGTATGTCTCACTTGTAGGTAGGACTCCCATTACATAGGTACATCTCTCCAGTAGGTAGCTCCACCTTTACATCCCACAAGTAGTTAGGTTTAGAGAGCAGCCCACTGCAGCGGCGGTGTTACATCGGTGTTGCATCTGTAATTTTCCAGAATTACCAGATGGGCTGTCCGGTCCTACCAGTCACTACTGGGACTCCATATGCATCTGTGGCTTACTATTGTCAGATTGACTGGGCCCTGCATCTACCCAAGGGAATCTGTGCCCCTGCCAAGAAAGTAAACCAGCGATGCTTTTACATTGCTGGTTTATTGTGTAACCTGGTGAGGCACATAGTTTCCCCTGTAAGTTAAAGGGGTACTCCGCCCCTAGACATCTTATCCCCTATCCAAAGGATAGGGGATAAGATGTCAGATCTCCGCGGTGCCGCTGCTGGGAACCCCTGGGATCCCCGCTGCGGCACAGCGCTATCATTACAGTACAGAGCGAGATCGCTCTGCACGTAATGATGGGCAGTACAGGGGCCGGAGCATCGTTACGTCATGACTCCGCCCCCCATGACGTCACGGTCCGCCCCTTTCAATACAAGTCTATGGGAGGGGTCGTGGCGGTCGTCACGCCCCCTCCCATAGACTTGCATTAAGGGGACGGGCCGTGATGTCACGAGGGGCGGCGCCATGACATCATGCTGCTCCGTCCCCCGTATCGCCCGTCATTACGCACAAAGCGAACTCGCTCTGTGCTGTAATGATAGCGCGGTGCCGGAGCGGGGATCCCGGGGGTCCCCCGCAGCGGGACCGCGGCGATCTGACATCTTATCCCCTTTCCTTTAGATAGGGGATAAGATGTCTAGGGGCAGAGTACCCCTTTAAGATGATGTATCACAACAGAAACTATCGTAAAACGTTTTTTACAAAGCTCTTATACTCAAGATAGAGAAATCCTCATATGAAACACAAGAGATCTTCACATTCGATGGGCTTAGATTTTGTCAGCCTGAGCGAAACATGCTTCGGATGTGGTGGGTCTTCTGATATTATTATTCTACTTTGGTATAACTGGAAGTATTTTTGGCACTTGTACTGTACCTCTTTATACTTTTGTTTGAGTATTTATCTATCTGTCTTCTGTATACAAGCACTGCACAGGTTTTGTTTTTTGTAACAATTGTTTGTTTTTACCTGCCATATGACATGCAAAGTTTATGTATATATGTATATATATATATATATATTTTTTTTTTTTACGAAGTACACATAGCTTGTCATTGTTGTACGTACTACATTTTAGTGCATGCACATATATCTTTACAAATTTTCTTCTATTCTGTTTATCCAGTGTCTGTGTGTGCTCTCATTTGAATTTCTATATGTATTTTTGGCAGTCGTTTTTTGACCATTGTTTTTACATGTGAATCAGTCAGTGTTTTCATGTTTTTGGACGATTTATAGCATCCTTTCTGTATCTTTTTTTTTTTCTTGGTTGATTTTCTGAGGGCTAAGGTGTACTGTAGTGAGAGAAGAATCACACAAAATTGTGTACATTACTGCATACTTTATAGTACATTTACTGGCCCGGCGAATGTACCATAGTGAGCTGTGAAGCAAACAGTACAATGTATGCCTTGCGGCTCACATACATTTTGCTAGATCACACTTTGTCTGATGTTGAGAAGCCCTGTCTCACTGTGGTACCATGCTCATGTTTGCTGTTCCTGCATCTGTATACAGTGACCCTCCTGACCTACGATGGCCCCGACATACGATCATTTCAACATACGATGAAAGATGGGCCTCTCAGAGGCAATCGCATGTTGAAGGCAGCATCAACATACGATGGTTTTGTATGTCGGGGCCATCACATAAACGGCTATCCGGCAGCGCTGACTGCTTCAGCTGCCACCGGATAGCCGTTTACGGTGCCCCGTGTGGTCCGCTGACGATCACTTACCTGTCCTCGGGCTCCGGCGCATCCTCTTTGGGATCCCCTCCATCGTCGGCGCTCTCCATCGTCTCAATCAGTAGCGACGTGAAGGCGGCAACGGTGAGCGAGGAAGCAGAGGCCTTGCCAGAGCGGCGGGGACACCCCAAGGACACGACAACGGAAGGTGACATCCAGGGCAGCGGTGACTGTACGGAGCGGCGGGGACACGTGAGTATAACCTCCAATACCAGTGGTCTTCAGCCTGCGGACCTCCAGATGTTGCAAAACTACAACTCCTAGCATGCCCTGACAGCCAACGGCTGTCCGGGCATGCTGGGTGTTGTAGTTTTGCAACATCTGGAGGACCGCAGGTTATAGACCACTGTCCTATACTTTACATTGCACGGATCCCTCAACATATGATGGTTTCAACCAATGGTCCATTTGGAACGGATTACCATCGTATGTTGAGGGACCACTGTATACAGAAGATATACCTAGGTTGTATCTACATCGTCTATATCACTATATACAAGATGTATAACTTATACCAGCATTGTGGGACTCTTGGGGTGCATTAAGAGGTACAAGTCAAACAACATCTACAATTGTTCTGGAAAATGCCGTGATGTGACTGTGATAGTTTTTCTTGACCTCGTGACCCCTTTCCTTCCTTTCACAACATCATCGTATTTTTGTTGCTTTCACAATAATTTACCATGGTTTTGCAGCAATCACAGTTAATCGTCATGATTTTGTCAGGTTTACATTGTAATTTACGGAATTTTGAGCAGAAAGCGCTATTCCACAGCTGACAATGATCTTGTGGCAGCACTATCCTGTGCCCGTCTGCATCTTGCCCTGCTGCCATAACATTAGCAGTTGCCTTGTCTAACAGGATGCCACTTTACTTGAGAAACCCATGCTACAGCTGGTGTTTTGTTGTAACTGATCTCACTAAAGTGCCACAAGGAAGTGGTGAGTGGTCATGGATAATGTAGTTTATTGTATCGAGTTCAGACACACTGTTCTGACCGCCCATTTCACCATCTCCACAGAAAAACCATTTCAGAGCTGCAGGTTTGAGAGAAGAGGAAGGATAAACCTGTGGGATACAGTGACAATACACTATTGACAAACGATTTATACTTGTTTAGAGGTTGAGAGCATTGTTTTGTTATTATGGTCATGCATTTTGTCACGTTCTTTTTCAGAATCCATGGTTTGAAATCTGGTAAAACCCTAAAGGAATTCAGAGGACATTCCTCCTTTGTGAATGAGGCTACTTTTACACAGGATGGTCACTACATTATAAGTGCATCTTCTGATGGCACTGTGAAGGTAAAGTAATAATCAAATGGAGTGCAAAAAAAAAAAAAAAAAAAAAGCATTTTATGTATCATTTTTATTTAGTCTGATAATTGATAAATGAAATAGGAGAAGGTTCCAGCTCCCCGGAATTCATAATAATGTGAAAAAATTTAAAGTCCAAAATTTATTTAGTCCATTTTAAAATCCAAACGAAAAACACCCAGTACGGATAAAAACAACCTTACGCCGACGCGTTTCGGACTAATCAGTCCTTAGTCTTGACTAAGGACTGAAATAAAGCCGGAGTAGGTGTAGCCTCCTGCTGAACAGTTAATTTACTAAAATTTATTCCAGAAATTGTCCCAAATTATGCCTGAAATCATACCTCATAGGTCATAACATAGATTTCAATAATAAAAATTGTTACCAATAAAAGTAATAATACCATACAGAGAATGACTTTAATTATTTTATTAGACATCACTTATTGATAGACAAGGACAAGACCAAAAGCTGAAGTACACCACATATAGTTATAATAATCTAGATGTAAATACAGGAAGCTTTAAAACACCTCAGGACCAGATTTTATATACCCATACCATCCTCATTACATATACTACATTACATCTGACAAAATATTGATTTTCTCCCATTTTAATTTCACACGTATCAGTGTGCACCCAAGGCACTAACACCTAAGGCATAGATATATAAGGCAACACATTACAACCAGGTGATACAAAGTGAATTTCATAGTCTGTCCCACCCAAGACCATCTGGGGACCCCTGCACAAGACCTCATTGTACATTTCGTAGCAACACCATTTCCTCAGGAAGTCATAGATTTCAACCTCTGGTGCACAGACGCTGCAACATATGCCACATTTAGGCTTGCTTAAGACGATAGCAACATGTTTCTTACATAATAGATCAATCTTAATTATACAGTTTAGATGGCCCTCATAGTTCCGGTTTGCTGAAAAGTAACATTGCCACTAAAAAGGACATGGGGAAATTGGTTGACAGTAAACTAAAATTAATTTTGTGCCAGGCAGCAGCTGCCAAGACTAATAAAATTACTATATGCAACAAAAAATGGGTTGAGGTGGTGCTAGGATAAGTTATCACACTAGAGAATAATTTGTTTGTAATCAGTTTGCCTGCCTTCTTTATATATATATATATATATATATATATATATATATATATATATATATATATATATATATATATATATATATATATATATATATATATAATGTATATATGACTGGACAGTACAGAGATCTGTTATTCTCTCTTCATATCTAGGCCAGTAACCATGACACAGGTCTTCTGTACATTTTAGAGGAAAAATTATTTAAAATTTGTCACAGGAGGGAATTCTTTATAATCAGTATTGCCATTTTTGATTTATTGAACATGTTCAAAGGGGGTATAGATGCCTTCCTTGAAAAGTATAGCTTTAAAGGGAATTTGTCAATTCTCTTTGCTTCTAAAAGCTGTAGGCACTGACAGATAGCTGGATAAAATCAAACTGTACCTTTCCTGAAGCTGATGGTTGTTACGAAACTTCTCAAATTTCTTTTTTTATTGCTCAGCCAGATGTCAAGGAGGTGGCGCTGATCTGCTCAAGTGCCACAGACTAGCATTTCTTTTTTTAGTCACCTCCCAGTCTACCTCTTGATTGACATACAGAGCTCTGTACAATACATCAATCAAGGAGGGGCTGGGAAGTGAGGGCAAGAAGGTGTGCCAGACTGTGGTGCTTGGATCTGCCTCCTTGACACTTGGCTGAGAAGTAAAAAGGGTTTCTATGTTTGCCAGCCACCATCAGCTCCAAGAAAGGTATGGTATGTATATACAATATTTTTTTACACTACATGTGTGACAAGTAATGATGTGAAGTGTTCTGAGTACTTTGTATACTTCCTGAATGGTTCACTACTTGTCTATTTTGTTAAGAAAGATTTGGAACGTAAAGACCACAGAATGTGCCAACACATTTAAGTCCCTTGGCAGCAGTGCTGGAACAGACATCACAGTAAACAGTGTTAACCTGCTGCCGAAGAATCCAGAGCACTTTGTTGTGTGTAATCGATCAAACACAGTCGTCATTATGAACATGCAAGGACAGGTAAGTGCTTGTATTGGGTTTTATTGATTTTGGCTTCTATTAATGAAAGTTGATTATAGGTAAAGTAAGTCAAACAATGGCACTTGACTACTACTATCTGTAGTTTTGGGAAGAGTGAGCTTTTCTACCTAAAATGAAATACATTGTTTTGCATATGTTAGGGTATGTAATAATGTGATTCTGATTCTTATATGTATCTTGCATATTTAATGCCATTCAGATTGTAAGAAGCTTCAGCTCTGGTAAGAGAGAAGGTGGTGACTTTGTGTGCTGCACATTATCGCCCAGGGGGGAGTGGATCTACTGTGTCGGAGAGGATTTTGTGCTCTACTGTTTCAGCACAGTAACTGGAAAACTGGAGAGAACTTTAACTGTAAGTACAGACTTTTTCATAGCAATGTCTTTACTGTAAAATTGGAGGGGATTTATCATTGTAAGTTTGCCTTGGACTGAGCTGCACCAAAATGAACAAAATGGCGCACGGTGTTGATAGATTTGGCACAGCAAGAAATTTACCTAACCAGACCGAATTGGAGTTCACTTTCATTTGGAGCTGCGGAAGGACTGCGTGCTCTGACTAACATATGGGGGTGGAAAAACTGTTCTTTTTAACAGAATTTTTGCTTTTCTTTAAGGAAAATTGTTAAGCAAAGGTTTGTGTAGGACTCATTGGGACCAACAAATTTGTAGAAATGTGTCCAATAGTGTATGCTGTATTTTCTGTTTTGAAGCTATTATCTGTTAAATGGCAAGAAATTCCAATAGTGCTGCCAAATAGAAAGTACTAGTAACTCAGTTAGACACCGTAGGTTTTTAGTAAAGAATTTTTTTTTTTTTAAAGGGGTACTCCGGCGCTTAGACATCTTATCCCTTATTCCCCGTGATCTTTCACGCCGCTCCCCGTAAGAATCAGGCATCTTATCCCCTATCCTTTGGATAGGGGATAGGATGTCTAAGCGCCGGAGTACCCCTTTTAATGTGAAATTTTAACCATTTGGTGATAAAAGATGACATGTGGCCTACCTCATCCACAAAGCCATGTCTACTGTGATAGTATAGCTGCATACCACTTATTACAGAATGTAACCTCAATTGTAATAATGTTACATGGTGATTGTGTTGTTATTGGGGACATAATGTTATTAGACAAGATAGTAACGATAACCAATTAGAGTTAATTGCAAAATTATCGGGTCTACCCAGGAAAGATCCACCCAAATCGATTTCAGTGGTTACTAAGCAATGATCAGAAATTGTTTTAGGGTGGTATTTAATTTTCCAAACCATCCTCATTCCTTCCCTATTTCCCAGAACCAAATCTATCCTTGAGATGGTCTGACACGATGTTGAATGGCAAGAGTATACATCCAGTGTAGGGTTAAGCTGATGCCAGATATCAAGCAAATTCCCCTAACAACCTTCCCAATGAGGTATCTCAAGCCCTCCCCAAGGAATTGGTGTCCCCCACTCTTATCCTATCTCTTGCCTCATAGAGTTCACAATTGAAGTCTCCCCATATAAGCAGGGGAAGATGTTCCCTTCAAAAATTCGATCAAGAATAGTAGGGGTTGTATAGAGAATAGGGGAGGGATATAAAAGAAGGCCATAACAGCTTTATGGTTTTTAATTTTACTATGAGTAAAATTAAACTGACCCTTTTGGACGATTCCCCCCCCCCCCCCCCACACCACAGAATATTAAATGCAATTGAATTATGTACATAAAGGGAGAAACCAGAAAAGAAACTTGAAAAGTGCGAGTGTAAAGTCACCTTTGCCCAATTTCTCTGTAGTTTATATTGGTTTTCTACCATTACATGTGATTCCAAAATACATTTAATTGCTGGAAGGACATGTTGAATACGATTA
The DNA here is from genome assembly GCF_029499605.1 of Hyla sarda. NCBI lineage: Eukaryota > Metazoa > Chordata > Amphibia > Anura > Hylidae > Hyla > Hyla sarda. The sequence continues at coordinate 243,447,874 of NC_079189.1, read as the reverse complement.
AAAATGGCCATTCTCTTACCTCTGTCCCCCATTCCAGAACACCACTTTAATCTTCATCTAAAAGAAAAGAAAAAAAAAAATGCACACAGGCACATCCCTCCCTAAAGTAGTAGTAGTGGTAGTGTCAGGGATGGCTCGAGGTGGGGTTTTCAAATGTGATTGACTGTGCTGCTATATACTGCCAAGTGTCGACATAAGAAAATATACTCCAGACAGGTTGTTGGTATGAACTCTCTCTTAGCAGGAAACTCAGCTGTTCCCCAAAAGAGTTCTGTTTAATCCAGGAAGTACATTTAGTTTTTACATTGGACAAAGAAGGAGGTTTAGTTATGACATCAAAATTAGCATGTTACATTTTGATTTTTTGTTTGATTATTGCGTCTGTATATATTAGCATATCTAGTGTTCATTAATTTCTTGGCAGAAGTTCCTCTACTGGGAAATTCCAGAGTTCTCTGTCCGTCAGATATTTTGTCTTTTACTCCTTATCTCTGTTGTATCGGCGTCATGGCAAGGCCTCCATCGTAGTCACGAGCATATTGCAAGCTGATGTATATGGGTTAAGGGGTAGGTAACAGATATATTTTTCCAGCAGCAATGGCATATTAGTATTAATATATTGATCATTCATTAGAAACATAAGGGTCATCTCTATCAGTAGTAGTCGTAGTAGTAGTTATTTGAGAGTAAGTATAAGGCGCACATGGGGAAAATGGTGCTTCCAAGGATATCCCAGGTACAAAAGGATTTTCTGGATAGCCCCATAACAATGAAGGAGTTAAAAAAAAAAAAAAAAAAAAAGAAAGCAAGCAAGCAATAACGGGAGGCTCTGAGTCATCTGCCCCAGGCCCGGACAGACTGTGCTTTGCTATTTACAAAGAGTGGGAGGAGGTGCTTCTAGCTAAACTTTTACTAGTATTGAATGAATCCTGGGCGGTGGGAGCACTCAATCCCCCCCCTCAAATGCTAGAGGCAAATATAACCCTTATAACCAAAAAGTCAGGGGATAATGTTTTGGATCCAGCAGCGTTTAGACCCATATCCCTCTTAAATGTTGACGTTAAGTTATTAGGGAAAATCTTAGTGGGTCGGTTAATAAAAGTTAAACCAGAACTGATCAATCTGGATTTATTCCTGGGAGGTTAATTAAAGAAAACATAGGAAGGGTATTTGCTAACCTGAAAGTGAATGGTGGGCCCCTCCGTTCCATCCTGTCATTGGACGCAATGAAGGCCTTTGACAGGGTGGATTTGAGGTTCATTTGGAAACTATTGGAGGAATATAATATTGGTGGAGGAATGATTAAATGGATTCAACTACTTTTATAGAGAGCCAAAGGCTAATATTATTAATAATGGTAGGCTAACTGACCCTTTTACACTGTCCAGGGGCACACGTCAAAGGTGCCCCCTATCCCCTATTTTTTGTTTCTTTTATTTAGAGCCCTTGGCAGAGGTATTGAGGAGCTCAACAGAGTTTCACGGATTTGGGTTTGAAGGAGTGAATGATAAAGTATTGTTTTATACAGAAGATCTTTTACTCTTCCTCGAGAATCCGGAAACCATGCTACCTAAAATTATAAATATTGTTAATGAGTTCGGTGAAGTTGCAGGCCTTAAAGTGAACTGGGCCGAATCCTCATTCTTCCCGGTTATAGATGGGACCATACCAAAAGTCTCTAATATAACAATTCTTAAGGACGGGGCTACGTTAAAATACCTCGGAGTTGATATCTCTGCCAAGAAAAACTCATTTGTAAAGACAAGCTTAAAGGAGAACTCCAGAATATAAAAATTGTCCCCCATACTGCCGGCAGTAAAAAAAAAATAAAGATGTACATACCTTTCTTCGCTCCCCCGGGGCATACGGTAACTCGCTCCGGTCTCCGCCGCGATCCTCTTCCTGGTTGCCGGTGATTCATACTGCGCTCAGCCAATCACCGGCCCCAGCAGAGTCCCGACTCGGCCAGCGATAGGCTGAGCGGCAGTGTGAGGACGCTTCAGGACACACAATTCTTCACTACACCAGCATCTGCTGCCGGGGCCGAAGACGTCACATTGCCGCTAAGCCTATCGCTGGCCGAGTCGGGACTTCGCTGCGGCCGGTGATTGGCTGAGCGCAGTATGACTCGCTAACCACCGGCAACCAGGAAGAGGACCGGAGCCGGTTACAGGAGGCCCCGGGGAGCTAAGGAAGGTATGTACATCTTAATTTTTTTTACTGCCGGCAGTATGGGGGACAATTTTTATATTCTGGAGTTCTCCTTTAATGCCCTTGCTCATTAAAGGGGTTATCCAGGAAAATAACTTTTTTCCATATATCAACTGGCTCCAAAAAGTTAAACAGATTTGTAAATTACTTCTATTAAAAAATCTTAATCCTTTCAGTACTTATTTCTGAAATTAAGGTTGTTCATTTTTGTCTAAGTGCTCTCCAGTTGAGATATATATATATATATATCTCTCAACTGGATGCAGAAAGTTAAACATCCAAAAAAAACATATATATATATATATATATATATATATATATATATATATATATATATATGTGTTTTTTTTTTTTCCGGATTAACCCCTTTTAAGATTAAAAATAAAATTGATATATGGAGTAGGGATCGACCGATATCGTTTTTTAGGGCCGATACCGAGAATCGGTGGAGGTTAGGGCCGATAGCCGATAACTTATACCGATATTCCGGTATAAGTTATCGGCTATTTATCCCCCCTCGACACCGCTGCAGAGCATTGATTTAAAGCGGGCGCTTTAAATCAATGCACTGCGGTGGCTTTTGCGGTGCCATAGGCCGCCGCCACCACCACCCGCTTCTCTCCCCCCTACCTGTCAGGGTGGTCCGGGCCATCCATCCTTCCTTCCTGTAGTGTCCGGGGGCGTTCCGGGTGGAGGGTGAACCGGTCCGGCCTGTCCTTCTTCTCCGGGGGTCCTCTTCTCCACTCCGGGCAGGCTCCGGCCTAGTACACTGCATAGACGCCGCTGCGCAGTAACGCCCGTGCGCAGCGACGCACCTGAGGTCACGGCATAGCGGCGTCTATGCAGCGTACTAGGACGGAGCCTACCCGGAGTGGAGAAGAGGACCCCGGAGAAGGACAGCCCGGACCGGTTCACCCTCCACCCGGAATGCCACCGGACACCACAGGATGGATGGCCCGGACCACCCCCATTACGGGTAAGTTTAATCTTTTTTATTGACTCAGAGGGTGGGGGAGGGGCCCGGCCGGTATAGCGGTATGGGCAGAAATCCATACCGGTATACCGCCCAGCACTACGGGGGGGGGGGGGGGGGGGGGCGGGGCATTATCGGCTTATCGGCAAGGTAATTGCCCATACCGATAATGCCCAAAATCGTGATTATCGGCCGATAATATCGGCCATACCGATAATCGGTCGATCCCTAATATGGAGTAAGATATTATTGAATCAATTGGAGAGGGTGGAAATATTGAAAATGGTTCTCTTGCCACAGATCTTGTATGTCATCACAGTCTCCCCCATGTGGATACCGGAAAATTGGTTTAAAGGACTAGAAGCCCTGTTAAATAAACTAATATGGGGCAAGGGAGAGTATGAATAAAGTATAGAAATATGACCCTCCTAGAGGGTGAAGGGGGATGGGGGTTGCCGCATAACTATTTGTTAGCTGCTAAGTAGGGATCGACCAATTATCGGTTTGGCTGATATTATCGGCCGATATTCATGATTTTGGACATTATCGGTATCGGCAATTACCTTGCCGATAATCCGATAATGCACCGCGTCGCACCCTGCCCTATATATCTGGACATAGAGAGGTTTTCCTTATTGTCAGTGGTGTAGGACTGTTTGTATCCCCCTCCCCTCACACTTATCAGCGCTGCCTGTATGGAGGCGCTGGCACCTAACTTCTACAATGGAGCATAGAGCTTCATTCATTCTTCAGCAGCCGCGCACCGTCGACAGCTTCTCCCCTCACACTGCGGGCTGGCGCTGGCTCCTCGCTTCGGTTGCGTCTATGTTATGGCCTTAGCCCTGTCCACTTTCGTCCAGCGTGGAACTTATCCTATGAGGTGCAGGCCAGCTAATTAGCCCGGCTTCTCTGCCAATCAGCGCTGTGCGCGCGTGACAGTATGTCTTTTGTTCCAATGATAGGTGTTCTAGCCTCCAATCTGGCCCCACGTTTCTCATTGGTCCTGTGCTCCTCCACTCCTGTCTTTCTCCTCAGCTGCAGACCGGTGTTCTCTCAGCTGCGGATTTTTGCCGGGGACACAGACGCTGGGTGAGACTGTTTCATTTTCTTTTCTTGTTATGTCCGAGCCCAGAACTGTCCCTCCCTCTAGACAGCTAACTGGGGCCCTGGTCACCTATTATACCTGCAAGGGCTGCAATACTAAAATGTCTGGTTCTGCTGCACCCACTTGTTCCGCCTGCACCCCCGACCCTCCTGGTATTTCTACTCAGGATCCCCCTCCAGACCCTGTGGGCTCTGCTATCCCTCTGGAATGGGTGTCCTCCCTCTCCCAGTCTATTTCCGACTTGGCTCAGGTCTCCCGTTCTGTGGTAACTGCCTTAGAGAGGTCCTCCTTACGCCGACCCTCTAGAGAGACCCGCTCTCCCTCTCCCTATGCTATGCGCTCTCACAAGCGTACTAGGGGTATTTCCTTTAACTCCTCTCCGGAGTCTGCTAGCAGACATAGGTGCTCCCTTCATAGGTATTGCCCCTCTGCTCCAGCTTCCCGTAAGTGCCCCTCTTCTAAGGGACACTCTCCTCTTTGCTGCTCTGGCTCTCCAGACCCGTGTACCAGGTCAGCTTCACCCTCTTCCAAGGCTGCCTCCACCCGTTTCCACTCTCCTGGAGAACTGGAAGATGAGGCTTTTGGTTCTGCCTATGACTCAGAGGACCGAACAGATATGGTCGACATGGTAGATACCTTGATCTCGGCCATAAGGGACACCTTTCACCTAGTCATCAAAAGGAAAATGGAAAAGAGGTGGCACTGGAATGCGCACCAGTGCCTCTTCCCGCTCGGCTTGGCAAAAGCCGAGCGGGAAGAGGCACTGGTGCGCATTCCAGTGCCTCTTCCCGCTCGGCTTGGCAAAAGCCGAGCGCTTACCCTAGCAACGCGTCCTTAGAGACATTGGCGCGTGCGCATTGGTCTGCTTTCTCTGCAAACATATACGGAGATACTGCATCCCTTTTATAAGTCATAATTCCAGTATTTCTTTGCTCTATTTCAGCTAGACATATGATTCATGATATTAAAACAAAATTTTAACCCTTACATCTCTATCTTTACCTTACCGGTTTTCACTCGTTTTTGGTTACATCCTACTTCCTGGCCACGCCCCCTCAGGTGTTTTTTCACATAAATACCTGTTTGTTGTATGACAGCACACCTGATCTGAAGAAGAGGGGAGTCACCCTCGAAACGCGTAATCTGTATGTTTATTATTTTTTAAATACATTTTCGTGTATACAATATTCCAAGGTATACATTGCATCATTTTGTGCACCACCTGATGACCTAACCGGCAGCGCCTGGATGAATAAGGTTCTTTTCCATTTTCCTTTTGATGACTACGTCAGGACTTATGTGCCTGTGACCTCCGGCTTGCAGCCCCCCTGGACATCAGTGAGTACCCCTATACGGGGTGATATGCGCTACTTCTATTAACATCTGGTGAGCAGCCACCTATAAGTGCCGTGGGTTTCCCCACATTTACACTTGCTGTTTGTGTTTAAGGGTAATACGAGGCGCCGTTCCCCGGTCTTTTTTTTCTTTTCTTTTTATTTCACCTAGAGGACCCAGGAACTTCGGACGTAGCTCCAGAAGTTTCCTTTCAACGTTCCTGACCTGCACCCAAAGTTTTCAGCTCTCATGCTGAATTTGACAAGCGGTATCAAGAAACTAAGAAGGTTCAAGCGCAATTTCCCTTCTCCAAGGACCTTATTGCTCGGTGGACCTCTCCTCCAACAGTGGATCCACCGGTCTCCCGCCTATCAAAATTGGCAGATTCAAATATCCAGTAGACAAGAGGGTATAGACTCTGGCAAAATTCGCCTTTTGAAGCAGCGGGCTCTTCCTTTCTTCCTGCGTTTGCTTCTGCCTGGGTGTCAAAAGCCCTTTCAGTCTGGGATTCTCAACTCCGCCAGGGTATTCTTTCTTGATCCCCCGCGGAGGAATTGGCTGACTTAGCTCTCCAACTCTCTAGGGCTGGAGACTGTGTTCTACTTCCGTGCGGTCGGCCCGTTGTGCGGCCTTTGCCACAGGCAACCTGGTGGCTCTTTGTCGATCCATGTGGCTCAAGGCCTGGGACGCGGATGCCGCTTCTAAGAAATCTCTGACGGAGCTTCCTTTTACCAGTTCTCGACTGTTTGATAAGTGCGTAGACTAAATTATCTCAGGCGACGGGTGGTTAAAGTTCCTTTATTACCTCAAAATAAGGCCTGCAGTACTACTTCCTGTCGAAAGTCAACCTCCTTTCGGGCGTTTGGTTCCAATAGGGGGTCCTGACAGGTGCCCTCGCGGGACAAGAAGGCTCCCTCCTTCCAGACCCGTCCCTCCTGGAAATCGGTTAACCATTCCGGCCGCTTCGCGGTCAAAGCAGGCACCGCAAGCCTACCTCTGCCTGAAGGGAAGCCCCACCCGCAGATTTTTCTCAGGTGGTAGGTTGTCTGTTACTCTTCCAGGACGTTTGCTCCAGTCCCTCATTCAGGGAGTAATTGTCCCTGTTCCTCCCAAGGAGCGTTTTCTGGGTTTTTATTCCAAGCTCTTGGTGGTCCCCAAGAAAGGGGGTTCCTTTCACCTCATCCTGGATCTGAAGCGCCTCAACCAACATCTCCTCCGCCATTTCCGCATGGGAGACTCTCCATTCGGTCGTGCCGTCCATGGATCAAGGAGAGCTTCTTTCCTCAGTGGACATCATGGATGCCTACCTCCACATTCCAATTTTTCCAGGACATCAGCGGTATCTCCATTTTGCAGTTCCAGAAGGCCATTTTCAGTTTGTGGCCCTTCCCTTCGGTCTGGCCACTGCTCCGAGGGTCTTCACCAAGGTCCTAGCACCTGTGATCGCCCTCTTACGGGGGTGTCAGTGATTCCGTACCTGGATGACCTCCTGATCAAGGCTCCAACCAGGACCCAGAATCTGGAGAGTCTCTATCTCACCCTACAGGCTTTGTCTCGTTTCGGCTGGATGGTCAATCAGGGCAAGTCCAACCACTCTTCCACCCAGTCTCTAATTTCCCTGGGACTCCAGTTCGACACGGCGTACGCCCGAAGTCGGCTTCCGCAAGACAAGCGGCTGACTTTTTTTTTTTTTGTTTATTTTTTTTTTATTTTTATTTTTTTATTTTTTTTTTTTCCCCAGGAGTTTGGATGCTCCAGAACCCTGTTGCAGTTTTATTTTTTTTTTTTTTTTCCCCAGGAGTTTGGATGCTCCAGAACCCTGTTGCAGTTTCCATTTGCTTTTGCATGAAGGTCCTGGGTCGGATCGTGGTGACCATGGAGGCTGTTCCATTTGCCCAGTTTCATTTACCGTCCTCTTCAACTTGCTCTTCTATCCCGGTGGGACAGATCTCCGTTATGCCTCGATTGCAGGATCATTCTTTGTAGCCAGTCCCTTCTGTGGTGGCTTCATTCCCCCTGCTTTTACAGGGGCGCTCCTTTCTGCCCGTCCGTTGTCAAGTCGTCACAACTGATGCTAGTCTTTCCGGCTGGGGAGGTGTTTTCAGGGACCGGACAGTCCAGGGCCTTTGGCCCCCTGAGAAGCCCTTCTCCCATCATTAACATATTGGAACTAAGGGCAATCTATCTTTGCCTGTGCCTTTGGGAGATCCTTCTTTGGGAGCGTCCTGTTTGTGTCCAGTCGGAAAACTCCTCCACTGCTGTGGCGTATATCAAATGCCAGGGCGACACTCGCAGCTCTGCGGTGATGGCCGAGGTGTCCAAGATTCTTCTCTGGGTGGAGCTCAGAGTTCCGGCCATCTCGGCATTTCACATTCCAGGAGTGAACAACTGGGAAGCGGACTTTCTCAGCCGACCCAGGCGAGTGGTCTCTTCATCCGGAGGTGTTTGCAAAGATCTGCAGCCTCTGGGGCACTTCGGATGTGGATTTATTCGCGTCCCGCCACAACCAGAAGGTTCCTCACTTTGTGGCGAAGTCTCAGGATCCCTTGTCTCTGGCCGTGGATAACCTGGTAATCCCTTGGTTGGATTTTACCCTACCCTATCTTTTCCCTCCTCTTCTTCCCAGAGTTCTGAGGAAGCTCAAAGAAGAGGGCGTTCCCGTGGCTCCGGACTGGCCCAGGAAGGCATGTTACACAGACGTGGTCCGACTACTGGACGACGTACCGCTGCGCCTCCCTCTTCATCCAGACCTTCTCTCTCAAGGTCCCCTTTGCCACCCCAATTTACTGTCGCTGCATTTGACGGCCTGGCGGTTGAGACCGCGGTTCTGAGGGCTCGAGATTTTTCTTCCCAAGTGATTCGCACTATGATCAGGGCGTGCAAGCCCTCTTCTGCGAAGATTTACCACCGTACTTGGCGGTCTTATTTTTGTTGGTGTGAATCTCACTCTTTTTTTTCTCCAGTTACTTTCTCTCTCCCTCGACTTCTTTCCTTTTTGCAGTCGGGGCTAGAACAACAGTTAGCTCTTAGCTCCCTTAAGGGTCAGGTCTCTGCCTTTTCCATTCTCTTTCAACTTCTTGCGTTCGATCCCCATATCTGGACTTTCCTTCAGGGAGTGGCCCACATGGCCCCTCCTTACAGATCCCCTACAGCCCCCTTGGGACTTGAACTTTGTTCTTGGTGCCCTGCAGGGTGCTCCCTTCGAACAGGGAGGTTCCTCTTCGTCTCCTTTCCTGGAAGGTGGCGTTCCTTATTGCAATTACCTCTATTAGGAGAGTTTCAGAGCTGGCAGCTCTCTTGCCGTTCTCCCTTCCTGGTCATCCACCAGGACAAAGTTGTTTTTCGACTGGTTCTGTCCTTTTTTTTACCTAAGGTTGTTTGTTTTTCATCTCAATGAGGATATTGTCCTTTTTGTCCGGCACAATCTCATCCCACAGAACGTTTGCTCCACAAACTGGATGTAGTGAGGGCTGTTCGGACCTACCTCTCAGTCACTTCTTCTTTTCGACAGTGTGACTCCTTTTTGATTCTTACGGAAGGTCGCCTTAAAGGACAACCTGCTTCTAAGGACACAATTTCTCGGTGGATCCGTTCTGCTATTTCGGAAGCTTACCGCTGCAAGGGGAAGACCCCATCCTTCAGGGTTTCTGCTCATTCCACTCATTCTATCGGGGCATCCTGGGCTCTCCGCAACAAGGCTTCGGCTTTGCAAGTTTGCAAAGCGGCCACATGGTCGTCTTTGCACACCTTTATGAAATTCTACCAGGTTCATACTTTCGCATCAGATGATGCTAGACTGGGCCGTAAGTTGTTGCTAGTGGCAGTGGTCCAGCCTTCCACCTGACTGGGCTTCCTTTACCCACCCTAGGGACTGCTTTGGTATGTCCTATGGTCTGTGTCCCGCAATGGAGCCGATAGAGAAAAGGAGATTTTGTTATGCTTACCGTAAAATGTTTCCCGGAGGATCCATTGGGGGACACAGCATCCGCCCCGGTGTTCCTGGTTCGGATACCTGTCCGAGAGTGTGTTCGGATGATTTTTATTCTGTGGTTTTCTCGGACAGTTTGTGTTTTTTTTCTGACCTGTCGTTCCTCTCCTGCTCTGGGACTAAAACTGATTAGCTCAGGTGGCTGTAGTCGGGTATACCCTACTGGGAGGGGCCGATTTTTATTTTTGTTACCATAGTGTCAAGCCTCCTAGTGACAGCAGCATAAACCCATGGTCTGTGTCCCCCAATGGATCCTCCGAGAGAGATTTTACGGTAAGCATAAAAAATCTCCTTATGAGGGAGCCTAGGATATAAATTCAGTGGTGCTCAGGTATGATTTGGAGATTGGCATGCTAAAAAAATTTATACCAAAACTGAATTTTGGCCAAGTACCTTATTGATTGTACATGGTTTGCGTCGAGGGCACCTAATATCAGCGAGTGGGAAGAGTTAGTTAATAAAATAAAAAAGTTTGAAAAGGTGAGAATCGGAGGCTCAAAGAAAAGAATTTGAGACCACATGAGGACTGTGGTAGGAAGCTGTTGTGTTTTTTTTTTTTTTCCCTCCACGCAGGCATATGTGGGTGGGTACTGTCATTAACTAAATTAAAAAATAGTGCAGTTAGCTGGTATCCACAAGATAGTGCTAATTGGTTTAAATGATGGGGGGTGGGGGGGTTCGGGAGGATGGATGGATGAAGAGAAGTCCCCATGATCTCCATTCATTTGTATCATACTCCTGAACATGTTCTTGGCCAGTAATGTGTAGATACGTACACCAATAAAAGTGTACGTATGTTGTCTTACATCTCCGGTGCGGAATGACAGCACTCAGGTCAACACCATAAAACCGTATGGTATGGCACACTTTACTATTCCATACCTTTTTGGGTTTAAAACCTTTCTTAAGAATGAGGAAAACCAATATCGTGCACATAGATGGTTTTGCGAGTATGGGCCTTACTGGAGTGAGCTAGCACAAAAATGTCTTTGCTTGCACAATTATTTAGTGCCTTTTTATAAATGTCACTAAGGATAAATCTTAGTCCACTGCATAAACAAAAAACAAAAAAATCCACAGTTAGTGCATTTTTCAGAAAGTTGCAGTTCTCTAAAAGGCGCAGCAAAAGTTGCAAATTGGGACAGATATGCCTCAAATATTTCCTTTATATTTATGTCTGGCACTGATCTTAACATGAGGAACTTCAATTACTTTATCGTTTATAATGAACGATCAGTATTTTCACACCTCTTTTATTACTGTTATTTAATAACATTATAGAAATGTTTGTTAGATGTTTCTTGCAGCCTTATCTTGTGAATGGTAAGGGTGAAGATTGTATAAAACATTAGGTCATTCCCACATGTCATATGATCACGTACCTGGTGTCTCTGCAATGTTTTAACATACGTTTTTCATCAAACAATTAATATGGGAACAGAGTCTTAACAGTCACCCCTCCCTGCTCCTGGCCGTGTCCTTGCTTCCTTGGCACTGTAGCCTCTAGCGACTATCAGGGATCCTTTAGAAGCTGGAGTACAGATTAGGATTTAATCCAGGACACAGCCAGGAGCAGAGAGGGTTAAAGGACATCTGCAGCATGATTAACACTTATCCCCTATCCACAGGGGGGGGTCCGACCGCTGGGACCCCCTGTGATCTGTATGGGGCCGCGGCTGTCCCGTGCAGGGGGCGTGCCTGCCGCAGCATGACGTTGCAGCCGGCACTCCTCCTCCATACACCTCTATGGGAGAGGCGGGGAGGCAACGTTCTTGCCTCCCCCATAGAACTGTATGGGGACAGGGAGGAGACGGGGCATCACCGTCGACCTCTAGGTTGATGCTACGCTCCTTAGTACTCACCATGAACGCTAATGGCTGCGTCTCGTTAGGGAGATCGCGGGGGTCCCAGCGTTCGGACCCCCGCAATCAAACACTTATCCCCTATCCTGTGGATAGGGGATAAGTGTCATGCCGCTGAAGTTGTCCTCTAAGTCTCCATAAAGGAGCAGAACACCAATAATTCTGGCAGGTGTTCTGCTCTTCTAGAGTTAGTAGCGATATGTATAGATATGTGTGTCTGGCCCCAAAGACGTTAAAGGGGTACTCGAGTGTAGTACTTTTTTTTTTTTTTTTTGAATAATCATCCTCGGGCTGCCAGCATCTAAAACAACAAAACTCGACTTACTTGTTACTGCTTCCGCGGTGCCCTAGTATCACTGCTCCAGTCCTCTGGTGCTTTCTTCTTCCTAGTTCCCGGCGGTCCATGCGTCACACTGCTGATCAGCTAATTGCCAGCTGCAGCGATGTCCCGCCTAGGCTAGTGATAGGCCGAGCTACAGTATGACTTATTAGGCCCTGGTACCAGTAAGAAGACCAGTGCCTAGGCTCAATACAACACACTGTTATCAGCCTATCACTGGGCGAGGCTGGGTGAGACTTGTCAACCACCGGTAACCAGAAAGAAGACTGCACCGCGGACTAGAGCAGCGATGCTGGGGCACTGCTGGAGCTGGGGAAGGTAAGCACAGGTTGTTTTTATATGCCGGCAGCCCTAGGATGATTTTTTTTTTAAATGATACGCTGGAGTACCCCTTTCAGTGGCAATGCTGTGAATCACTCACTACTTAACTACTTTCTAGCAGGGCACAAAATGCTCAGCCCAGCAATTAGGGGTGACATTAAGATTTTATATACACACATACACACACAAATGCCTTCTGCTCAGACAAATCTGAGACCGCAGCTGTATAGCTCAGGAGCTGCAGCAAATCTGTGCACCTCCAGCTCTTTAGCAAGAAATCATGTTCACAGCAAGGACTCCTGTGACTAAAATGGTGGTAGTCTGGCTCCTATGCAGTAAACAGTGGTGCGCCATGCACTGCTGTTTATTTTATGGCTGGCTGCATCACCAACTAACTCCTTACACTCTGTGGGCTAGGAACTCTGCACCTGACTGATAGACCTGCAGGTTTGATGGAAGATAGCTGCTGATTTCATGCAGCTAAATCCGATTTTGTGAAATTTCTCTCAAAAATACATTTGGACTTAACTTTTTTTATGACATACATTTCTTCTTGCCTGCTTAGGTGCACGAGAAAGACGTCATTGGAATTGCTCATCATCCTCACCAGAATTTGATTGGTACCTACAGTGAAGATGGCCTGTTAAAACTTTGGAAGCCATAATAGAAAAAACCATATGATCTGTTGAAATAGACTGTATAAATGACAATATTTTGAGTACTTTTTGTTTTTGTGACTTTACTGTTATTGTTTAAAATATAGCTGATGTGAATTCTTTGTATTTTATGTTCACGTATACATAATGCGTTTTCTTTTAGTTTTTTTTTACTTCTGATTGGAAATTCTCTGCAGTGAGTAATCGATTTTCTATTGCCCTCATGTCATGTTTTAAAATGCAAAAATATATTTAAAAAAGTAACAATTACAACTGTGTGTCTGAGCCCAATAGAGAAAATAGTAAGATCATGATGAGTCTCATTACTTTTAATTCTCAGATGTTTAAATATCACTTTCTTTCTGATGATATCCCTTTTATTAGGCTGCGTTCACATTTTTTCTGTCCATTCCCTAAATCATTTTGTGCAGAACCTATGCTTGAGTAGAACCTATGTATGAGGTATCCAATGGAGCCTTCAACGCAGATGTGAACAGGTGTGAGCCAGGCCTAGATTGTCCAAATAAGTGATCATCAGACTGTTAATTTAACGAAAGAGGATCGATAGCGATAGAGGTGAGAGAGAACAAGCAAGCAGATATTTGAGAGAAATAATTTGATAGGAGCCACAATAGTGGTATCATAGTGTGTCCGGGAGAGAGCCATTCTGAAAGGAATCCTGATATGTTGTTAAAAGGCAAGGAGACAATACATAAGCATACTCATAGTAAACTTTAACTGGCAACCCATCCAGGCTGGGTGACATCCCTTTAGATATATCCAGCTATAGCAGCTAAGATTTCCTCTCTAGTAATAGCCCCTTCCAGCAATTGTCAACTCTCAGGAGACCAGATTAATCAGTTTTCCATTTTGTCACTTGGTAGCAGGGCTGTGGAGTCGTAGTCGAATGAAATTTTGGGTACCTGGAGTTGGAGTCGGCAAACAATGCACCGACTCCTACTAAATTTAGATCGGAATTAAGAAAACAAAAAAAGCAAGTTTAAATGTCCCAATTCACAAAAAGTTATAATTAATGACTTCTCTACTGTAAGAATAAAGATCAATGCATGCAGTGCCTCAAGTAACCGCAAAACAAACACGTTAAGTGACAGTGAAGAAGCATGCTTTTCATGTGCTTCACTATATGGCACATAACGCACAATTAGGAGCTGCAATACTTATACTTTCCATAGTGTTGTGTTCTGCTGTTACAGGGAACCCATGGGTAACCTAGCCTCTCACTGATAAGAAATTAAGTAAATATGTTTTTTCCAGGACTAGAGACACTTGTATAAGTGAAGGGAATGGAGGGTCAATAGTTCAAAACTGAAGCTGTAAACCATTGGAAAAACTGCTGCCATTCAGCTAAGGCTATAAAAACTTGTAAACTTGATTGTTAGCTTAAAGGGGTACTCCGCCCCTAGACATCTTATCCCCTATCCAAGGGATAGGGGATAAGATGTCAGATCGCCGGGGCCCCCGGGATCGCTGCTGCGGCACGTGCTATCATTGCTGCACAGAGAGAGTTCGCTCTGTGCGTAATGACGGGCGATACAGGGGCCGGAGCATCGTTACGTCATGGTCCCACCCCTCATGATGTCACGGCCCGCCCCCTCAATACAAGTCTATGGGAGGGGGCGTGGCGGTCATCACGCCCCCCTGCCATGGACTTGCATTAACCCCTTAAGGACCAAGGACGTATGAGTACGTCCTTGGTCCCGCTCCCGTGTTATAACGCGGGGTCCCATGGTGACCCCGCATCATATCACGGTGGGCCCGGCGTCATAGTGAAGCCGGGACCCACCTCTAATAGCGTGCGGCACTGATCGCTGTGCCGCGCGCTATTAACCCTTTAGCCGCGCGCTCAAAGCTGAGCCACGCAACTAAAACTGAAAGTAAAAGTGCCCGGCTAGCTCAGGGAGCTGTTCGGGATCGCCGCGGTATAATTGCGGCATCCCGAACAGCTGTACTACAGGAGGAAGGTCTCTTACCTTCCTTCCTGCAGTCCGATCACCGATTGAATGCTTCAAGCCTGAGATCCAGGCTTGAGCAATCAATCGCCGAAAACCCTGATCAATAATCCCTATGGAGATGCATTGAACACAGTTAAAGATTAGTAAATGCAATGTTATAGCCCCCATATAATATTGCAAAAGAAAAGTGTAAAAAAATCATTAACCCTTTGAATTATCCCTTCCCCTAATTAAAGTTTGAATCACCCGGCATTTCCAATAATAAAAAAAAACAGTGTAAATAAAAACAAAAATAAACATATGTGGTATTGCCGCGTGCGGAAATGTCCGATTTAAAAAAAATATACCGCTAATTAAACCGCACGGTCAATGGCGTACGTGCAAAAAAATTCCAAAGTCCAAAATAGCGTATTTTTGGTCACTTTTTATATCATGAAAAGATGAATAAAAAGCGATCAAAAAGTCAGATCAATGCAAAAATGGTACCGACAAAAACTTCTGTTCATGTCGCAAAAAATGAACCCTAATAGCGCCCTAAACACGGAAAAATAAAAAAGTTATAGGGGTCAGAAGATGACCATTTTAAACGTATACATTTTCCTGCATGTAGTTATGATTTTTTCTGAAGCAATACAAAATCAAACCTATACAAGTAGGGTATCATTTTAACTGTATGGACCTAGAGAATAAAAATAAGGTGTAATTTTTACCGAAAAATGTACTACGTAGAAACGGAATGCCCCAAAAGTTACAAAATGGCTGTATTTTTTCAATTTTGTCGCACAATGATTTTTTTTTTCCTGTTTCGCCATAGATTTTTGGGTAAAATGACTGATATCATTACAAAGTAGAATTAGTGGCGCAAAAAATAAGGCATAATACAGATTTTTAAGAGTTATGATTTTTTAAAGGTAAGGAGGAAAAAACGAAAGAGCAAAAACTGAAAAATGCCCGGTCCTTAAGGGCTTAAGGGGGCGGGCTGTGATGTCACGAGGGGTGGAGCCATGACGTCACGCTGCTCCGTCCCCTAATTCCGCACAGAACGAACTCGCTCTGTGTAGTAATAAAAGCGCGGTGCCACAGTGGCAATCCCGGGGGTCCCCAGCAGCGGGACCCTGGTGATCTGACATCTTATCCCTATCCTTTGTATAGGGGATAAGATGTCTAGGGGCAGAGTACCACTTTTAAACTTTAAACATGACTATGGGATTCTACTAGGGAAATCATGTTTTATAATAAAAGCCCCTTCCTGGATCCTCCCACTGCCCTATCTTCAGCAGCAGATCAGCACACAAATTGTTCAATACAGTAGACTGTTGGTTTCCCAGCCAGTAGTCCTGTGGTAATGACATGTATGTTGCCTTTCTTTCCTTCAAGGAATGTATAAAATACATTCGCATATAAATACAGAGGAGTCGGAGTCTGAAGTACAAAAAACTCCGGAGTCGGAACATTTATCTACCTACTCCACAGCCCTGCTTGGTAGCACAGGAACAGATTTATAGTTTAATCTTTCCCTACTAGGACAGAAGAAAACGAGTCGTGCTGTTGCCCATAGCAACCAATGAGACTGCTGCTTTCATGTCTCAGATGCCTTTTTGAAAATGAAAGAAGCAATCTGATTAGTTGCTATAGGCAATTGTACCACTCAATACAGGTTTTGGTAAATCTCCCCTTAGATATGTTTTGTCTTATTTCGGGCAAACCCGGGAATCCCTGGCCCAGCTGTGCCCCAATTTCCGCACCTGATACCCTTAGGAAGAACCTTGGGTTATCTGCAGAGGTTGTTGCTGTGGTTTTCAGGATGGAGGGCATTGTCTATAAGCCTGGGTAAGCCTTTTACTGCTAAGTTCTGGCAAGACCAGGAAAGTGCCTTACCTGTTTATGACTGCTGCACCACCTGTGTGGTTCTCTGGCTGGTTTACTGCTCCTGGATTACACAGTATGGCATCTTGGTGGGACCTGTTTTAGTCACTATTATGGCTGGTGTGCTATGCATGCTGGTGGAACAGTTAGGCTAGGTTCAGACTATGGAAACTCCAGGCAGAAAATTTCTGCCCGGAGATTCCAAGTGCGGCCAGCGCCAACCGCGCGGACACTGCAGTCTCCAATAGACTGCGAGTATTTCCGCATGAAGAAAGAGCACCGCCATTCTTCAGGCGGAAATTTCCAAGCGGATTTTCTGTTCACAAATTCTGAAGTGTGAACGGAAACGCATTCACTACACTATACATTGTAGCAAGCGGAATTTCAGGTGGAAATTCCGTAGTCTGAACCAAGCCTTAGTGGCTTCCGATGCAGGGAGAGACTTCCTATTTGGTCGCTATAGTGGCATGTCTTCTCCCCTTGCTTGGCATGTGATCAAGGGACAGAACTATCTTTCAAGCGCATGGCCAGCTATTTAATCCAGTGCTCTCAGGTATTCAGTAGGCACACTGCCAAGCTGTGCTGTTGTCAAGCCTTTTAGGTAGGCAGCGGCTACCTGTAGATTTCCATATACAGTGGTCCCTCAACATACGATGGTAATTCGTTCCAAACGACCCATCGTTTGTCGAATCCATCGTATGTTGAGGGATCCGTGCAATGTAAAGTATAGGAAGCTGTACTAACCTGTCCCCACCGCTCCGGACCAGGTCCTCACTGCTCCCGATGCTGTCCCAGGGGCTCCCGATGCTGTCCCGCTACTCCGGTGTCGTCTTCGCGATCCTCCGGCTTCTTCTGCATGGTCCGGGCCTTGCTTTCTGGTGACGTTATTACGCTGCTGCGCCGGCACGGCGTGCGTAGTGTAGTAATAACGACGCCGGAAAGCGAGGCCCGGACCCTGGAGAAGATGCGGAAGACGCCGGAGCAGCGGGAATAGGTAGGCAAACCTGCCCGGGATGTTTAAACTGCTATCCGACAGCAGCTTAAGCATTTTGCGCTGTCTGATAGCAGTTATTGCGATGGCCCCGATATATGATAAAATCGACATACGATGCTTTTATATGTCGGGGCCATCGCATGTCAGGGGGTTACTGTATATCCCTTTGTTTTTACTGCCAAGTTACTTCTCTTATTTAGAAGGAAGGCTTGTGTTCTTCAGACAAGAATACAAGAAAGGAGGCACCAGACCTACTTGCAGTGTAATCAGCCCATTCCTGACTACCTTCAAGGATATACAGTAACCCCCCGACCTACGATGGCACCGACATGATAAAATCGACATACGATGGCCTCTCAGAGGCCATCGCATGTCGATGTCAGCATCGACATACGATGCTTTTATATGTCGGGGCCATCGCATTAACTGCTATCCGACAGCGCAAAATGCTTAAGCTGCTGTCGGATAGCAGTTTAAGCATCCCTGGCAGGTTCGCTTACCTATCCCCGGACCCTGCAGAAGATGCGGAAGAAGCCAGAGGATCTCGAAGAAGACACCGGAGCAGCGGGACAGCATCGGGAGCGGTGAGGACAGGTGAGTACAGCTTCCTATACTTTACATTGCACAGATCCCTCAACATACGATGGATTCGACAAACGATGGGTCGTTTGGAACGAATTACCATCGTATGTTGAGGGACCACTGTATCAGCTTTCAGGCTGAAGCCTATTCAGCTGGTTTAAATCTGTTGCAGAAGGTTTTCCAGGAAGTACAGCCAAAAAGGAGCAAGTCAGGGGGAATCGTTAATTTCTGACGATAATTGTTTTCCCTTAGTCCTAACAGCAGCACAGGTGGGGTATTCAACCCCCTGCGAATTGGTAGGACCGATGACATTTTTTATTGAATAATTGAATTAAAGTGAAACCACACCCACATTAGCCCCTATAAAGGAGGGTTACACCCTCAGCCTCTTGTGTAATATACAAGAGAAAAAAAAATAAACTTAATATTCATAATTAAAACTAATTATAGTAGATATAACTTAGGGAGGGATATTTGTGTGCTGCTGTTAGGACTAAGGGAAAACAAATTATCGTTAGAAATTAACAATTCCATTACGTCCTACCTGCAGCACAGATGGGTATATGGCAAGCAGAAACCCTGTGAGGGAGGGCTCTCATGCCTGGTGGCAGATAATACTGTACGCCCAAATGAAGAGTAATTGGCAACTCTGGCATCCACTCTGTAGTGTGTGATAAATGTGGAGTGAGAACTCAAAGATGCTGGTTTACAGACATGTTCCAAAGGAACTAAATTCCTTTCCGCAAAGGAAGTAGATACAGACCTGGTTGAGTGAGCTCTTACCAACTCGGACTGCTCTAGATTCTGAGATACCATGGATTCTTGAATGACTTCTTTTATCCAGCAGCTGGTGGAGGGTTTTGAGGATTTGTGGCCCTTCCGGGCCCCTGAAAAAAGGATAAGAAGAAAGAAATCTTGAACTCCCTTCATCTATCTAGGTAGATCCAGAGACATCTGGAAATATTGGATGTGGAGCCAAAACCGAGAGTGAAAGAACTTGGAAGGTCTGTACTTTAGAGATAAATGATGGCATGAATCTCAGCATGACTCAGTTATGCTTATAACATAGGTAAGCAGTCAATACTCCCAATTCCCCAATTCTTTTTGCAAATGTTATTGCCAGCAGGAGTGTTATCTTGATAGTAACATACTTCATATCCACATCCTCCTGAAGCTCAAAAGGGGGAGATGATAACTCCTTGAGCACAACAGAAAGGTCCCATGCAGGGATTGGTTGTACAACTGTAGGTTATAGACTTGAGGCTCCTCTCAAGAATCTTTTGATAAGGGGGTCTTGAGACAGAGACCTATTAACATAGGCAGATATGGCCGATGTCTGCACTCTAAGGGTAGAAGGGGATAAATTCTTATACAGACCATCCTGAATGAAGTTTAGAATAGTAGAAACTGATGGATCTGTATTGGATACCTGTCTTCTGGTACACCATGCTTGGAAGATCTTCCAGATTCTTAAATATGCTTGGTAGAGTCCACCTGAAAATGCAACATAGTTCTCAAGACCACATTAAAAAGCCCTTCTAACCTTGGAAGGGACTAAGGCAGAAACCAGCGCCCCTGGTCTATCACATGGCACAGTGGTAGTAATAAAATTTGCTACATTTGACATCTGACTGGGATCACTAGAATGGAATTCACTATAATGCTGAGCAAGAGGATGATTGCGATTGTTGCGGATGTTGAACATATGTTGTGAAATTCATGAGAGATCGTGAAGTTCTTCCTTTTATACTGCTTGTGACAGGGACATTTGTGATGTAAATTACTTCCTTGCTTGTACAAGTCAAGAACTCCTTAATTTTCCATTCAAAATTATTAGATGTTGAGGTACCTGAGATTTGTGTTTTTCTCAAATTTAGTGATCTTACAGCTTGGACAGTGTCCACACCTAAAGAAGGTCTGAAAGTTTTCATGCTTTCTCTGCATTATAGTGGTTTCCAGTGATCCCAGTGATTTGGATGAAGCATAGATCAGTTTCTGATTGTGGGCTCCCACTCACGAGCCATCAGAAGCAGGCTGTGTTACCAGTGATCGGTCTTGGGTGTTAGCACTATTCAGCTTATTCTTCTCTCTCTATCCGCATTTGGTATTTCTCACTTTTTACTGTATTCCTTTTTACTTTATTACATGGATGCATAGTCATATACTATAATTGGGATAGCATAAATTTACA
This sequence comes from Hyla sarda, assembly GCF_029499605.1. Classification (NCBI taxonomy): domain Eukaryota; kingdom Metazoa; phylum Chordata; class Amphibia; order Anura; family Hylidae; genus Hyla; species Hyla sarda. Next base: position 243,427,477 of record NC_079189.1, on the reverse strand, counting down.
GTGATATAATTGTTATACCTCAGTAATACATCCAACTAACACCCAATTTATAATTTTACATTAATTCATGAAGTGCATATATTTGCTAGCCAGTATACTCTTACCTATTTTCTATTCTATTATTTATATTTTACATATGTTTTGTTTTATCTTATTTTAGTATACAATATTTTATACTGTAGGTTTTTCTCATATAGGTTTAGATTATGAGTATATTATAGTCATTGTGCGGACATGTCTATATTCATCATTTTATTTATTGTATTGTACAGGGTGGGCCATTTATATGGATACACCTTAATAAAATGGGAATGGTTGGTGATATTAACTTCCTGTTTGTGGCACATCAGTATTTGTGAGGGGGGAAACTTTTCAAGATGGGTGGTGACCATGGCGGCCATTTTGAATCCAACTTTTGTTTTTTCAATAGGAAGAGGGTCATGTGACACATCAAACTTATTTGGAATTTCACAAGAAAAACAATGATGTGCTTGGTTTTAACGTAACTTTATTCTTTCATGAGTTATTTACAAGTTTCTGACCACTTATAAAATGTGTTCAATGTGCTGCCCATTGTGTTGGATTGTCAATGCGACCCTCTTCTCCCACTCTTCACACACTGATAGCAACACCGCAGGAGAAATGCTAGCACAGGCTTCCAGTATCCGTAGTTTCAGGTGCTTCAGAATGGACAAAACAAAAATTGGAACAGGACCCTCAGTTTCTGCAGAAGATTTTGTTCAGTGATGAGGCAAACTTTTATGTGAATGGTGAAGTTAACAAACAAAACCACTGCTATTGGTCTGACACTAACCCACATTGGATAGATCCCTCCAAGACTGTTGGAACACAAAAATGGATGGTATAGTGGGGTATATGGGGTACACAGATAGTGGGGCCATTCTTCATCAATGGAAACCTCAAGGCCACTGGATATGTGAAATTGCTACATGATGATGTGTTTCCCTCTTTATGCACTGAAGCCGGCACGTTGCCTGAGTTTTTCCAGCAAGATGGTGCACCACCACATTATAGGTGTCAGGTCCGAGCATTCCTAGATGAACAGTTTCCTGGAAAGTGGATTGGTCGTCGTGGGCCAGTTGAATGGTCCCCAAGGTCTCCCGATCTGACCTCCTTAGACTTTTATCTTTGGCGTCATCTGAAGGCAATTGTCTATGCTGTGAAGATTCGAGATGTGCACCACCTGAAACTATGGATAATGGAAGCCTGTGCTAGCATTTCTCCTGCGGTGATGCTATCCATGTGTGAACAGTGGGAGAAGAGGGTTGCACTGACAATCCCATGCATCCATCATTGTTTTTCTTGTGAAATTCCCAATAAGTTTGATGTGTCACATGATCCTCTTCCTAATGAAAAAACAAAAGTTGGATTCAAAATGGCCACCATGGTCACCACCCATCTTGAAAAGTCCCCCCCCCCTCACATATACTAATGTGCCACAAACAGGAAGTTTATATCACCAACCATTCCCATTTTATTAAGGTGTATCCATATAAATGGCTGTGTGTGTGTGTGTGTGTTATATATATATATATATACACACACACACACATATATATATATATATGTAGTCTTACATATATCCAACTATACAGAGCACATACAACCTGGGGGGGAATAGAGAAGTCTAAGTTCATACCACCAGGACAAAGTAAATTAAGATAAAAAATCCACTTTAGTTTTCGTCGTAGTAATAATGCAATACGATCACCGCTAAACAGTTTCAGTTCAGCAATATTCTTGGGATGTCTGGTATGAATTGCTTTCTTGAGGTCACGTCAAAGCATCTCAATCGGGTTGAGGTCAGGACTCTGACTGGGCCAATCCAGAAGGTGCATTTTCATCTGTTTAACCCCTTAAGGTGAAAAAGGGGTGCGTCCTTAAGGACTGAGCCCTTTTTCGCAATTCTGACCACCGTCGCTTTACGAATTAATAACTTGAAAACGCTTTTAACCGAATATTCTGATTCTGAGAGTTTTTTTGTGACATATTCTACTTTATTTTGGTGTACATTTTTGGCGTTACTTGCATCCTATTTTGGTGAAAAATCCCAAAAATGTCATGGAAATTTTGCATTTTTCTAACTTTGAAGCTCTCTACTTGTAAGGAAAATGGATATTCCCAATACATTTTATTTTTATTCACAAATACAATATGTCCACTTTATGTTGGCATCATAAAATGGACATATTTTTGTTTTTTGAAAAAATTAGAGGGCTTCAAAGTAGAGCAGCAATTTTAAAACATTTCAAGAAAATTGCAAACTCTGAAGGGACAGATGTTACAGAACTATGACTCCCAGCATGCCTGGGCAGTCTAGGCATGCTGAGAGTTGTAGTTTTGCAACATCTGGAGGGCTACCGTTTGGGCACCACTGTAACAGTGGTCTCCAAACTGTGACCCTCCAGATGTTGCAAAACTACAACTCCCTGCATGCCCAGACAGCCTTTAGCTGTCTGGGCATGCTGGGAGTCGCATTTTGGCCTTCCTAGTGGTTGCCACAGTAAAGATCGTTTTACTTTCACTTTCATTCCCCACCGTAGTTTCCCTACCTGAGCCAGGATCCAGCAGTCTCCAGCGACGATCGGGGGTCCCCAGGCATCTTCTCCTCCAGGTTACTGGCCTCCATCTTCTCCCCACAATCCCCTCGACATCCAGGGGTGGGCAGAACGGGGGGGGGGGGGGGGGGGGGGGTTGCCCTGCCATTGGTCAGAATCAGTTCTGACAAATGGCAGGGGATAGGAGATCGCAGCACTGCGACCTCGCTCCTATCCCTCAGGATGATCAGGGCTGTCACTGACAGCTCCGATCATCCCTATTTTCCGGGTGATCGGGTCACCAGAGACCCGATCAGCCCGGAATAGCAGAAAATCGCATGTCTGAATTGACATGCGATTTTCTGCGATCGCCGACATGGGGGGGGTTCTCAGGATCCCCCTCGGCAATGTGCCGGGATGCCTGCTGAATGATTTCAGCAGGCATCCCGGTCCGGTCCCCAACCGGCTAGCTCCTTAAGGACTCGGGATGCAGGGCGTATGCATACGCCCGGTGTCCTTAAAAGGTTAAGCCGTTCAGTTGTTGATTTACTTCTATGCTTTGGTTCGTTGTCCTGTTGCAACACCCATCTTCTGTTGAGCTTCAGCTGGTGGACAGATGGCCTTAAGTTCTCCTGCAAAATGTCTTGATAAACTTGCGAATTAATTTTTCCATCGATGATAGCAATCCGTCCAGGCCCTGATGCAGCAAAGCAGCCCCACCACCATACTTCACAGTTGGGATGGTTTTGATGTTGGTGTGCTGTGCTTCTTTTTCTCCACACAGTGTGTGTTTCTTCCAAACAACTCAACTTTGGTTTCATCTGTCCACAGAATATTTTGCCAGTACTGCTGTGGAACATCCAGGTGCTCTTGTGCAAACTGGAAATGTGAAGCAATGTTTTTTTTTTTTTTTGGATTGCAGTGGCTTCTTCTGTTGTATCCTCCCATGAAATCGATTCTTGTTTAGCGTTTTACGTATCGTAGATTCGCTAACAGGGATGTTAGCATATGCTAGAGAATTTTGTAAGTCTCTAGCACACACTCTAGGTAGGGATCGACCGATTATCGGTTTGGCCGATATTATCGGCCGATAATCACGATTTTGGCCATTATCGGTATCGGCAATTACCTTGCCGATAATGCCCCGCACTGCCACCGCCCCCCCCCTTACTACGGGCAGAAGTTGGCCCCCAGCAGGCATCAGTGACGTGGTGCCTGCTGGGGAAGTCTGCCTGGTAGTGAGCACACTACCAGGCAGACTAAATGCCATTTTTAAAAAAATAGTAAAAAAAATAAAAAATAAAAGGCAGGGAGGGTGTTAGGGATAGAAGGGCAATAGGCAGGGACAGGAAAAAAAAAAAAAAAAAAAATCATGATGATGGGAGCTACTCTTTAACTGCAGGGCTTGCGCATCAGCTGTAGGTCTTAAATCTACAGCTGATGTCAGAGAACCTTGGGGGTTTGAGCCTGGGTCTCCAGCATGAGAGGCAGATCATATACCCCCGAGCCACCTCCTGCTCACCTGACAGCATTAACTAGAGTTTCCATGTCCTCATAGGAGAACAATATCTTATCATTCCTCTGTGTACAAGGTTCAATGACTTCGCTTACTTCTTGAGAATTGGAACCCACAGGAAAAAAAAGGCCTCAAAATCTGAAATGTACAAAACTGTTTTTTGTCTTTTTAACAGGAGGATTTTTTTTTTTTTTTTTTTTTAAAGAGTGAAAATCTGGCATATGGAATGGATCAATTGGTGGAGATGATCAATCAACTGAGCTTTTGGAAGGCTGCAGCGACAGAAGTTCCTCCAAAAAAAGACGGTGATTTACATAGGGGGTTATTATATCCTTTTATTATATTTTTTTTTTTTTAGGTTTAAACTTTGGATTTTTATCCTTCGATTTCTCCGGGGCTTGCCTGTCTCCCAAAAAGGGAGAGGAGGGAACCCACAAGAAAAAGGAAATACTACTTTTGGGGGTGGGGGAGTATTAAGTGTACCCGCAATGGGTCAGCTACTCACTGGGTTGCTGGGTCCTGTGCACTCCAAAGATGAAGAGCGGGGCAGCGACTGAACTATCCATGGTGTCCAGAGGATGTTGGATAGACCTGGGCTCCAGAATCAGCATCTCTCTGCGTCCTCCGGTGGGCGCCGCCATCTTGGAAGCGGGAATTGCGGGCTCCAGCCAATCACAGGAGACGTATGCGCGCGCTACGTTATCACCAGAACCCGGAATCGGCCAGGGAAACCAGGGTAACCGAGGCCGGACAAAGAACTTTGTCCCCTGCAAAAACTCCCAGAGTGCCGAATGCTGGACCAGAGGCGCCTCACCAGAAGCCACGACCTGGTGTGGGGAAGAGGAGAGTGAGGCCCAAGGTGAACAACCCCCCCCCCTGAATTCCACCACGCACAGCCTGCAGGAAAAAAGGTACAGACCTCTGCACCACAGCTCCATAGGAACAGGAAACACTGCGAGTGTATGGAGGGAGGAGCCTTTTAACCTCTCTTGTGCTTCCTGTTCCGATGCAGACAGGGGGCAATCTCATGTGGTGCTGTCGTGAGTGGACGAAGTGAGAAAAAGATAGCACATTTGCATCTGTTCGCAACCAGACAAATGTGCTAATCTAGATTCTCCAGTTTTCTTAAATTCATTAAGAATAAAACTTCACCCGGAGCAGATATCACCAGCGGCTGGGCCTATGTCCACTTTATAGGAAGTTTCTCCACCTTCTCCCTCAAACTAGAGGTATTGACATCTCAGTCTCTAATCCAGGACAAGTTCACCACAGCCAGCAGTAGTTTGTGCAGTGTTTTGCTAGGAGTCTGCACATCCAAGAGTCTATTCACACAGCAGGATTTCCCAAGTGTTAATGGGACTGTGGAATGCCATAGAAGTGTATTGGGCTTTCATTTCCACCATGTAAATAGACCCTAAGGGGGAGATTTAGCAAAACCCGTGCAAAGGAAAAGTTGCCCTTAGCAATCAGATTGCTTCTTTCATTTTGCAGAGGCCTTGTTAGAAAAATAAATAGTGATCTGATTGGCTGTTATGGGCAACTTTTTCTCTGGACAGGTTTTGTTAAGTCTCCCCCTAAGAGACTCTGGCCAAGATTAATATCTGGAATGCCTGAGAGACTTTAGGATACTATCCTGACTACATAGAAACTGTGCTACATGTGATCAGTATGCAGGTCTGATGCAATTTGTTTTTGCTATAAGTGCATTATATGTGGACTGCCTATTCTTTATTTATATTTTCATGTAATATGAGAAGCTGATTTTTTATATTTTTAATTACTGCAAGCACTGAGAGCTGCAGCTCAGTCCACCAGTGTGCTGTACTTCACCACTTTTCCAGCCACATGCTGGTGTAAATGCAACCTTTGTGGCTATGTATTTTTTTTTACAGAAAACCCCATGGGCAGTCAACAGGAAAATTTATAGATTTTTTTTTGAACACGCAAGATAGTGACAAAGAAAGTCAGAAGCTGTAGTTCTATTTACTTTATCATTAGAATTTAATAGGACATTGTTTTGACACTTAATAAGCACAAGTGTCAACTATGCGAAACATGTGAATAATCCTGCATAACAAAACAGTGATTTCAAAACTTTAGTACTGCTCTTCCAGGTAGAAAAGAAATAAAAGTTAATTTTATGTATATAAATTAAGACAATTTAAAACAATTGAATGCACAAGTACAAACTGAGCATAATGAATCAGACTCCGTAAAATGTGGGATTTTTTGTAAAGAAACCAATGTCTGTAGGCATCTAAAACCTTTTCTGAAGAGTGTTTGAGAAGTCAGCATGCCATTTACCTGAACTCACAAGACATTTACACACTACTAGTGAAACTGTTGGGAACAAGTTGGACCTCAGGTACAGAGCTTAACATTTAGTTCTTAGTCAACTGATACAGGGTTTCATATTAAGACACAGAATATGCACTGGGGTAAGAGTGTCCGTGTACAAACACAAGTTCTTCAAGCTTCAGTACTGAAGAAACCTAAAGTCCATTTTGCAGCGAAGTTTTCTATGCGTCTTCAGGACAGAAGTGTAATGCCAGCACCAAGTGGCTGTTAAGCCAAAAAATGCACTGCATTTTATCTTTTTCCTTACCAGGCTGTTAGATCTTACCAAAAAAAACGTAAATGTAATTTGTTTCACTTAAGAGGTCTGGCACTGAACACCACCTCTTGGGTGGTCATCGTCATCATCATGGTATGCTTCTCCGTTGTAATGTGAACGCCTCTGCTGTGAAGGGTCAAATTCCATGAGCTCAACCTGCTCCATGTCGTCATTCTCTTCAATCACTTTTCTAGAAGGTAGGAGCTTTTCTAACAAAGGAAGTTTGTCAGGTGAAATGAAGCCACTTGAAGGAAAATTAACCTGTAGGAAGGGACGTAAAGAAAAAAAAGTTTAATAGCATCTTACAATGTATGATCAATGGGGGGATCTTGTCCCTGATAAACAGAACCAAAAGCCAGGAGCAGTCACATGAGCACCAGCTGGAATATTACATCCCTAAATCGGGCAGAAGAAGTTACCCACCTGGAATTCAATGATAAGACGCCCCTTTTCGTATGGCCTGCGATAGATCGGCATCCCTTCATTTAACACACATTTAATATCGCCATGTTTGACAATCTGACCTGAAAGCCAACACATCATGTATTACTTTACAATCCTATCAGATGTTGGTATGAACCAGTTTTGTAGTAAATCTACTAACCAGGATGAGACGTAATAATTATAGTCCTTGAATCCAATGTCACGATTGGTTTTTGAAAACCACACAGCGCCTCCACAAGTTCTATTTCCATGTGCATCACAAGATCTTCTCCCCTCCTGCAATACAGTGAAGAGATAAAGTCATCTTACCTTCCATATATAACATTTTTAGAAACAAATCCAGAAGAGATTTTCAGTTCATACCTAGTAAATACAGCATGGTCCTTCAGATCCAACACAATAATGATATCTCCAGGTTCAAGGCCTGGTTCCTGGTCACCCTCACCAGTGAATGTAATCTTCTGGCCATCCTTCATTCCTGTTGAGATACAGAAAAAGTGTTCACGTGGCGCATTTTCTCTTCACTTTGACAAAGGTAAAGTGGAATCTTAAATCTAGCCTTGTGTTTTATTCATGTACTTTTTGCCTTGAGAAAGCTTCAAAAAGCAGGTTTGTTTTTCCTCCCTGAAGAACAGTATTATTACATGCATTTTTTGGCTGCGATTTTCTCAAACACCATGACAAAAACCTGCATTTTCATAAAAGCAAGGGAGGTTTGTGGGAAAACAACAAACAAACCAAAGTAGAATGCCTTTTTATTTCTCCCAGTTGACTCCACTTACACCTGGACACTGTATAAAAACAAAACCTGCATGGCAAAAACTACAATTTTTTGGAACAATATATATTTGCTCCTTTATAAAAGGGTACATAAGAATATGGATTGATTCTATGAAGTTTATAACCGTTCTTTATCCACAAACCTTTGTCAATGTGAACTTCAAGAATCTTCTTTTCTCTGACTATCTTTCTGCCATTGCAATGCTTGCAGCGGTCTTTTGGACTGATTCTCTCTCCTTGGCCTTGACACTCTTGACATACAGATTGGATCTGCTGGACCATTCCTGGTCCTATTTGATGGATTCTAATTTGCATCCCAGAACCTCTGCAATTCGCACAGCATTCCACAGCTCCTTTTCTGCCACCACGACCTGACATTAAAGAAGGTTAAGCACATTCTTCAGAAAACTGACTAAAAAATTCCAGGAATTTATACTACAAAATACACAAGAATTTACATAGCCGTAACATTTGTTTGATTTGTTTTCTTGGTAATAGATATTATATTATTTCAGGACAGGTTGATTGGAAAGAGGGGGGAAAAAAAAAAAACAATTCTGCAATTTAACATTTATGCGCCATATGTTATAAGTAACATTGTGCCATTTCAACTTTATTGTACAGGTTGGCTTTTTGATTGGCTGTGTGTAGCAGCTGCATTCCTGTTGCCGATTAAAGGGGTACTCCGCTGCCCTGCTTCCAGAGCTCTGCTCCCCAGCGGCCAGAAGTTCATTGTTCCGAACGCTGTGTGCGGGCTTCCATGTTCAGGGCCATCACACCCCCTTTCCATAGGCTTTCGTTGAGGGGGCGGGCATGATGTCACAAGGGGCAACCCTGAACACAGAAGCCCGCATACAGCGTTCGGAACAATAAACTTCCGGATGCTGGGGAGCAGAGCTCCGGAAGCAGGGCAGCGGAATACCCCTTAAAGGGGTACTACGCCCCTAGACATCTTATCCCCTAGCCAAAGGATAGGGGATAAGATCTCAGATTGCCGGTTCCTGCTGCTGGGGACCCCTGGGATCTACCATGCAGCACCCACCTTTAGAGGACACTTGACCATGAGGACAGAGCATAGCGACGTCACGCTCTGCCCCTTCAATGCAAGTCTATTGGAGGGGCGTGACGTCACTATGCTCCGTCCCCGTGATCACCGCAATCAGGCATCTTATCCCCCATCCTTTGGATAGGGGATAAGATGTCTTAGCGCCGGAGTACCCCTTAAGTACTGTGGTAGAACTGAAGTAGTATATATCAGTTTGTAAAGTAACCCTTGCTCTAAATCAGTGGTCTCAAACTGTGGCCCTCCAGATGTTGCAAGACTTCAACTCCCAGCCGTTGGCTGTCCGGGCATGCTGGGAGTAGAAGTTTTGCAACATCTGGAGGGTCACAGTTTGAGACCACTGCTCTAAATGGATATATGTCGTTATGTGGCAGTAGAGGGTTTAAGAATCGCCATGAGAAAACTAGTACCCTATGTAATGTCCCATGGAGGGCCCAAGAGTTCAGCGTATGATACAATCCTAATACATTACACAATACCCATATATCTCCATCTTTAGGGTCAATAAATTCTGAAATATCTAACAGATTTAAATTTCACGTGGGAACACTGAACACGTGATCTCGACAAGAACAGTTTTAAGCAGCATTAAGTAATCCCAATTCTAGTGAGCCGGCAGGCATGCTTAATCTAGTGCATTCTTATGCCTAATATTCTAGCAGTGGCTAGGGATTGTATTGTGAGGCCCCTTACATAACATCATACCTTCACATTTGTCACAAATGGTGTTCTTCTGTAGCGCCAGTTTCCGTGTTGCTCCATTATACAGATCTTCCAGTGATACAGAGAGCTGGTGGACTACATTTTTACCTGCAAGCAAAAAGGTGTGTTAGCACAACAGTCCAAGTGCAACTCCAATGTTATTCCAGCAGCAGGATACTGGTTTGTCAGAAGCCCCACATAAGTATTGGATTTCTGGCACATTCATATCCAGATCCCTTTACAAAGTCTACAAAGTAGACAGGAGATTTAAACCGGTATCCTGCTGCTGGAGTAACATTGGGTCGTGCCTAAAACTCAGGATTTCAGAGAAGACCACTTGATGTGGAAAAGCACATTACCTCTTCGTTCTCTCTGCATTCTTCCTCCGCCACCAAAGAACATATCAAAAATGTCCATTGGTGAGCCAAATCCACCACCTCCCATTCCGCCTTCTTTGATGGCCTGCTCACCCCCCTTGTCATACAAGTCTCGCTTCTTCGCATCGGAAAGGACCTCATAGGCTTGGGAAATCTGTTTAAACTGTTAAAGGCACGGCCATTACTATACAAATCAGAACTGCAAAATACAATAGTAATAAACCAGAACACTAAAAGCAGCTGCCTGTGGTTCAATACATCCACAACATTACCACTTCAGGAAAAAATAAAAAAGCTGAATAAAAAAAAAAAATTATAATAATTTAAAAAGAAAAATCACATCCACATATTGGAAATAAAGAGCGGTAAAGGTCATAGGCAAAGGTGTTGTTCACCACCTGTATGGATAAAAGCATGGATCTTTATTTCAGTCTCCAGTCTACCCTACCTGTGTTGTTTTTAATGTCCCACTATAACGAGTGCCCTGGGATACTGAAATCATATAGAAACCTAGAATGTGTCCATCTAGTCTGCCCAATAATCTGAATCCTATGAATAGTCCCTGGCCCTATCTTATATGAAGGATAGCCTTATGCTTATCCCATCCATGTTTAAACTCCTTCACTGTATTTGCAGCTACCACTTCTGCAGGAAGGCTATTCCATGCATCCACTACTCTCTCAGTAAAGTAATACTTCCTGATGTTACTGCAGAAACCTTTGCCCCTCTAATTTAAAACTGTCCTCTTGTGGTAGTTTCTTCTTTTAAATATGCTCTCCTCCTTTACCGTGTTAATTCCCTTTATGTATTTAAAAGTCTATCATATCCCCTCTGTCTCTCTTTCTTCTAAGCTATACATGTTAATGTACTTGTACTTTAACCTTTCCTGGTAAGTTTTATCCTGCAATCCATGTACTAGTATAGTAGCTCTTCTCTGAACTCTAGATCAGGGGTCTCAAAATGGTTGTCCTCCAGATGTTGCAAAACTTCAACTCCCAGCATTTTTTGTAACAGCTTTGCAACATCTGGAGGGCCACCAGTTTAAGACCCCTGCTCTAGAGTATCTATCTTTCTGGAGATACAGGGGAGGTTTATCAAACCCTGCCCAGAGGAAAAGTTGCTGAGTTGCCCATAGCAACCAATCAGATCGCTTCTTTCATTTTTAACAAGGCCCCTGCAAAATGAAAGAAGCAATCTGATTGGGCAACTCATCAAAACCTATCCAGAGGAAAAGTTGCTGAGTCTCCCCCACGGCCTCCAGTACTGTGCACAATGCTCCAAGTGAGGTCCCACCAGTGTCCTGTACAGCGGCACTTCTCTCTTTCTACTGCTTATACCTCTCCCTATACACCCAAGCATTCTGCTAGTATTTCCTGCTGCTCTATTACATTGTCTCCAGATGTTGCAAAACTACAGCTCTGAGCATGCATGGAAAGTTAACAGCTGCCCAGGCATGCTGGGAGTTGTAGTTTTTGTAGCATCTGGTGGGCCACAGTTTGGAGACCACCGATTTCAAACTCTTCTACCCATGTTATAATTGTGTCAGTAGCCCCTGTAAGTATTCTGAGTGCATCTAATAGGTCTATATACACTGGACTCGAGAGAATTCCCTCCACCATGATGTACCTATAAGGTGAGGCTATACCAACCTTCTCCCCCTCATTGGGATTCTTGTCGGGATGGTATTTCAGTGCTAGTTTTCTATATGCCTTTTTGAGCTCATCCTGGGTGGCATTAGGTTTCACCCCTAGAACATCGTAGTACCCTGTTTCGACCACCATTTTTCTTCAGATTGCTTCAATCCTTACTGTAAAGACAAAACAATAAATAAAAATACAACCATTGGTTTCTTTTGTAAACAGCCAAAGCTGTAACATGTTCAGTCACAAGATGAACACCCTTAGGCTGGGTCCACACTACGTTTTGTCACATACGGGAGCGCATACAGCAGGGGGGAGCTAAAACCTCGCGCTCCCGTATGTGACCGTATGCGCTCCCGTATGTCATTCATTTCAATGAGCCGACCGGAATGAAACGTTCGGTCCGGTCGGCTCATTTTTGCGCCGTATGCGCTTTTACAACCGGACCTAAAACCGTGGTTGACCACAGTTTTAGGTCCGGTTGTAAAAGCGCATACGGCGCAAAAATGAGCCGACCGGACCGAACATTTCACTCCGGCCGGCTCATTGAAATGAATGGCATACGGGAGCGCATACGGTCACATACGGGAGCGCGAGGTTTTAGCTCCCCCTGCCGTATGCGCTCCCGTATGGGACAAAACGTAGTGTGGACCCAGCCTAAGACAGTTTCTCAACCATGGTTCCTCCAGCTGTTGCAAAACCAACTCCAGGCATGCTGGGAGTTGTAGTTTTGCAACAGCTGGAGGCACCTTGGTTGGGAAATACTGCCCTAAGGTATATACATCCAGACACCCCCCAGTGTCCTAGCACAGAACATACACCAGGTGTACCCAATAAACCACCAACTGTGTATTTAGTCCTTGTGCCTGGGTAGCAGTATGTACATGGGCAGACACCGCTGTGGACTGTGGTTTGGTCCCCCCAAGGACTGTTCTAAGAAGAAGCATCAGCCAATCACATCAACGATTTACGGGGGTATTTCCACATGCAAGGTCACATTCTAAGTTATACACTTTACAAATATAAACCACTTTCTAACTTGCCTCCTTTTCTTACTCCGGATATTCCTCTCACTTGGTGGTGGTCTTTAGGGACCACCGCTCAGCATAGCAAGGGGAGAGGGGTCACAAGGAACTCACTGCCCCCCCTGCCACCTTATCTGTTACCTCCTCACTAACTGCTCCAGGCACAGTACAAGCTGCATGTCAGTGAACGACATGATACTGTGGGGGAGGAGAGGTGACAGGTGGAGGGACACAAAACAACCTGTATCTAAGGGCTCGTTCACACATAAATTTATGCCCATTATGCAATCTGTTCCATACTTTTGCAAATTGCTGTAAAAGGATTCCATTAATGTCAATGGGATATTTTTACAGTCCTTTGTCACCCATTTGCTTCCTTTCCCGTTTTTTTTTTGTTGCCAGAGAAAAGATGCAGTATTTTTCCTCTGTTTACAGGGAGAGAAAAAAAAAAAAAAACTGATCCATTTGCGTCTTTACTTCAGTCTGTCTTAAAAGAAAGGTTGCTAAACCGCAATGGCGGGAGAAAAGCAGGACAGAAGATAACGGCAGAGTGAAATAAGCCCAACCCTTACATTCCTGCTAATAAATATAACAGTAATAATAATAAGCTGGAATGATATAACAAAATATACCACAGCAAACTGGTCACCACAAGCAATACTGACAATTTGTTATCAGAGCAAAGCATACGAATAGCTGTAATGGTGAAGATAACAAACTGACAGTTTCTAAGGGCAACCAGCCCACAGGGTATATACACAAGGAAGAAACTCCTTGTCCTGCGGTATTGGTGGTAACTGACTGGGCCCAGCTGCAATATCAGGAACATCCTGTGCACTGCGGTTTTTATTTTTTTTAAGAATTAGAAATTCTTTCCTTCTGTTAAACAAAAAAAAAAAAAAAAAAAAAAAAATTTATTATATATATATATATATATATATATATATATATATATATATATATATAAAAATAATTAGGTCTTATAAGGGATGTTAGAGAAGAGAAGGATTGGCCATGTTGGATTTTAACTGTGCAACCATGGAGATTGCCCCCCACCAGAGCAGCCTGACAGGGGGGGGGGGCTTCCTTCTCTCCCTATAACCACCCTGCAGTGTGGAGGGGTCAGGCCTATCTGTACAGCTGTTCCAGCACCCACAGCCCAGGTACTATAGCAGATCACCAGCAGGGGGAGCAAGCCACATGACACCCCCAGATACCCATCAGTTACTTTGGGCACAATCGGGGCCCCCTGCTGGCTGTTCTCATACATCACGTGTGGAATCAGGGAGTCACAAGGAGATATTTATAGCAGATTCCATTATCTATAGGTGAAATAAGAAATATGAGAGAGCCCCTCCCCCACGTTATAAGACTAGATGGGCTAGCGCCCCATGGAGCCGCAGTGAGGGAGGGGAAACGCCATCCCCTCCCCCACCACAGCGACCCTTGGAAACGTTCCCCTATTTCCCCCGCCAACGACTGTGGCTTTCGGTAAAAGGAAATAACGTGTGGGAGGGAACACGGTTACACAATGCCGATCCACGATACATCGAACCTAGTGTGCGACATTACAACAAAATCGGCACACGGAGGCCCGGTGAACAGTCCGCGCCACATTGGATGCCTCAGTACGGGACCTGTGAGATAACGGGGAGCGGCGGCAGCATTCACCTACCTGGCGTACGATTCCGCCGACCTTTCTCTTTCACCAGCAGCTTCTGGAAAGATCGAGCAAGAGAGCCGCATCCGGGACCTTAAGTGAAGGCGGGGCGGAGTGCTAGAGGCGTGACGTCAGGAACCCGGAACCGGCTCCCGCACTACGGCACCGCCCACATCGCCTTCGCACTCACAACTATGGCGGATGAAACGCAACGCATTACAAAGTGACGTTTGAAACGCAACGTCGACACGTACACGCTAATTAGCCAGCGCTGTGGTGTAGACGAGGCCACACCCCCTCTGTCTTCTGCTTCAGACTACTAGGTAAGAAATGGAGGAGCACGTGACTAACATGTCCTCGTGTAAGCGACTTTAGTGCAGGCTTCATATCTGCAATGGTTCTTATCCCCAGGGAGTCATGGTGACCTATTGGCGTACTAAGTGGTGGAGGTCAGCATTCCAGCTGTTCTTATTGGGTGTCTGTATACTGAAACTGGCAGACCAACAGAATCCGGAGAAAATTCTTTTCCACAGCATAGGGCAGTGTTTCCCAAGCAGGGTGCCTCCAGCTGTTGCAAAACTACAACTCCCAGCATGCCCGGACAGCCAAAGGCTGTCCGGGCATGCTGGGAGTTGTAGTTTTGCAACAGCTGGAGGCACCCTGCTTGGGAAACACTGTGATAGGGGATAAAAGCTGATCACACAGGGTCTGACTGCTGGGACATCACCCTTCCCTCCCCAATATCCAGAACGGGGGCCTCAGAGAGTCTGTACACGCTCCATTCTTTTGTATGTGAGCTTCTGAGATGCCTGAGAACAGCACTGACAATGGAACTCCGATTATGGTCCAGCCACGGGAACTCCTGGCAAATCCGTATCCTGACTGCAACGTCGTAGCGGTCAGGATACGGATTTGCCAGGAGTTCCATAGACTTACATGGGACTTTCTGCGAATCCATATCATGATGACTTTAATCTCAGGCAAGTCTTGGGCTGTAAAGTAACCTGGAGATTTTAGTTACGTTTACACGTCCGTATCATGCTGTAGATTTTCCACAGAATACTACGGACTTTTCTGCTGTAGATTTTCTAATGATAAGTCAATGATAAAATCTGCAGCAGAAAAAACCCCCGCAAACTATGCATACGTGAACGTACACAAGGTTGTAACTAGAAGCGGGTTTTCCATTTATTTCAATGGGTCCACTGGCAGCCTGCAAATCTGATGCTGTTGCGGGCTGTCCACGGACCCACACAAGTGAATGGTGAGTGCACGATTTTCACAAGTACAAGCATGTGAAAGCACCCTAAGGGTATGTTCACACGGGGAGATTACGTGCAGAATTTCCACAGCATATATACTGCAGAAAATCCTCAGTGGATTTTGCTACCATTGTCTTCAATAGGTCAGCAGAAAATCCGCAATAGAGGCAGAATTGCAGATTTTCCTTGGTAGCAAAATCGGCTGCGGATTTTCCGCAGAAAATACGCTGCAGAAATTCTGCAGGTAATCTGCCCATGTGAACGTACCCTAAAGGGGTATTCAGAGGTTAAGATAAAGGATCTACAGTGGTCACTCAACATACGATGGTAATTCGTTCCAAACGACCCATCGTTTGTCGAATCCATCGTATGTTGAGGGATTCGTGCAATGTAAAGTATAGGAAGCTGTACTCACCTGTCCCCGTCGCTCCGGACCAGGTCCTTACCGCTCCCGATGCTGTCCCGCTGCCCTGGCGTCTTCTTCGGGATCCTCCGGCTTCTTCCGCCTCGCTTTCTGGTGACCTTACTACGTTGGTGCGCCGGGACGCCGTGCGTAGTAACGTAATAACGACGCCGGAAAGCGAGGCCCGGACCCCGGAGAAGATGCAGAAGACGCCGGAGGATCGCAAAGTGGACCCGGAGCAGCGGGGATAGGTAAGCGAACCTGCCCTGTATGCTTAAACTGCTATCCGACAGCAGCTTAAGCATTTTGCCCTGTCAGATAGCAGTTAATGCGATGGCCCCGACATATAAAAGCATCGTATGTCTGAGAGGCCATCGTATGTCGATTTGATCATATGTCGGGACCATCGCATGTCGGGGGGTTACTGTATACCTAACCCAGTCCCCTGCAGCTCCTAGTTCTTTGACTTCTGATCTCCTAATCTTCTCCAGCTTGACCTGCCTGTCCAGCATGTCATTGGCTACAGCAGTGTCCTGTCTCAGTCAGTCTTTGCTGAATAGTAGAAGAGACAGGCGCTCCATAGAGTAGTAACATTGAGATCCCCTGGTGAGATAATAATATAAATAAATTGCTCACCCTGGGTGGTTGTGCAACTTCATACACAACAATGATATAAACATAGAATGATCCTAGGTCGACTGCTGCCCTCCGGTAGATATACGGCAATATCAGGGAAAGACTTCAAAGGAACCCAGGTCCACGGCGCTGAACGACCACAACATGTGAACCATGAAGGGAGTTTATTTGACCAATATGCAACGTGTTTCGCTGCGCATGCGCAGCTTCATCAGACATGACAGGTGAGGAATACAACGGACTTAAATAGGTAAAAAAACATTGACCCATTGATTAACAAAGCATAGATAGATAACCATCCTCCATACCTTTTCAATCATAGATCCATGCTGCGAGTCGCCGGGGGCCGTAACGGAGGGTAGGAACCGCGGCGAATAGCAGCATGTGACCTTGCACAAAATACAAAAAGACAAGCATTGCAATTGACATAAATAAATAGTATAAAACTAATAGTGAGCCGTGCTGCGGGTTGCCCGGGGAGATGGCAAATATAATAAAACACCGGATACACCGCAGCATTCGGCTCACATAGAATAAGACATATAACTATATGCACTATAAGATATTACTTACAGTGGAGGAAAATAATAAATATAAAGAAAAATATATATGTAAAAAATATATATCGCATGTATAGAGATAATAATAAGCATATACAATTAAGAAACATATATATCTATTACCGAAAATAATAATACATTATACAAAATAGTTTTAAAAAATTATAGGAAAGAACAAATAATAAAATTATCGAACATTTTCTATTGATTCATTAAGTCCCTGAGGGATTAAAGTTGCCAATTTAAAAATCCAGTAGAATTCACGATTTATTAATTTCTGGTAACGGTTAGGAGTAGTTATTGGAATAGTTTCTAAAATAGTAAGTTGTAGATGACATTATTATTATGTATTGTGGAAAAATGTGCATATATACTGTGTAGTAAAAAATAATTTTTTATGTTGGACCTATGTTTACACATATGTGATCGCACAGTTGGAATTGTGCGACCAACATATTGCAACTACAATACAAAAGATAGATAGCATACTGTGTGTCACAACTTACACTACATTCAATAGAAAATGTTCCATTAGTTTGGTTAGACTGGAACTTATATTTAGGGATACCGATCATAGAACAACATAGACAACGTGATCTCATACAGGGAAAACAGGCTAATAATGTTTTAGAAGAGATTGAGGTTTCCCTGTTATTATTGTTCAATCTATTCGGAGCTATCGTACTTTGCAAATTTCTAGACCTTCGAAATGTCACCCCTGGATTAGAGGGTATGACATTTTTCAGAATGGGGTCGCTACAAAGGATGGGCCAATGACGTTGCAAAATATTTTTGATTTCACTGGCCCGACAATTATAATTAGTAATAAAATTGTATTTGAATTTATTTAGATTTTTGGTATCTTTACCTTTTTGTTTTATTGTTGTAATTGTGTTGGTGTGTGGAGTGACTAATTGTACTTGTTTCTTATCCTTTACCTTTTGATATGCTTTCTTCAACAATTTTTGGGGATATCCCCTGGCTGAGAAGCGCTCCCTAAGGACAGCAGACTGTTGGTAAAAATCAATATCCGAAGTACAATTTTTTTCGTATTCTCAAATACTGCTCATAGGGAACGCTCCTCAGCCAAACGGGATAGTGGGCACTCTGCAAAAAACTATTGACTATAGACTTGAAATAAGTCCTGGTGGATATACCACCTGCCACCTTTAGAATTTCCAAATCTAGGAATTGAATGACGTCATCAGCAAAATTCAGTGAGAATTGTAATCCCCAGAAATTAGAGTTTAAAAATTCAACAAATTCCAATGCTTGCACATGGGTCCCAGTCCAAATGAAAAATAAATCGTCAATAAATCTACGGAAAAATTAAATGTGAGTGGAATAGAACAGGGACTGTGCTATGTGGAGCGCCTCAAACCTACCCATAAATAAATTTGCATAACTGGGGGCAAAGCGTGTCCCCATAGCACAGCCCCTGATCTGCCTGTAAATAATATCAGAAAAAGAGAAAACATTGTGCTCTAAAATAAAAAGTACAGACTGCAGAAGAAAATTGGCTTGATCCCTATTCATAAGGGGGTCTTTAAAAAGATATTCCTGCAGGGTCAGTAATCCTAAATTGGTACTAATGTTGGAATACAGAGAACTAACATCAAGTGTTCAAAAAGAAAAAGAAGGTGGTAATGAAATATTGTTAAGTTCAAAAATTCATTGTGTAGAATCTTTAACCCCTTAACGACGCAGGACGTATATTTACGTCCTGCGCCGGCTCCCGCGACATTGCGTCGGTCCCGGCGCTCATCAATGGCCGGGACCCGCGGCTAATACCACACATCGCTGATTGCGGCAATGTGCGGTATTAACCCTTTAGAAGCGGCGATCAAAGCTGACCGCCGCTTCTAAAGTGAAAGTAAAACTATCCCGGCTAGTCAGTCGGGCTGTTCGGGACCGCCGCGGTGAAATTACACCGCGGCGTCCCGAACAGCTTACAGGACAACGGGAGGGCCCTTACCTGCCTCCTCGGTGTCTGATCGACGAATGACTGCTCCGTGCCTGAGATCCAGGCAGGAGCAGTCAAGCGCCGATAACACTGATCACAGGCGTGTTAATACACGCCAGTGATCAGCATAGGAGATAAGTGTGTGCAGTGTTATAGGTCCCTATGGGACCTATAACACTGCAAAAGAAAAAGTAAAAAGTGTTAATAAAGGTCATTTAACCCCTTCCCTAATAAAAGTTTGAATCACCCCCCTTTTCCCATAAAAAAATAAAAGTGTAAATAAAAAAAATAAACATGTGGTATCACCGCGTGCGTAAATGTCCGAACTATAAAAATATATCATTAATTAAACTGCACGATCAATGGCGTGCGCGCAAAAAAATTCCAAAGTCCAAAAAAGCGTATTTTTGGTCACTTTTTATCCCCCAAAAATTTAAAATTATTCATTAAAAAGTGATCAAAAAATCTGATCAAAACAAAAATGTTACCGATAAAAACTTCAGACCACGGCGCAAAAAATGTAATTTTTACCGAAATATGCACTGCGTAGAAACGGAAGCCCCCAAAAGTTACAAAATGGCGTTTTTTCTTTGATTTTGTCGCACAATTATTATTTTTTTTCCGTTTCGCCGTGAATTTTTGGGTAAAATGACTAAAGTCACTGCAAAGTAGACTTGGTGAAGCCAAAAATAAGCCATAATATGGATTTTTAGGCGGAAAATTTAAAGGGTTATGATTTTTAAAAGATAAGGAGGAAAAAACGAAAGTGCAAAAACTGAAAAACCCTGAGTCCTTAAGGGGTTAAGATGTGAAGGTAATTCCAAAACATAAAGAAAGAAATCTACATAATGAGAGAGATTTGCAGTGATAGAAGAAACGCCCAAAATAATAGGACGACCCGGTGGCTTAATAGAGCATTTGTGTAGTTTAGGAAGATAATAAAAATGTGGTAAAGAATAATGTTTAACAGTAAGGTAAAGGATAAGAAACAAGTACAATTAGTCACTCCACACACCAACACAATTACAACACTAAAACAAAAAGGTAAAGATACCAAAAATCTAAATAAATTCAAATACAATTTTATTACTAATTATAATTGTCGGGCCAGTGAAATCAAAAATATTTTGCAACGTCATTGGCCCATCCTTTGTAGCGACCCCATTCTGAAAAATGTCATACCCTCTAATCCAGGGGTGACATTTCGAAGGTCTAGAAATTTGCAAAGTACGATAGCTCCGAATAGATTGAACAATAATAACAGGGAAACCTCAATCTCTTCTAAAACATTATTAGGCTGTTTTCCCTGTAAGAGATCACGTTGTCTATGTTGTTCTATGATCGGTATCCCTAAATAGAAGTTCCAGTCTAACCAAACTAATGGAACATTTTCTATTGAATGTAGTGTAAGTTGTGACACACAGTATGCTATCTATCTTTTGTATTGTAGTTGCAATATGTTGGTCGCACAATTCAAACTGTGCGATCACATATGTGTAAACATAGGTCCAACATAAAAAATTTTTTTTTACTACACAGTATATCTGCACATTTTTCCACAATACATAATAATAATGTCATCTACAACTTACTATTTTAGAAACTATTCCAATAACTACTCCTAACCGTTACCAGAAATTAATAAATCGTGAATCCTACTGGATTTTTAAATTGGCAACTTTAATCCCTCAGGGACTTAATGAATCAATAGAAAATGTTCGCTAATTTTATTTGTTCTTTCCTATAATTTTTTTAAAACTATTTTGTATAATATATTATTATTTTCGGTAATAGATATATATGTTTCTTAATTGTATATGTTTATTATTTCTATACATGCGATATATATTTTTTTTACATATATATTTTTCTTTATATTTATTATTTTCCTCCACTGTAAGTAATATCTTATAGTGCATATAGTTATATGTCTTATTCTATGTGAGCCGAATGCTGCGGTGTATTCAGTTTTTTATTATATTTGCCATCTCCCCGGGCAGCAGGGCTCACTATTAGTTTTATACTATTTATTTATGTCAATTGCAATGCTTGTCTTTTTGTATCCTGTGCAAGGTCACATGCTGCTATTTGCCGCGGTTCCTACCCTCCGTTACGGCCCCCGGCGACTCGCAGCATGGATCTATGATTGAAAAGGTATGGGGGATGGTTATCTATCTATGCTTTGTTAATCAATGGGTTAATGTTTTTTACCTATTTAAGTCCGTTGTATTCCTCACCTGTCATGCCTGATGAAGCTGCACATGCGCAGCGCAACGCGTTGCATATTGGTCAAATAAACTCCCTTTTATGGTTCACATGTTGTGGTCATTCAGCGCCGTGGAGCCGGGTTCCTTTGAAGTCTTTGCTCAAAAGTAGCTACAAACAGGGAGCAGCAGGTGACTGAAAGTCCCAAGACCTGGAATTGCGAGGTACCAGGGTAGGTAAGTATTCTTTATTTTAGCAACCCCCAGGAACATATGAAAACATTTTTAAATGGGCACTGTCAGATCCAAAAACTTCGTAAATGTTGTTATTGATGAATATGTAAGACCTTTTTGAATTTTTAATAAAGAAAACAGCTACGGAAAATCCCACCCCTAGGGGTCCTCATACCAACTGGGGCACTAACCAATCCTTCAGCAGCATCAGGCTCGTCCATGAGTCATGGACAAGTGATGACTCGTGGACAAGGCTGCATGAGCAGCACACCAATCACCTCCCACCACCACAAGGGAGGGACACACCCCCTTCCCCTGAGAGGATATCTAACACTGCGAGCTAATGAAAAGAAGGATTTTTATAATAAATATAGATAATAGAGGCATAAATATTAGATGTACCGTATATACTCGAGTATAAGCCGACCCGAGTATAAGCCGAGACCCCTAATTTCAACCCAAAATCCCAGGAAAAGTTATTGACTCGAGTATAAGCCTAGGGTGGGAAATACATCATCCCCCCCCTGTCATCATCCAGACCCGTCATTAACATCCTCATCATCATCCCCTTGTCATCATCCCACACATCCCCCCCCCTTCATCATCCCCTTATCATCCCACACATCCCCCCTTCATCATCCCGCACATCCCCCCTTCATCATCCCCTTATCCCACACATCCCCCCTTCATCATCCCCTTGTCATCATCCCACACCCCCCCCCCCCCTTCATCATCCTCTTCTCATCATTCGCCCTCAGTGGTCTTCAACCTCCGGAGATCCGCAGGTTGAAGACCACTGCGGCCTTCGACATCATCCAGCCCCCTCTCACCCCCCTTTAGTTCTGAGTACTCACCTCCGCTCGGCGCTGGTCCGGTCCTGCAGGGCTGTCCGGTGAGGAGGTGGTCCGGGCTGCTATCTTCACCAGGGGCGCCTCTTCTCCGCGCTTCCGGCCCGGAATAGAGGCGTTGCCTTGACAACGACGCAGAAGTACGTTGGCAATGAACGCACCTCTGCGTCGTTGTCAAGGCAACGTGACTATTCTGAGGCCGGGCCCGAAGCGTTTAGAAGAGGCCTCCACGGTGAAGATAGCAGCCCGGAACCACTATCCCACCGGACCACCTCCTCACCGGACAGCCCTGCAGCACCGGACCAGCGCCGAGCGGAGGTGAGTACTCAGAACTAAAGGGGGGTGAGAGGGGGCTGGATGATGTCGAAGGCCGCAGTGGTCTTCAACCTGCGGACCTCCGGAGGTTTCAAAACTACAGCTCACAGCAAGCCCGGACAGCCGATGGCTGCCCGGGCTTGCTGGGAGTTGTAGTTTTGAAACATCTGGAGGTCCGCAGGTTGAAGACCACTGCGGGTGGGGGAGTTCACTCGAGTATAAGCCGAGGGGGGTGTTTTCAGCACGAAAAATCGTGCTGAAAAACTCGGCTTATACTCGAGTATATACGGTACATGGATTAGGTAGTCAGTAACATATAAAAATGTTTTTTTGGGGGGGGGATCTGACAGGTACCTTCAAGACACAACAGCATTGTTTTTGCTTTTTTTATCCCTTCCATTCCTCTCCAAGAAGTAACTTTTTATGTTTTTACATACATATTTTATATCTAAAATATTTTTATAACCATATGAGGCTTGTTTTTAGCAGGGCAAGCTGCGTTTTTTGAATGGCTCCATTAAATTTACAAAATAATGTATTTTTTTAGATAATGGAAATCAGCCTTCGTTTGGAGTGCATGCACACCACGTCTTAGCATTTCTCCTGCCGGGTCTGGTCATGTGAAGAAGACTTTGATCTTGCCGCCGACTGTGACTCCTGCAGTTGCTCAAAAGCTGTAGTCAGCACACCCAGCATGATTGGCTGAGCCGTACAGACCCTCTGCCTACTATTTGTTGTGAGGGATGGTGTGCTGTAGCTCAGGGACTCAGTATTTTGCAGGATCTCGGTGACAGGGATACAGTCTTTCACAGTTTTCTTCACCTCGGCTCTGCTCGCCGCTACCTCGCACCCCACCCGCACACATCCTTCATACTTTCTACAGCAGCCAGGTTCTATTCTGTAGTAAATGTGAATTTATAAAATCAGTAAACGATAAAATTGAAAAACAAGGCTCTCAGGGTATGTTAGTGTATTTTATACAGCAGACTGTTCAGTCGATGTGACGCTTTCTTGGCCATTGACTTTGACTGAACATTTTTGTTAAACTGTTTTATTTCTACATCTGGGGTAAAGATTGACAGCAGAGATATGGACATCCAAACCAATACTACAATGTGTGATTTCTTTCTCAGGACCACAATGCTGGATTGTTGGTTAGTAAGTAAAGAAAATACAGGCCGTAGAATCAAACTGCCTCATGCTGAGCCGGTATTGGTTGGACGAGGCCCTGAGACTCAAATAGTGGACAAGAAATGTTCCCGGCATCAAGGTAACAATACACTTTCTAATTATTATTATTATTTTTTTTTAAATTGTTAATAATATGTTTGCGGTTACTGTACACCTGTCTTTTAGTTCTGTTTATGTGCTGAAAAGCTTAAAAGGACTATAAGCTAGGGATCGACCGATTATCGGTTTGGACTGTATTATCGACCGATATTCACGATTTTGGACGTTATCGGTATCGGCAATTACCTTGCTGATAATCCCCGCCCCCTGCACCGCACCGCCCCTCTGCACCACCACCCCCCCCACCGCCCGCGGCCAGAGACGGCCGCTGCCCCATTGCCTCCCCCATCCCCGGTTTTATAATTACCTGTTCCCGGGGTCCGCACTACTTCTGGCTCCTGCGCTGTCCTGCGTTACGCTGTGCACTGCGCAGTGACGGGTGACGTCCTCAACGCGACGTCACTGTCAGTGCGCACAGTGACCGCTCAGGATGCCGCCGAAGCCAGAAGTAACACGGACCCCGGGAACAGGTAATTATAAAACCAGGGATGGGGGAGGCAATGGGGCAGCGGTGTGGTGGGGGGGGCGCTGCGGTGAGACCACTGGGGATCCAACCACTGGGACCTCCACCATTGACCCCCCTTCCCCCTGTACTCCGCCCCTAAACACCTTATCCCCCAGGACAGTGGTCTCCAACCTGCGTACCTCCCATATATTGCAAAACTACAACTCCCATAATGCCCGGACAGCCGTTGGCATGCTGGGAGTTGTAGTTTTACAACATCTGGAGGCCTGCTGGTTGGAGACCACTGCCCTGGTGGTGGGGGGGGGGTATGACTCAGGAGGACCCCAGGACGGGCAGGGGGAGAGAAGCGGGTGGCAGCGGCGGTCTCTGGCCCTGCAAAAGCCGCTGCAGTTCATTGATTTAAAGCGCCCGCTTTAAATCAATGAACTGCAGCCGCTTCTTCGTAATGGCCACGCCACCTCAATGCAAGTCAATGGGAGGGGGCGTGACACCATCACGCCCCCTCCCATAGACTTGCATTGAGGGGGCGTGGTCATGACATGAGGGGCATGGCTGACCCCCGCAGCGCAAAAACAGTGATCAGAACATTTTAGTTCCGAACGCTGACCAATGGTGTACCCCTTTTAAGGGTTGAATGTTTGACCCCAATGGAGAAGGCTGAATTGCATAGTTTATTTTTTCTAGCTTGTACTTACCCAGAAGTCACTAATATGATCATATTATTACTAAGTGATTTTATATAGATTTTTGCAATGCATTTAATAAACCTTCTGTTGTAGGAAAAATGTGTTAGTGCTTGTGCTGTATTCTATATATCCTTTTGGTGCAATAATCTGTATTTTATTATTTTTAAATAAAAAAATGATCAAAGGCACAAAAGTAAAAAAAAAAAATAAATACACTTGTTTTTTTGCAATGTTTAACATTCTTCAATTGTCATAATCGCAGCTTTTTATTTTTGCTTTCATAGTGCAGTTGATGTCGGATTGCAACAAAGGCTATGTGAAGGTCAGACAGGTAGGTTTTTCTTGTCGGTTTGGATATTATAATGAACATTAATATAGTATGTAGACTCAATTGTGTGCTATTTCTGATTTCCTAAGAAAGGGTGCTGGACACACCTGAGAGGTTCAGAAATAGTACGACATTGACTGCTTTGGTTGCAAGAAGCCTCAAACACAAGTACTGATGTCAGTTAAACACAGTTGGACAATTTTATAATGTATACGTTCTTGGCAAAAAAAAAAAAATATCTTGTAGTATGCCTCTTATCTGCCAATCTGGATTTTCAATATTTTCATTTGTGGAAGAGTCAGGTATAACACTGAGGTCTCCTAGGACTGAGTCCAAATTGTCCATTTGGTTAGATTTGGATTACGACAAATTATACTGTAGATTTACTCATTAGGGCCTGAGACCAGTGAGGACAGGGATGAGCTACTAGGTGCAGGAGAGGCAGAGAGCCTGCAGCACGTATAGGATTATGAGAAAAGGTAGGCTAACGCATACTGGTCCAGCATGTGGCCTAAATTGGTGACTGGTTTTACAGTGGTTCTATCTATCAGCAGCCATCCCGGCATATCGCCCAGGGGGGTCCTGAGAATGCCCCCCTTGTCGGTGATCGCCGTGATTCACAGCTTTTCCGGGCTGATCGGGTCTCTGGTGACCCGATCGCCTGGAAAATAGGGATGATCGGAGCCCCGATCATCCTAAAGGATAGGAGCGAGGTGGCAGGTGCCCCTGCCACCTCCTCCTATCCCCTGCGATTTATCGGTCAGGACTGACTGAGGGGGGGGGGGGGGGGGGGGGTTAATAGTGAGATCCCCCACTCTGTCCACCCCTGGAGGTCCAAGGAGAGCGGGGGAAGATGCGGAGATGGCTGCTGGCCGTTGAAGAAGGGGGACCAGTGGCAGGGAGGATCGGCGGCAGAGACAGAGACAGCAGTGAAGATCTGGTAAGTGATCTTCTGTGCTGCCTTGTAGTTTTACAACTACAGCTCCCAGCATGCCCAGACAGCCAAAGGCTCTGTGTAGTGGTCTCCAAACTGTGCACTTCCAGATGTTGCAAAACTACAACTCCCAGCATGCCAAGACTGTCAAGGCATGCTGAGCATTGTAGTGCTGCAACATCTGAAGGGCCAGATGTTGCAAAACTACAACTCCCAGCATGCACTGACAGACCATGTATGCTGGGAGTTGTAGTTTTGCAACAGCTGGAGTTACACTGGTGCAGAAACACTGCGGTAGTCTGTTAACTAACTTAGTGTTTCCCAACCAGTGTGCCTTTAGCTGTTGCATAACTACAACTACCAGCATGCACGGTCTGTCAGTGCAAGCTGGGAGTTGTAGTTTTACAGCAGTTGAAGGTTAGCTGCCCCCCCCCCCCCCCCCATGTGAATGTACAGGGTACAGTTACACAGGTGGTGGTATCCTGCTTTAAGTTTGAGCAAATTTTCCGCCACAGCTCAAACTCCCAGCGGAAAACTCACTGTGAAACCCACGCCCGTGTGACTGTACCCTAAAAACACTACACAACACAAACTAAAGGGTAAAACACTAAATATAGACACCCTTACACTGTCTTCCCCCCCCCCCCCCATAAAAGTTAAAAACATCTCATACGGCAGTGTTTCCAAAACGGAGCCTCCAGCTGTTGCAAAATAACTCCCAGTATTGCCGGAAAGCCAGGCATGTTGGGAGGCACCCTGTTTGGGGAACACTGCCATAGGGTATTTTGGCAGCGGAGGCAAGCACTATGATTGCATTGGGGTCCACCCCTATGCAAATCTCTAATTTAGGTCTCAAATGCACATGGCACTCTCTCACTTCGGAGCCCTGTTGTATTTCAAGGCAACAGTTTAGGGCCACATATGGGGTATTTCTGTACTCGTGAGAAATTACGTTACAAATTTCTTTTTTTTTTCTTCTCCTTTTACCCTTTATGAAAAGGTAAAGTTGGGGTCTACACCAGCATGTTAGTGTAAAAAATTAAAATTTTTCACTTCGTCCACTCACGACAGCACCACATTAGATTGCCCCCTATCTGCATAGGAACAGGAAGCACAAGAAAGGTTAAAAGGCCCCTCCCTCCATACTCCCTCAGTGTTTCCTGTTCCTACGGAGCAGGGGTGCAGAGAGGTCTGTACCTTTTCCTGGTGGGCTGTGTATAGTGGAATTCAGGCGAGGTCGCTTCGGCTTCCCTCTCTACTTCCCCGGTACCGGGTCGTGGCCTGCTGGTGAGGCGCCTCTCCGGTCCCGAATTCGGTCCCCTGCGGCGCTCCAGGAGTTAATGCAGAGGATCTAGTTCTTTGGCCGGCCTCGGGTGCCCTGGTTCCCCTGGCCGCTTCGGGGTTCTGGCGGTGGCCTTGTACTCGTGCGGGTGACGCTGTGCACGCGCGTACGTCTCCTGCGATTGGCCGGAGCCCGAAATTCCTGCCTGATTCGGCGGCCCGATGGCGGCGCTGATTCGGGAGGCGGGCGCCAATTTTGAAAGCCCTGGGCAAGCCCAGGTCTATACAACATCCTCTGGACACCATGGATAGTTTCGGTCACTGCCCGCTCTGCATCTCTGGAGCGCACAGGACCCGGCAACCCAGTGAGTAGCTGACCCATTGTGGGTACACTTATTTCTTTTGGGTAGAGTATTGTTTTAATAATCCCCTGTTCTTGTGGGTTCCCTTCTCTCCTTTTTGGGAGACAAGTAGGCCACAGAGAAATCTAAGGATAAAGAATCCAAAGTTAACCATAAAATTAAAATAAAAAAAAAATAAAAAAAAATGTGGTTGGTGCTTTTATACGGCATAAAGGATATAATAAGCCCCTATGTAAAGCCTGTATGTTAAGGTAATTCAGCAGGAATCCCCGTCTTTTTTGGAGGAACTTAGTTTCTTTTATTAAATCTGAAGTTCAAACTTCTGTTGCTGCAGATCTGTCAAAAGCTCAGTTGATCCATCTCCACTGGTTGATCCATTCCATATGTCGGATCTTTCCTCTTTTTTGGATCCTCCTCTGTTAAAGATGAAAAAACACTGTTTTATTAACTCTGATTTAGATTCTGAGGTTGACACTTTTTTTCTGTGGGTTCCAATTCTTAAGAAGAAAGTGAAGTCATTTAACCTTGTACTCGGAGGAATGATAAAAGATATTGTTA
Source organism: Hyla sarda (assembly GCF_029499605.1). Lineage (NCBI taxonomy): Eukaryota > Metazoa > Chordata > Amphibia > Anura > Hylidae > Hyla > Hyla sarda. The sequence goes on along the minus strand of NC_079189.1, from coordinate 243,398,768 downwards.
CTCCTCTGAGGACATGGAAACTCTAGTTAAAGGGGTATTCAAGGAAAAAACTTTTTAATAAATATATATATATATATATATATATATATATAATTAATCTCTCTCTATATCTATATCCTTTTTTTTTTTTTTTTTATATCAACTGGCTCCAGAAAGTGAAACAGATTTGTAAATTACTTTTATAAAAAAAAATCTTAATTCTTTCAATAATTATCAGCTGCTGAAGTTGAGTTGTTCTTTTCTGTCTGGCAACAGCTGATATCTCTGCTTGTCTCGGGAACTGCACAGAGTAAAATAGGTTTGCTATGGTGATTTGCTTCTACTCTGGACAGCTCCCGAGACACGTGTCATCAGAGAGCACTTAGACAGAAAAAAACTACTCAACTTCAGCAGCTCATAAGTACTGAAAGGATTAAGATTTTTTAAATAGAAGTAATTTACAAATCTGTTTAACTTCCTTTTTTCCTTTATACTTTTATTTTAAATGAATTACACATACAACATAAGAAACAAAACAACAGTTAAGAGATGTAAGGCATGACTAAGTAAACACAACTTATAAACACATATGGACTCCCGCCTTCCCCCTCCCAGCTGCTAATCTCTAATCAAATGATATCATCTTTACACTTCAATCATCCGCCAATAAGGGCGGATATCTTAAACTAATAAACAGTGCTCGAAGTTTTGTTTCTTACTACCCCTCTCTATAGATTATCCTCATAGAGATCTGTATATCCACTGCTATCTCCCCCTCCCCCCCCACTACCCTCCATCTCCAAACCCCCTACAAAAAAAAAATTATAATAATAATTTCTCCATCCCGCCTTCCACCCCGTCTCCGTCCCCATCCTGTCTACCTAACGTATGCCTCAAGGTCTTCAGACTCAAATAATTGCATCCATGGGGCCCATGTTGCATAAAAATTACTATGAGTTTCATCCACTTTATTGAACCATCATTTCAAGGTTGGAGGATCTTCCTGCCTCCACAAGGCAGGAATGCAATTTCGGGCAGATTGGACCAAAGTACTTAATAAAGAGTATTTACATTCTTGCATAGGTATTTCATGATGTTTTAATAGAAAAAAGGCTGCGTCTGATGGAACCGTGGGCCCAGTCACTCTTCCCAATACTTCCTGGACTTGCTGCCAGAAATGTGTAAGTTTTGGGCATGACCAAAATATATGCAAAATTGATCCATCTCCTGATCTACAACGCCAACAAATATTTGAATTGTTTGCATTTATTCTGTGCAGTACCTTGGGCACCCGGTACCATCTTGACATTACCTTATAATTAGCTTCCTGCAATGTTGTACAGATAGTAGAACCATGCGCCAGTTTGAAAATCTTAACCCACTGTTCTTGGTTTAGCTGTATCTTTAGATCTCTTTCCCATTTTGCCGTGTACATGGGAAGAGAGTCTGCCATTTCTCCTGTCCAGTTTATAAATTACAGAAAGGGTGTGGCGTATCCCCTCTTTCCTGGCACATAATTCTTCAAAAGTTGTAATTTGGTCCCGATAGAACCCTATATCTGGTTGTTGAGCCAAAAAATGTTTAAGCTGCATAGAGCGCCAAAAACCCAATGGACAGGGTTCGCTAATTTTTATTACATCTATCCAACCCATATTCTCTGACTCTTCTCGTAAATGACATACCCTATATCTGTCATTGGCAATCCAGCGAGAGAAAACTAAATCATTCAATCCTGGAGGAAAGGCCGGATTGCCTATTATCGGTACCATGCATGAATTTTGAGGAAGGAAATATTTGCGTACTTTTTTGTCATTACAAACTTTCAGCGTCGCGCCAATGGTAGGATGTTGCCATACTTCTTTATTCTTTAAGGCATGACACCAAGGGAGGCATTTAAGCGGGATTGAAGTTATACTCTGTTCTATTTTAACCCATGCTTTCTGAACATCGGTCCTACACCAATCCACTACTCTTGATAACATGGAAGCAATATAGTATCCTCTCAGATCGGGAATGCCCAGTCCTCCTTTATCTTTCGGATAGCTTAATAACGTTCTTTTCAGTCTAGGTTTTTTCCTGCCCCAGATAAATTCATACTGAACCGTTTGCATGTTTTAAAAAAAAAAAGATTGTGGGATTGTTATTGGTAAGCACTGAAATAGATAAAGTTTCTTGGAAGGATGGACATTTTAAAAAGAGCACATCTGCCGAACCATGAAAATAGTTTTCCTGACCATTGTTGACATAATTCCTGGGTTAAATTTATTAATGGTACGTAGTTTAGTTTGTATATTTTATTAACTTCTGCTGGTATCCAGACTCCTAAAAGTTTAATAGCTTGTTTAGCCCATTTGAAGTTAAATAACCCCTGTATATGATCACTCTCTTCTTCTTTCGGAAGTGTAATATTGCTTCGGATTTCCCGTAATTAATTTTAAAATTTGACAGACGTGCGTATATGTCAAATTCCCGTAACAATATAGGTAATGAAATTAAAGGATTAGTGATATAGAAAATGAGATTGTCTGCGTATGCACCTACTTTATGATTAATCTTTTGTATAGGGAGCCCTGTCAAATCTTTATTAGCTCTCACCCTGCACAGAAAAGATTCTATAACTTAAATAAATATTAACGGTGACAGTGGACAGCCCTGTCTTGTCCCATTTTTTTATGGTAAATTCATCTGATAAAATACCATTCACTCGCACTTTTGCTGTTGGACACCTATATAACCCCATCACCCACTTCAGGAATTTTTCCCGTATGCCCACATGTATTAATGATTCTTCCATAAATGTCCAGTTCACGCGGTCGAAAGCTTTTTCCGCATCTGTGGATAGCAAAAGTAATGGTATTTTATTCGACCGGGCGAACTGCACAAGATTTATGGTACAAGTCGTATTATCTTTGGCCTCTTTCCCTGCCGTAAAACCTACCTGATCTGAATGAATAATCCTGCCCATCACACGAGCCAACCTACCTGCCAGTATCTTCGCCAATAATTTCAAATCTGTGTTCAACAGCGAGATCGGGCGGTAGCTCATGCAATGAGCAGGATCCTTCCCTTCTTTTGGGATCACTGAGATGTGGGCTCTTGTCGAATCTTTCAAAAGATTATGGCCTTGAGAGATAGAGTTGAAAGTTTTTAAAAGGGCAGGTCTCACAACCTCTCCTAACTGCTTATAATATCCTAATGACAGCCCATCAGGACCTGGGGCTTTAAATTTGTGAGACTGTTTAATCGCCTGCTCTAACTCTTCCTCAGTTATATCCTCTTCAAGACCAATAACCTCCTCATCTTTTAATTTGGGGAGTCCTGAGTTTATTATATAATCTTTAACTTTCGAGCGAAATTTTTTGCATTGTGTTGTTGGATTATTGGAGTCTATATTATATAAACTTATAATATTCTTTAAATGCTTCAGCAATTTCTATAGGTCTATAAGTCATTTTCTGCAAATCCTGCTTTATTTTAGCTACATATGTCTGCTGTTGCTGTGCCTTTAGACATTTCTGCAAGTGTTTTACCTATTTTATTACTGAACTCGTAGCCTCGGCTTCTACAGTTCAGCAATTTCTTTTTTGCATCCTCACACAGTAATTGCCTTAATTCCTCCCGTTTTTTTATTGTGGTTAAGAAAGTTTCCAAATCTGTTTGATGTTTATGAGATATTTCTAAAGCTCTTAGTTCTTCTAATAATTGGTCTATTTTTTTGAGTTCTCTCTTTTTTTTTATCTGGTTCCGTGTTTCACCAATATGCCCCTTGAAACACATTTGTGTGCCTCCCAGACCACAATTGGTGACATCTCTTGTGTACTGTTTAATTTAAAATAGTTGTCTAGATCTGGAATCAGATCTTTTTTTGTCACTTCATCCTGTAATAATAAGGGGTTTAGCCGCCAGTTCCATTGTCTGGGGGCTAAAGATGGCAATTTGATACGTATCTTAATCAGTGCATGATCCGCTAAAATAATATTATCGATCCCAGTGGAACAAAGCGAGTCCAGATCCTGCTGTTTTTAACATCAGATAATCTATTCTGGAATATGAGTCATGTGCTGAAGAATAACAAGATTAATCGCGTTTGTTTGGATTTTGGACTCGCCAGGCATCCACTAGCTGCTGCTCGTGGAGTGCTTTTTTACATCGTCTAAGTTCTGTCAACCGCATATAAGATATTCCTTTAGATGTATCTAACTGTGGCTCTATGGCAAAATTAAAATCTCCGCCTAACACCAATAACCCTTCTGAAAAATTCTCTAATTTCTTTAAGATCTGAATCAAAGCCGAGCTCTGTTTTATATTAGGAAGATATATGGATGCGAAAGTCAGTTTCCGATTCGCGATTGTACCCTTCACAAATATATATCTACCTTCGCTATCTGCATGAGAGTCCACGAATACCCAGGGAACATTGTGTGATATAAGGATACTCGATCCTTTGGATTTGGGGTTGTCAGTGTAGCTATGATATCCAAATCCAGGGGTGTGGAAATAAAAAAAATAAAAAAAAAACTACTTGTCCAAGGGACTAAAGTGGAACACAATCTACTTGTACTTCAAGAAAATCCACTTGTCCTGGTAGATAAAATAATTTCCACCAAAATAGTACGATTCACCCCACTAGACCACCAGGGATGGATATAAGATCCTTTAGACACTGCTGTCAACTTAGACAGCGATGACCTAATGGATTAATAGCGGCCACAGTGATCGCAGTATGCCAGACTATTAGCGGCGGGAGAGCTGTAGCTCCTCTTACACCCGAGCCAAGCCCAGAAAAGTCTAGATGTAACTTTTTGATCACCATAAAACATTTCTAATATGAAGTGACCAAAAATGAGCAATTCTGGACTATTATTTACATTTACACCGTTCACCGTACAGTTTAATTAACATTATATTTTAATAGTCTGGACATTTCCACATGCAGCGATACCACTTATGTTTATTTTTGTACATTATTTTTATTTAAAGAAAATTGGAAACTTTTATTAGGAAAGGGGCTTATTCACATATATAGGCACTTTTTAAAATATTTTAATCACTATTTTTCAGTCTTCATAGGGACTTATGTGTTACTGGGGGGGGGGGGGGGGGGGGGTTCTGCTTCTCCAGTTTATATGCTGCATTTTGTGCCAGAAAATGCTGGATGTTGCATTTAGTTACTAGATAACTACAACTCCCAGCATGCCCTGATACAGCCTATGGTTGTGTGGGTGTTGCAGCATGTTGCACTGTATAGTAGTACAGTTAAGGTTAGTGTGTAACATGCTGGGAGTTGTAGTTTTGGTTTGTGTCAGCTGCAGAGCCATAGTCTGTGTCAAGGAATACTGGGAATTACAGTTAGTAACTACAACTCCCAGCATGCCCTGATGCAGCCTATGGCTCTGCAGCTGACCCGAACCAAAACTACAACTCCCAGCATGTTACACTTTATAGTTCTACAGATTAGGTTATTGTCTAACATGCTGGGAGTTGTAGTTTTGGTTCGGGCGTGTTTGTGTGCATCCGTGGGGCTCTTGGTCGTCGGGTGAGTATGAAGGGGGTGCAATTCAGTGCGGAGGCCAGAAGACACTAAAAATTTAGATGGCACAACTGGCGGCGGCGGCAGTGCCCCCCCCCACATCATACATTACATACACACATCACACAAACACTCACACCATACATACACACGCCGCTGCCCCCCACATCATATACATACACACATCACACTTAGACAGACATCACACACACATCATACATATATACACACACATCACACACACTCACACCATACATATACATCATACATATGCACACATCATACATACACCCACCGCTGCACCCCCACATCATACATCACATGCATACACACAAACTTAGACAGACATCATACACACATTATACATTACACACACATCACACACAGACATTATACACATTATACATTACATACACATCACATACACAGACATCATACACACATTATACATTACATACACATCACACAGACAGACATCATACATTACATACACAGACAGACATCATCCACACATTATACATTACATACACATCACACATAGACAGACATCATACACACATCATACATTACATACACACATCCACACCATACATATACATCATACATATGCACACATCATACATACACCCACCGCTGCCCCTCCCCACATCATACATCACATGCATACACACAAACTTAGACAGACATCATACACACATCATACATTACATAGACATCACACATAGACAGACATCATACACACATTATACATTACATACACATCACACAGACATCATACACACATTATACATCACACATAGACATCATACACACATCATACATCACACACACATAGACAGACATCACACACACATCATACATTACATGCACATCACACATAGACAGACATCACATACACACATTATACATTACATACACATCACACATAGACATCATACACACATTATACATTACATACACATCACACATAGACATCATACACACATTATACATTACATACACATCACACACAGACATCATACACACATTATACATTATACACACATCACACATAGACATCATACACACATCACACATACACTCACACCATACATATGCACACATCATACATACACCCGCCGCTGCCCCCCCACATCATACATCACATGCATACACACAAACTTAGACAGACATCATACACACATTATACATTACATAGACATCATACACACATTATACATTACACACACATCACACAGACAGACATCATACACACATTATCCATTACATACACATCACACATTATACATTACATAGACATCATACACACATTATACATTACACACACATCACACACAGACAGACATCATACACATTATACATTACACACACATCACACACAGACAGACATCATACACACATTATATACACATCACACATAGACATCATACACACAGTATACATTACACACACATCACACACAGACAGTATACATTACATACACATCACACTTAGACATCATACACACATTATACATTACACACACATCACACATACACTCACACCCTACATATACAACCACCCTTCCCACCGCCGCCTGCATTCTCTGCCTCCTCACCAGAGCCGACCATGAGTGGACATAAGAGCTGTAGTCCCGGCCGGTGTGAGGTTACATGGGTTTGAAAATCTCCCCTCACACCAGACATCCTCTCCTCTCTCCCCTCCCCCGCTCTGTGTTTTCCCCGTGCAAACATGCAGCCTCTCCGTGGTAGATTAGGTCCTGTGGAGACAGGGGAGGGGGAGGGATAGAGCTGTGTGCGGGGGAGGGGGGAGCTGTGTGCCGAGCTGTCTACGTTCTTTCTCTCACCCTGCTGTGTCTTCTTGTGTAGAGCTGCATCCTCCGGGAGGGGAGATACAGGGACTCTGCAGTCAGCTGGAGGCCGCCGCCCCCTCCATACACTCTGAGCGCCGGTGTGAGGTGCAGACTTGCATCCGCTCCTGCGCCTCACACCGGCATTAAAGAAAAATAAGGGGGAGGTCGGTCTGTCCCTGCTAGCCCGATACAGGGCTAAATCTATACACTATTCACCTGCCCGGTGCCCAAAACTACTTGTCCCGGGCGTCGGGCGATAGAATTTCCACATCCCTGCTATCGGAAATTGTCTACCTGTTAAATTAAAACGGTGTGTTTCCTTAAAATGCGTCTCTTGCAAGTACACTACATTAACTCCCCCCTTTTTTTTTTTATAAATTCCTTAGTATAGACCTTTTCCCTGCATCATGTAGGCCTCTAACATTCAATGAACCTACATTCAAGGTCCCAATTTTCTCCATTATCGTTATAATAAACAACCACCTTTATTAAGATGGACAATAGAAGACAGACGGATGGAGTAAAGAGAAAGAAAGAAAAAAAAAAAAAATAACCCAACCAACCCCTATTTGCGAATAAAGAAATCGCCTCCTGCTACTTGCAGGTAAAATTTTGAAATGCCAAAAAATAAATAAATAAATAAATTATAAAAAGTATGGGGGTGTAGAGAACCATGGGTGCGCCCTCTGACCATCACACTCTGGAAACACTTATTCAAGCTACCTTTACCCCGTTTATTCATAAACAATTATTTCTATCTTTTCCTGCCCATGTGAAACAAACATCATAGTGAGATTACACCGATCCTATATCAGTGGCTGATCAAAAGACCTCATTAAGAAATATTATATAACCAGTTGAAAAAAGAGAAGAACAAAAAAAAAAAAAAAATTTTTAACTTTCTGGAGCCAGTTGCTATATATATATATATATATATATATATATATATATATATATTATAAGTTTTTCCTGGATAACCCCTTTAATGCTGTCAGAAATGCAATGAAAATTTCTGAAACTTCTGAGTCTACCTCTATCCAAGAGCTCATGTTTGCGGGATTGAAACCTAAAAGACAACAGGTGTTCACCGTTCATATATCATTAGGGGATGGAATGGAAGCCGGTGGAAAGATTGTTACTTTCCAATGAATTTCGTTCCAGATTTTCGATTGAGGAAGATACGAAATTATGGAACGAAATTCCAAAAATTGATGTACAGGTATCTAAAGTGGTAAACAAGACATCCTTACTTTTTAGGATAGCTCTCAACTTAATCCATCCATCTTATGATCTAAAGGATCTTTATTAAAGAAATTGTGAGACTCTTCTGCTCAAATTAAGTCTTAGATAGAACTCTGGAACATGCTGTGGATAAGACGGTGCTTCCTAAAGAAAAACTACCAAGTAAAAAATAAGGATGGTCTTCAGGTGTGGTGGAAGACTCACTCTATTTTGTCGCCAGTGGGCGAACATCAAAAAAAAAAAAAAAAATTTTATTCTGAAATCCCTGGAGTTCGGCTTCGGAATCAAGTTTGCCTTCCCTCCTCCTCAAAGATATTGTGTTACGGTTCTAGAATCAGAAAATGCAAACATGAGACTGCTCAGGTATAAAGATCTGTTATCCTTTGGGGCTATTATTCTGTTTCCTCAGCAAGAACAAGGCCTAGGACACTATTCCATCTTATTCCTAGTCCCAAAGCCCAACAGTTCCTTCAGAACCATTATAAATTTGAAGGGTCTGAACAAACGTATTACTTTCAAAAGTTTAGAATAGAAACATTGAAATCTGCCATTCCTCTAATCCAAAAGGACGCCTGGATGGAGACCTATAAATTTAAAAGACGCTTACTTCCATATTCCAATCTATGAGCCTCACCAGAAATACCTTCGGTTTGTAGTCAGGTTAATCCCTTAACGACCAAGGACGTAAATGTACGTCCTGTTTTGTACTTCACGCACCAGGACATTTAAGTCCTGTGTATGACCGTGAGCATCGGAGTGGTGCTTGCGTCATAAACGGCAGTTTCCGGCTGCTGACAGCAGCCGGGGACCCGCCGGTAATGGCCGACATCTGTGATCGCGTGGATGTCCGCCATTAACCCCTCAGATGCCGTGATCAGTACAGATCGCGGCTACGCGCATGTTAAAATAGATGATCGGATTGACCACAGCGCTGCTGCGGGGATCCGATCATCTGTAATGGCGGACGGAGGTCCCCTCACCTGCCTCCTTCCGTCTCCTGGCGTCTTCTGCTCTGGTCTGAGATTGAACAGAGCAGAAGATAGCACTGATCAGTATTATAGGCTATGTCCTATGCATAGCACTGAACAGTATTAGCGATCAAATGATTGCTATAGATAGTCCCCCCTATGAAGACATACAAAGTGTTAAAAAACAAACAAAAAAAGGGAAAATCCCCTCCCCCAATAAAAATGTAAATTGTCCGTTTTTTTTTTCTTTTCTTCATTTTACCCCCAAAAAGCGTAATCATTTTTTTTTTTATTATTATTTTTTTTTAATAAACCTATTTGGTATCGCTGCGTGCGTAAATGTCCGAACTATCAAAATATAGTTTCCAAAATGGGGTCACATGTGGGGGGGGTCCACTGTTCGGGCAGCATGGGGGTTTTGTAAACGCACATGGTCTTCAATTCCAGCCATATTCTCTCTCCAAAAGCCCAATGGCACTCCTTCTCTTTTGAGCACTATAGTTCCCCTGCAGAGCACTTTGCATCCACACATGGGGTAACACCAGCATTTTAGTGAAAAAAATTTATTGTTTAATTTTCACATCCAACATTAGCGAAAATTCGTCAAACACCTGTGGAGTGTTAAGGCTCACTATACCTATTGTTACGTTCCTTGAGGGGTGTAATTTCCCAAATAGTGTGCCATGTTTTTTTTTTCTGCTGTTCTGGCACTATGGGGGCTTCCTAAATGTGACATACCCCCCAAAAACCATAAAGGCAAATTTTGCTCTCAAATCCAATGCTCCTTCCCTTCCGAGCCCTCTAGTGCACCCACAGAGCACTTTACATCCACATATGAGGTATTTCCTTACTTGAGAAAAATGGGGTTACAAATTTTTGGGGAAATTTTTACCTATGGGTCTACAAGAACATGTTGTTGTAAAAAAATGAAGATTTTGAATTTTCTCCTCCATATTGCTGCAGATAAAGGGTTACCAAACTTTCTGAATGTCATTTTGAATACTTTAAGGGGTGTAGTTTTCATAATAGGGTCCATTATAGGGTATTTCTAACCTAAAAACCATAAAATTCACTTTGAAAGAAACTGAACTGGTCACTAAAAAATTCCGATTTTGAAATTATCGTGAAAGATTTGAAAATTTCTGCTAAACTTTGAAGCCCTCTAATGTCTTCAAAAAGTAAAAACATGTCAACTTTATGATGCCAACACAAACTAGACATATTGTATATGTAAATCGATAAATAATTTATTTGGAATGTCTACCTTCCTTACAAGCGGAGAGCTTCAAAGTTAGAAAAGTGCAAAATTTTCAACTTTTTCATGAAATTTTAATTAAATTATGGACGAAAATTTACCAGTAACATATATAAAGTAGAATATGTCACGAAAAAAACAATCTTTAAAGCAAATGAATATGTTAAAGCATTCCAGAGTTATTAATGCTTAAAGTGACAGCGGTCAAATTTGCAAAAAACGTCTGCGTCCTTAAAGGGGTACTCTGGTGGAAAACATTATTTTTTTATTTTTTTATTTATTAATTTTTTTTTTTTTTTTTTTTTTTTTTAAATCAACTGGTGCCAGAAAGTTAAACGGATTTGTAAATGACTTCTGTTAAAAAATCTTTACCCTTCCAGTACTTTTTATCAGCTGTATGCTACAGAGGAAATTCTTTTCTTTTTTGTCTTTTTTTTTCTTTTTTTTGCTCTCTGGTGACACCTGATGCGCATATCAGGAACTGTCCAGAGCAGGAGAAAATCCTCATAGAAAACCTATGCTACTCTGGACAGTTCCTGACACAGACAGAGGTGTCAGCAGAGAGCACTGTGGACAAGACCAAAAAAAGCTAAAAATTCCTCTGTAGCATTCAGCTGCTAATAATTACAGGAAGATTTTTTTTAATAGAAGTAATTTAACAAATCTGTTTATTTATGTTCATTAAAAAAAAAAAAAAAAAAAATTCCACAGGAGTACGTCCTGACACCCTGGTTCTTAAGGACCCAAGACTTACCTGTACACCCGTGGGAATTTCGGTCCTTTCTGCGTGCCGGGCAGGGACTGGACCGGGGTGACTGCTGAATATCTATCAGCAGGCACCGCGCACAAATGCCCAGGGGGGTCAACAGACCCCCACCCCCCCCCCCCCCATGTCGGCGATCGCGGCAAATTAATTTGTGCGGTTCCGGGTCATTACAGGTCTATGGTGACCCGGAATATAAGGGGGTTGCGGTTGTCCAAGACCACAATAGGCTGGGCAGAACGGGGAAACCGACAGGGACCGGTGCCGAAGTCCACTTACCGATCTGCGGAGGCTGCGGTCGATGGGGATCGGCGGACGGCGATGTCGTGCGGCTGGATCCCTGGATCCTACGGAAGTCGGTGAGTTGCCTAGCAACATCTGGAGGGCTACAGTGTGAGACCACTATACAGTGGTCTCTAAACTGTAGCCCTCCAGATGTTGCAAAACTACAACTCCCAGCATGCCCAGACAGCTGCTTGGGTATGCTAGGAGTTGTAGTTTTGCAACAGCTGGAGGTCTACAGTTTAATGCCCACTGCACAGTGATCTCCAAACTGTAGCCCTCTAAATATTGCAAAACTACAACTCCTAGCATGCCCACACAGCAGTTTTCTGTCTGGGCATGCTGGGATTTGTAGTTTTACAACATCTGGAGGCACACTGGTTGGAAAATACTGAGTTAGGTAACAGAACCTAACTGAAAGTTTTCCAACCAGTGTGCCTTCAGCTGTTGCAAAAGTACAACTCCCAGCATGCACGGTCTGTCAGTACATGCTGGGAGTTGTAGTTTTGAAACAGTTGGAGGTTCCCCCCCCCCCCCCATGTGAATGTACAGGGTACATTCACACGGGCAGGTTTAAAGTAAGTTTCCTGCTTGAAGTTTGAGCTGCGGCAAATTTTTCGCCACAGCGCAAACTCCTAGCGGGAAACTCGCCGTAACCCGCCAGTGAGAATGTACTTTAAAAACACTACACTAAACTAACACATAATAAAGGGTAAAACACAACATATACACCCCCTTACACTGCCCCCCCCCACCCCAATAAAAATGAAAAAGGTATTGTATGGCAGGGTTTCAAAAACGGAGCCTCCAGCTGTTGCAAAACAACAACTCCCAGCATTTCTGGACAGCCACTGACTGTCCAGGCATGCTGGGAGTTTAGCAACAGCTGGAGGCAACCTGTTTGGGAATCACTGGCGTAGAATATCCCAATGTCCACCCCTATGCAATCCCTAATTTAGTCCTCAAATGCGCATGGCGCTCTCACTTCAGAGCCCTGTCGTATTTCAAGGAAACAGTTTAGAGCCACATATGGGGTATTTCCGTACTTGGGAAAAATTGCGTTACAAATTTTGGGGGGCTTTTTCTCCTTTTACCCCTTATGAAAAGGAAAAGTTGGGGGCTGCACCAGCTTGTTAGTGTAAAAAAAATAAAAACATGCTGGTGTTGCCCCATACTTTTTATTTTCACAAGCGTTAAAAGGAAAAAAAAGACCCCCAAAATTTTCAACGCAATTTCTCCTGAGCACGGAAATACCCCATATGTGGGTGTAAAATGCTCTGTGGGCGCACAATAAGGCTCAGAAGTGAGTGCACCATGTACATTTGAGGCCTAAATTGGTGATTTGCACAGGGGTGACTGATTTTACAGCGGTTCTGACATAAAAACGAAAAAAGAAACACCCAAATGTGACCCCATTTTGGAAACTACACTTCTCACGGAACGTAACAAGGGGGGTATAGTGAGCCTTAACACCCCACAGATGTTTAATGAAAATTCTTCAAAGTTGGATGGAAAAATGAAGAAAAAAAGAGAACTTTTTTCACTAAAATGCTGGTGTTACGCTAAATATTTCATTTTCACAAGGGAAAATAGGAAAAAAGCCCCCCAAAATGTGTAACCCCATTTCTTCTGAGTAAGAACATACCCCATATGTGGATGTAAAGTGCTCTGCGGGCGAACTACAATGCTCAGAAGACAAGGAGCGCCATTGGGCTTTGAAGAGAAAATTTGTCTGGAATTGAAGGCCACGTGTGTTCACAAAGCCCCCATAGTGCCAGAACAATGGACCCCCCCCCCCACAAATGACCCCCATTTTGGAAGCTACACCCCTCACGGAATGTAATAAGGGGTGCAGTGAGCATTTACGCCCCACAGGTGTCTGACAGATTTTTGGAACAGTGGTCCATGAAAATGAAAAATTTTATTTTTCATTTGCATAGCCCACTGTTCCAAAGATCTGTCAAACGCCAGTGGGGTGTAAAAACTCACTGCACCCCTTATTAAAATCTGTGAGGGTTGTAGTTTCCAAAATGGGGTCACATGTGGGGAGGTCCACTGTTCTGGCAGCACGGGGGACTTTGTAAACGCACATGGCCCCTGACTTCCATTCCAAACAATTTTTTTTCCAAAAGCTCAAAGGCGCTCCTCTTCTGAGCATTGTAGTGCGCCAGCAGAGCACTTGACGTCCACACATGGGGCATTTCCAAACTCAGAAGAGATGGGGTTACAAATTTTGAGGGTCTTTTTCTCCTATTACCCCTTGTAAAAATGTAAAATTTTGGGGGGAAAAATGCATTTTAGTGAGAGTTTTTTTAAAATTCATTTACACATCCAACTTTAACGAAAAGTCGTCAAACACCTGTGAGGTGTTAAGGCTCACTGTACCCCTTGTTATGTTCCTTGAGGGGTGTAGTTTCCAAAATAGTATGCCATGTGTTTTTTTTTTTTGTTTTTGTTTTTTACTGTTCTGGCACCATAGGGGCTTCTTAAATGTGACATGCCCCCAAAAACCATTTCAGAAAAACTCACTCTCCAAAATCCTATTTGTCGCTCCTTCCCTTCTGAGCCCTCTAGTGCACCCACAGTGCACCCACAGAGCACTTGACATACACACAAAAATTGGGTCTACAAGAACATGCGAGTGTAAAAAATGAAGATTTTGAATTTTCTCCTTCAATTTGCTGCTATTCCTGTAAAACACCTAAAGGGTTAACAAACCCTTTGAATGTCACTTTGAATACTTTGAGGTGTGCCGTTTTTATAATGGGTATTTCTAATATGAAGGCCCTTCAAATCCACTTCAAAACTGAACTGGTCCCTGAAAAATTTTGATTTTGAAAATGTTGTGAAAAATTGGAAAATTGCTGTTATACTTTGAAGCCCTCTGATGTTTTCCAAAAGTAAAAACATGTCAACTTTATGATGCAAACATAAAGAAGACATATTGTATATGTGAATAATCAATATATAATTTATTTGGAATATTCATTTTCCTTACAAGCAGAGAGCTTAAAAGTTAAAAAAAAATTCTACATTTTTAATTAAATTTTGGAATTTTTCACCAAGAAATGATACAAGTATCGAATTTTTTTAACCACTAACATAAAGTAGAATATGTCAGGAAAAAACATTCTCTGAATCAGAATGAAAGGTAAAAGCATCCCAGAGTTATTAATGATTAAAGTGACAGTGGTCAGATGTGCAAAAAATGGCCGGGCCCTACACTGAAAATTGGCTGGGTCCTTAAGGGGTTAAGGTCAAAATGAGCTGCGTCTGTAAGTGCGTATAAATGTCATTGGTGGATGCACATTGCAGCACCATGATGGGTATAAACATCAGGTTGATCTCGTGGGTACTGCCCAGTGTGCGCATGCAGGAGGAGCTCAGCTGTAGCACACAGCCGCACCGCAGGGACCAAAGTAAACTTCGATCCCGGCAGTTTAACCCCTTAAGGACCGGGGTTTTTTCCGTTTTTTGCATTTTCGTTTTTTGCTCCTTGCCTTTAAAAAATCATCACTCTTTCAATGATAGGACTTATTGATTGCTTTTTATTCATTTTTAAATTATATAAAAAGTGACCAAAAATGCACTATTTTGGACTTTGGAATTTTTTTGCGCGCATGCCATTGACCGAGCGGTTTAATTAATGTTATATTTTTTTAATTCGGACATTTCCGCACGCGGTGATACCATATGTTTATTTTTATTTACACTGGTTTTTTTTTTTTTATTGGAAAAGGGGGGTGATTCAAACTTTTAATAGGGGAGGAGTTAAATGATCTTTATTCACTTTTTTTTTCACTTTTTTTTTGCAGTGTTATAGGTCCCATAGGGACCTATAACACTGCACACACTGATCTTCATCATTGATCACTGGTTTCTCATAAGAAACCAGTGATCAACGATTCTGCCGCATGACTGCTCATGCCTGGATCTCAGGCACTGAGCAGTCATTCGGCGATCGGACAACGAGGAGGCAGGTAGGGGCCCTCCCGCTGTCCTGTCAGCTGTTCGGGATGCCGCGATTAGCCGCGACTATCCTGAACAGCCCGACTGAGCTAGCCGGCCACTTTCGGCTCAGCTCTGAGCGTGCGGCTAAAGGGTTAATAGCGCGCGGCGCTGCGCGCTATAACCCCGCGTTATATCAGGAGAGCAGGACCAAGGACGTACCTGTACGCCCTTGGTCCTTAAGGGGTTAAGGGTGCGTTCACACTGAGAAAATCAAGAGGAATTCACGCTGAAAAATTTACATGCCGAAAAAAGAATTTTCAATTCGAGTGGAATTGCCCGCGGAAATGGGGGAGAAAGAAGTGAAGGGTTTTTCAGCCATTTCCGCGCAAAAACTATGTCGGGGGGAATTTTTTTTTTCAAGCGGAACGGAATTCAGTGTCGGAATTCCGCTAGCAGAATTTCCGCAGTGTGAACAGGACAGCGGAAAAAGCATTAAAGTCAATGGACAGAGGAGATGTGAAATAATTTGGAGCAGCGAATTCAAGAGCAATTACTGGAGTAAATTCCTCTTGAATTACTCCGTGTGAACGCACCCTAACACTTAAATTCACAGACTATAGCGACCAGAATGTGTAAGGAGTTTGACAGAGGGTGTGAGCGGCCTCTGTGTCTCCAGCAGCACCCGGCAACATGATCGTGGGGTGCTGCTTGTTACCTTGGCAGCCGCAGGTCTGCCTTCAGCTCCTGCCTGTGGAACACTGATAGGCAGCAATCCCCTGCAATGCTTTGGAATAAGTATAAATAAAAAAAACTTAATAGAAAAAAAATATATATTTAATAAATAAAAAAAATAAATGGAAAATAATACATTTATTAAATACTATTTTACAAAGGCCCCATTCATATAGCATTTCTGCAGTTCTGTTAGAGGTATCCATCAGCATCACGTCAAAAAAGTGATGCAAACACATACTGCAGCAGCCTCATTCATTTTCTTGGCTTGAACAGAGTCACCTAGTGACTCCATTATGGCTGCTTTCTGCTACCATACGCTCATTTAATGGTGCATATACAATAGCGTAGTCTGCTGCACTATTTTGTCCTGCCATATTACCATATACTAGCAGGAAGCGGCCCTAACAGTGTCACAAGTTGACTTGTGCCACAGAAATGAATGGGGACAATGCAGTATACATTGGCAATACTTTTTTGACGTGATACTGACAGATACAGACATACTGCACAAACACAAATTCTAGATTTCAGTGGGGAGGGCGCAGCAGTGCTCAGGGAGAGGATGGCTAGAAGGTTGGTGAAGTGTTCAAACTAGAGACTAGGGGGGGATGGGAGCTACAATATAGAGGGGGGGGGGGGGAGACCGAGTGTAGATTGATAGCTTAGGGATAAGTAATAAAACAAGGGTTAAGTGGCGAAAGGGATTAGATCAGAAAATTGATAAGAGGAATGGAAGTATGAATAAAAACATCAGGTGTAGGTATACTAATACCAGAAGCCTAAATAAAAAGATTGAGGAACTGGAACTATTAATGTTAGATGACTATGACATAGTGGGGGTAAGTGAGACATGGCTGAATGTGAGCTATGACGGGATGGGTAATCTGCATGGTTACAGCCTGTTCAGAAATGACCACATGAGTAAGGAAGGGTGGATGGGGTTGCTTATATACATGTTCACACATATACTTTGCTGCAGCTAATCATCTGCACTCATACTCTGCCTAAAGTGCAGATTTCATCCACAAATACTTGCTGATCACATGATATGAGATTACCTGCAAACTTTAATGCAAGTAAAGTACTCTACATGTGAGCATAACCTAATGTGTGTGCTGGCATCCCAGCTGTTCCCTAACAGCAGACTACTGGGGAAAATGTTATTGCATGCTGGATTTTAGCATTAAATAAAAGAAGATTGTCCGGCACCTACAGGACTAAGGCTGCTGGGTTATGACTAACGGAGGAGTGTGATGGTAACGCCCGGGTTGCAGTTGATAGTGGTGGTGCGATGCCCGGTAAAGTTCAGTACAATTACTCATACAGAAGACAGGACAGCACTCACCGTACAACTTAGCTTTATTCAGGCATTCTGGTTGTGACAGGCAGGTACAGTGGTGGAGGCGGGGCATGAAACCGGGACAGACTGTTTCACGCTTTCACAGCTCTTCCTCAAGCCGGTGTGCATCGTTACAAACCTACAGTATTAAAATGTATCGTATGCTGCATTTCATGTATTAATGTGTATTATATAATGCATTTGGAGGAGTACATTAGCTGCTGTACTATATCCTGTCCTCTTAGTTATTGGTTCCCATTGACCATATTCAGTCTCGCAACAATAATTTTAAATTATAACTTATTTTGTTTAGATGGGAACAAACCCAAGCAGTGTTGACTCTGTGGACATCAGTAAAGATCAAGAAGTCAAGTTAAAGCCTGGCCAAGTATTATACATTGTAAATAAACTGTATCCTTACACAGTAGAGTTTGTTAAAGATGCAGGAACCTGTGGAACCAAACATGTCCCAGAGACCATAAAGAGCAAAACGAAAAGGTCTTATGATAGTTCACAAAATGATCCCTTGGGGATTTCAGGGAAATGTCCCAAATCAGAAGCAGATGATGTACTGAACAGCAACAAGAGTAAAGAAAAGCCAAGGCCTTCTTCTGAGGTATGTAACCGAGCAATGCTGCGTAAAATCTGCTTCTGGAGGATTGTAAAACTTAGCCAAGCACATGTTTTTATTTGATTAGAGAAAGCAGGTAATATGTGTTGTCTGCACACATTAGCTGTAAAATTCTGTAACACTTTAGTGCTGTAACACAGCCCCCATTACATCTCCAACTTGGGTCAAAAAGGAGCATGTTGTGTGTTATAACAAAAGCTTCCATCTTATCTGAATTATAGAGTTACCACATGAACCAGTCTACAGCATCTTCACAAGTCTGGAGCCAAAGAGCAATGGGATACACTGATTAGAGATGAGCGAACTTACAGTAAATTCGATTCGGCACGAACTTCTCAGCTCGGCGGTTGCTGACTTTTCCTGCATAAATTAGTTCAGCTTTCCGGTACTCCGATGGGCTGGAAAAGGGGGATACAGTCCTAGGAAAGAGTCTCCTAGGACTGTATCCACCTTTTCCAGCCCACGGGAGCACCGGAAAGCTGAACTAATTTATGCAGGAAAAGTCAACAACTGCCGAGCCAAGAAGTTCGTGACAAATCGAATTTACTGTAAGTTCAGAACCCAGCACACACTCCTTGGGCCATTTTTATTTTTGCCTGTCTTAGGGTGCATTCGCATCACTATTTTGCTATACGGTTTCCATATTCGAAAGCAGTATACTACCGTATAGCAATACATATACACTGATCTCCCATACAAAAATGTACACAACAAGATGTATCCGGTTGTGTACATTTTTGTACTACGGTTTTGTGTCCATTTTTTTCTGTTTACAAAGGATTTTGTGTCCTTTTTTATAAAAAAAACTTATACGGTTTTTATAGCATTGCAGTCAGTGGAAACTATATTGAGTACACAATTGCACACAGTATTGTCAGTTTTTGAGGGATACATTTTCCAAAAAAATTAAATAAAATCTGATTCAAAAGTATGGCAAACTCATGATGTGAATGTAGCTTTAGGTGTGAAACTGCCCTATTGTGCATTTTCACCAGTAGTTTAACACCACACAAAATCATATGTTTTACATCAAATTCTGGTTTTGCAATGTACACTGCTCAAAAAAAATAAAGAGAACACTAAGATAACACATCCTTTATCTGAATGAATGAACTAATCGTATGAAATACTTTCGCCTTTACATAGTTGAACGTGCTGATAACAAAATCACACAACAATTATGAATGGAAATCAAATTTATCAACCCATGGAGGTCTGGATATGGAGTCACACTCAAAATCAAAGTGGAAAACCACACTACAGGCTGATCCATCCTTTGATGTAATGTCCTTAAAACAAGTCCTGATGAGGTGGTGGATGGTCTCCTGAGGGATGTCCTCCCTGACCTGGACTAAAGCATCCGCCAACTCCTGGACAGTCTATGGTGCAACGTTCCATTGGTGGATGGAGCGAGACATGATGTCCCAGATGTGCTCAGTTGGATTCAGGTCTGGGGAACAGGTGAGCCAGTCCATAGCATCAATGCCTTCCTCTTGCAGGAACTGCTGACACTCCAGCCACATGAGGTCTAGCATTTTCTTGCATTAGGAGGAACCCAGGGCCAACTGCACCAGCATAAGGTCTCACAAGGGGTCTGAGGATCTCGATACCTAATGGCAGTCAGGCTACCTCTGGCAAGCACATGGAGGGCTTTGTGGCCCCCCAAAGAAATGCCACCCCACACCATTACTGACCCACCGCCAAACCGGTCATGCTCGAGGATGTTGCAGGCAGCAGAACGTTCTCCACGGTGTCTCCAGACTCTGTCACATGTGCTCAGTGTGAACCTGCTTTCATCTGTGAAGAGCACAGGGCGCCAGTGGCAAATTTGCCAATCTTTGGTGTTCCCTGGCAAATGCCAAATGTCCTGCACGGTGTTTGGCTGTAAGCACAACCCCCACCTGTGGATGTGGGGCTCTCATACTACCCTCATGGAGTCTCTTTCTGACCGGTTGAGTGGACACATGCACATTTGTGGCCTGCTGGAGGTCATTTTGCAGGGCTCTGGCAGTGCTCCTTCTTGCACAAAGGTGGAGGCAGCAGTCCTGCTGCTGGGTTATTGCTCTCCATGGCCTCCTCCAAGTCTCCTGATTTACTGGCCTGTCTACTGGTAGTGCCTACATGCTCCGGACACCAAGCTGACAGACATAGCAAACCTTCTTGCCACAGCTCGCATTGATGTGCCATCCTGGATGAGCTGCGCTACCTGAGCCACTTGTGTGGGTGGTCGACTCTGTCTCATGCTACATTAGAGTGAAAGCACTGCCAGCATTCAAAAGTGACCAAAACATCAGCCAGGAAGCATAGGAACTGAGAAGTGGTCTGTGGTCACCACCTGCAGAACCACTCCTTTATTGGGAGTGTCTTGCTAATTGCCTATATTTTCCACCTGTTGTCTGTTCCATTTGCACAACAGCATGTGAAATTGATTGTCAATCAGTGTTGCTTCCTGAGTGGACAGTGTGAATTCACAGAAGTGTTATTGACTTGGAGTTACATTGTGTTGTTTAAGTGTTCCCTTTATTTATTTATTTTTTTTGAGCGGTGTATCATTTTTTTCCTCTGGTAAAACAAATGCACCTTTAGAGTCCTCTTTTTTTCAAAGGATAGTAGGGGTCCGTTAGTAAATAAAGGTGCAGCCACTTAGTCTAATTATATTAATGTCTTAAAGGGGTACTCCAGTGGAAAACATTTTTAAATCAACTGGTGCCAGAAAGTTAAACAGATTTGTAAATGAGTTAATATTAAAAAATCTTAATCCTTCCAGTACTTATCAGCTGCTGTATGCTCCAGAGCAAGTTGAATTCTTTTCTGTCTGTCCACAGTGCTGTCTGCTGACACCTCTGTCCATGTCAGGAACTGTCCAGAGTAGGAGCAAACCCCCATAGCAAACCTCTCCTGCTATGGCCAGAGGTGTCAGCAGAGAGCACTGCTGGAGTACCCCTTTTAACATACAAATGACTGTCTCTTCATGACCAATCCTCTGTCAAATGTAATACTGCACAGAGGTCTCTTATGGGTGTATTAATTCACATTTAGTGTGGGGTGTTTTTTTAAATTTTTAAATTTTTTTATTTACTTTTAATGGGACTCAAAACGGAAGCAATACAACTTGGTTTGTGCCGCCCAAGCTGCACAGCCACGTGCAGTTTTGCAGTGAGGTTTTTTTTTTAGCAACATGGCTTGATGCTTTATCAGTTAGGTCCAAGACCACAGAAAAACCCAATCTGTCTACCACACTAACATGCAATTTACCTGCAAAATTGTGCATTCCCAAAACTGTGCTGATTTTCAGTAAAACCACTGTGGTTTTATTGGCTGGTCCAATTCTATGGATGTATAGCTGCCACAGTCCCTTTGATAAGTTTTGTAAAATACCCATAAGCATTATTATTTATTATTATTATTATTATTATTATTATTTGTAATGGTTTTAATGTTAAAAGGTCTAAAAACACAGAACAACATTTTTATGTTACTGGATACCATGTATTTTGTGCTAACTTGTACTTTTCCCTCGTTGAATAGGTTAAAGGCCAAGGACACTGGAGTCAAGGTTTAAAGGTTTCTATGCAGGATCCAAATATGCAGGTGCCACTCGTTTTATATAATACAGTAACCATTCCTGAAAGTTATGTTCATTGTTTTCCTGTACATATTTTTACAGTTTAGTGTGAATTGTGGGGTGTGTTCTTTTGAATGTTGTTTATTCTGAGCATATCTCTCAGGAGTGAGCGTCAAAGATCCCCACTTTAAATGGGGGGCTAATCTGCATTCATGAATGAAATGTCAAAATACACAGGAGGAATCCAAGGCTACCCTTTAGTGATAAGCTGGCTGTTGGCAATGACGCTAGATCCCATTAAAATGGCGCTAAGCTGCAATCCCACACACACTTTATAGACCAGAAGGATTGTTCTATTTTGTTTTATAATTTTGTGTAACTCCCTTCCCATAGTTTTTCTTCTGGTTCATCCATGGGTTCTAAGTGTCCATTTTACCCCCTGTCCCTGCACATCTAGTGAAGTTTGTACATATTGCAGCATATTTAGAGGTAGTTTGTCATTTTAGAACCTATTGTATAAATCTGTGAGAAAATGTCAGTATTGGTGTTTGTAACTTCATATCCAGTGCTTACACTTGTTTCAGTACCCTTGATTTATAATATTGCTTTTGTGCTGAATCTATTATATTGTGGTGAAGAGGTTGAGTATACAGTACATTTGAAAATTTTTAGATCCTTCAATGTTTTTCACATTTTGTTAAATTGCAGTCTTGTGCTAAAATAAAAATTGCCCCCCCCCCAATCATTCTGTCCTCAATACCCAATAATGACAAAGTGAAAACAGACTGTTACAAATCTGTGTTAATTTATTGAAAAGGAAAAACTAAAATATAACATTGACATAACTATGCAGACCCTTAGTTGAGGCCCATTTGGCAGCGACTACAACCTCCCGTCTTTTGGGGTATGATACCGCAAGCTTTGCACATCTGTACTTGAAGATTCTATGTCATTCTTATGTGCAGATCCTCTAAAGCTCTGTATGGTTAAATCAGGACAGATGGTGGAAGCCATTTTCAGGACTCTCCAGAGATGTTCGAGTTGGCCACTAAAGGACATCAAGAACAAGGAAGAAGACTGATTAGAAGCACAACTGGGTGTAACCACATGTATACTGAGGACATTCACACAGTTGTCCCTTTACCTCTCCTGTGTTGTCTTGGCTTGTTGGAGGTGAATTTTCAGCTCAGTCTGAGGTCCAGAGCACTCTGGATCAGGTTTTCATTAAAGGGGCACTCAGTCGCTAGACATGTTATCCCCTATCCAAAGGATAGGGTATAACCTGTCTGACCACTGCGGACCCCTGCAATCTCTACATTGGCACCCCTGTCATCCGGTGCATTGAGTGAACTCCTCTCCGTGCTGGATGACTGGCGTACACAGCTGCCACGCCCCCTCCATTCAGGTCTATGGGAGGAGCTGTGACGACTGTGTACTAGCTGTCACGCCTTTTCCTATAGACATGTGTAGGGGCGGAGTACCTTATTATAATTTTTTTTTTTTTTTTTAAAGCTATCTCTTTCCCTCAACCCTGACCAGTCTTTATGTCCAAGCCACTGAAAAACACCCCCACAGAATAATGTTTTCACCAACATGCTTCACTGTAGGGATGGTATTGGGCAGGTGATGAGCAACCTCTTGGCCGACTTTCATGTGTTATTTACTGAGTAGAGTCCTCATTCTGGTCACTCTGTCATACAATCTTTGGTTCTCAGTATGTGACCATTTGTGCTTTTGGTCACCTCTCTTAGCAAGGCCATTCTCCAATTACTTCAGTACTTCCACTATGCTTTTAGGAACTTTCAGTGCAGCAGAATTCTTTTTGTATCCTTCTCAGATATAAGGCTACACACAATCCTGTCTATGAGCTTTACAGTCAGTTCTTTCAACCTCATAGCTTGTTTTTTGCTCTGATATGCATCAACTGTTAGGTCTTATATAGACAGGGCTGTGTCTTTCCAAGTCATTTCCAATCTACTGAATTTACCACATAACTGATCCTATCAGAATGAAGGAATACAGATGTGAGGTAAAGTTGTGTACCCTTTTGACATATTAAGGAGTAACTGTAGGGAAATGTACAACAATTATAAATATAACAATATATTTTATATACTTATAAAACAGTAATTACATTTTTAGCAATATTGCATAAAAGACAAATGTGATAGATCACCACATCATAAAAAATACTTCTACATGGTCCACATATATAAAATAATCATGTAAAAGCCCTTCCACAAGCATATTGGGGGAAGACTGGACTTTTCAATATTTTTGTAATCCCTTGGATTGATACTAAGAGCTAATATTGCCAATTTCAATACCACGAACAATCTGCTAAGTTGCATTTTATCTGATAAACGGGGGCTATGCAATGGCCCTTTAAGTTGTGCCAGCCAGTGTCCGTGTGGTCTCCATTTCCTGCCTGCCGTGCGCACACCTCTGAGGCTCTGTATTTCGCTTCCAGTGTGAGGTTTGGAAGAATTGCCTGGTGGTTCAGTGATCCCTCTTCCAGTCTATGTTTGGTTGGTTTCTTGTTCACTAGGTTGCCTACTTTGCTACTCTACTTTGCTACTCAAGTGGCCTTCGGCGTTAGGTTCCCGATCAGTGACTTTGTGTGTTTCCTTGACCCTCATGCGGTCAGGGGGGCCAGATGGGGCAGCACGAGTGCTCCTAATCTTCCCATTGTCTCTGCTAATGGATTCCCTACCTGAGGCTTTCATCCCTCTTGAGGACGTATCTCCTCAACTGTATGTTGCAGTGCATGCACTTTTTAGTAGACTTTTGTCTTCCCTATCGCGTGAGTCCCAAGTTTTTCTGGAACGTCCACTGCTTCTCCATGCCTTTCTTGGTATGTTTTTGCTGGGGTTGCTGTTGTCGTCCCTGGGGCTTGGCACGTACTGTACATGCGCTCTTCTTGGCTGCTTCTTGTCCCCTTCTCCTCTGGGAAGCTGGTTGCAGTGCATTGCTACTGCCAGTATGGTATCTGCCCTCTCCCCTTCCTGTATGTGGTATCTCGCTGCTTTCTGTTTTTTCTCAGAGCATTCAGGAGTAGGTTCCACCGGCTATGCCTGTGTGTCCGAGGCTTCCTATGGCAGCCTGATTTTTTTTTTCTTAGCTACCTGCTGTTTTGACAGCCTGGGTTCTCTCCTCTGCTTGAGGAGTTTATGCAGTCAAGTCTGGCTACGGCAGTTTGGCCATCTGTAGTTCCTGTCGTAGCTCTTCTCCTGCCTTGGTGGAGACCTCCTGGATGGTGTGTCCATTTTTTCCTCTGGCTCTGTTAGCTGCGCCGTACTGGTCCATTTTTCTGCTGGAGTGGCCTTCTGTGCACGGATCAGGGGAGTTCCGGATAGGCTCCTTTTTCCCCTCCCCCTCCGATCATGTCCTACGGCTTTTGCCTCATAGTCTACGGTTCCGTTCGGACTGCTGGGGTCCACGGCTTGCTCTTCTTCTTGTTCTGCCCTCTTCATTTAGGGTTCCCCTGCGCTGGGGAGTCTTCTTGCTCGGCCAACTTCCTGGACGCCTTGGGTGTCCCTTTCCTTGGTCGGCCTTTCTGTCCGTGGGGCTGTGGTGAGGTTGGGGTCTCTTGCATGCAGGGCACTCCTGCCCAGCTCCTCTCCGCTCCCCTGGGGGGGCGGTCTCGCTGAACCACACACTACTTGTGGTCTTGTCTAGCAGTTTCTTTCCCTGACCATTTCCCTGGGCGGGGGTTGCTCCAACATTTGACCCTTAGGGGTTCCAGGACATCCAGTTCCCATCTCGCCTGCTCCAGTATTCAGGGATGCGGCTATTCCGGCTCTCAGGGATGCTCCTTCTCAGGACATTCCATTCCTGGTTTGGCCTTTGCCCTCGCTTCTCCTCCTTCGGGGTCATTCTCTCCTGCGACGGAGGGCGTTCCGATCATCCGAATTACGCTGATCTGGCCGAAATTCGGCTTCTGTGTGGCCGTCTTTTCCTCGTCCTGCTTTTTTTCTGCGGTCCAGATTGGCTGCCTTCTCTCTTGGTCCATTGCCTGTGGTCCGGGAACGGTGGTTCTGGAACCTGTGCTTTTGGTTTCCGGTTGCTTTTAGTATGCTCCATTCCTCTCAGCAAACAGTTCTCGTCTTCTCCCTGTTTTCAGGGGGTTCTTGGTTTCCATCGTGCTTTCCCTTCCCGTACGTACGCAGATCCCCCTTGGTGTTTTCTCGCCTCGTTCTCTTGCATCGGTCCATTCTCTGCATGAGGTTTTCTTGCCGTTCCTCTTCCTCTGTGTTTGCCAGTCAGGATGGTACTCTGGTGGGTTATGTGGCTTCCTTGGACTTGAGTTTCTCCTGCTTTCCAGGATGGTGTGCGGTTCATGGGGGTCCCGAGCCAACCTTCTTGTTCACCTGTGCGGCTGATGGGTCTGGTCTCTGCATGGGAAGGTGTCTTCCTTGGCGTCCAGGCCTCCTCCATGGGTTGTGGGGGCTTCCAGGCGCATACTTCCTAGCTCCGGTTGCCTTGCAGCCAGGGTCTCGACCCTAATACTTTAGGCAATTGTGGTTCTCTGGAATGGCTCCCTTTCTCATGTGGTGGTTATTTCCTTCCCCGGGGACTGCTCTGGTACTTCCCACGGTTCCTGTGTCCCTCAATGGAGCCGACTGAGAAAAGTAGATTTTTATTTTTTATACTTGTGGTAAAATCTCTTTTCTCTGAGGATCCACCAATTGGCTGTCAGGTAGCAGGCCTTTTTATTTTTTTTTATTTTTTTCCCCAGTTTTAATAAATGAGCAAACCTTTCTATAATTCTGTGTTTTTAAATTAAAATTTTTGTTAAAAAATTTGGGATATTGAGTGCAGAATGATGGGCGGAAACTTTTTTTTATTTATTTTATTTTAGTACAAAGTCCCAATACAGTGAAATCTCCCTTAGCGGATATCCCCCCAATAGCGGACAGTTTTTAATTCCTCGGCAGAGTCCCATAAGACTTAATGTATTTGCACCCTCCGAATAGGGGACATTCCCAGTAGCAGACGCGTTCACACCCAATAAGGGACAAAACACCCAATAGGGGACAACTAGGCTTATGTGCTGGCCCTACCTTGTACACAGAGCCGTCGTCGGGGGTACAGCCAATACCCCAGAAAGGAGCCCAGGCCCCCGCTGCAGAAGCCCCAGCACAGAAGCAGAAAACCGATGTTTAAACAGTGGTTTCCTGCTTCTGTACATCCGCCAGCCACATCATTCCACACACCCCCCCCACCCCCTCCTTCCCTGATTTCCCCCCGTACCACTTTATTCTCCTGTTAAATCATCCCCCCCCTTTATTACCCCTGTCCCACATCATTTTCTCTTGATCTCCCCCTGTGCTATTTAATTCCCCCTTTTTATTGCTCTCTGCCAAATTCATCACCCCCTCTTTACCACTCCCTGTGCCATTTTATTTCCCCTGTGCCACTTCATAAAGGAGCATTGGGTGATTTACACAGAGGCTAATGAAGGCAGAATGAAATGGCACAGGGGGTAGGGAGGAGATTATTTTGGCACAATGCATGGGGGAAGAAGGTGGCACAGGGTATAAAGGGAGGATGAAATGATATGGGGGGGGGGAGGGATAAGGGTAGATTAAACAGCACTGGGATATTCTACTGTAATATTGCTTTTTATTGTGTTTTATAGGAAATTACACTCTGGAGTGAGTACAGTACAGTATTCCGTCATTTAGAAAGAATTTTTTGCCTTTTTCCCAATAAGGGACATCTCTCAATAGCAGACACATTTTTATTCCATTCAGTGTCCACTATTGGGAGATTCTGCTGTATAACAAAATGTGAAAAAAGTGAATAGACCTGAAAGCTTTCTGAATGTGTCGTATACTAGCTGGTATTCAGCTTGACATATTGTTATTTAACACAGGTTCTCAAAGATGACAAAGTTGTGGTTATAAAGGACAAATACCCGAAAGCACGTTACCACTGGCTGGTGTTACCATGGCAGTCTATCTCTAGCCTGAAGATGCTGTGTACAGAACATCTGGAGCTTCTACAACACATGCATGCAGTAGGGGAGAAGATCGCAAAGCAGCATGCAGATGACAGCAAAGCACAAATTAGGCTAGGCTACCATGCTATTCCAAGCATGAGGTAAGATTATTTGGGGTCTCCAACTTGGTTCCGTTTTAAACCGGTATATGTGTGTGTGTGTGTGTATATGTATGTGTAAATATATATATATATATATATATATATATATATATATATATATATATATATATATATATATATATATATTTACAGATATGAACTATGTAGCATCTGTATTGCATTAGTATTTCTATACAGATGCATTCCTATAAAAATCTATTTCCATACACTTCAGTGGGTTATTTTTTATTTTTATTTTTTCATCTGCAAAATGGCTTTAAAGCGGGGTGTGGTCTGACTGCATAGTGCTTGATCTCTGGTTCTAGTGCCTGTTACTTCAGCAGACATCTGCATTTTGAGGAGGCAACAGCAGTTCCAGAGAAATGTATAAACTTCACGAGATGCAGGACCTCTCTAAGATGGCTCTGAGCTAGAGACATAGCTCGCTATCCCGCTTTCCCAGACCGATGGAATAGTGTCACCTAGGACAGTGCCCCTGGTCAAATTCTGATCCTGTTCTTCATTGCAGACCGTTGATGGCGGTGCTGATAGAGCTGTCTTGGTGCCTGAGCACCAGAGCCCTACTACTTCTTCCCGTGTGGCAGTTCACCTCACCTCAGAATCGCCAAATAATTTTACTCAGTGTAAACTTAGACTTCAAATGTGCCCGTTTTATCACAGTGGATCAGGCGGATTTGTTAAATCTGGCACATCTGTAGCTTGTAGAGTTCTAGTTTGCACTAACTTTTAGTGTGTCATATGGTAATGTGTAAAAATGTTGGCACATTTTGGGGCATGCTGCTTTCAAGGTAGGCCACACCCCTTGTCAAGTGAGGATTATTTTGCTGTTCTTTGGTGTACACCGCATAATAAAGGAGTTTTTTGTTTGCCATGCACCACAATTTTGGTGCATGCAGAGCCAAAATTTTGGCACACCAGGCATAGCAAAACGTAGTGTGTCTTCCTTCTGGGAATGTGCGAATGTGCTACTGCAAACTGACAAAGAACTTCCTTTACTGAAGGTAGCTTCCATTCAAATTACATCATATGGCTGTGTCAAAACTTTAGATTGGTCGGGGTCTCACTGAGACCCCACCCGATGAAAACTTTTGACAAGCTGAAAGTCCAATATTTTTTTTTTTTTGTTTTCACAAATGACAGTGTTGCTTTAAAGAGCATTTAAAAACCATTAGGTGCCACTGTAGATCAAGTTATTTTCGATCTAGATACTTTGCATATATATAGTATTTTTCTCCATGGAGCATTGAGTGGCTTGTAAGACTTCTTTTGTCAGTTTGTACAATAAGAGGCTTAGCCCTTTCTTGGAAATGGACATATAGTTACATCCACTGAGGGCTACCACTGTATCAGCGCGCATCATACCCTGTGGGTCCCGGTTGCTGTCAGCAACCAGGATCCACGGCTAATGCCGGACATTGCCGATCGGGCTGCTGTCCGTCATTAACCCTTTAGACACCACAATCAAAGTTGATTGCAGCGTCTAAATGTGGTAAATTTCCATTCTCGGCTAGCTTAGTGGGTTGATCGGGACTGCCACCGCATCCCAATCAGCTGAGAGGATACCGGGAAGTCTCATGCTTTCCTCCCTGCTGTCCATTCGGTGCTCCAGCTATGCCAGACTGAAGCAGTGGAGCACTGATAACACTAATCAATGCTCTCCTATGGAGAACAATTGATCAGTGTATGCAATCTAAAGATTGCATGTTATACTCCCCTATAGGGACTAAAGAAAAAATTGTTAAAAAAAAAAAAAAAAAATAATATGCATTAACCCCCTCTGTAATAAGTTCAAATAACCCCCCTTTTTCTAATTTTAAAAAAAAATTAAAAGTAAAAAAATAAAACCTAAACATGTGTAGTATCGCCACGTGCGTAAATGTCCGAACTATTTTAAAATATAATGTTAAACTGCACGGTCAAAGGCACAGGCGTAAAACAAAATTCCAAAGTCTAGTAATGCGGATTTTTGGTCACTTCATATACTAGAAAAAAATGAATACAACTCTATATAAAGGTGTCATCAAAATAAAAATGGTCCCGATAAAAACTACAGATCACGGCGCAAATAATGAGTCCTCATACATCCCTATATGTGAAAAAATAAAAAAGTTATAGGGGTCAGAAGTGGACAATTTTAGGCAAACTCATTTTCGTACAAAAAGTTTGAATTTTTTTAAAGTAGTAAAATAAAACCAAACCTATATAAATTGGGTATCCTTTTAATTGTATGGACATACAGAATAAAGATAATGTATCCTTTTTACCAAAAAGTGCACTGCGTAGAAACTGAAGCCCCCTAAAAGTTGCTAAAGTTTCATATAGCCCGCAACTGCTTTAGGTGCAGTGATCAGTATTAGATCATGGTATCTGAAGGGATAATGGCCATTATGGGTTATAGCAGCTGGGATACGTAAGTCATTGTGCGCTAAGTCTCGGGGCACCATGATGTACATTTACGTCATGGGCCCTCTAGGTGTTGAACTTTGGTTACATGCCTGATGAAGCCTCTTATTGTACAGAGCCGCAATGGGTTGCACATTAAAATTTCACTACCAAGATGCCAGAGTTGCTTTATCTGAGTGACTCTTGGTGAATATTGGATGGTCGAATGCACCCAGTCACTGTAGAGACTTTTTTTGTTTGGTCCAAGCCTAGAGCGGTTCATCTAATTCATTTATCTATCTATAATCAAACTCTTTGTGTTAGGGATCGACCAATATCGTTTTTTTAGGGCCGATACCGATAATCGGTGGATAATCGGTAGATATTCCGGTATAAGTTATCGGCTATTTATCCCCCCGCGACACCGCTGCAGATCATTGATTTAAAGTGGGCGCTTTAAATCAATGCACTGCAGTGGCTTTTGCGGTGCCACAGGCCGCCACCCGCTTCTCTCCCCCTGCCTGTCCGGGGGTCCTGAGACCTATCACCGCCACTGCTCCCGCCGCCGCAACCGCCCCACCGCACCGGCCCCATCCCAGAACCCTGACTCACTTTCCCAGTTGCTGCAGGGACCGTCTGGGGAGGGTGGTCCGGGCCATCCATCCTTCCTGTAGTGTCCGGCGGCATTCCGGGTGGAGGGTGAACCGGTCCGGGCTGTCCTTCTTCTCTGGGGGTCCTCTTCTCCACTCCGGACAGGTTCCGGCCTAGTAACGCTGCATAGACGCAGCGACGCACCTGACGTCACGGCGTAGCGGCGTCTATGCAGCGTACTAGGCCGGAGCTTGTCCGGAGTGGAGAAGAGGACCCCCGGAGAAGAAGGACAGCCCGGACCGGTTCACCCTCCACCCAGAATGCCGCCGGACACTACAGGAAGGATGGATGGCCCGGACCACCCCCATTACGGGTAAGTTTAATATTTTTTTATTGACTCGGAGGGTGGGGGAGGGGCCCCGACCGATATAGCAGTATGGGCAAAAGTCCATACCGTGGGAGAAAAAAAAAACGGTATCCGGTTCATTCCGGTATACCGCCCAGCACTACAATTGGGGGTGCGATGCGGCGGGTCGGGGGGGGGGGTTTGGCGCGATCGCGGTGGGGGCGGGGCATTATCGGCAAGGTAATTGCCGATAATGACCAAAATCGTGATTATCAGCCAATAATATTGGCCATACCGATAATCGGTCGATCCCTACTTTGTGTGTCAATGTATGTTCCAGCATCACTTTTAAACGGCTGGAGATTTTTGACAAAACTTGGTATACATGTTACTTATATCTCAATTAAAAATATAGGATAGTTAAATTGACCCTAATACACCCACTAACGCGAGAGTGGGGATTTTTGTCTGAAGTCCCATGCAAGTCTATGGGACTTCTGGTACATTACGCCACAATCTCTGCAGGAGAGTATGTCAGTCAAGCTTGCAAACCATGCCACTACAGAAAGTCATGCTCCTCCCACAAGCCACATCCCCTTCGTCTGCGCCGAAATAATTTTCGCATAGTAGGGCTGCCTGAAAAGTGTGAGGGCCGCTCTCCAATGGAATACATGGAAACATGGCTTAAAGACGTATTTGGAGAAGACAACCTAACTCCCCTCTTTGCGGTGGAAAGAGCCCACCGGGTCCCTACTAGGCTGTTCCCCCTGGTGGCCCTCCCCATTCTATGCTGGTGAAACTTCTCCACTTCCGTGATAGAGATCTGATACTCAGGCTAGCTAGAGAAAAGCAACCTGTGACTGTGGACAACCATGTCATCTCTTTCTTCCCGGATTTCTCGGCGCAGGTGCAAAAGAAGCGTGCCTCCTTCCTGGAAGTTAAAAGGAGAATGCGGTCCCTGGATGTACAATATTCCATGCTGTATCCTGCCAGATTGCGGGTGGTTGCCCTGGGTACCACCCACTTCTTTGAGGGGGTAGATGCCGCTGTGAGGTGGCAGGATACTCATGAAGCACAGCTGCGCCGGAGAGCCCGTGGAGGCTCCCCGAGACCCGCTCCAGACTGAACTGTCCTTACTTATACTCATGCAGATTGTGTGTAGCTAGTAGTTACCTACATGTGACTCTACCATCTTGTTTATCTGACCCTATACTCTTGCTTGAGTTGATATGTGGGGTTTATTATTTTCTGCTATTAGTGGCCCTTCATACTTATATTTGCTGATATTGTTTTAGTTACCTACGTGGGGTTGATATACTGGTCTAATGTTGATTCTTGTTAACCGCACATTGTAGTTTATGCTCACATATGAGGAGTATTGTAGTCTGCTGTTAGCGGCCTTATTTGTCTACTATAGCTATTATAGTTTTAGTTACATATGTAGGCCCACTCTACTGCCTTAATATCTGCCTATCGTTATCTACTGTATGATTTGTGGGGGGGGGG
Organism: Hyla sarda; assembly: GCF_029499605.1. NCBI lineage: Eukaryota > Metazoa > Chordata > Amphibia > Anura > Hylidae > Hyla > Hyla sarda. The sequence continues at coordinate 243,365,725 of NC_079189.1, read as the reverse complement.
GGAGTTGACTTATGGAAGGGATGGAGCAATAATGCTTGATATATGGGATAACTGTGAAACGTTTTCATTGCAGGAGTGTAACGAATGCATACTTATCTGTGTTCGTATGCCTGCTGAATGCTCTCACTTTACTGAAGATCTCCTGACATACTTCCTTAGTACGACTGGTTATGAATGGTGTGGGTATACTGGCGCCCCTGGGTGCCGCGTGACGCGGCGACTTGTGTGGCTGTATTTGTACCTTGTTTTGAGGTGTTTGTTTTGTTTTCCGTCTCTCCCTGTGTTGCTGTCTGCTATGTCTGTAGATTTATTGTGAATATGCAGTTGGGCTCCCCTTGTTTAAGTGATGACATTATCGCCCTTTTATGCTCAAATGTCTCTGATGGCGGTCTTTTATTTTATAGGATGGAATGTTAGGGGATGTGGCAAAGCGCTATGCAGTATTTAACTCGGTGAGACACCTTCACCCTGCCATACTCTGCCTTACTGAAACTCATCTGACAGCAGAAAACACATCGGCCCTTCAAAGGGCATGGGTCGGTCATTCTTATCACTCTACCTTATCTTCACATGCTAGAGGGGTCAGTCTGCTGGTTCACAAATCTATTCCGTTTAAGGCTGTCTCCTCTAGCATTGACCCTGATGGCAGATTTGTCTGTGTATTGTGTGAGGTGTCTCATCGACCATTTATCATAGTTGGTGTGTACGTCCCTCCCCCTTACAGTGGAGATGTTATACAGCGTATTCTAACCATAGTATCTGGACTCCCGGTGGCCCCTGTGCTCGTGCGTGGCGATTTCAACCAGGTCTTAGATGCCTCTAAGGATAAGTTCTGGGGATCTCAGGCCCCTCCCTCCTCTAAACCTACTGGTCTTGCTAAGTTGTTGATGGAAATAGACTTATTTGTTCTGTGGCGCCACCGTAATCCCAATGTTAAACAGTTTTCCTGTTATTCAGCTACGCATGGTACCCTGTCCAGGATAGACATGGCTGTTAGGGATGGGGATATGGCTGGCCTGGTTAGAGAAATTGAATATTTGGCCAGGGGGTTGTCAGATCACTCCCCAATCCGTTTACGAATTGATTTAGTAGGGGGCGCTGGAGGGGTGCACCCTCTGTGGAGACTGAACCCGTTCTGGCTGACTTTGCTAACTACAGCTGAAATTGTCGGTGCGGAACTCAGGGATTTCATTGCCCTTAATGATGGTTCGGCTTCGGTCTCCATGGTTTGGGACTCTCTCTAAAGGCGTTCCTGCGTGGATTGTTTATCCGGGACATAAGTATTCACAAGTCCTTTACTAGAGAGAGGGGTGAGAAGTTGAGATTGTCTGTTACTGAAGCTGAGGCTGGATATGTTTTCAGCCCTACCCCTGGAACGATAGAAGTGTGGCTGAGGGTGCAGGGTGACTATACTAAATATTTAGAGGAGACGGCTGAACATAAGAGGTTTTTCACTAAGCAGCGTTACTTTGAGTGTGGTGAGGGTACTGGTAAATTACTGGCTTCCATTGTTCGGGCCCAGCAGGGGGTTGCGTATATTGGCTGTTTGAGAGATGGTCGGGGGAGAGAGGTCACGGCGGATGAGGATATCTTGGGTGTAATGGTAGACTTTTATAAAGATGCTTACTCTTCCAAGACCTCTTGTACTGAGGAGAGCTTGACTGCTTATGTGGTCAGGGCATCACTTCCTTCCTTTTCTCCGGAGCAGAGGTACGAGCTGGACTCTCCAATCTCTCTGGAGGAATTGGAACTAGCTCTGAAAGATGCTGCTAATGAAAAGGCCCCAGGCCCAGATGGCCTCCCGAGTGAGGTATATAAAAAATTCTCAGGGATACTCCTGCCCCAGCTGTTGCGAGTGGTCCAGTTGGCGGCTTTGGATGGCTCTTTACCCCGTTCCATGATGGAGGCCATTGTAGTGCTTTTACCAAAACCTGGCAAGGACCCGCTATGTGCGGGTTCTTACAGACCGATCTCGTTACTGTGTGCAGATGTGACGTTGCTGGCTCGAGTACTCGCTAACAGACTAGTTAGAGTTGTATTGTCTCTGCTTCATGGTGATCAGACTGGCTTTGTGCCATTTTTTCATTGGACGCTGCCAAAGCATTTGGTAGCGTCGAATGGAACTATCTGTGGAAGGTACTGGGGGCTATGGGGTTCGGACCTAGGTTTCTCTCTATGTTAAACTTCTCTATCAGTGCCCGACCGCCTGTCTTCGGGTTAATGGCCGGCTATCCCCATCATTTGAGCTGCGGAGAGGCACGCGACAGGGGTTTCCCCTGTCGCCTCTGCTCTTTGCACTAGTGATAGAGCCACTGGCTTGTCTCCTGCGATCCTCACCTGATATAATTGGATTCCGATATGGCTCCATTGATGAGAGAGTGGCGCTCTACGCAGATGACATGTTACTATTTTTGGGTGATACAGCTAGGTCCATGACCCCTGCTATGTCTATTATTACTGAGTTTGGTACATACTCTGGTCTGCTCATTAATTGGGATAAGTCTGTTCTGATGCCCTTGGATCCTTTGCCTAGTATTCCTCAGATTGCCCTCTCTAATATACAGGTGGTTAAGGAATTTAAGTACTTAGGTATCATCGTCACACCCTCTTCCCATGATTTTATACCTCGGAATCTGACACCCCTGCTGGACAGGAGCTCTCAGAAGGTGACTATCTGGTGTAAATTGCCGATTTCGGTGGTTGGCCGGACTAATCTAACCATTTTGGTGCTCATGCCGCAATTATTGTATGTGCTGCAGAACTCACCAGTGTGGATAGCAATGACTTACTTTCATAGAATACAGCGACTTTTTAGACAGTTGGTGTGGGGGGGGGGGGGGGGGGCAGGCGACTGCTAGGATCAAACTTGAGACATTGCAAATGGGAAATACTTCAGGTGGGTTAGCGTTACCTAATCCCTGGTTGTATTATCTTGCCTCACAACTGCATCAGGTTAGAGTGTGGGCGAAGTCATCTTTACTGGGTCTTACGGGTTGTTTATTTATGGCCAAACATGGAGGGAGAGTGCCACTACATATTCTGGAAATTGGAGCCCTGACCAGACCTCCGGATTCTTCTCCTACTACCTAGCTCCTTTTCAAGCTCTCGGGCCATACGCGTTAAGACCCAAGTTATTGGGTCTTACGAATTTGATATCGTGTACACCGCTGTGGCGTAACCCAGGCTTGCCGGTTTTCTATTCTTTTGCGGTGGCTGGCTATTGGGAGAGAAAGGGACTGTGTGAAATGGGGCAGTTAGCTGTACGAGGGGTAGTTCGATCTTTTGAGGATTTGCAGGAAGAGTTCGATTTACCGCGCTCATCATTTTATCGGTACCTGCACCTCCATAATGTGTATGAAACTCAGAATCGGCTGTGGCTGATGGAGGTACAATTTAACAGGGTCCCAGAATCTGTAGTTACGAAAAGGGAGTCTGCGGGGATCATTTCTTGGCTTTACGGGGAGCTATTAAGTTTTTACCATGAATGTTTCCCCTTAACTGTTTGAACTAAGTGGGAGAGAGACCTTGGTGGGCTGAGTGACGAGGAATGGTCTATAGTATTGTCGTTTACCCCGTCATTGTCTTTGTCAGAGTCTAATAAACTATCACAGTTGTTCTTTTTACATAGGGTGTATAAGACCCCACTGTTCTTACATAACATTGGTGTTCGGTCCGACTCTACCTGCCCTAGGTGTGGTGAGTTGGAGGCTCACTTACTACATATGATGTGGGCGTGCCCTGTATGAACTACGTACTGGACTGATGTGATATGCCTTATTAAGACTGTCTATGGGGTCACATTGAATAGAGAACCAAAGGTGTGCCTACTTGGCATTATTGGATGTGACCAGGAACCTTACATGAGAGAAGTGTGTTATATCAAGCCAGGAAACTGATCGCGCAGTTCTGTATCAGACCGTCCCCTCCGGGAGTAGCTGATCTTATCAATAGGATAACACAGCTTGGAGAAAGGGATATATATCAAATGTAAGGTTGAAAGGAAGTTTGATGGTATTTGGGGACCCTGTGTACACCATTTTTACCCCCTGACGAATTATTCCTAGTTGCTTGTATGTCCTCAGTCTGTTCTTACCGTAGTGTGATTGGCTTGAATACTGGAGATCTGTGAATGTGGCTCTACTCTTTTCCTTACCCACCCTATTATCTCTGCCCTCCTTTGGTGGCTCTGTTGGAGTGCCCGTAGATACTGCTTGCTGTGGTTATGTGTGTGAGGAGTGGGGGAGCCTGTCCATCAGGATAGAAGTTTATTTAACCCTTTAGTTATCTACAAGTGTGTTTTTCTTTTGCAGTAAAGGGGAGAGATGGACTGTTTGTTTGGGGGGGGGGGGGGGTTGATTTATTGTATGTAGGATGTTTTTTTTTTTTTTTTTTTTCCTTAAATGTTTGAGAAACCTTAATTAATAAAAATTATCTGATTGTAAAAAAAAAGAAGGGAAATAGGCCTATAAGAATCGGGCAATAACAGGTCCTTTCCAGGCTTGAGGAGCACAACAATCAGCGCCTCCTTCATAGTCTGGAGGAGAATCTTCAACAGACACGGAGTGAAACAATTTGAGTATAGGGGCCATCCTCTCCTCATTCATCCTGTACCAGTCCCCAATCATCCCATCCAGTCCTGGAGTGTTCCCAGGAGGCTAGTTGGGCTTTATAAAGGAGAAACAAAGAAGCCCACTACAACTATTTATAGGGAGATTTATCAAAAAACTGTGCAGATGAAATGTTGACCAGTTGCCCATAGCAACCAATCATATTGCTGCTTTTATTTTTCAGAGGCCTTTTTAAAAATGCTATGGGTAACTGCGCCACTTTTCCTCTGCACAGGGTTTAATAACTCTACTGACAACAGCTGATCTGACCAAATACATAATGTCATGCTAACTATTCACCTTACTGCATCAATAATATTTATTTATTTTACAGTCATATTCATTTACATGTCATTAGTCAAGATTTTGACTCTCCTTGCCTTAAAAACAAGAAACATTGGAACTCCTTCACGACTGAATACTTTTTGGACTCTGAAGGTAAGAATAGAAACATCAGCTGTGTTCTGAGCCCTTTACATTTGCTGTGTATTTATTTATTTTATTTTTTTCTGTGCAGTAGTCTTCACATTTTTAAGATAATGGATACCTTTTTCAAGCATTGGGTCTCATTCATCAAATATGTCAAATAATGTCTTTGTTGCCATAGTAACTCATCATTGCTCAGCTTTGATTTCGTAAAATGCTTTGGCAAAAATAAAAGCTGAGCTTTGGTCGTCATTGCAACAAAGGCAGTTTAAATCTGCCCAAATATGGTATTCGCATTAAACATTTTGGATTTGTTTTTGATTCAAAATGTTGGACTATAGGCTAGATTCTATTGTGCTCATCCTGACCACTTTACAGTCCTGTAAAACAAACCTGGAAAGTGAAGATGTCGGCTTAGACTATGTCAGCAAAAAGCAATCAAAGCCAATTGAAAATATTTTTAGAACATACAAATAATGCAATAAATATGTCATCAAATTGAACTTAAAGGGGTATGCCAGGAAAAACCTAGATAGGTATCTGTCAACTGGCTCCAGAAAGTTAAACAGATTTGTAAAGGACTTCTATTAAAAAAATCTTAATCCTACACTAGTTATCAGCTGCTGAAGTTGAGTTCTAAATTTCTGTCTGACAACAGTGTTCTATGCTGATACCTCTGCTTGTCTCAGGAACTGTCCAGAGTAGGACCAAACCCCCATAGCAAACCTCTAATGCTTCAGACAGTTCCTGAGACAAGCAAAGGTGTCAGCAGAGAGCACTGTGTCATAAAGCAAAGAACAACTCAACTTCAGCAGCTGATAACTACTGGAAATCGAGTAAGAAAAATTACGGGGTGCGCCCCTAGTGAGGACTGTAATGGAGGTAAAATAGCATAGAAAAATTTAGGGTCCTTACCCCTAGGTGTTGCGCTCGGGGCACAACACCTACAGTAGCGTCTGGAGAGAAAGATGCGGGAAAGCTGCCACGAGGAACTCCCGGGGGGGGACTTCAGTCAATCCGGTAGGGAAATTAAACGAGCATCTGGAAAGTGGTTCCTCTGAATGAAGGCGCTTCTCCCAGTGGATGTGTAATTAATATTTTATTATATTGCAACCTGTTTCGATCCCGAACTAAGATCTTCATCAGGCATACAGTACTTGGGACAACTTGCATACATGAAATGATGACCACTTCCGGATCACCAGAAAAAAAACTTGTGCAAAAATGCAGGTAAACGTGCAGGTAGCAAGAGATACCGATTGCAATGGAATAATAAAAACAAAAGAATAAAAAAACATGCACTTTAAAATAATCAATGTAGCAAGACTGCCAGTAAAAACCCCAAAATGTGAAAGACAAACATATGTAAAAAACTATATGGATTGATGAGACAGCTGATAGCTGGACGGCAAAACCAGTTCAAAATTCCACCAGTAGTTGGCAGTGTTGCATAGGAGTTCATAGAAAGTGGTGCATGCAGAAGGTGCGTGCAAATACAAAATCTCTGAATGGCTGTATAGGGTGCGGGTTTTGGAATATAACCAGCAAGGGTATGAAGCTGGATCCAGCCGTGGACATATATACTGAGCAGGGAGAACGCAGATGGTGAGTAATGTGTGCAATGATGTAGAATTGATGTGGTAATAGAATGAAAATAGCACAGAAAGAAATGCTGAAAAACTAGTTGATATATTATTATGGACAATGGTGAGGGTATGGACAAATCGTATAAGTGAGAAGGTGACTTGTTGTGTTCTCACAATGGAATCCTATAGAAGAGGGTAAAAATATAAACTGTAAGGGTAATAAACTGTATATTCCACTACAGGATAACTTCTGAGAGCTCATTAAGCAATCCGGAACGAGGGTTCCCATATGGTATATCCAATATACCTCCTTGTGTTTAAGCTGTTCAAATCAGTTTGAAGCATCTGTGGGAATCCTTTGTAGGGATGTGATTTAATGGGATGTTCAATATCTTGGTGAACTTGTGCACAGTGTCTAGAGACTCCGTGTAGCTGGAATTTATTTAGGGTATTACAGCGATGTAGTACGACCAACATACTGAAGGAGACATGTACATTGGATAACCTAAACTACGTAGTCAGATTGACAATCAAGCCGGGTTTTGATGTTGAAGGTTTCACCGATTTTCTTGGAGGTTATACTTGTCCGGCCATGAGTAATTTCTGTGCAGCATAAGCAATTGTTTCTGTTATATTTATAACTCCCGGGTTTGGGTAAAAGGTTTCTGGAGCTGTTGGTATTCAGACGTTGTTGTCGTAACTTGGGGCCAGTAAACTCTTGAGGTTCAGTGCTCGTCTGAATGTCATTTGTGGTGCTGTAGGTTATGATTTTTTTGAGATGAGCATTTTGCTGGAGTACATGCCAGTGGGTTTTTAAAACCTTTTTAATCTCTGTAGTTTTATTGTTAAAAGAACTAATAAAATTAGCTGTATATTTGAGACTGTTTTTTTTTTTTCTTTTCTTTTTTCTTTTGGCACTTTGATAAAGCCAAACTACTCGATCAAAAAAGCTGCAAAGGCATTTTTGACGATTTGTTGGTTAATAATTTTTTAGTTTAAAACGTTCCTTTAATCCCTTAAGGATCGCGGGCATATGGGTACGCCCTGACGCCCTGGTACTTAAGGACCGAGGGCGTACCTGAAATCGTTCAGCAGGCACCCCGTGAAAACTGTGATTCCGGGTCAATCGGGTCCCAGGTGACCCAGAAAAAAAAAGGTGATAGTTGCCGTCCGACACAGCACCTATCGCCCTATAGCAGCAGGAGTGAGGTGGCACTGATTCGTCGGCCGGTATTCAGGACGCCTGCTGTGGGGGTGTCCCTAACAGCACCCGTTCCGCCCTATTCTGTACCTGGACTGGGGGCCCCTGATCCCTGGCGGGATCGGGGCCCCGGGCACGGAGACAGTGGCGGAGGTGGCAGGAGGATCCGGCGTGTGCACAGCAGCAGGAGGTAAGGCTGGCCTCCTGCTGTTGCTTAGCAATAACTCCAAGCATGCACAAAAGGGCATGCTGGGAGTTGTTGTTATGCAACAGCAGAAGGCACTACTACAACTCCCAGCATGCCCTTTGGTAGTTTGTGTATGCTGGGGGTTGTAGTTGGAGGCACACCTTTTCTATGAAAGGCACACCTTTTCTATGAAAAAGTGCCTCTAGCAATTGCATAACTACAACCCCCAACATGCACAAACTACCAAAGGGCATGCTGGGAGTTGCAGTTGTGTGCCTCCAGCTGTTGCATAACTACAAGTCCCAGCATGCCCTTCTGCTGTAAGTGCATGCTGAGAGTTGTAGTTTTGCAACAGGTGAAGGCACACTGTTTGCGAAATACTGAGTTTGTTACCTAACTTAGTGTTTCGCAACTAGTGTGGTTCCAGCTGTTGCAAACTACAACTCTCAGCATGCACTCATAGACTGTACATACTGGGAGGTGTTGTTTTGCAACAGCTGGAGGCACACTGGTTGTGAAACACTGAGTTAAGTAACAAACTCAGTGCTTTGCAACCAACGTGCCTCCAGCTGTTGCATAACTACAACTCCCAGCATGTATGGTCTGTCATTGCATGCTGGGAGTTGTAGTTTTGCAACAGCTGAAGGTTTACAGGGCACATTCACACAGGCGGGTTTCTGGCAAATTTTCCGCCGCAGCTCAAACTCCCAGCGAGAAACTCGCTGTAAACCCCCGCCCGTGTGAGTGTACCCTAAAACACTACACTACACAAAATAAAAAGGAAAACACTACATAAACCCCCTACACAGTCTCGAACCCCCCCCCCCCCCCCCAATAAAAGTAAAACATTTCTTGTACGGCACGGTTTCCAAAACGGAGCCTCCAGCTGTTGAAAAACAACAACTCCCAGTATTGCCGGACAGCCAATAACTGTCAAGGCATGCTGGGAGTTTTGCAACAGCTGGAGACATCCTGTTTGGGAAACGCTGGTGTATGGTATTTTGGTGGCGGAAGCAAATCCCCAATTTAGGCCTCAAATGCGCATGGCGCTCTTTCGCTTTGGAACCTTGTCGTATTTCAAGGCAACAGTTTAGAGCCACATATGGGGCATCTCCGTACTCGGAAGAAATTGCATTACAAATTTTGGGGTTCTTTTTCTCCTTTTACCCCTTTATGAAAAGGTAAAGTTGGGGTCTACACCAGCATGTTAGTGTCATTTTTATTTATTTTTTACACTAACATGCTGGTGTTGCCCCATACTTTTAATTTTCACAAGCGGTAAATTGAAAAAAAGACCCCCAAAATTTGTAACGCAATTTCTCCTGAGTACGGAAATACCCCATATGTGGGTGTAAAATGCTCTGCGGACGCACAACATGGCTCAGGAGTGAAAGCGCACTATGTACATTTGAGGCCTAAATTGATGATTTGCACAGGGGGTGGCTAATTTTACGGCGGTTCTGACATAAACGCAAAACAATAAATATCCATATGTGACCACATTTTGGATATTACACCCCTCACGGAATGTAACAAGGGGTATAGTGAGCCTTAACAACCCACAGGTGTTTGACGAATTTTCGTTAAAGTTGGATGTGAAAATTTTTTTTCACTAAAATGCTGGTGTTACCCTAAATGTTTCATTTTCACAAGGGAAAATAGGAAAAAAGCCTCCCAAAATGTGTAGCCCCATTTATTCTGAGTATATAAATACGCCATATGTGGATGTAAAGTGCTCTGCGGGCAAACTACAATGCTCTGAAGAGAAGGAGTGCCATTGGGCTTTTGGAGAGAGAATGTGTCTGAAATTGAAGGCCACGTGTGTTTACAAAGCCCCCATAGTGCCAGAACAACCCCCCACATCTGACACATTCTTTCTCCAAAAGCTCAATGGTGCTCCTACTTCTCTTACATCCACATATTTCCATACTCAGAAGAAATGGCGCTACAAATTTTGTACAAATTCTATTACCCCTTGTGAAAATGAAAAATTTGGGGTAACACCAACATTTTAGTGAAAAAAAAAAGAATTTTTCATTTTCACATCCAATTTTTGCGGAAATTTGTCAAACACCTGTGTGGTGTTAAGGCTCCCTGCACCCCTTGTTACATTCCTTGAGGGGTGTAGTTTCCAAAATAGTATGCTGTGTGTTTTTTTTTTTTTTTTGCTGTTCTTGCACCATAGGGGCTTCCTTAATGTGACATGCCCCCCCCCCCCCCCCCCCCAAACCATTTCAGAAAAACTCTCTCTCCAAAATCCCATTGTCGCTCCTTCCCTTCTGAGCCCTCTAGTGCACCCACAGACCACTTTACAATCACATATGAGGTATTTCCTTACTGAAGAGAAATTGGGTTACATATTTTGTTTGTTTTTTTACCCCTTGTAAAAATTCAAAAACTGGGTCTACAAGAACATGCGAGTGTAAAAAAATGAAGATTTTTGAATATTCTCCTTCACTTTGCTGCTATTCCTGTGAAACACCTAAAGGGTTAACACACTTACTGAATGTCATTTTAAATACTTTGAGGGGTACAGTTTTTATAATGGGGTCATTTATGGGGTATTTCTAATATGAAGGCCCTTCAAATCCACTTCAAAACAGAACTGGTCCATGAAAAATTATGATTTTAAATTTATTAGGACATTTTTTAGGAAAATTGCTGCTGAACTTTGAAGCCCTCTGATGTCTTCCAAAAGTAAAAACATGTCACCTTTATGATGCAAACATAAAGTACACATATTGGGGTTTATTTACTAATGCGATCCCGACTCCTTTTTGTCGGGTTTTGTGCCCAAATTGTGTCGCACGTCCCTTGCGACACAATTTGTGACAAAAAAAACCCCTACATTTTACAAGAAAACCCCCAAAAGGGGTTGTGACCACTGGATAAAGTGGGCGTGACCCCGACAGTTTTAAAAATCCCAACATATTTACTATGGTTTCCACAGAAAAAGTGGTGGATTTGAGCTGAGGAAAACCCGACGGATCAGAGCATGTGTAAAAAAAATAAAAAAAAATAAAATAAAAAAAGTGTAGGGAAAGTGCAAAATGTAGGGAAGCCTTAGTAAATACCTTGGGAAAATACCAGTCTGAAATCAAAAGCCACAAAGGAAACCTACACTCCACTAAGCCTACACTCCACTAAATAAACCCCATTGTTTATGTGAATCAATATATAATTTAATAATCCACAAATAGAAAAGGTGAGTCACTCACCCAGCTGTACAGTTGTGGTAGCCGACGGCGGACGATACTATGGACTAACCGGATCGTCCGCCGTCGGCTACCACAACTGTACAGCTGGGTGAGTGACTCACCTTTTCTATTTGTGGATTTTCTGGAACTAGGACTGTCTATAGGCTAGAGTACCTCCCGGTATTTTGGCTCCGTGCAGCTGAACGCCATTGCACCTTTGTTCTGATAGTGGACTGATTGATAGTGCCCATCCTATTGTCTTGTGCGGTTTACAATATATAATTTATTTGGTATGTCTATTTTCCTAACTTTGCATTTTTCAAAGTTAGAAAAATGCAAAATTTTCAAATTTTTCATGAAATTTTAGAATTTTTCACCAAGAAATGATGCAGGTATCGACAAAATTTACCACTACCATAAAGCAGAATATGTCACGAAAAAACTATCTCTGAATCAAATTCATAAATAAAAGCATCCCAGAGTTATTAATGCTTAAAGTGACAGTGGTCAGATGTGCAAAAAAATGTGCCCGTCCTTAAGGTGAAAATGGGCTTGGTCCTTAAGGGGTTAAATGTGGGATTATGCATAGAAATCGCTATCCCTTTTTTGTGTAATTTTTTTTTATGAGTCGATATTGACTAAAAGGTATATTTTGGATCCATTTCTTGTAATCACCACTTGAAAACTCTAAATAGCTATTTGCATCGACTGATTTAAAATGTGTATAGGTAAAATAGGATTGCTGATCATGCAATATACAGAGATCTAAAAATGTAATTGTTTCTGAGCTGGTCTCTATGGTAAAGGAGATGCCCCAGTCATTCTGTGGGGAATAGTGAGGGAGGGTCCTGGTCCAAAAACTCAGCTGGACCTCTAGCATGTTCAATGTTACTATAGAGAGCTGTAACATCACGTGATAAGCATCCATCCTAGTTTCCATGGGATCTCTAGTAGGGATTTGATTAGATGGGACGAATCCCGAAGGTAGCTTTGTAATGACAGGACGTAGTCTTGTAGGTAGAGGTCTACATAATGTGCCACATTGCTGGTAGTGAAGTTTATATTTTTACCCTCTTCTATAGGATTCCATTGTGAGAACACAACAAGTCTAATGCACTAGTATACACCTTCTCACTTATACGATTTGTCCATATCCTCATCATTGTCCATAATAATATATCAACTAGTTTTTCAGCATTTCTTTCTGTGGTATTTTCATTCTATTACCACATCAATTCTACATCATTGCACACATTACTCACCATCTGCGTTCTCCCTGCTCAGTATATATGTCCACGGCTGGATCCAGCTTCATACCCTTGCTGGTTATATTCCAAAACCCGCACCCTATACAGCGATTCAGAGATTTTGTATTTGCTTTTACCCTTCTGCACGTACCACTTTCTATGAACTCCTATGCAACACTGCCACCTACTGGTGGAATTTTTAACTGGTTTTGCCGTCCAGCTATCAGCTGTCTCATCAATCCATATAGTGTTTTTTTTTATTGTGATTATTTTTTTTCTGTTTTTTTTTTTTTTTTTTTATTCAAAACATTTTATTTTGCATAAACAGAAATAACAGAAATGATGAGAAAAAATGGTATCAGGCAGAAAAAAAACAAGCATAAATAGTCAGTACAGGTCATGACCAGACAACATGAACAACAGAACATTAGTGCACGACAACAGAACCTAGTGCACAACAAGATTCCATACACAATGGCTGATGATGAAAACAAGAAAATGATAATAAAGACAACAAGTAAATAGGGGGGTGAAAAGTGTAGGAGCTGGAGGGAGAAGCACCTAAAAGAGAAAGCAAGAGGAAGGGGAGAGGGTAGGGATGTAGACGGAAAAAGGAGAAACCGCAGGGAACAAAGAAGAGGGAAGATGAGAGACAAGAAAAGGTGGGTAGAGGAGAGGATAGGACACTAGGAGGTCGCAGGGGGTGCAGTGTCCAGAAGAGCCTGGTATCATGAGGATTCCTGGAAAGTGAGCCAATCAAACCAAGTTTTAGTATAACGTTCATTCTCCGCAGGAGTCAGTGCCATAAGCTCCTCCATGCGTTGCGTTTTCGAGATTTCCATCACCCACTTGCAAACCGTCGGGGGCATTGGTGAACGCCACCTACGGGGAATGACCGTTTTGGCTGCTTGGAGGATATGACTTAGGAGGGATTTACGAAAAGAAGTAGAAGACATAGGGAATTGAAACAAGGCCGCCTCAGGTGAACTGGGAACAGAAATCCCAGTGACCACCCCAACAGTACGCAAGACATCCGACCAAAACTGCTTCAATGTGGGACAATCTCACCAGATGTGCAGGAGGGAGCCATGGGAGCCCGAAGAGGTCAGTAGGAGAGACGTCTCGTGCTAATCGTACCCACAGTTTGGTGGCAGAGTTATGCAGCAGGTCCAGTTAACGTGCATGCATAGCTGCCATGTAATAAAGGCGACAATCGCTCCCCCACCTCCTTGAGGCAAAACAGTACCGTTCGACTAAGACGCGAATGCCCGGACGCCCAAACGAAGGCCCCGAACCTGCCTTGCAAGGTCCGCCAAAATTAAGCTGGGAGGGCAATCAGTATGGTCTGGAGCAAATACAATAACTTCGGCAAGAGTGTCATTTTGACGGCATTGACCAAGTGAGCAGAGAATTGAGTGAGTAAGGGTGCACAATTACATTGGTAAACGCGGGAGAGATCGGCCGTGATTGTTGTCCCTAAATAAGTAATACCGGGGGAGGGCCAAGCATAAGGGAAATTAGTGCGTGTGGTATCGGCTAGGGGCTGCGGGAGAGACACATTTAACGCCTCTGATTTGGACACATTAATTTTAAAGTTGGACCAGTCCACAAACTCGGATAGCACGGACATCAAGGAGGGGAGAGAGATATGGGGGTTAGTGACGTATACTAGCAGGTCGTCAGCAAAAGCCGAACATTTATATTCGCATCCTCCAATCCTAACTCCTGAGATGTCCGGGCTACTGCGGATCGAGGCCAGCAGGTGTTCCATGATTAGGACATACAGTAAGGGGGATAAGGGGCACCCCTGGCGAGTACCGTTGGAGATGTGAAAGGGCCGGGAGAGGGCGCCATTGACCCTTAATCGAGCGGAGGGGGAATGATAGAGAGACAGGATTTTCGAGGAGAGGACAGGACCAAGGCCAATTGTGCAGAGTGTGTCTCGGAGGGAAGACCAGGATATCCGGTCGAACGCTTTTTCAGTGTCGAGGAAAAGAATCATGAAAGGGATGTTACGAGATTGGGCATACTGTATGATATCCAGGGTTTTGTCGTGAGTCTCCCTTCCCAGGATAAAGCCCACCTGATCAGGGTGGATGAGCCCGGGTAAATGAGCCCCAAGCCTATCAGCGATAAGTTTAGCAAAAATTTTCAAGTCCTCTTTTAAAGGTGAAATAGGTCTATAATTAGAGCACAATTGCGGGTTTTTGCCCAGTTTAGGGAGGACCGCGACATGGGCCGATGTGGATTGAGAGGGAAAGGGTACATAAGGGCCTACTTCGTTAAACGCAGCTAAAAGTATAGGGGCCAGGCGTTCGCCGAATGCTTTATAGAAGCCCGTTGTAAAGCCATCCGGGCCGGGACTCTTCCCTCCAGGCAAGGAGGAAATCACTCCTGCAAAAAGGGAGCATCCAGCTCCTCCGCAATGGCGGGGGATAGACTAGGAAGGTCAGTGGCAGGGAATGAGTCCCGCCCAGAGCCAGACTGGGTAACAGGGGGCAAGTTGTACAGGTCCATGCAATAAGTGGAACGCTTCGGCTATTTCAGGGGTAGTGTGTGCCTGTCCCCTCCACTTTCCACATGCTCATATGATAACTACTGGAAGGATTAAGATTTTCTAATAGAAGTAATTTTAACTTTCTGGAGCCAGTTGAGAATTTTTTTTTCTTCCTGGAATACCCGATGCCAGAAAGTTAAACAGATTTGTAAATTTACTTCTATTAAAAAAATCTTAATCCTTCCAGTAGTTTTTAGGGGCTCTATACTACAGAGGAAATGCTTTTCTTTTTGGAATTCTCTGATATCACGACCACAGTGCTCTCTGCTGACCATTTTAAGAACTGTCCAGAGCAGCATGAGGTCAGCAGAGAGCACTGTGGTCGTGACATCAGAGAATTCCAAAAAGAAAAGAATTTCCTCTGTAGTATATAGCCCCTAAAAAGTACTGGAAGGATTAAGATTTTTTAATAGAAGTAATTTACAAATCTGTTTTCACTTTCTGGCACCAGTTGGTTAAAAAAAAAAAAAAAAGGAGTACCCCTTTAACCCCTTAAGGACGAAGGACATATGAGTACGTCCTTGGTTCCGCTCACGTGATATAACGCGGGGTCCCACGGTGACCCCGCATCATATCACGGCAGGCCCGGCGTCATAGTGAAGCCGGGACCCGTCTCTAATAGCGTGCGCCACTGATCGCGGTGCCGCGCGCTATTAACCCTTTAGCCGCGCGCTCAAAGCTGAGCCACGCGGCTAAAAGTGAAAGTAAAAGTGCCCGGCTAGCTCAAGGAGCTGTTCGGGATCACCGCGGTATAATCGCGGCATCCCGAACAGCTGTACTACAGGAGGAAGGTCTCTTACCCTCCTTCCTGCAGTCCGATCGCCGATTGAATGCTTCAAGCCTGAGATCCAGGCTTGAGCAATCAATCGCCAAAAACAATGATCATTGCATCTCTATGGAGATGCATTGAACAGTGTTAAAGATCAGTAAATGCAATGTTATAGCCGCCTATGGGGGCTATAATATTGCAAAAAAAAAAGTGTAAAAAAATCATTAACCCTTTGAATTATCCCTTACCCTAATAAAAGTTTGAATCATCCGGCATTTCCAATAATACCGTATATACCCGAGTATAAGCCGACCCAAATATAAGCAGAGGCCCCTAATTTCAGCCCAAAATCTGAGGAAAAGTTATTGACTCGAGTATAAGCCTATACATCATCCCCCGCCTGTCATCATCCAGACCCCCATTAACACCCTCATCATCATCACTGCCTGTCATCATCCCCCCTCCATCATCACCGCCTGTCATCATCCCACACCCCCCCCTTCATCATCCCCCCTTCATCATCCCCCTGTCATCATCCCACACCCCCCCTTCATCATCCCCTTGTCATCATCCCACATCCCCCTGTCATCATCCCACCCCCCCCTTCATCATCCCCTTGTCATCATCACCACGTCATCAGCCCCCCCCTTCATCATCACCGCTTGTCAATGTCTGATACAGTGGTCTTCAACCTGCGGACCTCCAGATGTTTCAAAACTACAACTCCCAGCAAGCTGGGAGTTGTAATTTTGAAACATCTGGAGGTCCGCAGGTTGAAGACCACTGCGGCCTTCGACATCATCCAGACCCCCCCCCCTTTAGTTTTGTACTCTCCTCTGCTCGGCAGGACGTTAGGGTGCGCTGGTCCGGTGCTGTAGGACTGTCCGGTGGGGAGGTCATCCGGTTGGATAGTCGTTCCGGGCTGTCCATCTTCACCGGGGGGGCCTCTTCTGTATGCTTCGGGCCCGGAATAGAGGCGTTGCCTTGACAACGATGCAGTGGGACATTGCTAATGAACGTCCCTGTGCATCGTCGTCAAGGCAACGTGACTATTCCGGGGCCGGGCCCGAAGCGCGCAGAAGATGCCCACCTGGTGAAGATGGACAGCCCGGAACGACTATCCCACCGGACAGTCCTGCAGCACCGGACCAGCGCACCCTAACGTCCCGCCGAGCGGAGGGGAGTACAAAACTAAAGGGGGTGGGGTCTGGATGATGTCGAAGGCTGCAGTGGTCTTCAACCTGCGGACCTCCAGAGGTTTCAAAACTACAACTCCCAGCAAGCCTGTCATCATCCCACCCCCCCCCCTTCATCATCCCCTTGTCATCATCACCACATGTCATCAGCCCCCCCTTCATCATCACTGCTTGTCAATGTCTGATACAGTGGTCTTCAACCTGCGGACCTCCAGATGTTTCAAAACTACAACTCCCAGCAAGCCGGGGCGGCCATCGGCTGTCCGGGCTTGCTGGGAGTTGTAGTTTTGAAACATCTGGAGGTCCGCAGGTTGAAGACCACTGAGGGCGGAGAGTTCACTCGAGTATAAGCCGAGGGGGGTGTTTTCAGCTCGAAAAATCGTGCTGAAAAACTTTGCTTATACTCTAGTATATACAGTAAAAAAATAAACTGTAAATAAAAACAAAAATAAACGTGGTATTGCCGCGTGCGGAAATGTCAGAATTAAAAAAATATACAGCTAATTAAACCGCACGGTCAATGGCGTACGCGCAAAAAAATTCCAAAGTTCAAAATAGTGTATTTTTGGTCACTTTTTATATCATGACAAGATGAATAAAAAGCGATCAAAAAGTCAGATCAATGCAAAAATGGTACCGACAAAAACTTCAGATCACGGCGCAAAAAATGAACCCTCATAGCCCGCACGGAACACGGAAAAAATAAAAACGTTATAGGGATCAGAAGATGACAATTTTAAACATATACATTTTCCTGCATGTAGTTATAATTTTTTTCTGAAGTACAACAAAATCAAACCTATATAAGTAGGGTATCATTTTAACCGTATGGGCCTACAGAATAAAGATAAGGTGTCATTTTTACCGAAAAATTTACTACGTAGAAACGGAAGCCCCCAAAAGTTACAAAATGGCTGTATTTTTTCAATTTTGTTGCACAATTATTTTTTTCCCGTTTCGCCGTAGATTTTTGGGTAAAATGACTGATATAATTACAAAGTAGAATTGGTGGCGCAAAAAATAAGGCATAATACAGATTTTTAGGCGCAAAATTTAAAGTTATGATTTTTTAAAGGTAAGGAGGAAAAAACGAAAGAGCAAAAATGGAAAAACGCCCGGTCCTTAAGGGGTTAACACTTTGGACACCTTCACAATCCTTCATTTTATTCTGGCTTTTAGTACTACATGGTTCTTGGGTAAAGTGCAAATATTGGCAACATTCTCATGTATTGTACTGTACTTAACTTTTCCTCTTCTGGTAGTAATATATATTTGCTTATCCTTTTTTTTTTGTTTCCATTCTTCTTCCTTCAGAGGTTATAAACATGGTAAAATTAAATGGGAAAGTGACAGTGAAAGATGGCGCCTCAGAACTCCTTAAGTCTCCTCTCCAGTGTAATGTATGTAAAATCCAGCAAGCCACCATTCCTCAGTTAAAGGAACACTTAAAGAAACATTGGACTTAATACAGGGCTAAAGAAACACAAGCTTTTATTGCTGGGACCTAGAATCTGGGGATACACTATCAAACAATGCTTATCGTCTCTGCCTCATATAGACTACAGAACGTACAAGATTGGCTCATGATTTGCACAGTACATCACTGGTGCGTGTTAGACTTAAACTAAAACCACTTTTTTTTTTTATGACTAGCTATATATGCATTGCGATGGGCAGTTAATAGTAATAGATTATACGGATCAAGCAGTAAGTTATCTATATACCTCCCTTTCTGGGCTTTTCTGTGTTGGTTAATATAATTTTCCTTTGACCAGCACTTGATCACTCTTTAATCCCCACCAGGATAGCAGGTAAGAGTCACAATGGCCCAGGAAGCAGCAGATGTTTTTAGTTGGACATGTGAAAGTTAGGACGATGTCTATGTAAAAAAAAAAAATAATAATAATAATAAATAAACACAGCCCTGAATCCATTGTCTTTGCCTTCCCTGACACCCACATTGGTGTGCCTTTCGACAGTGCCCGGGGTGCCATGGGCTCAAGTGGCCAAAATGTTTTAATATTTGAATTTCCCACCTGGCTTAAGCCTCAGTGTTGTGCGCTGAACGCTTCCGCCAGAGAGGGTCCTGCATCCAGACAGGGAAGCGACCACGTCACTGCAGTGACATGGGAAGCTGGGGATTTTTAATGAAAATGGGCAGGAGCAGAAGCGGGGGGATTTGAATGTAAGGAGGGGGAGGGGGGTTTGCATGTAAGCAGGGGCAGGGTGGGGGAAGAATGGAAGAAGGGGCGGCATGGGGGTGAATGGGAGAGCGAGCGGGGGGATGGTGAATGGGAGAAGGAGCTGGGGGGATGGGGATGGTGAATGGGAGAAGGAGCTGGGGGGATGGTGAATGGAAGAAGGAGCTGGGGAGATGGTGAATGGAAGAGGGGGAGGGCATGGTGAATGGTACTGGGAGGCAGAAGGCTGGAAGCAACGTGGGTGGGTGGCTGAAGGCAATAGGTGTGGGAGAGTGTCTGCCTGCCTGCCTGCCTGCCTGCCTGCCTGCCTGCCTCACTGTGTGAGACCAGAGGTATTTGTGGGGAAAAAAGATAGGATGATGCCGGAAAGTACAGAGCCTAATTTTTTTCTTTTCTTTTTTGGCAGGTTCTGCGGTAAAGAGTTGTGGCTGGAAGAAACCCTCATGGCGGTCTGAGCAAGAAAAGTCAACGTCTCCGATCAAAGAAGACATCACCTGTGAGTCCTGAATATAGAAACACTGTAATCTACATAGCTAACAGATATATAGGTCATGTGTATTGCTTCTTTTTTTGCCATTTTTTGTTGTTCGTCTATTATTATTCAGTAAAGGTGCTTCTGCGGAAATTTTTGTTGGGGCGAGAATTGCCCCGAGCCAAAAAAGGTTGGGAAACACTGAACTGAAGACTCATCTCCTGGGCTACCCTACTTTTGTCAGTAAGTACAGTGTGGTGCATGCTGCAACCGCCTTTCCAGCAAAATTGGATGTAGCAGTTTTCAAAGTGGCTGTTCCAACAGATTTGGTAGCTAGGGATTCATCTTAGTGTCTGTCTGGTTCAAAAAGATAGTCTTTTTACATGACTGGTTAACTGATTATGCAAAACTACCCAAACACCTGGAGGTACAGCTGCTGTTTCTGGGGGGCTCATGGCTACGTTGTGCAGGTTCATAAGCTTCAGTATGCCAGAAATCTTGCCCCCTTTGACACACCTCTCACCAGCCAAGCCAAAACACACTGCTCTGATGAAGCGTGCTCTGCGCACGCATAACAGCTGTCACCCATTCTGCTGATCGAGGTTTGGCGTCCGTGTCCGGCCGCACTTTATGTTCACTTCTGCACTTTAAAATAAAAGAAGAATATCCTTCAACTGTTTTGGTGAGTGCTGCCATCTTCTTTCATGGAATTGATGCATTGACTGTTCTCTCTAGTTTGGTACAGCACCCGGTATAACTGTTTTCTGCTGGTTTCAAAAAGGAACTGTATGCATCGTGTTCTGCGAATTACCTTGCAGGTGTGCAGTCTAGTCTTTCCTGGGGCTTTGTGCCGACCACTGTGCCTCCATTGCTACTTAACTCTGCTCTGTACTGAGGAGGGTACTTCCTGGAGATGGCATAACTAACCATTTAGCTTCTAACGCTCTGTAGTTGGAGTGAAAAACTAATATTTAGGGAAAGGTGGTGTCATTGAGCTGCTTAGTATATTGTTTCTTCTCATTTATAAAACTTTATAAAAAAAAAATATATAGAAGCAAACAGCAGCATGGAATACAGGACCAACTACAGATCACCAGCCTCCTACTTCACACCTCTTAGTCAGATTGTGGGTTATGGTGCAAGTATAACATTATCCTTAAAGGGGTACTCCGGTGAAAACCTTTTTTCTTTTAAATCAACTGGTGGCAGAAAGTTAAACATATTTGTAAATTACTTCTATTAAAAAAATCTTAATCCTTCCTGTACTTATTAGCTGCTGAATACTACAGAGGAAATTCTTTTCTTTTTGGAATGCTCTCTGATGACATCACGAGCACAGTGCTCTCTGCTGACGTTATTATAATAATAATAATATAACAACGCTTTATTTATTGTTGTCCTTAGTGGGATTTGAACCCAAGTCCCCAGCACTGCAAGGCAGCAGTGCTAACCACTGAGCCACCATGCTGCCCTTAGCATACATCTGCTATGCATGGTTGCTAAAATGGACAGAGATGTCAGCAGAGAGCACTGTGCTCGTGATGTCATCAGTGTTCCAAAAAGAAAGTAATTTCCTCTGTAGCATTCAGCAGCTAATAAGTACTGGAAGGATTAAAAATGTTTTAATAGAAGTAATTTACAAATATGTTTAACTTTCTGGCACAAGTTGATTAAAAAGAAAAAAGGTTTTCACTAGAGTACCCCTTTAACCCCTTAACGACGCAGGACGTATATTTACGTCCTGCGCCGACTCCCGCGATATGAAGTGGGATCGTGCCGCGATCCCGCATCATATCGCGTCGGTCCCGGCGCTAATCAATGGCCGGGACCCGCGGCTAATACCACACATCGCCGATCGCGGCGATGTGCGGTATTAACCCTTTAGAAGCGGCGGTCAAAGTGAAACTGAAAGTGACCCGGCTGCTCAGTTGGACTGTTCGGGACCGCCGCGGTGAAATCGCGGCGTCCCGAACAGCTGACCGGACACCGGGAGGGCCCTTACCTGCCTCCCCGGTGTCAGATCGGCGAATGACTGCTCCGTGCCTAAGATCCAGGCAGGAGCAGTCAAGCGCCGATAACACTGATCACAGGCGTGTTAATACACGCCTGTGATCTGTGTAAGAGATCAGTGTGTGCAAAAAAAAAGTTTAAAAAAAAGTGTTAATAAAAGGCCATTTAACCCCTTCCCTAATAAAAGTTTGAATCACCCCTCTTTTCCCATAAAAAAAATAAAACAGTGTAAAAAAAATAAACATATGTGGTATCGCCGCGTGCGTAAATGTCAGAACTATAAAAATATATCATTAATTAAACAGTACGGTCAATGGCGTACGCGCAAAAAAATTCCAAAGTCCTAAAAAGACTATTTTGGTCACTTTTTATACCATTAAAAAATGAATAAAAAGTGATCAAAAAGTCCGATCAAAACAAAAATCATACCGATAAAAACTTCAGATCACGGCGCAAAAAATTAGTCCTCATACCGCCCTGTACGTGGAAAAATAAAAAAGTTATAGGGGTCAGAAAATGACATTTTTAAACGTATACATTTTCCTGCATGTAGTTATGATTTTTTCCCAGAAGTGTGACAAAATCAAACCTATATAAGTAGGGTATCATTTTAACCGTATGGACCTACAGAATAATGATAAGGTGTAATTTTTACCGAAATATGCACTGCGTAGAAACGGAAGCCCCCAAAAGTTACAAAATGGCGGTTTTTTTTCGATTTTGTCGCACAATGATTTTTTTTTCCGTTTCGCCGTGCATTTTTGGGTAAAATGACTAATGTCACTGCAAAGTAGAATTGGCGATGCAAAAAAATAAGCCATAATATGGATTTTTAGGTGGAAAATTGAAAGGGTTATGATTTTTAAAAGGTAAGGAGGAAAAAACGAAAGTGCAAAAACGGAAAAAACCTGAGTCCTTAAGGGGTTAAGCAAAGACTTTGGGTATATTCATGTTGCAAAGATGAAATATCGCCAATATTCACAGTTCTAATTTCCTTAGAGACATTTGCCTGTGCATACGTCATGTGTTATTTCCCCAAAAGGTTTACCTTCTATTTAAGAAAGTTTAAGCAAGTTTCAAAGTGTGGTCTGGGCTGGAGTGGGGTTGCACTAAAATGTCTGCTGTTGCAACCTTTTTTACAACCTTTCAAAAAAAAAAAAAAAATACAAAAATTAATCAATAAAAACAAAATCACTAACCACTGCAAAAGCAAAAATACATTTGACAAAAGGACTGAAGTTTAAAAAGTCACAACATTTTTCAGCAAATCGTTTTTTTTTGCAAATTGCAACAAATTTCCCCAAAATCTGTGTAAATTCAATTATTTCCCCCCTCTATGTAATTTATTTAGAACATCTCTGGTTTAGAAACAGGTAAGGATAGGTTCACACCACACCAAAGGTGGTGCCAGATTCCTTATGGCGTTTTAACAAGTAGAATCTGCAGAATTAATAGAACTTCAGACACAGATTTGAGCAAAGCCTAAACAGCACCAGAAAAAAAAAAAGTTTACAAGATGTATAAAAAAAGGTCAGTAAAGAGTTGAGGAGAAAATGAATTTTTTTCAAAAATGTATTTATGATACATATAAACACATCTGGGACATTTATCATTGAGTTTACCCCTTTTTCTTGTGTATTATTTTGCGCAGTGACTTTCATAGCGTCTTTTTTCCCAATGTTCTCAACGTGCTCGTGTACCATAGAAAGAAAAATGCTTTACACACTAATTTACTATTTCGCATTTTTTGTTTTGATATTAAAACTTTGCGCAAAAGACAACAGATTTTGTGCAAAAATAGAACACAGAGGAGTGCATAATGTGTCAGATGGTAGAAACATGAAGGAATGTCTGTTTGTGCAAAATCTAAGCTTGTTCATAAATTTTGCTCAGACATGCAAAACATAGAAAGCACTGACATGGTTTAAATGATTTCTACTTCACACCGACAAATCTCCCCCATCATATATAAATAACATGCTTAAACTGTGCGTTGACTTATTGGCTACCCAGAGACTGGCTGGATAGTGATGCGGTGTCTCGCTGAAATGCTGCTGGTCTTTGATATAGAGAGACTGTCTTAGTCAAGTAGGTCAAGCTTCCACTGAATGGTTTTATTAAGTTTTGGAGCAATGAAGAGTTCAGATTCTGAAAAAGGAAAAGAACAGTTAAAAGGCTGGGTTCACTCAAAGTTTTATGGAGCTCATTTTGGTGCATATTATACACAAAACCAAATGCAATACCATGGTTTGCACTGTGCCTGGCAGCATGTATTTTAATTGTGTAATTCACAATTCATTTGGGCCCCATTTTTCGTAGTTTTACGAAAACCAGGAGCCAACTGAGAAACTATAATATAAAGATCTGCAGCTTTGTTTGTGTTTTAGACCACTCCTGGTGTTGGTAAAAATACTAACCACAATAAGGTCCTTTGAAGTTCTGTTATGTATGAAATCCTGGAAGTATTGCTGAAAGGAGCTTAGAAATCAATAGGTCCACATTCCCTTTCCTCCAAGCCACACTACTTCACTTCGATGAAAAACAGGTCAACCCTGCTTCAGGTTATGGATTCATGCTGCAAGACAGGCTACCTTGTTAGAAACAGCGATGGCTTAGGCCATGTTCACACTATGGAATTCTCGCAGAATTCCACGGTGTGAACTTAAGAGTGTGAATGCATCTAAGCGAGACCCGTTCACACTGCGGAATTTCTGCCGCTGAAATTGTTACACACAAAGAAAGAACATGTTCATTCTTTGCGCGGATTCCGCGAGCACTGCATAGCCGTCAATGGTGACTGCTCAGTGCCCCGCGGCCCTAGCACCGAAGTACCTACGGCGGCGGCCGCCAGGCGCAATCTCCGCTCGCGGAATTCAGCGAACGGAGATTCCGCAGTGTGAACGCACCCGTACACTGAAATGCCACAGTGTTTCAGAGAAAATATAAGATAAAGTTAATGACTAAATAAGGAACCTTAAAACATAACTTTTGATGTGCACACCAATTAAAATGTACAAATATGTATATAGTATCAAAAAAGGAGATTTTTTAACACTCACCATAAAATCTCTTTCTCAAAGGATCCATTGGGGGACACAGACCGTGGGTGTATGCTGCTGTCTCTAGGAGGTGTGACACTATGGTAATAAAAAAAGTCAGCTCCTCCCACCAGGATATACCCGCCTCCAGGCCCTGAACTAATCAGTTTTAGTTCCAGAGCAATAGGAGGGGACAGACAGGTCAAAGAAGACCCAAACTGTCCGAGAACCAGAAGAAAAAATACAACTGAACACACCCTCGGACAGAGAACCGAAGAAAAACCCCAAAAAAGGGTGGGAGCTGTGTCCCCCCCCAATGGATCCTTCGAGAAAGAGATTTTACGGTAAGTGTTAAAAAATCTCCTTTTCTCTATCGGCTCCATTGGGGGACACAGACCGTGGGACATACCAAAGCTGTCCCTTGGGTGGGCAGACGGCTGATCCACTGCCGCCTGCAACACTTTACGGCCCAGACTAGCATCAGCCGATGCGAAGGTATGAACCCTGTAGGACCTCGAGAAAGTGTGCAAAGACGACCAGGTAGCCGCCTTGCAAATCTGCGAGGCCGAGGCTCTGTTCTGGAGAACCCAGGATGCCCCAACAGAACCGGTAGAATGAGCCACAACCCTGAAAGAGGAATCTTCCCCTTACAGCGATAGACGTCCGAAAAGGCAGACCAAGTCCACCGAGAAATGGTGGCCTTGGAAGCAGGTTGTCCCATACAACGACCTTCCGTGAGGACGAAAAAGGAATGACACTGATGAAACGAAGAATAGAGAGATAGGACCTAACAACCCGAACCACATCCAGTTTGTGGAGTAAATGCTCCTTAGGATGAGAAGGAGCGGGACAAAAAGACAGGAGGACAACGTCCTCATTGAGATGAAAAGCCGAAACCACCTTAGGCAAAAAGGAAGGATCTGGCCGGAAAACAACCTTGTCCTGGTGGACCACCAGAACGGAGAACGGCAGGAGAGAGCCACCAATTCAGACACCCTCCGGATGGAGATGACAGCAACAAGAAACGCCACCTTCCAAGAAAGGAGGCGCAGAGACACCTCTATAAGGGGCTCAAAGGGTGCACCCTGGAGGGCACTAAGAACCAGATTCAAGTCCCAACTGGGAAAGGGTGACCGGTAAGGAGGGACAGCATGCGCCACTCCTTGAAGGAAGGTCCGGACATGAGAATTAGAAGCCAGAGGACGCTGGAAAAGAAAAGGCCGAAACCTGACCCTTAAGGGAATTGAGAGGCAACCCCAGTTCCAAACCCGACTGCAAAAGGAGAGAAGACGGGGAACCGAGAAAGTCACAGGAGACAGGACCTGAGCGTCACACCAGCGAAAATAAGACCGCCAAGTACAGTGGTAAATTTTTGCCGAGGAGGGCTACGAGCCCTGAGCATGGTGAGAAAGACTTGGGAAGAGAACCCGCGGGCCATCAAATGCAGCGACTGTAAATTGGGGTGGCAAAGAGGACCCTGTGAGAGCCGCCTTGGCGATTTATGTACGCCACGGCCGTGGCATTGCCCGACTGGACGCAGACAGGATGGGACCGAAGCCGAGACACCCAAAGAAAAAGACAAGGAAGAATCGCCCGTAGTTCCAATATGTTAATAGGAAGAAGGGCTTCTCGGGGAGACCAGAGTCCCTGAACCGTCCAATCCCCGAACATACCGCCCCAGCCCGACCGACTGGCATCCGTTGTAACTACCTGCCAGTGAAGGGGAAGAAATGACCCTCCCTGAAGAAGGGGGGAGCGGAGCAACCAGAGCAGAGACTGACGGAGGGAAGAATCGCCAGCTGAAGAGGGTGGTAATGAAACTGGGCAAAGGGTACTGCCTCCATGGCCGCCACCATCCGACCCAGGACTTTCATACAAGTCCGGATGGAAACTGGGACCCGAGCCCGAAGGGAGCGGACTCCTGACATAAGAGTCGGACGTTTGACCGTCGGAAGGCAAATTCGGGCAGGGGCCGTCTTGAAGTGAAGTCCCAAGAAGATCAGAAACTGGGTGGGAGAGAGGACTGACTTGTCCCGGTTGACAATCCACCCGAAGCGATCCAGAGTGTGAAGGGTGACATCCACATTCTCCAGAGACTGGGCTCTGGTAGGAGCCTTGATGAGAAGGTCGTCCAGGTAGGGTATCACAGAGACTCCCCTCGACCGCAACAGGGCGCAAGGATCTTGGTAACGACCCGAGGAGCCATAGCCAGGCCAAAGGGGAGGGCTACGAATTGAAAATGCCCCTCCGGAACCGCAAAGCGGAGATACCGATGATGGCCTGGAAATAATGGCACATGGAGGTAGGCATCCTTGATGTCCACCGAAGGAAGAAACTCCCCTTGTTCTAGGGATGCCACTTCCGAACGGAGATATTCCATTCGGAAGTGGCGGATGAGAAGATGACGGTTGAGATGCTTGAGGTCTAGGATTGGTTGTACAGAACCGTCCTTCTTGGGGACCACAAAAAGAATGGAATAGGAACCCCCAAAAAACGTTCCCCTGGAGGAAATGGTAACTATAACCCCTTGGAGAAGCAGAGACTGGAGAGCCTCTCGAAATTGCTTCGCCAGAGAAGGAGACCGGGGGGCCCGGGATCGAAAAAAGCGATCCCTCGGGAGGGAGGCGAATTCGATTCGGTAACCGTTGGACACCACGTCCCTGACCCAGGAGTCCTGAATGTGTGAGGTCCAGATGTCTCGAAAAAGTAAGAGACTACCTCCTACCCGAGAAAAAACTGCAGGTGGGGGCTTCACTTCATGCGGAAGTGGGTTTGCGGTTGCCTGATTTGGTTGCAAACCAGCCAGAACGGCTGGTGTCCGACTTCCAAGACGGGTGCGCCCGGAACGAGGGAGCCTTCTTGTCCCGCGAAGGCGCCTGCTCAGACCCCTTGCTGGGGCCAAGGGTCCGAAAGGAAGAGGACTTCCTTTGGGAAGTGGAGCACGCCTTGTTTTAAGGCAACAAGGAACCCTTACCCCCCGTCGCCTCAGAGATAATCTCGTCAAGGCGCTTGCTAAAAAGACGGCCACCTGTAAAAGGAAGCTCAGTGAGAGACCTTTTGAAAGAGGCATCCGCATTCCAAGCTTTAAGCCACATAGAACGGCGGAGAGCAGCTAGGTGACCCACAGCAAAAGCAGAACGGGCTGACGGCATGGAAGCTGTGCACAGAAATTCCCCAGCTTAGAGCATTGGAGGGCCAGAGCAGATAGATAATCTGGGGGGATCCCGCTAGGATACCCTGACTGATAGGCACCACTCTGATAGGGCCTTGCACGCCCATGTCGAGGTGAAGACCCAGGCGCTGACCATTGGCGAGGGGGGGTGAACAGCGCATATAAGCAATGTCTGTGCCCCCCTTACTCGCAATGGGAAAACAGGGAACCGGAGTCCCCACCTGAAAATAAGAAAGAAAAAGGAATAAAAAACTAACACGTCCTATACTAGGAAAACAATAAATCAGAAGGAGAATTCCAGACCATGTCCACCTCCTGCAAGACACTAAGCTAAAACTGATTAGCTCAGGGCCTGGAGGCGGGTATATCCTGCTGGGAGGAGCCGACTTTTTTTTATTACCATAGTGTCACACCTCCTAGAGACAGCAGCATACACCCACGGTCTGTGTCCTCCAATGAAGCCGATAGAGAAATTAGCAATTCGCCATCAGTGTATGGCCACATATAAAGTTACAGTATCACCACCTAAGGATAGGGATACGTTGCTGTAGCGCAACTACCAATTCCCTCCTATACATACCTTGCTGTTGCGCATGTGGGATATTATAGTATTAATGTATTGTGGTTTTAAACATTTAATGAGAGCCTGTCAGCATGCACCCTCAGGTAGAATATAGTGCATGCGCGACATCCTCCCGTCTAAACCACCACAGATATAGGAATAAAAATAGTCTCGATAACCAACTATTCCACACACTTATTAAATAACACTACAGCGCACCCATACGTGATCACATTCCTCCTTGTATCATTCAAACGTAGGCATGTGTACACAGGGCATAATAAGGAGATTTTTTAACACTTACCGTAAAGTCTCTTTCTCGAAGGATCCATTGGGGGACACAGACCGTGGGTGTATCTTGCTGTCTCTAGGAGGTGTGACACTATGGTAATAAAAAAAAGTCAGCTCCTCCCAGCAGGATATATCGGCCTTCAGGCTCTGAGCTAGTCAGTTTAAGTTCCAGAGCAATAGGAGGAGACCAATAGGGCAAAGAAAAAATCCCAAACTGTCCGAGAACCGGAAGAAAAAACACAACTGAACACACCCTCGGACAGAGAACCAAAGGAAAAACCCAAAAAGGGCGGGAGCTGTGTCCCCCGATGGATCCTTCGAGAAAGAGATTTTACAGTAAGTGTTAAAAAAATCTCCTTTTCTCTATCGGCTCCATTGGGGGACACAGACCGTGGGACGTACCAAAGCCGTCCCTTGGGTGGGCAGATAAGTAATCAGGCAGACGGCCGATCCACTGCCGCCTGCAAGACTTTACGACCCAGACTAGCATCAGCCGATGCGAAAGTATGAACTCGGAAAAACCTTGAGAGAGTGTGCAAAGATGACCAGGCAGCCGCCTTGCAAATCTGCGAGGCCGAGGCTCTATTCTGGAGAGCGCAGGAAGCTCAACAGAACGTGTGGAAGGAGCCACAACCCTGAAAGGAGGAATCTTCCCCTTACAGCGAAGGCTTCCGAAATGGCGGACCGAATCCAGCGAAAAATGGTGGCCTTGGAAGCTGGTTGTCCCTTGCGACGACCTTCTCCAGCTTGAGTGGTAAGCGCTCCTCAAGATGAGAAGGAACCGGAAAAAAGGGATGAGAGGACATTGTCCTCATTGAGAGGAAAGGCCGAGACTACCTTAGGTAAAAGGGAAGGAGCTGGTCAGAAAATGGCCTTGTCCTGGTGGATCACCAGAAAGGAAGAACGGCAGGAAAGAGCTGCCAATCCAGACACCCTCCGGATGGAGGTGATAGCCACAAGAAACGCCACTTTCCAAGAAAGGAGGCGAAGAGACATCTCTCTAAGGGGCTCAACGGGTGCACCCTGGAGGGCACTCAGAACCAAAGTCAAGTCCCAAGGGGGAGAAGGTGACCGTTAAGGAGGAACAGCGCGCGTCACTCCTTGCAGGAAGGTCCGGACATGAGGATTAGAAGCCAAGGGCCGCTGGAAAAGAACAGTCAGGGCCAAAACCTGACCTTTAAGGGAACTGAGGGACAACCCCAGTTCCAACCCAGACTGCAAAATGGAGAGAAGACGGGGAACCGCGAAGATCACCGGGGAGAAGACCTGAGCTGCACACCAACGAAAATAAGACAGCCAAGTGCGGTGGTAAATTCTTGCGGAAAAGGGGCTTACGAGCCCTGAGCATGGTGAAAAGACTTGGGAAGAGAACCCGCGGTCTCAACCGCCACGCCGTCAAATACAGCGACTGTAAATTGGGGTGGCAAAGAGGACCCTGAGCGAGTAGATCTGGGCAGAGTGGAAGGCGCAGAGGACCGTCGTCCAGGAGCTGGACTACGTCGGCGTACTACAACCTTTGGGGCCAATCTGGAGCTACCAGAATGGCGGAGACGTCCTCTGCCTTGAGCTTTCCCAGCACTCTGGACAGGAGCGGAAGAGGGGGAAACATATAAGGTAGGGCAAACCCTGCCCAATGAATCACTAGGGCATCCACGGCCAAGGCCTGAGGGTCTTGGGACTGGGACACAAACGGAAGAATTTTCCGAATATGCCGGAACGCGAAGAGGTCCACGTCCAGAAAGCCCCAGAGACCGCAGCGCTGCGTGAAGACCTCCGGAAGAAGAGACCACTCGCCAGGGGGTGGGTGAGGACCGACTGAGGAAGACCGCTTCCCCGTTGAGCACTCCCGAAATGTGAAAAGCCGAAATGGCCGGAACCTTGTTCTCCGCCCAGGAGAGAATCTTGGCCACCTCGGCCATGGCTGCCGAGCTGCGAGTGCTGCCCTGTCGATTTATGTATGCCACGCCGTGGCGTAGTCTGACTGAACGCGGACAGGACGGGACTCCCAATGAAGAAAACAAAGAAGAATCACCCTTAAGTCCAATATGTTTATCGGAGGAAGGGTCTCCGGAGGAGACCAGAGTCCCTGAACCGTCCAATCCCTGAACACACCGCCCCAGCCCGACAGGCTGGCATCCGTTGTAACAACCCGTCAGTGAAGGGGAAGAAGGGACCGCCCTTGGAGAAAAAAGGGGGGAGCGAAGCCACCAGAGCAGAGACTAACGGACCCTGAGGGGGGAGAAAAATCTGACGATTGAGGGACAGAGGAGACCTGTTCCATAGAGAGGGAATCGCCAGTTGAAGGGGGACGGTAAAGAAACTGGGCAAAGGGTACGGCCTCCATAGATGCCACCATCCGACTCAGGACTTTCATACAAGTACGGATGGAGACCGATACCTGGGTCCGAAGGGAGCGGATCCCCGCCCGTAGCGCCAGACGTTTGTCCGGCGGAAGACAAATTCGGGCAGAGGCCGTGTCGAATCGAAGTCCCCAAAAGTTTAGAGACTGGGTAGGACGGAGGACTGACTTGTCCCGGTTGACCATCCGCCCGAAGCGAGTCAGAGTGTGGAGAGTGACGTCCAGATTCTCCAGAGTCTGGGCTCTGATTGGAGCCTTGATGAGAAGGTCGTCCAGATAGGGTATCCCCGAGATACCCCTCGACCGTAAGCCCGTCACTGGCGCAAGGATCTTTGTAGATACCCGAGGAGCCGTGGCTAGACCAAAGTAGAGGGCTACGAATTGAAAATGCCCCTCCGGAACCGCAAAGCAGAGGTACCGATGATGGCCCGGAAATATTGGCACATGGAGGTAGGCATCCGTGATGTCCACCGATGAAGGAACTCCCCTTGTTCCAGGGACGCTACCACCGAGCAGAGATATCCCATTCGGAAGTGGCGCTTGAGGTCTAAAATTGGTCCACAGAACAGACCTTCTTGGGGACCACAAAAAGATTTGAATAGAAAAACCCCGAAAACGTACCCCACGAAATTGCTTCGCCAGAGGAGGAAACCGGGTGGCCCGGGATCGAAAAAAGCGATCTCTCGGAAGGGAGGCGAATTCAATCCGGTAACCGTTGGACACCACGTCCCCTGACCCAAGGGTCCTGAACGTGAGCGGTCCAGATGTCTCGGAAAAACCAAGAGACGACCTCTGCAGAATTGGGTTTTGCCGTTGCCCGATTCGGGTGCAAAACTGCCAGAGCGGTTGGAAACCAACTTCCAAGACGGGCATGCCCGGAACGAAGGAGCCTTTCTGTCCCGTCCAGACCCTTTACTGGGGCCAGAGGTCCGAAAGACCGAAAGGAAAAGGGCTTCCCTTGGAAAGTAGGGCGAGCCTTATTTTGAGGTAACAAGGAACTCTTACCTCCCGTTAACTCAGAGATAATCTCATCAAGGCGTTTGCTAAAAAGACGGCCGCCCGTAAAGGGAAGTTCAGTGAGAGACCGTTTGGAAGCGGCATGCGCATTCCAAGCTTTAAGCCACATAGAGCGGCGGAGGGCCGCTAGATGACCCACAGCAAAGGCAGAACAACGGCTGACTGCATGGAAGCTGCGCACAGAAAGTCCCCAGCTTTAGCGCATTGGAGAGTAAGAGCAGATAGATCCTCGGGGGGGGGGGGGGGAACCCGCTAAGATATCCTGATGGAGCTTTTGGCACCCCTCTGACAGGGCCTTCGACACCCATGTCGAGGCAAAGATGTGTAGAAGAGAAGAGCCAGCTGGTTCAGAAGCGAACTTCGCTAAAGATTCTACCTTCTTGTCCGCGGGTGGATCCACTGGTGGATCCACTGAGGGAGGGGAAGCCACCTTAGCGACAAAGTCCTTGTCAAATGGATAACATTCTTGAATTGTCTTGATTCCCGGAAATCTCTTGTCTGGATGTTTCCATGCGGATTCCAGAATGCCATCAAAGTCAGCGTGAGAGCTGAACCTTTTAGGTGCTGGCTGAGCACGATGAAAGGATACTTCTGGATAGACATCCGAAGATCCTGGGTCCTCCAAGTGAAAGGTGTCTCTTATGGCTGTCACCAATGAGTGCACCGTTGCAATTGAGTCCGAGCGGTCCTCTGGATCAGATGCCGGTTCGGAAGCCTCGTCCACTAGTTCACCAGGGGAATGTGAATGAGTAGAGGCAGTCCTGGAGGGGGGCGACCCAGACTGGGTACGCGGCTCTGGCGAGGCAGAGCGGCGACTCCAAGAACGTCGTCTGAAGGAGCGACGTTTGTGCCCAGATGATAGGGGGGGGGGGGGCGGGACCCGCGAGGGGAACGCTCACGTCTATCTGAAGACTCAATGGAAGAGTCAGACGAGGCACCCCAGCACGCTTAACGTGAAGTACGAGGAGACGGAGAGCGAGCCCTCTCCGAGGTCCTGCGCAGGGAAGACCCCTTCAGGGCGGACACCATTACCCGGGGGACCTCAGCCACCGAACGGGAGATTTGGGTCAAGTCAGCCCTATACTGGGTCAGGGAAGAAACCCAGGGTGGTGGAGCGGCTGAACCCACCGGGACCGAAGGGGCACCAGGGGGTCTGGGGGAGCAGGCAGAGCAAGTGGCTCGGCAGAGCCAGGCATTTTGGTACTACAGTGATTACAGGCACTTTGGTACTACAGTGATTACAGGCACTTTGGTACTACAGTGATTATAGACCAAAAAGTCTATGCATCTTGGCAGCTGCGGAGAGGAGAACAGCTCCATGCAGCTAGAGTGAGAAAGTGAAGGCCAATGGTAGAGTGGGGCGTGCCCGCAGCAGAGGCACTAACTAGTTGGCCCCCCCCTCTGACTGAAATTCGCCCCCACGGCGCTGATTGGAGGCTGATGCGCGCCTCAGAAGAGCTCCGACAGCCCTGTGGGTGGAGCTAAAAACCAGGCCGAGAGGGAGCTGTAATGGCGCCCGCTCCTTGTCCCGAGTGCACATGTAATTCACATATGCGCTCGGGGGAACAGAGCTGGCGGTTAAGACGCCGGCAGAGACTGCCGGAGAAAACGAAAGTAAGCCGGCGCTGAGAGCACCCGGCTCGTACCAGCGCCGCGGCTGTCAACCGCATATAAGGCGCTGGCAGCGAAAATGAAAGTAAGCCAGCCCGAACTGGCGCCGCGGCTTGCAAATAAGGCGCTGTTCACACACAGAGCCAATATAACATACATGCCCCCTCAGAGAGCCACTGCTCTCAGTGCTAAACAGAACATACATGCCCCCTCAGAGAGCCACTGCTCCCCCAGAATAAAATCCATTCCCAGTAAGCCAGCCCAACCTTAAAAGGTGGGCCAGAAACAGGGGGTCTCCAGCAGTTGCAAGTCCGGTCCCAGGACTTGTCTTACCTGAGGAGAAAGAGGGAAAGTACTTACCTCAGTCAGAAGAACTTACCTAATGAAGTCTTCAGTGAAGTCTTCAGTCAGCTTTAGTTACCTGCATCACACCTGGCTGCTATGCGCGAGCGAGGCGAGCAGGAAAAATAGGGGGACCCAGACCCATGGGGTACCACCCAGGCGCTGACCGTTGGCGAGGGGGGGGTTAACAGTGCATATACGCAGTGTCTGTGCCCCCTTACTCGCAATGGGGAAACAGTGAACCGCAGTTCCTGAGTCCCCACCTGAAAACAGAAAAGAAAAAAGGAATAAAAAACTAACACGTCCCTATACCAGGAAAACAAAAAACAGAAGACCAGGTCTGGAGCAAACCAGACCCATCCACCTTATTCAGACACTAAGCTTAAACTGACTAGCTCAGAGCCTGGAGGCGGGTATATCCTGCTGGGAGGAGCTGACTTTTTTTATTACCATAGTGTCACACCTCCTAGAGACAGCAGCATACACCCACGGTCTGTGTCCCCCAATGGAGCCGATAGAGAAATATATATATTCTCAGGTACCGCACACACTAATTGATCATCTATTCTGGAGTAGGTATGACAGCCCCAGTAATAATCATGTCAATTAGCTACTAATGTTAGGCGCACACAGATCTCCAAAGGAAATTGCGGTATTATATTCCTGTGTGTTTTATTTTCCTGTGCATTTTATATTCACAGTAGATCACAGTTCACACTGTAATGTATACAATAACATAAAGGATGACTATGCAGGTAGACTTGGGCATATTTCTAGTCACCATTAGTCAGTTGTGATATTTTCATCCCTAGGTAGTCATCCACATGCTATTGTGTTATAATTACTTTTATAAATGCGCTTTGTAGAATTGTATTTTGTATTCAGTGTGGTAGTTGCTGACACAATGTCCATATTAATTGTCCACAATCACAGCACAAGTGTACATCAGTACGATATTCCAGCCGCATCGCATATCAATGTCAAAATGTTCCACGCCTTCAATACCCATAGAGCAGAAATAACCCAGCACTTCACCAGTGTATCGATAGAGCTTCAGAAATTGTTCACCATATGTTATTGGTACAGTGTGCTACATTGCCTTATATCTCCACACTATACTGAGGAATGGTTATGTAGCACACTGTACCAATAACATGTAGTGAACAATTTCTGAAGATCTATTGATACACTGGTGAAGTGCTGTGTGCTGCGTTATTGTGTAGTCATTGTGTAATGCAGTGTTTTCCAAACAGTGTTTCTCCAGCTGTTGCAAAACTACAACTCCCAGCATGCCCGGACAGCCAATGGCTGTCTGGGCATGCTGGGAGTTGTAGTTTTGCTACAGCTGGAGACACAGTTTGGAAAACACCGGTGTAGTGTCTAAGTAAAGTGAAAGGGAGTTGCATTGTAACCATGGTAAAGAGCTGTCCACTTCTGGGTTTGTACATTGTTTACATCTGGGTGCTGCAGCTTTACAGTGCTGTGGATAGGCCATTAATGAATTTTCCGTGGAAAACGCCTGTACATTCAAAGACATTTCTGACCTGGACCCTTACCTTGCTCTGTAGGTTTTATTGTTTTCTGCTGTTGATAAGATGACATTATGCTATTAGCAGTTGAATGAGGACCTAAAACCTGAAAAGAAAGTGTATATTGGGATTTACTTTTTTAAATTGAACTGAAAAATGTACACAAAAATAGCTTTTTATGTGAGAACATGTAGCACTTGACTACACACTGCAGTTTCTGCGGGACTTTCTTTTTTAAGCCAATCCAGAAAAATCTCTCAAGTCTTTAATAATTGTCCCTTTACTTCTGACATTAGTATTTCACAAGATATCTACAGGACAGGTCATGACCTATCCAGTATGCGTGCCACATAGCTATGGCAGACTCCTGAAGAGCTCCAATATGGCTGCTTTGCAAGACAAATATTCTCTATAGAAGACTGGAAAAGCTGGGTGGCAGGCAGTACACAGTGCAGGGCTCACAGTACTCCCCCAGCTTTTTCAGTCTCCTGAACGGATAAGCTGTCTGGAGAAGAAGTGCAGCAAAAAAGTATTTAGTCAGCCACCAATTGTGCAAGTTCTCCCACTTAAAAAGATGAGAGTAGCCTGTAATTTTCATCATGGGTATACCTCAACTATGAGAGACAGAATAAGAAAAAATAATCTATAAAATCACAGTCTGTTTTTTAACCCCTTAACGACGCAGGACGTATATTTACGTCCTGCGCCGGCTCCCGCGATATGAAGCGGGATCGCGCCGCGTTCCCGCATCATATCGCGTCGGTCCCGGCGCTAATCAACGGCCGGGACCCGCGGCTAATACCGCACATCGCCGATCGCGGCAATGTGCGGTATTAACCCTTTAGAAGCGGCGGTCAAAGCTGACCGCCGCTTCTAAAGTGAAACTGAAAGTGACCCGGCTGCTCAGTCGGGCTGTTCGGGACCGCCGCGGTGAAATCGCGGCGTCCCGAACAGCTGACCGGACACCGGGAGAGCCCTTACCTGCCTCCTCGGTGTCCGATCGGCAAATGACTGCTCCGTGCCTGAGATCCAGACAGGAGCAGTCAAGCGCCGATAACACTGATCACAGGCGTGTTAATACACGGCTGTGATCTGTGTAAGAGATCAGTGTGTTGCAGTGTTATAGGTCCCTTTAACACTGCAAAAAAAAAAGTTTAAAAAAAGTGTTAATAAAGGTCATTTAACCCCTTCCCTAATAAAAGTTTGAATCACCCCCCTTTTCCCATAAAAAAAATAAAACAGTGTAAAAAAAATAAACATATGTGGTATTGCCGCGTGCGTAAATGTCAGAACTATAAAAATATATCATTAATTAAGCCGTACGGTCAATGGCGTACGCGCAAAAAAATTCCAAAGTCCAAAAAAGCGTATTTTGGTCACTTTTTATACCATTAAAAAATGAATAAAAAGTGATCAAAAAGTCCGATCAAAACAAACGTCATACCAATAAAAACTTCAGATCACGGCGCAAAAAATGAGCCCTCATACCGCCCCGTACGTGGAAAAATAAAAAAGTTATAGGGGTCAGAAGATGACATTTTTAAACGTATAAATTTTCCTGCATGTAGTTATGATTTTTTCCAGAAGTGCGACAAAATCAAACCTATATAAGTAGGGCATCATTTTAACCGTATGGACCTACAGAATAATGATAAGGTGTAATTTTTACCGAAATATGCACTGCGTAGAAACGGAAGCCCCCAAAAGTTACAAAATGGCGGTTTTTTTTTCAATTTTGTCACACAATGACTTTTTTTTCCGTTTCGCTGTAGATTTTTGGGTAAAATGACTAATGCCACTGCAAAGTAGAATTGGTGACGCCAAAAATAAGCCATAATATGGATTTTTAGGTGGAAAATTGAAAGGGTTATGATTTTTAAAAGGTAAGGAGGAAAAAACGAAAGTGCAAAAACGGAAAAACCCGAGTCCTTAAGGGGTTAAAGAATTTATTTGCACATTATGGTGGAAAATAAGTATTTGGTCACCTACGAACAAGCAAGATTTCTGGCTCTCACAGACCTGTAACTTCTTCTTTAAGAGTCTCCTCTGTCCTCCACTCGTTACCTGTATTAATGGCTCCTGTTTGAACTTGTTATCAGTATAAAAGACACCTGTCCACAACCTCAAACAGTCACACCGCAATCTCCACTATGGCCAAGACCAAAGAGTCCCACCGTTCACCTTGTGGATCTGGGAGCTGAATCGTTGTCTCTCCCAGGGGGTGCAGTGCATTGAGGTGGAGATCCTGTGGAACGCTGCTGGTCCGCCAACAAGTAGGTTGGTGCCGTCTCTGCTGCTATGGGGCTGTAAAAGTGCAATCTGGTGGAAGTGGAAGTCATTCAGGACTGCTGGGTACTGGAGCTTGAAATGCCTTTTGGGCTTTGTACAGCTCCATGCACACCTGTCTGAATGCTCTTCTCTGCTATGTGACCTCTGCCGAGAAATCCTCAACAATAAGTATCTTCATGTGGCGGAAAGTTAGTGGCGGTGAGTGTTTGCGGTACACTCTCAGAACTTCCACTTTATCATTATAATCCAAGAATTTGAGGATGACTTGTCTTGGGCATTGACCTTCTTCGATACGAGGAAGAGATTAACTGACCAGGTGAAGGTTATTGTGCAGGATCTGTTCTCAAGATCCTCCAACATCCCACCCACATTGCATAGATCAGTTTCTGCGCGTCTCAGCCTAGTAGCCAGTCCACTATTCTAGTCTTCCAGAGCGACAATTCAGTGTTCTGCCTCATCCAGTCGTCCCTGATAAGCACTTAAATCAGACTGTAATTGAGTGAGCATGGAGCGCATAGTGTTTTCAAGAGTCAGCTGGATAGTGGGTATTATAAGTTTGACCAGTTCAGCAGCCAGAGAGTGTAGATTCCTTGACATGGGATCATGTACGTCCTTGTTCGGTGTGTCAGCAGCACTAGAGAGGTTACCCACAGAGGTAGGTAGGGCCCATCGCCTCCTCCATGTCTGTCAGCGCCTCCGGGACAGAACCCGCTGGAGCCAGTACAGATGTAGAGATCGGTTCAGAAGATGAAGGAGCGGGGCGTTGGTTCCCCTTACTTAGAAAGCGCTCCATGGGTTTGATTCTTGCTATAAACAGTGCGGCACAGAGATAAGGGTCCCCAGTGGATTCTTCCATTAAGTAAATGTTAAAGTGACGGTCAGGAATAATGAGTAGGGAGAGTCCCCAAAATTACTGTGTGTGTACCTCTGCAGGTAGGTCCCAGGGAGGAGGCCGGGACAAAAGACTGGGGCAGTGGGTGAGATAGCCCCCCCTGTGAGGTGACCCCAGAGGGGGAGAGGCAGCTGTGTTGTAGTCGTATAATAAACCCTTCGTAGGGAGACTGGCGGTCAGAGTACAAGTTCTTGTGGCGCAGATTGGGTGACTGACCTGATGTGCCTGCTGCTGTTTGGAGATTTTGAATCCCGTTCTAGATGTCGGATCACTCACAATGGGCACCAGTCTTAGCTTCCTTTAGTGATCACTGAGGTGGAGCGGGTATCTGTGCTGTAGGTCCTGGAGCCTGCTGGATGAGGGGTTATCACGCCAGTCAGGAGGGGATACAGCGCCCCGGTAATGAGCGCTGTATCCCCTCCTTACTGGATGTTAATCCCATCACCTGTGTCACTGAGTTACTCCCATTCTGGGCATTCTGGTGGGGAGGTTGTGAGGTCTATTAAGCCCACGCCAGGCAGCTCCGTTTTCTCGCTCCTCTCATGCCCACGCCGGAACCGGAAGTCTGGTTCCACCTTTTGAGTAAATTATCAGAAACTAACAGTTTCCCAGCTCCTTTTTACAGAATTACCCAGAGGGAAGGCAAAAAACAAAACAATCACATTCACCCCTCCACTCATTCCTGGTCCTGCATTGCCACTGCTCTAGACTACATGGTGAAAGAATCCCAATGACATGCCTGTTGACTAAGCATGGGATACTAAGGCAAATCACCACTGGTTGGCTGCAGCGTGCCTGTGCTGAGTGTACAGGGACACTTGTGCCAGCAATCCAGAGTGGCAGTGGTGCTGGACCAGGAGCAAGGATTTTTGTATGTCATATCCCTGATTAATTTTGCTGCAAACCACTTTCGGAAGGTATGCAAAAAGTAGACTTACTGGAGGTGCAGCATTTAGCTGTGCACATGGAGTCCAGATATCTGGTATTGAAGTCTCTATCAGCTGGAGCAATTCACGATAAATGTGTTGCAGTTCTCTAGCATCCGTATCATAAAGAAACAGGACAAGCATTTTCAATAGACTATTCACCTCACCTACAAAACAAAAGAAAAAAGGAAAATGTTTGCCTTTCTATAATTTTTTTTTTCCCCAAGCTTATCGGGATTGTTTTTTTCATAGTCTGTCTTCAGTTAGGACAGAACTTTTATAAGAACAATGAGGAAAAATTATCAAGCTGTCTTATAGTAAGGCACGGGTGGAATCCAATTAGCCTTCCATTGCTGTCAATGGGATTCTGCAGCAGAATTTGTACCAATTAATTTTCACAGCAGAATTTGTCCAGGTAGAAATTCTCAGAGTGAACTGGCCCTAAGACAGCTTGGTAAATCTTCACCAAATTTTCAAGATATTCATACAACAACTCAGAACAGACTTTATCCTGTGATAACATTAATTGTTGGTAGCAAAACTTGCTCTTGTGAGGGCTACTACTTGCCGGATCTAGAGGTCACTGTGACATATCTATACGGAGAGTGACAGGGACCTGAAATAGTCCTGGGCTTTTTCTTTAGTAGGTTAAATTATAAGAAGGTGATTAGGTGGAGAATTGTCAAGGGTGTTATAAAGGAAAAGTGGTGCAGTTGCCCATAGCAACCAATCAGATCGCTTCTTTCATTTTTAAAAAGGCATCTTAAAAATAAAAGAAGAAATCTGATTGGTTGCTATGGGCAACTGCACCACTTTTCCTCTGCACAGGCTTTGATAAATCTCTCTCTCTGATGGTAATAGCCTCCTCGCTACCCCTCACCTCCCAGCCCATTTGATGTACAGAGTTTTGGACATGAGAGCTGGATGTGCTGAACAGCAAAAAAAATAAAAAATAAACCAGCATGAGATTGGTGGCAGGTTGGACATTTTTTTTTTATTTTTTCTTATCCAAACCAGAACACAGTAAAAAAAAAAATTCAAATACATTATTGTCTGAACAACTGCTTTAAAACTAAAATGGGAACCTTTGTTCTCCAGTATATAAGCAGTGTGTTATCACCAGCGGACTTTCCCATCATCCAGAATAAAATTCCACTGTAAAGAGAGGTCTAAGCTACAATACTCAGGCCCTTTTTATTTCAAATCTTTCTTTAAAGGAGTAGTCCAATTTGTTTAAACAGTAAGCAGACATCCAGCGGTAAAATAACTATGCCATACTCACCTCTTACAGGCCAGGGTTGGCAATACTTTTCGCCCCAGCATTTATGTGTACTTACCTCGATGACACGCTGCCAATGATGTTCTTAAATCCGCTGCAGCGAGACTGAGATATCATCAAGATAAGTAAAGAAACGGTCAGGGCAGAAAGGAGCATTTACACTTGCCCCGGGAGAGAAGAGTATGGTATGTTTTTTTTCTCTGTTTTTTTTAACAGCCCTAGCTGCCTTTTTAAAAAGAGGAACTTTGAACTATGCTGACATCTATTTGAATAAATGCTTGCATTCCCTATAATATGAGCATGAAGCAACCTCTGTGTTGGACAATTCCTGTTTCTCAGAAACAATTAACGACATTAACAGGCTCCGGGCAGCGAGGACAAGCGGGGCTCCGGGCAGCGAGGACAAGCGGGGCTCCGGGCAGCGAGGACAAGCGGGGCTCCGGGCAGCGAAGACAAGCGGGGCTCCGGGCAGCGAAGACAAGCGGGGCTCCGGGCAGCGAAGACAAGCGGGGCTCCGGGCAGCGAAGACAAGCGGGGCTCCGGGCAGCGAAGACAAGCGGGGCTCCGGGCAGCGAAGACGAGCGGGGCTCCGGGAAGCGAAGACGAGCGGGGCTCCGGGAAGCGAGGACAAGCGGGGCTCCGGGAAGCGAGGACAAGCGGGGCTCCGGGAAGCGAGGACAAGCGGGGCTCTGCGCAGCGAGGACAAGCGGGGCTCTGCGCAGCGAGGACAAGCGGG
This sequence comes from Hyla sarda, assembly GCF_029499605.1. NCBI lineage: Eukaryota > Metazoa > Chordata > Amphibia > Anura > Hylidae > Hyla > Hyla sarda. Next base: position 243,324,026 of record NC_079189.1, on the reverse strand, counting down.
GCTCTGCGCACCGAGGACAAGCGGGGCTCTGCGCACCGAGGACAAGCGGGGCTCTGCGCACCGAGGACAAGCGGGGCTCTGCGCACCGAGGACAAGCGGGGCTCTGCGCACCGAGGACAAGCGGGGCTCTGTGCACTGAGACTCTGTGACACGCCCCCGGCTTGTCAGTCTTGCCCACACTTCCTGTATTTTGTCTCAGCATGTTTTCACCATAAAAGAATACACATTTTGTAACCAATGTATATTACAAATATACATATACAGTGGTCCCTTAACATACGATGGTAATTCGTTCCAAACGACCCATCGTTTGTCGAATCCATCGTATGTTGAGGGATCCGTGCAATGTAAAGTATAGGAAGCTGTACTTCCCTGTCCCCACCACTCCGGACCAGGTCCTCACCGCTCCAGATTCTGTCCAAGGGGCTCCCGATGCTGTTCTGCTGCTCCGGTGTCTTCTTCGCGATCCTCCGGCTTCTTCCGCATCTTTTGCAGGGTCGGGGCCTTGCTTTCTGGTGACGTTGTTACGCTGCTGCGCCGGCGCGGCGTGCGTAGTGACGCAATAACGACCTCAGAAAGCGAGGCCCGGACCCCAGACAAGATGCAGAAGACACCGGAGGATAGCAAAGTGGACCCGGAGCAGCAGGGATAGGTAAGCGAACCTGCCCTGTATGCTTAAACTGCTATCCGACAGCAGCTTAAGCATTTTGCGCTGTCGGATAGCAGTTAATGCAATGGCCCTGACATATAAAAGCATCGTATGTCTGAGAGGCCATCGTATGTCGATTTTATAATACGTCGGGGCCATCGCATGTCAGGGGGTTACTGTACTGTTATTACCTCCTACATTATAATAAAGGTTTTTGCAAGGTACAGGTACAGGTACACCTTAATACCAAGTCAAGCTAAACTGACTAGCCCTTGAAATGTTGATTTATCATTTATTTTTCATAAGGACACACAACTCACTTCTCATATTATCAACTGTACGGATAATTTCACCCAGTGCTTCTAGAAGGGCCACATCCTCTAAGGGACTACCTTCCTTGAGACTGTGCTTTTTGCGTTCAGCTTTTCGCCGATTCTTAGACGATCTCCTGTATGAAGGAGGACAAGGTCAGTAGTTGTGACAATTAACATAAGTGTTTTATTATTATTATTTTAGGAACAACCTACGAGGAAATTCTTGAATTACTGTGAGAATATTTTCCACTCATATCACTTGCTGTCACAATGCTACTTGTGTCTGAGAACAGGTCAGATTCTGGACCTCCAGGGATTTCATCATCTAAGAAAAAATACACAAAATACAGTACTAAATAGAAAAGTATACAGTATCAAGTGTTGTAAAATGTTTTAACAACATCTTTAGGCTATACAAAAGGTAACTTTTAGTGATGAGTAAAAGCAAATGCCTTAGGATGGTTTTTTCTCACATGAAGTTGGATACATTTTATTTCCCTGGAGTAAAAGGAATACCAGTTCCATGCTGCCTAAATCCCAGACATGAAACACTGACAGGCTGCTCTATCAGAACAATCTATATTCCACTCTGAACAGCTATGCTATATCTTCAGCCAGGAACGTCGGGGCAGTCCTCCAGGGAGGGATCTGTCAGGAGAGGCCAATGGACCATCTCATTACTCAGAACCCTGTTCAGAATTAATCATTGATTACGGAGTGATTGACAGATGGTTCTAATAAGGAACATGAAACTACTGACAGGTTCTCTGCAACTGCAGTAGTGACAAGATTTGGCATTAGTAAGTTGAGATTTATCAATTCATCAAATGTGTAAAGGAAGAGTGGAGGTTGCCCATAACAACCAGTCAGTACCGATTTTGGTAAACCAGCCTGTAATGTGTCAAGAGTGCTGCAGTGGATATTATCCTAATTCTCATCATTGCTTATAATATGCAGAGAAAATCACATGAATCTCAATCCATTTTAGACAAGGCACTTTATAGAACATTTACAGAACACAGCTATATTAATACCTAGCAAGCCTTGTTGTGCCTTTTCTTTCAGGTCTCGAACAATGGAAAGACGCTGCTTGTGGCGAAGGAATGTTGTTTTCTGGCCATCCAGGAATAGCATGTGATTTTTTTTAGCTAGAAAAGAAAATTTTAGACAGAAGAGATCAATACCAGCTACTAAGAGCTATGGTTTAAAGGGGTTATCCAGGAAAAAACTTTTTTTTTTTTTATATATCAACTGGCTCCAGAAAGTTAAACAGATTTGTAAATTACTTCTATTAAAAAATATTAATCCTTTCAGTACTTATGAGCTTCTGAAGTTAAGGTTGTTCTTTTCTGTCTAAGTCCTCTCTGATGACACCTGTCTCGGGAAACGCCCAGTTTAGAAGCAAATCCCCATAGGAAACCTCTTCTAAACTGAGCGTTTCCTGAGACAGGTGTCATCAGAGAGGATTTAGACAGAATAGAACAACCTTAACTTCAGAAGCTCATAAGTACTGAAAGGATTAAGATTTTTTAATAGAAGTAATTTACAAATCTGTTTAACTTTCTGGAGCCAGTTGACATATATAAAAAAGTTTTTTCCTGGAATACCCCTTTAAGCTACTTCAATTGAGGTTTTTACCTTCTATTACAGCCGGCTTTAGGTTTGTCTCTATGATATCAAGGCGCTTGTATTTGTGTATCTATGAGGAAAAAAGATAGGTATTGTTGAATAAACCTTAGGGTATGTGTACATGGCCAAAAATAACATGGCTTTACAAAAAAAAAAAAAAATTTTTATTATAATAATAATAATATATTATATATATATATATATATATATATATATATATAGACATGGTACCACATGGAGAAAGAAGAGACATGCCAATTTCTCTGTGTAGTCCTGCAGAGCTTCATGATACACTGTGCCCTACTGACTGCAGTTTGGAGAAAACGGTGGTGTGGCACAGCAGGTGGGTCTAAAGCCCATGTTTACATAGCCTTAGATATGTAAATCTTAATCCTTCCAGTACTCATCAGCTGCTGGATACTACAGAGGAAGTTCTTTTCTTTCTGAATGTCTTTTCTGTCTGACCACAGTGCTTTCTGCTGACACCTCTGTCCATTTTAGGAACTGTCCAGAGCAGGAGCAAATCCCCATAGCAAACCTATCCTGCTCTGGACAGTCCCTGACATGGACAGAGGTGTCAGCAGAGAGCACTGTGGTCATACTGGAAGGAACTTCACAACTTTCTCTGTAGTATACAGAAGCTGATAAGTACTGGAAATAAATAAGTACTGGAATAACATTTTTAAATAGAAGTAATTTACAAATCTGTTTAACTTTACGGCACCAGTTAATAATAAAAAAAAAAGTTTTCCACAAGAGTACCCCTTTAAGGCCATTTAACACAGCATTTAATATGAAAGCTTAAAAGGGAAACAGACAACCGGTTTACCCGCAATAAACCCAATACACAGTGTTAGTGCAGGTGAACCAGATTACAATCAGGTATCACTTCCGTGGTCTGGTTCTGGAGATACCTGTTAGCCTCTACTGTTAATAGCCAGGATAAACAGGGAAGAAAAGGCCTGGTATTTTGGTGCAATCCACCAATCAACAAGAAGCTGGTATAATCACAACTGAACTCTTAGTTTAAAAAACTAGCTTGAAATAAAAGCTCAGTTGTAATTTTACCAACTACTCCTCATTTGGTGGATTGCACCAAAAATCCAGGCTCCTCTGTTTATCCTGTGGAGCTCTCGGCCAGCACGGACCGGCGCTGATTCCTGGAAGGCTGCACCATCTCTTTCTTCATGTCTGTATAGTAGTTTTGTCTGTTGACACAACCCAAGAAGGTGAGCAGTTACCCTTAGGCCACTATTTATACACGATAATTGTGTTATCGAAATACTTCCCTATAAGAAGCTCTGCTTTCTTTTATCTTCTCTAGATATACAATGCTTATAGGTGGCTTTGTGCAATGGAAACAGGACCTCTATTGAGCAAAGTCGCCTTTTAACAATGAAGGGTGATACAACAGGTATTGCCGGAACCGTACCACGGATCTGGGTAAGGCTGCTTTCACTTTACATTTAGCTATTAGACTGAGATCTGCAGATAAATTTTTGTCTATGACAGCTTTATAGGCAATCTTATAAACAAAATGTTTTTAAAGACTGTTTTTATGGTGCCAGTGCCTCCACTCCTCTTGACTTCTGGCCCCTGTGAAACTGCAAATAAGGTATGTTTACCCTTTTTCTTGCTCACCACTTGATTAAAGTAGTACTCCTGGGAGGCACCAAAAAAAACTAAAATCTCCCATAGATTTTTATGGGAAACCTGGTACCACATTGAAAAAGGACAGATTGGTGAGACCAATGCTTAAGATAAAACCGCTCAACAGGTTTTTAAAGTAAAAAGAGGTTCACACTTGAGAGCCTCCAGGTCATAAGAACGAGATAGCAGATGCTCTACCTTGCCAGGAATATAGACTTGCAGATACAGAAGTTAGTGGTGTGTATATGGTCTCCAAATGCTTAAAGTATATATGTGCTATCATTCCCTTTGAGGGATCTCTGCAATCTATACGCTTTCCCATCAACAACGTTAGTGACACTACAGAAAACACGGGAGGAGGCAGAAGATGAAGTCTTAGGTTTATCCAATATGGCCATCGAGGCCTTTGCTCCCCAAGGTACATAGGATGGTAAAAAGAGGGAAGGTGCCATTTAGAATCACTTTGAAGCGTTTACAGGGCTCAAAGGACTTTCTAGGTCAACTTCCACAGTTACACACTGGAAAATTTGCAGAATGTCCACCACGGAAATTCCGCCGGGTGCACAGTGCAGCAGTATCCCATTGAAATCAATGTGATTCTGCTGAAGCACAATTTTCAAGCAGAATATTTCTGTCATGTGACAAGCACGCATCAAAGCACACTCCTCAAGAAGGTCTGCTACGTCTAAGGCAGTGACAAAAGGAATTCCTCTAGGTTTTAGCCTTAACCCCTTAAGGACGCAGGACGTAAATGTACGTCCTGGTGAGGTGGTACTTAACGCACCAGGACGTACATTTACGTCCTAAGCATAACCGCGGGCATCGGAGCGATGCCCGTGTCATGCGCGGCTGATCCCGGCTGCTGATCACAGCCAGGGACCCGCCGGCAATGGCCGACGCCCGCGATCTCGCGGGCGTCCGCCATTAACCCCTCAGGTGCCGGGATCAATACAGATCCCGGCATCTGCGGCAGTTCGCGATTTAAATGAACGATCGGATCGCCCGCAGCTCTGCTGCGGGGATCCGATCATTCAGAACGCCGGACGGAGGTCCCCTCACCTTCCTCCATCCGGCTCCCGGCGTCTCCTGCTCTGGTCTGTGATCGAGCAGACCAGAGCAGGAGATGACCGATAATACTGATCTGTTCTATGTCCTATACATAGAACAGATCAGTATTAGCAATCATGGTATTGCTATGAATAGTCCCCTATGGGGACTATTCAAGTGTAAAAAAAAAAATGTAAAAGTAAAAAAAAAGTGAAAAATCCCCTCCCCCAATAAAAAAGTAAAACGTCCGTTTTTTCCTATTTTACCCCCAAAAAGCGTAAAAAACATTTTTTATAGACATATTTGGTATCGCCGCGTGCGTAAATGTCCGAACTATTAAAATAAAATGTTAATGATCCCGTACGGTGAACGGCGTGAACTAAAAAAAAAAAAAGTCCAAAATTCCTACTTTTTTAATACATTTTATTTTAAAAAAAATTATAAAAAATGTATTAAAAGTTTTTTATATGCAAATGTGGTATCAAAAAAAAGTACAGATCATGGCGCAAAAAATGAGCCCCCATACCGCCACTTATACGGAAAAATAAAAAAGTTAGAGGTCATCAAAATAAAGGGATTATAAACGTACTAATTTGGTTAAAAAGTTTGTGATTTTATTTAAGCGCAACAATAATATAAAAGTATATAATAATGGGTATCATTTTAATCGTATTGACCCTCAGAATAAAGAACACACGTCATTTTTACCAGAAATTGTACGGCGTGAAAACGAAACCTTCCAAAATTAGCAAAATTGCGTTTTTAGTTTTAATTTCCCCACAAAAATAGTGTTTTTTTGGTTGCGCCATACATTTTATGATATAATGAGTGATGTCATTATAAAGGACAACTGGTCGCGCAAAAAACAAGCCCTCATACTAGTCTGTGGATGAAAATATAAAAGAGTTATGATTTTTAGAAGGCGAGGAGGAAAAAATGAAAACGTAAAAATTAAATTGTCTGAGTCCTTAAGGCCAAAATGGGCTGAGTCCTTAAGGGGTTAAAGCAGCTAGGTTGTCCTTTCACAAGACATTTGTTAAGAATTATTGGCAACACATAGAGTCTGAACGTATAGAGTTGATGAAAGCTACTTCCAGGTATGTGCTTATCTAGCTATCACCTGGGTGGCTGCCTCCAGAAGAACAAAACACAGCTTTCAGGAATTTATGACCTGCAAACTACATTTCTTCTGGGAAATAAGTCAGTCACCCAGCAACAGCGCCCACCTCCCTAAAGATTCCATTTAGTAGTTGAGGAGTATGGTTTCACAAGTCTGTGCTGTCTACAGATGGAGAAGTTATCTATAGCATAGACTGATTCCAGGACATTAGTGTAGAGTTTACTAATCTACAGATAGAGATATTAGCTGTTTTTATTAGCTGCTCTAGTGGGGGTTTACTCTTGTTACTGCTAAAGAGCATAGCAGCATTTACTTTTAATTTCGATGGAGTTACATGAGGTGCCACCTGCCCCCATCAGCTATTGCTGAGTGGCTGACCTATTCCCTAGAACAAAGGCAGATTCCTGCAAACTGTGTTATATCATTCTGTCTGAGGTTATATTTAGAGATGAGCGAAGTTACAGTGATTCGATTCGTCACAAACTTCTCGGCTCGGCGGTTGCTGACTTTAGCCTGCATAAATGAGTTCAGCTTTCAGGTGCTCCGGTGGGCTGGAAAAGGTGGATACAGTCCTAGGAGAGAGTCTCCAGCCCACCGGAGCACCTGAAAGCTGAACTCATTTATGCAGGCTAAAGTCAGCAACTGCCGAGCCGAGAAGTTTGTGACGAATCGAATCACTGTAACTTTGCTCATCTCTAGTTATATTAGATAATATAATGTTAACTTGGTAAAGTTCTACATTTTGACTTCTTCACAGACATCGCAATTCACTGAAATCTATTGAAATGTCTTACCAATCGTAAAGAATCTTCCCAAAGGGCTCCTTCCAGCAGTACAATAATTGCTTCCTCATAGTCCTAAAATGAATTTACCATTGTTAGGCAGATAATACTTTGCTTCCAGTCTCAGTACAATTTTCATTCCAGGCTCACATTGGTATTCCTAGCATAGTTTCAGGGGTGCCGGGGGGGGGGGGGGGGAGGGTATGGAGGTGTTAGGCGGTGGGTGTGGAGGCGGGGGCGTGCAGGGGGGTTCCTCTTCTATTCAGCATTGGAACTGGCTGCTATTTGCATTGGGTAATGAGGGACAATTTACTATTGCTTTATTACACCAAGCAACAGCCCAAATGCTGATTCAGCATTCAGGACTTGTTTGGTATGGCCAGACAACTGGACTTTGGGATGCTAGGCTTCCTTATGGTACTGTAGACCCTTGTGTGTCATTGAGTCATTACAACCTAAGAACCAATAGGGAGACAGTGCTTTTTGCCATTAGCCTTTTGTTTTTTTCAACTAAAATAAGGTGATTAGAAAATGAGAACCGTAACAATAAAATACCTCAGCATACTGTTCTAGTAGTACAGCTGAATTCCCGTACTTCCTTTGCTCCACTAGTTTGCCTGGAAAGGATACAAATATGGATATATAAACAGCTCCTGATCAAGCTACATAACACTACATACAACTGACATGTAAGGTGGCACACTCACCTGATACGGTCCTAGCCAAAGCAGCCATTTTTTCCTCTGAGTATTGCAACTGAGAAGCTATGGATAAGATATGCTGCCAACTACTACATGCAACAAAAGCATCAAGAGCCTTCTCAAGACTACCACAGCGAGCGTAGATCAGGCCAGCTTGTTCATAGCCATGTCTTGAAAGCATATGGTCTCCATAGGCATCATTAATAGCCTGAAAGATAACAAAGTGTGGTGAACCAGGAAGCGACCACTGAGCCATCTACTAAATAATATCTAAATTGCTGCCATCTAGTGTCCTTTTTGAGACTGCTGCCTTATTCCTAACTACTTTCTTCTGAATTGTTGTCTTTTTATGCCTATGTTCTGCCCTTGTTGGGTTTTTAATACCCTGACCATTACCTGGTTATTTCTGCACTATGGCTATCAATATTATTTTTCTTAGTTGGAATGTGAGAGGGCTGAGTAATCCTTATAACAGTCTGCCGTTGGTTATTGGCACCCTCACCTATTTGAGTGCTGACAACTTACCCTTCCTACACAAAGCTTGGGTCAGACTCGGTTATTACTCGACTCACACTGGCTATTCACAGGGATTGAGTGTACATGTGTACAGATCTATCCTGTTAGAATGTCAGGGATCTTGTGTGGATGCGGATTGCAGGTACATTTGTTTGCATTGTCACTTTTATTCTATTGAGTATATATATCCTCATTGTTGTGTATATGTCCCTTCCATATTCCTTTTCAAAATATTTTTATTACATTTTTCAATAAATAATAAAGAAAAGTTTCAGATATGTGCACATTGTTATTCCTAGGTTATAACTAGAGATGAGCGAACTTACAGTAAATTCGATTCGTCACGAACTTCTCGGCTCGGCAGTTGATGACTTTTCCTGCATAAATTAGTTCAGCTTTCAGGTGCTCCGGTGGGCTGGAAAAGGTGGATACAGTCCTAGGAAAGAGTCTCCTAGGACTGTATCCACCTTTTCCAGCCCACGGGAGCATCTGAAAGCTGTACTCATTTATGCAAGATAAGTCATCAACTGCCGAGCCGAGAAGTGCGTGCCGAATTGAATTTACTGTAAGTTCGCTCATCTCTAGTTATAATGCTAATGATAATTATGTGATTAATGTTATAATCAACTTGATTATAAAAATTATATTAACCATTTTGGAATACTAACAATCCTTCAAAGTATAACAATGGAAAATATAGGGGGAGATTTATCAAAACCTGTGCAAAAGGAAAAGTTGCCCAACTGCCCATAGCAACCAATCAGATCGCTTCTTTCATTTTGCAGAGGCCTTGTTAAAAATGAAAGAAGCAAGTTGATTGGTCGCTATTGGGGCGACTTTTCTATGACCTATAAAGTATTATGCCCCTTCCATATTCCGCTGTAGCGATCCGTGATATTATGTCCTGTGTTGATCAGTTCCCAGTAGCCCCTTCACTGTTATTGGGGGACTTAAATAGATGTGGGGTGGATATTGCTTTATGCGATGGCCTTGGCTCTAATTTTGGGGACTTGCTGTTTGAATTAGGACTCTCTGATCTGTGGTGAGTGCGCAATCCTGGAGAAAAGCAATATTCGTGCCATTTTCTCTCACATGAAGCACTCTCTTGTACTGATCTGGCCTTGGCTTCCGGATCGGTATTAAGTGGCCTTTGCTCAATACCAGTGGTCTCCAACCTGCGGACCTCCAGATGTTGCAAAACTACAACTCCCAGCATGCCCGGACAGCCACGGTGTCAACACTGCAGGCATTCGTGTTGACACCGTGGGGTTGAAAGAAGCTGATTTTTTTCAGCTCTTCTTTTCAGAAGAGCTGATTAATTTGATAGTGGAGGAAACCAACCGGTATGCTGAGCAATTCATTGCGGCCAATCCACAGGCATATCATGCTAGGCCTTATCAATGGACGCCAACCAATGCACTAGAGCTCAAAACATTTTTTGCCCTTTTGTTTAACATGGGCATAGTTAAAAAGCCCACAATTCGCTCCTATTGGAGTAATGATATGCTTTACCATACTCCACTGTACCGGTCGGTCATGCCAAGGAATCGGTTTGAAGCCCTCCTCAAATTTCTACATTATGCTAATAATGAAAATTGTCCACCTCCCAGTGATCCAAATTTTGATCGCATATATAAAATTCGGCCCCTTGTTAATTATTTAAATCAAAAATGTTCTGAAGTTTACACCCCAGAAAAAGAGATTGCAGTGGACGAATCTCTTGTGCACTTCAAAGGAAGGTTGCACTTTAGGCAATACCTGCCTAACAAACGGGCCAGGTATGGGGTAAAACTATACGCACAAATTCAGAGTCTATGAGGGGAAAGACTCTAAAATAGAGCCCCCAGAGTGTCCCCCCGTACTAAAAACAACGGGAAAAATAGTATGGGATCTAGTTCACCCCCTGCTAGATCAAGGGTATAACATCTACCTTGATAATTTTTACACTAGCGTCCCATTACTACAATGCCTGTTTGCCAAGGGGACTGTGGCCTGTGGTACCATCAGGCGAAATCAAAGGGATCTGCCTAAAATTTTTGTACGGCAAAAGTTGAAGAAGGGGGAAAGCAAGGCTGTGTGCAAGGACAACATGATGCTTGTGAAGTTCCAGGACAAGCGTGATGTTCTTGTACTAACCACCTTACACCCAGACAGATCCACCCCTGTCCAAGTCCGTGGTACCACAGAGAGTGCCCCTAAACCGGTGTGTATCCAGGACTATAATAAGTTCATGGGAGGGGTGGATCTGTCAGATCAGGCCTTGCAGCCGTACACTGCCCTACGCAAAACTAAGACCTGGTATAAAAAATTGGCACTGCACCTCTTCCAAATTACCATGTACAATTCATTTGTGGTGTACAAACGTGCAGGAAATACATGCACATACCTGCAATTCCAGGAAAATGTTATTAAGGACTTTCTGTTTGGGGATCCGGAAGGGGAGGAAAGCAGAGCCACAGGATCGGAGAACAGAATAGTTCCAGGGCAACATTTTCCTGCGGTAGTTCCCCGTAGAGAATCGGGGAGTAGGCAACAGAAGCGGTGTCGGGTGTGCTCCAAGCGTGGCATTAGAAAATGCACTATATACCACTGTGAGACATGTCCCCACAAACCCGGTCTGTGCATTGAAGACTGTTTTAAAATCTATCACACAACATATGATATCTAATTTTGTCCCCTTTAATTATTTTTAGAATGACTTTGGATAACTCTACCCAATGCACCCTTGGAATGACATGTGAGCAATTCATTTATTTCCCCCTTTTTCTCCACTAAACTATTAAAAAAAACTAATTGGCAAACCCCTAATAAAACTAAAAATTCCCATTATACCCCTAGATGAATACCTTGGCAGGTATAGTTTTATATTTTCAACATTTTGCTAAACCCTTAACAAAAAAAAAAATTCCATTATACCCCTAGATGAATACCTTGGCAGGTATAGTTTTATATTTTCAACATTTTGCTAAACCCTTAACAAAAAAAAAAAATCCATTATACCCCTAGATGAATACCTTGGCAGGTATAGTTTTATTTTCACTATCTTGCTAAACCCCTAAACAAAACTTAAAAAAAATTCCATTATACCCCTAGATGAATACCTCAGCAGGTTCCCGGGGTTCTGGCTCCAAAGGGGCTTCATAAATCCGACATGCCCCCAAAAAATTCTCTCTCCAAATTTTGCTCCTTCCCTTCTGAGACCTGTAGTTCACCAGCAAAGCATTTTACGTGCTTTTATGGGTTATTTCCTTGCTCAAGGGAAATGGGGCTACAAATTTTGGGGTAATTTTTCAGCTATAACCCCTTGTAAAAATGAAATATTTGGGGAAAAACAAGCATTTTAGTGATTTTTTTTATTTTATTTTTTACATATGCAAAAGTCGTGAAACACCTGTGGGGTATTAAGGTTCACTTTACCCCTTGTTACATTCCCCAAGGGGTCTAGTTTCCAAAATGGTATGCCATGTGTTTTTTTTTTTGCTGTCCTGGCACCATAGGGTCTTCCTAAATGCGGCATGCCCCCAGAGCACTTCCAAAAAGCCAAAATGTGACTCCTTCTCTTCTGAGACCTGTAGTGTGCCAGCAGAGCACTTTTCACCCCCATATGGGGTGTTTTCTGAATCGGGAGAAATTGGGCTTCAAATTTTGAGGGGCATTTTCTGCTTTAACCCTTTGTAAAAATGTCAAATTTTTGAGAAACCAAGCATTTTAGGTAAAAAATATATATATTTTTTTACATATGCAAAAGTCGTGAAACACCTGTGGGGTATTAAGGTTCACTTTACCCCTTGTTACGTTCCCCAAGGGGTCTAGTTTCCAAAATGGTATGTCATGTGTTTTTTTTTTGCTGTCCTGGCACCATAGGGGCTTCCTAAATGCAGCATGCCCCCAGAGCAAAATTTGCTTCCAAAAAGCCAAATGTGACTCCTTCTCTTTTGAGACCTGTAGTGCGCCAGCAGAGCACTTTTCACCCCCATATGGGGTGTTTTCTGAATCGGGAGAAATTGGGCTTAAAATTTTGGGGGGCATTTTCTGCTTTAACCCTTTGCAAAAATGTAAAATTTTTGAGAAACCAAGCATTTTAGGTAAAAAATATATATTTTTTTTTACATATGCAAAAGTCGTGAAACCCCTGTGGGGTATTAAGGTTCACTTTACCCCTTGTTACGTTCCCCAAGGGGTCTAGTTTCCAAAATGGTATGTCATGTGTTTTTTTTTTGCTGTCCTGGCACCATAGGGGCTTCCTAAATGCGGCATGCCCCCAGAGCAAAATTTGCTTCCAAAAAGCCAAATGTGACTCCTTCTCTTTTGAGACCTGTAGTGCGCCAGCAGAGCACTTTTCACCCCCATATGGGGTGTTTTCTGAATCGGGAGAAATTGGGCTTCAAATTTTGGGGGGCATTTTCTGCTTTAACCCTTTGCAAAAATGTAAAATTTTTGAGAAACCAAGCATTTTAGGTAAAAAAATATATATATTTTTTTACATATGCAAAAGTCGTGAAACCCCTGTGGGGTATTAAGGTTCACTTTACCCCTTGTTACGTTCCCCAAGGGGTCTAGTTTCCAAAATGGTATGCCATGTGTTTTTTTTTGCTGTCCTGGCACCATAGGGGCTTCCTAAATGAGGCATGCCCCCAGAGCAAAATTTGCTTCAAAAAAGCCAAATGTGACTCCTTCTCTTCTGGGACCTGTAGTGCGCCAGCAGAGCACTTTTCACCCCCATATGGGGTGTTTTCTGAATTGGGAGAAATTGGGCTTCAAATTTTGGGGGGTATTTTCTGATTTAACCCTTTGTAAAAATGTCAAATTTTTGGGAAACCAAGCATTTTAGATTTTTTTTTTTTTTTACATTTGCAAAAAGTTGTGAAACCCCTGTGGGGTATTAAGGCTCACTTAATTCCTTGTTACGTTCCTCAAGGGGTCTAGTTTCCAAAATGGTATGGCATGTGGGCGGTTTTAGCTGTTCTGGCACCATAGGGGTTTCCTAAATGCAACATGCCCCCCAAAAACCATTTCAGAAAAACATACTCTCCAAAATCCCCTTGTCGCTCCTTCGCTTCTGAGCCCTCTACTGCGCCCGCCAAACAATTAACATAGACATATGAGGTATGTGCTTACTCGAGAGAAATTGGGCTACAAACACAAGTAAAAATTTTCTCCTTTTACCCCTTGCAAACATTAAAAAATTGGGTCTACAAGAACATGCAAGTGTAAAAAATGAAGATTTTGAATTTTCTCCTTCACTTTGCTGCTATTCCTGTGAAACACCTAAAGGGTTAAAACACTTACTGAATGTCATTTTGAATACTTTGGGGGGTGCAGTTTTTATAATGGGGTCATTTGTGGGGTATTTCTAATATGAAGACCATTCAAATCCACTTCAAACCTGAACTGGTCCCTGAAAAATATTGAGTTTGAAAATTTTGTGAAAATTTGGAAAATTGCTGCTGAACTTTGAAGCCCTCTGGTGTCTTCCAAAAGTAAAAACTCGTCAATTTTATGATGCAATCATAAAGTAGACATATTGTATATGTGAATAAAAAAAAAAAATGTATTTTGAATATCCATTTTCCTTACAAGCAGAGAGCTTCAAAGTTAGAAAAATGCAAAATTTTCTATTTTTTCGTCAAATTTGGGGATTTTTCACCAAGAAAGGATGCAAGTTACCATAAAATTTTACCACTATGTTAAAGTAGAATATGTCACGAAAAAACAATCTCGGAATCAGAATGATCAGTAAAAGCATTCCAGAGTTATTAATGTTTAAAGTGACAGTGGTCAGATTTGCAAAAAACGCTCTGGTCCTTAAGGCCAAAATGGGCTTGGTCCTGAAGGGGTTAAACAAAATAATCATATGTGGTACCGCCGCGTGCATAAATGTCCGAACTATTAAAATATAAGGTTAGCTAAACCACACGGTCAATGGCGTGCACGTAACAAAATTCCAAAGTCCAAAATTGAGCATTTTTGGTCACTTCACATACCATAAAAATATTAATAAAAAGCGATCAAAAAGTCCCATCAAAACAAAAATGGTACCGATAAAAATGACAGACGACTGCGCAAAAAATTTGCCCTCATAACATACCGTAACCAGAAAAATAAAAAAGTTATAGGGGTCAGAAGATGCCAATTTTAAACCTACTAATTTTGGTACATGTAGTTTATAATTTTTTAAAGTAGTAAAATAAAATAAAACCTATATAAATTGGGTATCTTTGTAACCATATGGACCTACAGAAAAAAAATAAGGTGCAATGTGTAGAAACGGGAGTCCCCAAAATTAAAAAAATTGTGTTTCTTTTTTATTTCACCCCACAAATATTTTTTTTTTGGTTTTGCCGCAGGTTATATTATAAAATAAGTGATGTCATTGCAAAGTACAATTGGTGACTCAAAAAAGAAGCCCTTATATGGGTCTGTAGGTGCAAAATTAAATGCGTTATGATTTTTAAAAGGGAAGGAGGAAAAAACAAAAATGCAAAAATGAAAATTTGCGTCCTTAAGGTGAAAATAGGCTGAATCCCTAAGGGGTTAAAAAAAAAATTATGCCAAAAGGATTTTAACTTACCAATGTGGATGGAATGGTGTATTTATTCTTAAAAAAAAAATATTTGGCTGCTGCCTCCATTAAATATTTCACTTTTATTAAATATGGTAATAGGCAGCATATTAACCAAGACAGGTCTGCTTTCCTATTAGCTCAAACAGCACAAAAGTGTTGAGGTCTCTCTGTCCCTTGCACCAGTGACAGCTATGTATGCCGACTATTATGTATGTATTATGTATGCCGAAATTAATATTTCTTTAACACTATGCTTACTCACTTTATATTCACTAGATCCAACAGGATGAAGTTTTAGGGCTTCAGTGTAGAGATTTTGATCTTTAACCAAGTTTAAAAACTCAATGAAATGCTCTGGTCCTATGGTAACAAGAAAATTAAAAGTTATACAGGTGTATGCACACTACAGCAAAAAACTGTCATATATCCCCCAATTATTACCACTGCTAAAACCAGCAGGGCTACTAAAGCTAAATACTTGGGCCTCATCAGCTGTCATTATCTATGCCAAAAATGGAACACAAAGATGTAAAGGGGTCAAAGTGCTTCACCAAAGTGCAAAACAATACAACCAGAATGCTATAGAAGTGCCTCCATTCTAGCCACAGCCGAAAAGTTACAAGTATGATCCTGCAAATTGTAATTTCTACTGCACGTGTGAATGTTTTCATAGAGTAAGCGATATAGACAAGACTATTACCACATCTGCTGAGATGTTCCAGAGCTTTCTTATATCTTTTCAAGTGCTTGTCGATGGTATATCTTTGATAATTGGTTTCCATTTTCTTCAGTGTGTTGAGAAATGGAAGATATTCTTTTGGGTCCTGTGACAAAAGCAACATTAAGTCCCTCTGTTATTAAGCATTAATATGGACTGAGCAAATGCAAGTCTTCAAAATGGAAAGCAAGGTAGCCATTTACAAAAAAATAAATAAAATAGTGAGAAAAAGTCTAGTGTGAAAAAGGTGTGGTTTACATAAAATGATGAGGGTTTTGACTACACATACATTAATACTAAAGACATACACTGAACTATATGATTAAACTAGCACTGAACTACATTGCCCAAGGTTTATACTTAGTGCCTGTCCACACTTCAGACATTCAGTCAGCGAAATTCTGTATGCAGCAGGCGCCGCCGAAATCATTAGCAGTAGGACTGGGTGGACGTCCATTCTGCTGGTGAAATTACGCTATGGAAATTGCACAGTATGCACAGAGCAGCAAAATCCCATTGAAAACAAAGGGACTCTGCTGCAACCGAAATTTCGCCATCTGGTTGTCTGCAGTGTGGTCAAGCCCTAAAGCTGGTTTTCACAACAATAAGAAAGCCACTAATCTTGGTCACCTTGCACTGCCACAGCCACTGTCTTCTCCCTCCCCCTCCTGTGTGTATCTTAGTCCAGAGGCCACCAAGTTCTTTTGTTTGCTTATGCCTTCTTAGGCTGGGTTCACACTACCTTTTCTCCCATACGGGAGCGCATACAGCAGGGGGGAGCTAAAACCTCTCGCTCCCGTATGCCTTCGTATGCGCTCCCGTATGTCATGCATTTAATGAGCCGGCCGGAGTGAAACGTTCGGTCCGGTCGGCTCATTTTTGCGCCGTATGCGCTTTCACAACCGGACCTAAAACCGTGGTTGACCACAGTTTTAGGTCCGGGGGAAAAGCGCATACGGCGCAAAAATGAGCCGACCGGACCGAACGTTTCACTCCGGCCGGCTCATTGAAATGAATGACATACGGGAGCGCATACGAAGGCATACGGGAGCGCGAGGTTTTAGCTCCCCCCTGCCGTATGCGCTCCCGTATGGGAGAAAACGTAGTGTGAACCCAGCCTTACACAAAATGATTCAAAAAGGATGGTGCAACATTATATCCTCAATATTCCTAACAGAGAACACAAATTAACATTAAATGACACTATCTATCTATAACACTATCTACACTATCTATCCAAGTTTTATCCATATACTAGTAATGTTCAAAGTGATTTCCATTGGTGACACCGCAGACGTCTAGGCGGTAGTCCAGTTCTATCCAGACATATGCCAGCATATTTTTAAATATGGACTCCGCTGTTCCAGTGATGTGTTGTCTCGGTTGTTCAGATCCTGTGGCTGGTGGGGAAGATACACTAAGTAACTTATATAGCCCACATAAAGAAGTGACAGGGTGTTAGATCTGGCTTTAGTGGAGGCCACAACATTGATGAACAGTGTTTTTGGCGCAGCCAATCCAACGTTCCCCTAGAGTCTCCTTTAGGTATTGTTGAACGTGAAAAAGTGTTTGTGGAGGTGCACCATCCCTATTCAAATTTGGCTCTTGAAAATCAAAGCTTTGCTGCTATTGGTTGTTTTGAGCAACTAAGTCCGTTTTGCTTTGATTTTCAGTTACTGGCCATTTACTTTTGCACCATCCTTCTTGAAGCCCCTGTATTTAACCCCTTAATGACCACGGACGTAAATGTATGTCCTGGCTTGGCGGTACTTTGCGCACCAGGACGTACATTTACGTCCTGTGTATGACCGCGAGCATCGGAACGGTGCTCTCATCATACACGGCAGGTTCCGACTGCTATCAGCAGCCGGGGACCCGCCGGTAATGGCCGACATCCGCGATCACGCGGATGTCCGCCATTATCCCCTCAGATGCTGTGATCAATAAAGATCACGGCATCTGCGGCAATGCGCATGTTAAAATAGATGATCGGATCGCCCGCAGCGCTGGGGCGGCAATCCGATTATCTGTAATGGCAGACGGAGGTCCCCTCACCTGCCTCCACCCGTCTCCTCGGGTCTTCTGCTCTAGTCTGAGATCGAGCAGACCAGAGCAGAAGATAGCCGATAATACTGATCAGTGCTATGTCCTATACATAGCACTGAACAGTATTCGCAATCAGATGATTGCTATTAATAGTCCCCTACGGGGACATAAAAAGTGTTTTTAAAAAAAGTGAAAAAATGTAAAAATAAAAAGTTTAAAAAAAGTGAAAAATCCCCTCCCCCCATAAAAATGAAAAGTTTTTCCCATTTTACCCCCAAAAAGCGTGAATTAGTTTTTCTTTCATAAACATATTTGGTATTGCCGGGTGCGTAAATGTCCGAACTATCAAAATATAATGTTAATGATTCGTACGGTGAATGGCGTAAACGTAAAATATAAAAAAAAAAGTCCAAAAATGCTGCTTTTTTTGTCACATTTTATTCCCCAAAAAATGTATAAAAAATTATCTAAAAGTTTTATATATGCAAATATGGTATCAATAAAAAATACAGATGACGGCACAAAAAATGCCGCCCTATATAAGGAAAAATGAAAACGTTATAGGTGGTCAAAATAGGGCAATTTTAGATTACTGATTTTGTACAAAAAGTTTTAGATTTTTTTTAAGCGGTACAAAAATATAAAATATATAGCCATGTGTATCATTTTAATCGTATTGACCCAAAGAATAAAGAACACATGTCATTTCTACAGTAAAGTGTACAGTGTGAAAACAAAACCCTCCAAAATGTGCAAAATTGTGGTTTTCATTTAAATTTCCTCCCTAAAAAAATATTTTTTGGGTTTCGCCGTTACAAAGTACAATTGGTCATGCAAAAAACAAGCCCTTATATGGGTTTGTAGATGGAAATATAAAAGTTATGGATTTTAGAAGGCGAGGAGGAAAAAACGAAAACGCTAAAATTAAATTGGCCTGGTCCTTAAAGGGGTACTCCGGTGAAAAACTTTTTTGTTTTGTTTTTTAAATCAACTGGTGCCAGAAAGTTAAACAGATTTGTTAATTACTTCAATTAAAAAACCTTAATCCATCCTATACTTATTAGCTGCTGAATCACGAGCACAGTGCTCTCTGCTGACACCTCTGTCCATTTTAGGAACTGTCCAGAGCAGCATAGGTTTGCTATGGGGATTTCCTTTTACCCTGGACAGTTCCTAAAAATGGACAGAGATGTCAGCAGAGAGCACTGTGCTTGTGATTCAGCAGACAGCTCTGTGTTTCAAACGGAAAAGAATTTCCACTGTAGTATTCAGCAGCTAATAAGTACAGGAAGGATTAAGATTTTTAATAGAAGTAATTTACAAATCTGTTTAACTTTCTGGCACCAGTTGATAAAAAAAAAAAAAAAAAAAGTTTTTCACCGGAGTACCCCTTTAAGGTTAAAATGGGCTTGGTCCTTAAGGGGTTAAAACGGTAATTATGTATGATCTTAATTTTTCAGATACTATTTTCTTTGGATTGCTATCTAATTCTCATCTCTTTTTAGAGATGATTGTATTCTACATATTGTTCTCCCTTTCTGGGATTTATTTTGTTCTTTTAAAATATCAATAAAAAAAACACACAGTAAAAAAACAAAAAAAAAACAGTAACCTTTACAATAAAAGTATAAGATAAAAGTATATTACCCATCATGTTCTGTAAATTAGGGATGGATTATCTAACAAATATGGCAAACCTCTTTTTACCTCACAATTTGGTCTAAAATGTCTTCCAAAAGTGAAGTTCCCCTACACTTTGAATGTGAAAATACCCCCCCACCGCATAAGTACAATGATCCGCATCTACAAATCATTAGGAAAGTCAAATATAAATCTCATTGACCTTTTGTGACTTTTCTGCAACCATAATGACTAAATCAAAGTCATATGTCCCAAGAGAATGATCATAAAGCTCATTGACATCCACAAGGAAAAGCAGATACTTCAAGGCTTCCTCTGCACTCACGGCATCTGGAGATGGTGGGCTCTCTGTAGAATAAAAAGGTATCTACCATAATTCAAGCCAAATAAATACAGTGTGCCAAAGCATCAGGAGTAGAGATGAGCGAACTTACAGTAAATTTGTTTCATCACGAACTTCTCGGCTCGGCAGTTGATGACTTATCCTGCATAAATGAGTTCAGCTTTCAGGTGCTCCGGTGGGCTGGAAAAGGTGGATACAGTCCTAGGAAAGAGTCTCCAGCCCACCGGAGCACCTGAAAGCTGAACTCATTTATGCAGGATAAGTCATCAACTGCCGAGCCGAGAAGTTCGTGACAAATCGAATTTACTGTAAGTTCGCTCATCTCTAATCAGTATGTCACTGAATCTTGCAAAAAAAAAGGATTGTGTAAAAAACTGAATTCTAGCTTTCAAGATGAAAGCTGGGGAAAAATGACAGGTGGCAAATCTTACCTCTGAGCTCATGGACTTTCTGGAGAGCAGTTTCCAGCAATGGAGTTGTCTTTCTGACATACGATGTGAGTATTGATAAACAGTATCTAGACAGGTTAAAAACAAAAGAGCAAGAGATTACCTATACCACAGCCTGAAGACAACTGTTGGATAGAGCAAGCACAGATCACTAAACAGTTACAGACATAACCTTATTTACCACAAAGTAAACATATTCTAGGTCACTGAAATTCAATTACACAATTATTATCTCCGAAGGTAGACTTGATCAAACATATAGGAACGCAAATGGTAGTAGAACAGGCAAACATATAAAATGGGCCATAATTCTACAGCCTGCAATATACCCCTTTATATACAGCTTGCAGCAAAACTACAAAGATGTTATAAACTTGTTTAGCATTATTCGGCCAGAATATCTCCGGAAAATCTTAGCAACTTGTACATACTTTTGCGGATTAAGTTTTTCCATGGATGCTCTCATTATATCACAGATGATATCAATTTTTCTGTCTCCTAATTTTTTGGAAGAAGAGGCTGGAGGTGCTGAATGAGTAGGATACATTGTGGTCGTTACATCTTCTTCTCTGTAAACAAAGAGGCACGATTACAATTCATCTCATAATAGAATAGAATAATCATTTTCTATAGTAAGATTTACTTACTTGATTTCAGTCAGAAACAAATTTATATCATTGACAGAATCGATCTGCTTTACAAATAGGTCCACATTGTCCAAGAAAGCCTTTAAACCATGATAAAGAGTAGAGCTGATTATTACGTTTTCAGTTATCTGAATCAATGGAAGATGAAAAAAAGAAAGACATACCTTTGGATTGTGATCATAAATGAGGTTAAGGTTAATTCGCAGTTTCCGCATACATTCAAATGCATCCCTAAACAGGAGACTGGAAAAATACAGATTTCATGGTAAAAATTGAAAACTGAATTGTGTGGTACTATCCTACATTTATTACAGTTTCTATTCAATAAGCTTAAAGACACGTTGAACACAGGTCTTCTAAAACCCTTAACCCTTGTAAGCTCTCCAGAGACATACGTTTTCGTAACCATTAGTATTCCCCATGAAATGACAATTCTGGAACATCTTTTCTTTATGTGTGGTGCTGCCCTTGTGCAGCACCACACATAAAAAAAAGAAACAAAAACTTTAGAAACATTTAAAAAGTTTTGACCAGCTTTTTTTCCTGCTCATTCTAGTATCTCTAAGACGTGAAAAAAAAATTTCAGTGACATGTACACTTTAAAGGAAATCTGTCAGCTTAAGATCATGCTCAGAGGATGTGCTAAGCCTGCTCCCTCGCTGCCTGGATTGATATACAAAGATTCTCTTCCAGCACTGAGCTGTGTATGTCAATCAATAAAGGCAAAGAGGTGTATGGAAGGACTCAGCACAGGCCTTTTGTTTGACACTTGAGCTCTGAGCATAATCTGCAGCCGACAGATTCCTTTTAAAGGGGCATTCTGGTCTTTAATTCCTGGTAAAATCAATATAAGTGTCAGATTGGGATAAGAAATTGATATACTATAATCCTCCATGGCAGATTTCAACAAATCTGATAGGAAGATAAAATATATTTGATAGGTAGAATAGGGCAGTATTCAATGCTATCCTTTCCATCAAAATGTCACCATTTAGTATATTATCATGTCAAGGAAAATAAGATAAGGTGCCTGTTCATCATGAAGACTGACTGTGGCCATGTTTGATGGACACATCCAGTGTATGCATAAGAACAGATGCATCTCTCTTTGCCCTAAATTACGATGTAGATTGAGCTAACATTTGCTCCATTTTTCGGCATTTATATCAATAAATCTGCTGGAAACTTGCTGTTCTAACTAACTTTTAAAAAGGAGAGAAAAGTCACATATATTTAAAGAGTACCTGTCATCAAACCATATTTTCTAAACTAACTCAGAATATATTCCCTAACACTCCTTTAAAAAGCTCTGTATCATACCGTTCCCCTTGCCCACATTGTATGAGCTCCCGACAGGAGAAAGTGGGTGTTCCCCAGAATGTGAGACGTCACTGCGAAAGCTGTGCCCCGCACACACTTCCTGAGTTTGGTCTCCTGCCAGGCTGGGAGGAGACCAAACTAACTGTTTGACTTGCGCAGGGAACAGAACAGAGCTACCTGGTGGCCGTTTTTTCAATCACATTAAAAACATATAACGGTTAAGAATTTTACAGCGAGTATATAGCAAAGTGTTTTATAATTACATAAGGAAGAATAGATGAAAGGAGATATCCAGTGCTGAAAAACTTATCCCCTATCCTAAGTATAGGGGATAAGTTTCAGATGGCGAGGGGTCCGACCGCTGGGGCCCCCAACGATCTCTTGTACAGGACCCCGGCAGCCCACGGGAAGGGGGCATGTTGACCACTGCACAAATCGGCGGTTGACACGCCCCCTGAATACAACTTCATGGCAGAGCCAGAGCGCTGCCTTAGGCAATCTCCGGCTCTGCCATAGTGATGTATTGAGGGGGCGTGTCAGCCGCTGCTTTGTGCGGTGGTCGACACCCGCTATCTGGCCAGCGAGCCGGGACCCCGCACAAGTTTTTGAGCACTGGACTACCCCCTTTAAAAGTTAAGTTTGGTGACAGGTACTCTTTAACTTTTTACTATAGAAAAGTGGCACAAAGCTACTGATAAATCACCCCCATAGTATCTGTATAATAGAAGAGGCTCAGCAAACTTTTCTGGCTGAATAACATCAGACATGGAAAGGTGCAACTGGAGAATGGCTATTTACGTATGCTCTAATATGTGTATCTGATAATTGTATCTAGTGCTACAGTATGTAAGAGAATGCACACAATATCTGCAGTGCAATGTTGGGTGGAAATTCCTCAATGTTTATATCAAACTAGAAAAACTCAAACATTACTTTGAGGGAAAAAAAAAACAAAGAAACATGGAATGCAACAATAAAAACACATTTTGAGTAAGAGCCTATTATAAATATGTTTGTAAAATAAGTCAAAAGTTATATAAAACTAATTTATAATGCTCACAAACCCCTTACCTATCTAGCCACTTGCGTATCTGTGCCAATACAAGAGCTCTGTGATGAATAGTTTCTAAGTTGCCCCGTGGCATCTATTGAAAAAAATGGAGACAACTATGTTAAGGCATTCCAAAAGAATGGGTGGGCACCATTACTAATTCTCTGACCTCTAAGACCCCACGCGATCTCCAGAACTTTGCTTCATGCATTCTCTAAGGGAGCACCAGAGAAGCACGAGATGTACTTGGATATTTCCGGACCTCCCATAGTACGTAGAGCACGAGCTGACACGCCGCTCCATGCACATGTTGGTGTTTTAAAATGGAGCCATTTCTCCCTCATTTTATCGTAACATTGTAATACAGATAACTGTGTCACATTTTGCTAATTTCTGCCATTAATGTTCTCTAAAAAATGTCAGACAAATAAGGAAACTGCAGCTGACCTGTAAGATCACTTTGGTGTCTTGTGGAACCACAGTAACAATGCGAGATCCTCTTTCTACTTTGCGAACTGTCTCATCATTGGAGCTTGATGTGACACTTAAGAGCGATTCTAGTGCTACAAGAAAGATTTGAAAAACTGAGGCTTTCACAATTGTTACAGCACAATTTTCTGATATATACATATCAACTCAAAACACACAGGTAGTTGATAACCAAAAAGATAGGGCAGAAATAAGTATGAAAAGCTTACCTTTCAATGATGTTTCCTTCAGTGGCACACATCTGCAGGTATGAGAGTGTGTAGTTATGAGCAGAAAGTCATTGCATATGGCAAAGGATGTAATATTTGTAGCAACCTGTTAGATTAATCACATAAAAAAACACATTACAATGTATGAAAACATCATGAAAATGAGTAAAAGTGTAAAACACTTACCAGCAGATTATTGATGAATAAACGAGATCGGTCAGTTATGCCCAAAACAACTTCCTGCAATAAAAAAGTGAAACCTTAAGAACTTGTGTCTTTGTTCAACCTAAGGAACTAGGTAACTATGAAATATGAAGTTATGAATCTATATAACAGTCATGGCTGAGAGTACCCTGAGATGAACAGCGGAGACAGCTAAAACAGTCTTTAGAAGTTGAACATAAAATTCTATTTATACTATATTTTGTTTTTTACTTTACATTCAGCACATGCACAAAAAAGCTTTTTTCTTGTTCTTGACTATTTCAAAAAGCATACACCAGTACTCCTGCTTTCTTTAATTACCATTAGAATACCTTTAGCAAGCTTATCCCCGTGGGCCCCTTATATCCCCCCCCCCCCCCCACCTTCGGTTTCATATTAACCCTAATAATTACATCCTTAAATAACATTAGTGACCCAACCTACATGGATATATCCTGTAGAGTTCCCTACTTATGTCTGCAGAATTGCTACTATAACTAGCCTTTGTAGATGATGATTATAAAGTATACATTTCAGTTTATAACCAAGTAAAGTCATGCTAAGCATTGTATTACTGTACCTCTCCATTTATTTCTGTGATGGCTGTCTGAACACAAGGATGTTGAAGCTTTACATCTTGGCCTACTGCATCCCTCCAGGGTTCCAGGACTGGCGATGGGGATTCTGAAATATTAACATGTTGGCCTGAATTCAGAAATAATTGTTGTGTTATTGGATTATAGACATTCCTAGGTGGTTCACGGTCATGGTATTACATAGGTGAGAATTGTTCCTTCATGTACCGGGTAGTTTCCTTTTTTTTTTTATAAATAAAGTAACACAAAACGCCAATATCCAGAAGGAATATTTATTTTATTAATTTACAGCTGAAGTCATAAGTTTCCATGCACCTTGACCACAGGAAAAACTAAGTTTTCTCAATTTCTGATATTAAATCTTAGTACATATCCCCTCTCTAAGGTCAGTTAGGATTACTATATATTGAAGGAATGAGATATATCAGAATCATACTAAAGAAAAAAGCCTTCTTTGTACTCACTGTAAAATCTTTCTCTCCTAGTCTTTATTGGGGGCACTAGAGAGAGGCTGCTGCCACGAGGAGGCATTTACTCCTTCTCAGCAAGCCATAACAGCCCACTGGCACTGAGATAATCATTTTGTACCAGAGCCGAAGACATAAGTAGCAAACAGAAAAAAGAAACCGAAATGTCTGAATGCTGTGTCCACCAATGAAGACTACGAGCAACAGATTTTATGACGAGTACCAAAAATCCTCTTTTCTCAGTAGTTTCATTGCAGTCTCTGGCATGGACAAAAGTAATTGTCAGATATATAAAAAAAAAGGAAGAATAAGGGGTTACTGTCAACAACATTCCTGACAGGACCCTTGAATACAGAAGCAGGGTAAGGGCAGAGAGCTGAGAATCGGAAAAAGTGGTCTCATCCCTCCAAGGATCATTCCCCAAAAGGCAGAAAGAATGCAGTACGGTCATGGTTGTGAGGGAAACCTGCAACCAATGGTCTATCAGTTCTGTTGCCAAACAGCCATATTAGTTGCTCCAGGAAGATACGACTGCAAAACATTTGGACACATTTGGCAAAACATCCAGAAAGGGCCCTATTCATACTAGAGAAAATACCAACTTGCACCCTACGCCCATTGATTTCAATGGGTTTTTCTGTGTTCACATCACAAGTTCAAAGTTCAACGACGAAACTTCTGACGAGGATTTGGTTTTCTACTTTGGGTATGTTCACATGACGGAATTTCCAAGCAGATTCCTTCAGAAAAATTCCGCTCAGAAGTTGTGTTGCAGCAGAGTCCCATAGCTTTCAATGGGATTCTGCTGCATTGAGCACACGGCGAAATATCTGCCAAGGAAATCCTGATTCCAGCCTCTGTTGAAAGAATTGACATGTCAATTCTTTCGGCAGAAACCATTCGGAAATGCATTGCCGAATTGAGAGATGGCGCATTTCTGAGCGGTCCTAGCAGAATGTCCGGCTGGAAAATTTCCAGGCAGATTTCCTGCCATGTGAACCTACCCTTACCCTCAAAGTCCTCGGCCTTTTTTCTTCTGCTGGTATGTGCCTCCCCTGCTATGTGCCTAATCTCAGGGGGCAATGAGGGCAGGGGCAGGGTGGCAGAACTTGATCCACAGGGAAAGACAGAGAGCCTGAGCTGAACTGGCATCTGAGGCCAACTGGTGGCAACCGAGGAACAATGAACCACCAATATTATAGGTTGTGCCCTGGTTGAATAATGAGAGATCAGAGTGGGTCTATATTAATTAATGTGACCTGAATCTAAAGACCTAGGAAAGAAGAGAAAGACTTAAGCAGCTAAAAAAACAAAACACAGGAAGAAAGAAACTGTTCTGAAACAACCAGACCTGTGTCTGACTCCTACTGACTCCAAGTTAAACTAGTTCAGTGCCAGTGGATATTGCCTGTAGAGGAGTCACATTGTTTTTTAACTTCTTGTCAATGCCTCCTAGTGGCAAAAGCCTATACCCATGCTCTCCTGTGTCCCCCAATGAAATGTCCACAAAATGATTTATTTCAGCTTATATAAAGATGGTTACTATTTGGTAGCATATACTTTCTAGGAGATTGTGGTCAAGGATTTCTGATGGAAATATTACTTCATGTCATAAAGTAAATATTAGAAAAAACTACACTCCACAGAGATTGTCATTGCTCAGTTAAGTCCCTTCCCCAATGGGCATCCCAATCTAAAAATAACCTATTTATATGTATTTGAAATGTGTGTGAAAAAACTGCAAGAGGAAATCCATGCCAAAATTTATGCAGATTCTGTACTTGTGTAAGATTCATGTCTGGACAGTACTAAACACTAAGCCCCATGTATTACCATTATAACCAAAACCTGGCAGACAAGATATACTAAATTTTAAACTTAAATAGTACCTGTCACGATGTCTGGTGAAAGGATATGTCTAAAGCTCCAGGGGACTCTCGTAGCTCAAGACTTGCAAAGAGACTGATACAATCAGAGGACAAATTGTCAGAAGCCCCATAGACTTGGTATGGGACTTTTGGAAAAACGTCTTCTGAACACGTCAGTCTGGGAGCATGTCTATGGCTATGGGATTGCCCGGGAGCTTTAAACATATCCTGCCACCAGAGATACAATGGTTACAGGTACCAATAAAGCAGCACTAAATATGTGTTGGCAATGTGACAAGCCTGGTAACTGGATGTGCAAAGGCACACAAAAAGAGGGCTAAACTTACTCACAAACTGCAGCACGGTACTCACCCCAAAGATACTTCCAGATTTGCCCACTGGCTGTTTGTACAGCACATGTCTTGGTCTTTGTGTCATAGAAAACACTGATTATATGCCCATTAACAGATACAGAAGGTCTGCTTAAATAAATAAAAAGAACATGCTAATTCCATATACACAATAAAGACAAAATGCCCAACAATTATATAGTGCTAGAGAATATAGTATTTAAAACAGTTACATACTGGACATCAACATTCTGGCCATATGTGGGGATCTTCATGTGGTAAACCGTTGACTGACTGGAGTTCTCTCCCTGAATGACAACCAAAAAAGTGTCATCCTGCACCCATGTAAGATGGCGGAAGCAAAGAGGATGGGTGTTACATGATGGAACATGAACTCTATGAAAAGAAAAAAATGAATATTATATTATTATAAAAAGAGAACCAGTCACTAAGGGAAAAATGGTCAGATTTTTTCTATATTTCTAATGCTAGGTGTCAGAACCTAGATGGTTAAAGGTTCTGACAGGTTCTTTGTTGTTTCTTGTTGCGGGGTTACGCCCGGCTGTCTAGACTGGTCAGCTGATATTGATTGTAGCACCTGTTCTGGCTCCATATAAGCTGGCAGTCTACTCCCAATCATTGCCTGCTATAGAGCTCTGTGTACTCCTAGCTAGCATTTATATTGTATCTGTTATATCTGGCATTTTGAACCTTTGGATCTGCTCTCCTACTCTTCTCCTGACCTTGCAAATTGGCTTATCTGTAACCTCTTGGTATCGACTCAGACTGTGGAAAGCGACTTATTGTGTGTATGTTTAGTTATTTTTCTGTTAGTCTGAGTGATTCCATTCTGTGTCCCAACCTCCGTCTCTATTATAGTTTATTATTTTGACTGGACTGCCCTCACTTATTTTAAGTAGGGACCGTCATCGTGGTTACGGACCCGCTACCTAGGATAGGGGAGTGGGCAAGAATAGTGTGCACTCCTTCCCTGCCCAGATGTGACATTAAAGTAGGCCCTCCTACCTGCATTTGCTATGGAAGCAATGATGACTTTAGTAGAGCAAATGCAGGGATTAACACATTTAGTACAGTTCCTTGTAGAAAGGTTTCAAGCTCAGGAAACAGCTAATGTTCAGGCAGTGGTCAGTCCTCCAGCTGTTTCGAGTGAACCGAAATTAATCTTCCTGACCGCTTTTCTGGTGACCGAAAGAAATTAGTTGCGTTCAGGGAGAGATATAAGCTTTATTTTCGCCCAAGACCCCAGTCAACTAGCACAGAAGTTCAGAGAGTAGAGGTTGTCATGTCATTGCTGCAAGGGGATCCCCAGGAGTGGGTCCCCAGGTCCCCTGCTCCTGAATTAAGTTCTGTGGATGCTTTAATTTCTTCTATGGGTCTTCTTTATGAGGAATCTGACCGTGCAGCCTTTGCCGAGTCTCAGCTGGTTAATCTTAAGCAGGGGCAAAGAACGGCTGAGGAGTACTGTGCAGATTTTTGAAAATGGTATACTGTCTCTGGTTGGAATGATCCAGCCCTTGTGTCAGTTCAGACTAGGATTACAGTAAGGGAAAAAAGTATTTAGTCAGCCACCAATAGTGCAAGGTCTCCTACTTAAAAAGATGTGAGGCCTGTAATTTTTCTACATAGGTATACCTCAACTATGAGAGACATAATGAGAAAATAAATCCATAAAATCACATTGTCTGATTTTTAAAGAATTTATTTGCAAATTATGGTGGAAAATAAGTATTTGGTCAATAACAAAAGTTCATCTCAATACTTTGTTATATATATACCCTTTGTTGGCAATGACAGAGGTCAAATGTTTTTTGTAAGTCTTCACAAGGTTTTCACACACTGTTGCTGATCTTTTGGCACATTCCTCTGTGCAGATCTCCTCTAGAGCAGTGATGTTTTGGGGCGTTCGCTGGGCAACACAGACTTTCAACTCCCTCCAAAGGTATTCTATGGGGTTGAGATCTGAAGCCACTCCTTCGTTGCCTGGGCGGTGTGTTTGGGATCATTGTCATGCTGAAAGGCCCCTGCCATGTTTCATTTTCAATGCCCTTGCTGATGGAAGGAGGTTTTCACTCAAAATCTCACGATACATGGCCCCATTCATTCTTTCCTTTACACGGATCAGGCGACCTGGTCCCTTAGCAGAAAAACAGCTAATGTTTCCACCCCCATGCTTCACAGTAGGTATGGTGTTCTTTGGATGCACCTAGGCATTCTTTCTCCTCCAAACACAACGAGTTGAGTTTTTACCAAAAAGTGTATTGAATATCAGGGTCTGAATAAGATTACTGTTAAAAATCAATATCCATTGCCTCGCATTCCAAATTTGTGTAATCAAATACAGGGAGCATGTTGGTTTTCTAAACTTGACCTTCGAGGGGCCTATAACTTAATTGGAATAAAAGAAGGTGATGAATGGAAAACTGCATTTAACACCCCTGAAGGTCATTTTGAGTATCTGGTTATGCCTTTTGGTCTCAGTAATTCACCAGCAGTCTTTCCAAATTTGGTCAGCAATATTTTTCATGAATTTGTGGGTGTATTTAGATGACATCCTAATCTCTCGTGATTGGTCATCTCATGTGAATCATGTACTGTCATGTCTGTATTGGCCTGTGTTGACAAACAGCTATTGGTTTGGTTGTGTGTGAACAGTTTTATGTTCCCTGGTCAGGGGATAGTTAATAGCCTTTTGCTTGCTAGCCAATAGCTCCTAGGGTGTGTATTTAAAGTCAGCCCAGTCTAGCCTCTGGGCTGGTGATTGAGATCATTACATCCTGACTTGCTAACATGCTGGACATGCTGCATGGAGCTCTTGGTGAAACACTCTTTGTTTAAGCTTTTATCTACTATCTCTGTTTTAGCATGCACTTTGTATTTTCTGGTTTTAGCCAATGTTATGTGGCATGCTCTTAGTAGATTTTAACCTGTGTTTGTTTAGTCGGTTTTAGGATTTGTATGTTCTTTTTGCTATGTGTCTGGTCACACTGTGTTTTCTCGTGTATCCGTTTATATAAAGTTCTGTTTTATATTTTGGTTTTCCTACTAGGTCAGCTTCTGACCACACTGTGGAGTGTGCTGCTGGTCAGTAGTCTATTTGGATTCATTATTAATGGCTACTTCGTTATTGAAGTGTCCAGTTTCTGTGTCCAGTGTGAACAGTGTCCTATCTGGCATCCCTATTACCTGCCCATGGGGACTCAGAGAGTATTGTTATTCCTGCGTCTACTGGAGGTGTTCTGAAGGAACTGCGATTATTCCTGTCTTGTGTTCAATATCAATAGTGTTCTATAATATTATCCTGTGTATCTAGGCATCCCTGTTACCTGTCCATGGGGACTCCATGTCTACTGGAGGTTTTATGAGGGATTGCGTATATTCCTGTTTAGCTATAGATCCCTGTTACTGGTCCATGGGGACTTTGTGTCTACTGGAGGTTCTGGGGGATTATGCTATATTCCTGCCTGTTCCTGGAGTCTGTTCAGACTTATCCGTTTCCTGTCAGGTGTTTTGAACTCTAAATGTTTATTAGTTCTTTATTCAGATCTTTGGAGTTCTGTTCATGACCGCTTATCTATAGTGTCCTCTGTTCACGACCACTGAGTCCTCCGTTCATGTCCCCTGATATAGTGTCCTCTGTACTAACTCTCTGATCTGTGTCCTCTGAACTTTATACTTTAGCGTTCTATGTTTCTGTCATGTCCTGGGTTTGTGACAGACTATTTATTAGTGTTTTTATTAGGCCATTGTACTTTAGTTCAGGGAGGGATTGGCGCCCAGTTGTCGATCCACCGGTTAGGGTGGATGGGCAAGTAGGCAGAAAGAGCGGTTTTAGGGTCAGTTTAGGGCTCATTCTCCCTGTCCCCTGGTCGGTCCCTGACATGTACGTTCTGTCCTCCAGGTACTTAGTCAAAACAAATTATTTTTTAAACAGGAGAAGTGTGTCTTTGTTGTCAAAGAGGTGCAATTTTTTGGGGTACATCTTAACTTCTGGACACTTTAAAATGGATCCTGAGCAGGTTAAGGCAGTTTCTGAATGGGTGCGGCCTACTTCTTTAAAAGGCATTACAATGGTTTTTGGGCTTTACCAACTACTACAGAAAGTGTATTAAAAATGTTCTATCCTCGCAAAACCATTGACTGATTTGAGTCATAAAGGGGCAGATCTGGTTAACTGGTCTCCGGAGGCAGCTTTTGAACATCTCGAGGGATGTTTCATCTCCGCTCCCATATTAGTCCAACCAGATCAGACCAAGTCTTTTATTGTTGAAGTTGATGCTTCTGAAGTTGGTGCTGGAGCAGTATTGTCACAGGGAACTGCTTCTTATACTAAGTAACGTCCTTCTGTCTTTTTCTCTCGAAAATTTTCCACAGCTGAACAAACCTATGATGTAGGAAATCAAGAACTTTTGTCAATCAAATGGGCTATTGAGGAGTGGAGACATTTTCTTGAGGGGACAGTTCATCAGGTTACAGTAATCACTGACCACAAAAATGTATCCTTGTTCCTTGTAACCTTGGGCCTTGTTCTTTACTCGGTTTAATTTTGTTAATATTTACCATCCGAGTACAAAGAATGTCAAGGCTGATGCCATATCTCGGAGTTTTAGTGCTTCTCAGCCTATTGATTCTAATCCAGAGACTGTTCTTCCAGAAGGTTTGGTTATTTCTGCAGTATCCGCAGATTTAACTTCTCTAATATTGAACAATCAAGGCTTGGT
Source organism: Hyla sarda (assembly GCF_029499605.1). Classification (NCBI taxonomy): domain Eukaryota; kingdom Metazoa; phylum Chordata; class Amphibia; order Anura; family Hylidae; genus Hyla; species Hyla sarda. Next base: position 243,291,916 of record NC_079189.1, on the reverse strand, counting down.
TCCTCCAGAGATTCCTAGAGGCAAGATCTTTGTACCTAGTCAGTTTTGCCTTCATATTATTGAAGAGTGTCATTGTTTCCTGTTAGTAGGTCATTCTGGCATTCGGGGTAAAGGGAAATTGCTTCAAACAAAATTCTGGTGGCCAACTCTCAACAGAGATGTGGAGGCTTTTGTTGCTTCTTGTGAAATTTGAGCAAAAACTCCTTGGACACATCCCGCAGGAGAGTTGTGTCCTTTGTCCATTCCCAAGAGGCCCTGGACTTATATTTCTATGGATTTTATGACTGATCAACCTCCATCTGTGGGAAAAAACTTTTGTGGGTGGTGGTGGACAAGTTCAGTAAACAGTGTCAGCTTGTTCCTCTGTAAAATATCCCTTCGGCCAAAGCTCTTGCTAATTTGTTTTTAAGACATGTTGTTAGGTACCATTGGGTTCCGGAAAACATTGTGTTTGATCGAGGGGTTCAATTTGTTTCAAAATTTTGGCAAGCATTTTGTAAATAGTTGGGTGTAGAATTGTCTTTTTCATCTGCTTTTCATCTAATGATCAAACAGAGAGAATTAATCAAAATGTTGAGCAATACCTTAGATGCTACGTAGCAGATCAACAAGATGAATGGGTATCATTTTTGTCTCTTGCTAAGTTTGCCTTGAATAATCGTGAAAACTCTTCTACTGGTGTGTCACCATTCTTTGGCTTCTCGGTTCATTTGGGCCTTATGAGATAATTGAGGTTATTAATCCGGTCTGTTACAGATTAAAATTACCTTCTTAATATAAGTTTTAAAGGGTGTTCCACTGTTCTTTGTTAAAATTTTATGTTCCCACACAATTTTCTGTATCTGTGCCTCCCTCTCCAGTTGAAATCGTTGGAGAATTGGAGTATGAGGTCTCCAAAATATTGGACAGTAGCCGAGCGCAAAACTTGGTCAAATACTTGATTCATTTGATAGGGTATGGCCCGGAGGAGAGGTCATGGGTTCTAGCATCATCCATACATGCTTCCACCTTGGTCAGAAAATTCCACAACTCTTACCCGGACAAACCAAAACCCAAATTTAAGGGTCCGGTGGCCCCTCCTAAAAGGGGGGGGCGGTGGTACTGTCAGAACCTAGGGGGTTAAAAGGTTCTGACTGGTTCTTTGTTGTTTCTTGTTGCTGGGTTACGCCCCGACTGTCTGGACAGGTCAGCTGACCTTTATTGGAGCACCTGTTCTTGCTCCATATAAGTTGGCAGTCTACTCCCAATCCTTGCCTGCTATAGAGCTCTGTGTACTCTGTATTATGACTGGACTTCCCTCACTTATTGTAAGTAGGAACCGGCACCGTTACGGACCCGCTACCTAGGGCGGGTACGTAAGTAGGCAGGGATAGGGGAAGTAGGCAAGAATAGTGTGCACTCCTTCCCTGCCCAGACGTGACACTATGTTTTAAGGCTGTTAACTGAGTAATATTCATTATCCCTAAAATTAATCCACTAGGTCTCCCATGCATAGTGATGCCAAATCACATACGATGCCTCCATAGTGCTAAAACAAAGTCCCTATTTTTAGCTTTAAATATATGGCCCTCCTGTAAACTAAAAGTGACTTTTTTTTACATTTTGTTTAAAAAAGTCATGTAAAATTTCCAGCGACCAGGGAGTGTGAGAGTGATAACACCAAATGTAACACGCCTGCTCCTCATTCACACCTAAAACCTTGTAACGAGTCACATGACACAGGGGTGGAAAAATGGCTAATTTGACCCACTTTGGATATTTCCTCTTAGGGGTGTACTCACTTTTGTTGGCAAGGTTTAGACACAACATTAAACACTGTTATAAAGGCTGTGCACTCACTAATTTACATTGTAGCAGTGTCGTTTCTTAAGCATTGTCAGTTGTCACATGAAAAGATATTTAAAACATTTACAAAAATTTTAGTGATGGACTCATTTATGTGAGATACTGTACATTCACAACATTAATAATATAAACCTAATAAATAAAAAGGTTATCCCACTAGGACAATCCCTGTCCATACACCATTTTAAGGCACATGGACAACACAAGGAAAAGGGTTCCTTGAGACAGTTACTCAAATCTGAAATTGTACTGTGGGACTCAGAGGCTTTGTACCAATTCATTTGAATGGCTGTCATGTGATACCAAATACATGCTGCAGGGGCCACAGCAGGAGAACTGCATGTCCTACCCACATCCACCCCTACAGATAAAAACTGACCATAGGTTTGTCCAGATAAAACAACCCCTTTATGCCAGACAAAAAGTATGCTCTGTATTTTCTAGAGATACTGGCCTAGATTTATCAAACGGTGTATAGTGATTTTTCCACGGTAACCAATCACAGCTCAGCTGAGCTCATTAATGGTCTATTCACACATACAGTATTCTGCGCAGAACACTGTACGTGTGAAAAGACCCTAAGGCTGCATTCACACTACATTTTGTCCATACGGGGACCGGATCTGGCTGGGAGATGGGAAAACCAGGCGCTCCCATATCCCAGCCGGATCCGGACCGCATCTCATTAATTTAAATGAGCCGACCAGAGTCAGATAGTGACTAGTCACTATCTGACTCCGGTCGGCTCATTCAAATGAATGAGATGGGGCCAGTGCCGGCTGGGATACGGGAGCCCCCGTATGGACGAAACGTAGTGTGAATGCAGCCTAAGATGTGAAAGCTGAGCTGTGATTGGTCTTTTTCTCTCACACAGTTTGATGAATCTGAGCCACTGTCTTGATATCTGCCCTCGCCAGAATGGCATCATATAGTATTTAACAATCATTGATTATGCATTCTTCTTAGATATGTAGTATAGAGAACATTATCTATGAGTAAGCATATGTATGTAACATTTTTCAGACTCATTACAACACCAATGATTTATAAGGAGGAATAAGTGGATCATATTTTATACCCAGGCCTCTGTAGTGTCCTGCACTATATAATATCCCCCACTATGTAACATTCAGAATTCCCATATATATTAGGTAATCTCAAACACTACCTGAATTCCTTTTCTAATACAGGCATTCTTGTGTTTGATTTATATCCATTTCCTGGCACTGCTTTTACATTACAATCCTTCACTGCTTCAATTCCTGCTTTTAATAGAAAAAAAACTTGGATATTTCGAAATATGCAACAAACATAAAGCATAATTTCAATCTGATAATATAATACTTTACAGACCATATCTGCAGATATATAGCGTATTGTCCGCATCGAGGACTGCAAAGTCACTTTTCTTGTCAGGATCTGGATGGAAAGCAATATCATTCACAGCTTGCGGGAACTGCATGTGAAATGTGCACATTGGAGGCGGGACCACAGACTGAACAAACAACGTCACCAAAACCTTATCTGTAGAAGAAAAAAAAAAAAAAAAGTTGCTTAATAATAAAATACAATACTAGTTCCAGACACCTTCATACAGTCAACCTTTAGTATGAAGGTTTTCATTGTTATCACAAGTTGTGAACAAGTTGTGGTACATTAAAGATAGAAGATAGGCAAATATGTTGTCAAAAATGCATAATAATAGTCAAAGATGATCGTATACAAAGAAAGAAACTGACAGGACAAACTTCATGAAAATAGGCCATTGATCTTTCACAACTGTTGTTATTAACAGACAGAAAAAAAACTGTTCTATTTGACTTGTAGCCTTATCCAAAATTCATCTGAGAGAAATAGTCATTAAAAAGTTCTTACCACCATCAATAACGGCCACATCAGCCTGCCCTCCTGAACCATGCCCACCACTTCGGTCTGTACTCCAGGCATAGTCATAGCAAAGGTACTGCCATCCAGTGCATAAAACATGTAGCCTGAACGAGATATCAGGGTCCCACACTACCGACACAACTCTCTTGTTTTCCTCACTTCCAAAATGTAAGCTTTGCTTCAGGTACCAATGATAATTTCCAACCACCCAGAGTTGAACTAAAAAAGGTAAACGATAAAGAAAGTAAGGCAAAACAATAATGACAGGTCTATGCATGCTTCTGAACACAGAATAAAAGTTACATATATACACGTACAGGGTGGCTATTGTATTATAGTAAGGATATATACTAAAATGCTCAAGTTTATCAGAAAGGTTCTCCAAGTGACCTACTACAACTGAAAGTTCAGTGCAAGAGTAAAATAAATAGCAAACTCATTTCTTCCCACTGTGTGTTCATATGTGAAGAACATTATGATGTAGAACTCAATATATCAAAAGCAGGCATCAGGTACTAAACCAAGTTAATGTTTTTTTGTATTTACCATAAGTATTCGGTTTTGAACCTTCCTTCTCAATATCCTGGAGCCAAACGGCTAAAACTGTTGAATCAGAGTTCCACAGAAGTTCTCTTACCTGCACCAAAAAGCATAAAGCATATGAAGCATAAATATATATTGTCCAACTTTACTCAAAAGTAAGATTATATTTGGTTTACTTTACAGAAAACAGACAGTCAGCTGTTTTGTAAGACCAGAACACATGAATAATTTAACCAGACCCACCTGAATGTTTCCTTTTGCAAAAGGTAGTGTGAATTCTCCATGTACAAGCCCATTCTTCTCAAAGAAAATCACATCATGTTTGTTGGGCTTGCTTTGAGTAGAGGCAAGCAAACTACCTGAAGGCCTTGGGGTTAGAATATAAATGTAAGATTAAACACATTAAAAGGTGATGAAAATACTAAAACAATAACTAGTATGTTTACTGGACAGTTCCCCTCTGGCTTCTCCCTACCCAGCTAAGCTTAATTGACAGGTCTCTCCCTTCACTCAAGTTGATTTCAATAGTTCTAAAAAGTGATTTTTGGTATCAATATGGTTTAAAGTAATGTAGGACTGCTACGAGGAGGCATTTAGAAGAGAAAACAGGTCTCATAAGTTGCACTAAACTTGTAATTCTGTGTGTGCTATTCTGATAACTTTTATACCTAACTTCCTCTGCACACTTTGTCTACACCTGACTTGGACACCTTCACTTACTCCTTTCACCACCTTTGAAATAGAAAATCACTTAAAGGGGTACTACGGTGGAATTTTTTTTTAAATCAACTAGTGCCAGAAAGCTAAACAGATTTGTAAATTACTTCTGTTCAAAAATCTTAATCCTTCCAGTACTTATCAGCTGCTGTATACTACAGAGGAAGTTCTTTTCTGTTTGAATTTATTTTCTGTCTGACCATAGTGCTCTCTGCTAACACCTCTGTCCATGTCAGGAACTGTCTAGAGCAGAAGAGGTTTGTTATGGGATGTACTCCTTGTTTGGGATGTGCTCCTGCTCTGGGCAGTTCCTTACAAGGACAGAGGTGTCAGCAGTGAGCACTGTAGTTAGAAAAGAAATTAAAAAAGAAAACAACTTCCTGTGGAGTATACAGCAGCTGATAAGTACTGGAAGGATTAAGATGTTTAAATAGAAGTAATTTACATATCTGTTTAACTTTCTGGCACCAGTTGATTTAAAAAAAATAAAAGTTTTCTCACCGGAGTACCCATTTAACCCCTTAACAACCAAGGACATAAATTTACGTCCTGGTACACTAAGTACAGCAGCACCAGGACGTAAATGTATGTCCTTGGTTGTTAAGGTGTTAAATGGGTACTCCGGTTAAAAAACTTTTATTTTATTTTTTTTAAATCAACTGGTGCCAGAAAGTTAAACAGATATGTAAATTACTTCTATTTAAACATATTAATCCTTCCAGTACTTATCAGCTGCTGTATACTCCACAGGAAGTGATTTTCTTTTTTAATTTCTTTTCTAACTACAGTGCTCACTGCTGACACCTCTGTCCTTGTCAGGAACTGCCCAGAGCAGGAGCACATCCCAAACAAGGAGTACATCTCATAACAAACCTCTCCTGCTCTGGACAGTTACTGACATAGACAAAGGTGTTAGCAGACGTATATTGACGTCCTATACATGACCGTGAGCATCGGAGCGATGCCCGGATCATGCGCGGCTGGTCCCGGCTGCTGATCAACTGGTCGCGCAAAAAACAAGCCCTCATACTAGTCTGTGGATGAAAATATAAAAGAGTTACGATTTTTAGAAGACGAGAAGGAAAAAAACGAAAATGCTAAAATAAAATTGGCCTGGTCCTTGAGGTCAAAATGGGCTTGGTCCTTAAAGGGGTTCTCCGGTGCTTAGACCTCTTACCCCCTATCCAAAGGATAGGGGATAAGATGCCTGATCGCGGGAGTCCCGCCGCTGGGGACTGATTACAAACGGGGTGCCGCGTGCAAGATTTACGGGCGTCCCCAGCGGCGGGACTCCCGCGATCAGACATCTTTGGATAGGGGATAAGATGTCTAAGCACCGGAGAACCCCTTTAAGGGGTTAAGGGCCTATTCACATGGGTGGAATTTCCACTTGCAGAACTCCGCTAGCAGAATTCCACCAGAAATGAAAGCCCATACACTTCTATGGGTTTCCGCACTCCCATTGACACTTTGGAATTTCGTCAATGGGAGCGCGCAAACCGATAGAAGTGTATGGGCTTTCATTTCAGGCGGAGTTCCGCAAGCGGAAATCCTACTTGTGTGAGTAGACCCTTAGTCTCTTAAATTAGGTAACTATCTAGGACCAGATGGCCATTCTAATAGCCGTTATAAGCAATTTACTACAATGTTAGCACCGACGTTTAACAAAGTGGTTACCGATTGAAAAATATATGCCGAAAGTCTTTTGGCCAAAATTATGATTTGGGGTACTTTCAGAATTATTCCCTTATATGAACTGACCCGTCAAGGATTTCCACTTTCTCCATAAATTGTCACAATAGCTATGGATGGATTAGCTGAACATATTGAAGATTAAATAACTCCATTCAGGGCATTCCAACAAATCCTGAACAGAGAAACTGAAACTCAAGAAATTCTGGGGGAGATTTATCAAAATCTGTGCAGAGGAAAAGTGGTGCAGTTGCCCATAGCAACCAATCAGCTTCTTTCTTTCATTTTTCACAGGCCTCTTGAAATATGAAAGAAGCGATCTGAAAGGTTGTTATGGGCCACTGAACCATTCTTGCTCTGCACAGGTTTTGATGAATCTTCTCTATCCCTATTCGGAAAAGTGCTCTATTATAAAGTTAACGAACAAAAATCCTTAAAGTGGTACTCGGCTGAAAACATCGTATCCTCTATCCAAAGGAACACAGAAGCTTGCAGCTTGTCTATGGGACGTGAATGGTAGGGGTGTGGCGGCTGGCATCCGCTCCGTGCACGAATGACAGGGGTGCCGCAACAGAGATTGCGGGGGTCCCCAGCGGCCGGACCCCCTGCGATAAGACATCTTATCCCCTATCCTTTGGATTGGGGATAAGATGTTTTCAGCGAAGTACCCCTTTAATGTTGGCATAGACATAAAAACTAAAACCCACATTAAAGCCACTTTTAGATTCCTATGGAATGACACACACATCTGATAATTCAGTATACAATGGGCTAGATCACTAGCACATGTATTTAAAAATAACTATACACCACTGCTCTCCAAAGTTCCACAAACTCTCTACTCATTCTCTCCTATATTTTCTTCCTGGGAAGGTAAATTGGCATCAAATGATGATCAAACCTGTGATCCTCTATTTGCTCCCTTTATTAACCATTTCACTATCTAGCACCCTTCTGAAAAGAATACAACATATTTTGTGCAATTCATTTTGTAGGAACAAAACCCAGAATTAGATTGCAGACCATGACAAGAAGGTGGCTAAATAGTGGAATGAGCCTTCCAGATGTAACTAAATATCACTGGTCAGCAACTTTGGAACAACTTCAATTACTGGTTGAATTCTGCAAAAGATAAACATTGGCAATCTATAGAACATAGGGTTTTTGGTAAACCACTAATGTCACTAATTGGTATTTCTCCACATTAACTACTTACTACCTGGTCCCCAAGTATGAGGTCACCCAACAATGAACAAACATCTCGTCTCACACTTCTTCCTTTAACTTTTCTCCATGTTACTTGATGGATACCAAATCAAACAGTTTTCGGAAGTTAGATCAACATTGTCGATTTGCAACAGTGATTTTTAAACATATCTCCGAACCAGACATGCTATAACTTTGGACCCCACACACACACACTACTTTCCCAAACCTGCTTATAAAATCCTCTCTACACAGACTCCATAAAGGGAGGTATCTCTAAATTGTCAGATTATCTTAAAGGGGTACTCCGGCCCTAATACATCTTATCCCCTATCCGGGGTCCCGCAGTGAGCTCTCCGCAGTGCTGGAGGCTCCAAATGTGTAGCGTGACGACCACAGGGCCGGAATAACGTGACTTCACGACACTGCTAACCCCCCCCCCCTCCCCGTGCAACGTCACAATAAAACACCTTCCGTTTTATCATTGGGGTCTTTGTCGCATCTCTAACTAATGCTCTCCTAACCCCTCTGTGAGAGTACTGGTGGGCAGCCTTCTGTCAGGTTTGTAGATGTGCCAACTCACTTCCAAGATAGTGCCTGCTCCAATCCTTCCACAGGTTCACTTGTAGACTGTAAGGATAGCTCTCTGTTCCATACTCTTATCTTACGAGAGCCTGTAAAACAATGTAGAAAACAAGTAAACTGTTTATCTGTTTATATTCCTATTGCATATTTTTTAATTATCTTAACTTATGCCCCTTATGATCTTAGGATATACATTTACGTCCTGCTGTGTTTACGGTCTATGAAGAGAGCACAGACTGTAAGTATCAACTGCTATCAGCAGCCAAGACTTTCCACTAATGGTAGACATCAGAGATCATGGCATCTAAAAGGATGAAATAAGACAGCTGCCAGGGCTTCGGGGGACTTGACACAAAGCATGATCACAGGGGATCCGATTATTCAAGAAGGCAACCGGAGATAATTTCCTTACCTCCATGGCACCGATCATTGCCTCAGGCAGACTGTACTGGGCGAGCACCAGTAACACTGGTCAATGTTATGCTTTGGCATAGCACCCAACAGTGAAATCAATCAAAATACTTAACCCCTTAGGGACTCAGCCTATTTTCACCTAAAGGACACAGCAAATTTTCGTTTTTGCATTTTCGCTTTTTCCTCCTTCCCTTCTAAAAATCATAACGCTTTCAATTTTGCATCTAGAGACCCATATTAGGGCTTGTTTTTTGCGTCATCAATTGTACTTTGCAATGACATCACTTACTTTATTATATAACCTGCGGCGAAACCCCAAAAAAATTTTTGTGGGATGAAATAGAATTCAAAAAACGCCATTTTGTAACTTTTGGGGGCTCCAAGTGCAATATTTGGTAAAAATGACAACCTTATCTTTATTCTGTAGGTCCATACGGTTACAAAAATACCAAATTTATATAGTTTTTATTTTATTTTAATACTTTAAAAAATTATAGATCAGTGAGGGGAGACGTTTTTGTATTGTTGATGTTGCATGCTGATGTAAATTTGCAGGCCCGTCCTGTCTCCGGCCCCTCAAGGCCGCTGGGTCACTCATTGAACCTTGTCATGTATACTTTATATGTTACATTTTCTCTAATGAAACTTTTCTTGAATGTTAAAAAAAAAAAATTATAGATATACATGCACCAAAATTAGTTTGTTTAAAATTGGCATCTTATGACCCCTATAACTTTTTTGTGTATGGGTCGGTATGAAGGCTCATTTTTGCGCCGTCATCTGTAGGTTTTAATCGGTACCATTTTTCGTTTTGATGGGTCTTTTTGATGGCTCTTTATTAATATTTTTATGGTATATGATTATTATTATTATTTATTTTACGTGTACGCCATCGATCGTGTGTAATATTTTAATAGTTCAGACATTTACGCACACGGCAGTACCCCATATGATCATTTTTATTCTTTATTACATTACAGGGGGTTGGAAATTTTATAAAAAAAACTACTTGTCCACGGGACTAAAATGGAGCAAAATCTATTTTTCCCTCATGACGATCCACTTGCCCGGGCCAATATTCGCTTTTTCCTCCTCGCCCTATAATAGCCATAACTACCTACTATAATTATACCTTTTAATTTTTCAATAATATATTCTCCGAAACAAACAAAAAAAAAATTATATACATATATATCTATATATATATGTAGAAAAACTGCAGCACTCCAGGGTATACGTGAATAATGTGTGGCTTTATTCACCAAAACATCAGAGGTTGCGACGTTTCAGCCTTCTCACAAGGCCTTTGTCAAGCCTTTGTCATTGGCTTGACAAAGGCCTTGTGAGAAGGCTGAAACATCGCAACCTCTGATATTTTGGTGAATAAAGCCACACATTATTCATGTATACCCTGGAGTGCTGCTGTTTTTCTACATATGCAATTGGGACTTGGGACCGAGTCAACCAGTTAGCACCACAGTCAACTCTGTTGTGCTGCCGGCTTTTCTTTTTCTTTCTCTCTTTCTCTTTCTCCTTCTCTTTCTCTCTCTCTTTCTATATATATATATATATATATATATATATATTCGGTGAAGTAAAATTGAAATAGTAAAAGATAATTTAGCTAATTTGATGGTTTTCTTTTCTACGCCATTTACCTTGTGGTTGAGCTAACGGGCTGTTTTGATACTTTAGGCCGGCCTGATCATAGCAATACCAGATTTGTATAGTTTCAGTCATGTTTGCATAATTTAAGAAAAATTTAAATTGCCATTTTTTGACCCCTGTAGCTTTTAAAAAAAAAAAAAAAGAAAAAAAATGTTTTTGCATACCAGGCTGTATGAAGGATTACTTTTTGCGCCATAATCTGTTTTTTTGTATCGGTACCATTTTGGTATTGATCTGACTTTTTAATCGCTTTTTAACTTTTTTTTTCTGGGATATTATAAAATTTGCAATTCTGGGGTTTGATATTTTTTTTTACATTTACGTCACTTACCGTATGGGTAATATTTTAATATGAATTCAGGTACAAGAAACAGACATGGTCGCACATCTACAATCTTGTATAATGATCTAATTGCTTCTCAGCATAATATAAAAAATTAACAGGTTGTCAGTATATATTTTTGATCAAAAAGTACAAGCCCACTCGCCACGTCAAGGCCACCTAGAGTGGGTCCCTAATGTCCCTGGCATAAAATGGCATAGCACTGGGCGGCAACCAGGTCGCCACGGCATCAGTGCCCACGGTTGGGGGGGGGGGGGAACGACCCACTGGCAGAGCGGCCCCAATGCCACTCAAACCGGTCTATGGGCCGCACCCCCCCAAAGACACGGCCCCACGGCGGCAACGGACGCCGCACAGCGCCACACCAGTGTGAACAAGGTGTAACAGCACACTTACCATGCTCTCCCAGTCAGACTGGGAGGCTGCTAGGAAAGAAATGGCCCTTGTGTAGCTAACTACTACTTATATAGGGTTGGGCTGAGGGGGTGGGGAAGAGTGCAGACACATGTTCAAACAAAACAAAAAAAAAAGGAGGGGATAGAAAACAACTATTATACTAACAAACTGTTAGTTTTTGATATTATGCTGAGAAGCAATTAGATCATTATACAAGATAGTAGATGTGCGACCGACCATGTCTGTTTCTTCTACCTGAATTCACATTGTGTTTTCTATCCCCTCCTTTTTTTTGTTTGAACATGTGTCTGCACTCTTCCCCACCCCCTCCTCAGCCCAACCCTATATAAGTAGTAGTTAGCTGCACAAGGGCCATTTCTTTCCTAGCAGCATCCCAGTCTGACTGGGAGAGCATGGTAAGTGTGCTGTTACACCTTGTTCACACTGGTGTGGTGCTGTGCGGCGTCCGCTGCTGCCGTGGCACAGTGTGTGTGGGGAGGTGCGGCCCATAGACTGGTTTGAGTGGCATTGGGGCCGCTCTGCCAGTGGGTCGTTCCTCCCTCCCTCGCCCCCCCCCCCCCCCCCCGTGGGCACTGGTGTCGCGGCGCACCGCCCAGTGCTACGCCATTTTATGCTAGGGACGTTAGGGACCCACTCTAAATAGGTGGCCTTGACGTGGCGAGTGTGCTTGTACTTTTTGATCGAAAATGTATACCATCAATCGGTTAGTTTTTGAAATTATGCTGAGAAGCAATTAGATCATTATACAAGATTGTAGATGTGCGACCATGTCTGTTTCTTCTACCTGAGTTATATTTTAATAATTCATACAATTACACACGCAGCTATACTAAATGTGTATTATTATGTTTACATGTTTTTATATAGGAAAAGCGGGTGATTTGAAATTTTAACATGGAAGGGATTAATGTGTGTCTTTTAAACTTTATTTAAAACTTTTTATTAGACTTTTAGGAGGAATCAGTAGATTCCTAATACAGATCAATAGAGTTCTATTGAACTCCATTGATCTGTGTGCTCTGTGATCCATTGATAGAGCCTAGTCCAGCCAGGCTCTATCAATGACAGAGCCACGGGACAGCAGGGAACAGAGGTAAGCCCTCCGGCTACCTCTATAATGGATCTCCCCCTTGCGATCGTGCTGTAGGGGGGAGATCTACCTCACTAGCCCACCAGGGAGCATTCACATGTCCCTTTAGATGCCGCTGCCAGCTTTAACAGAGGCGATCTAAAGGGTTAATAGCCAGCCCCGGCGAATAGCATGCTGGCTATTAGCGGTGGCCCCGGCTGCTGAAAATCAGCTGGGGGCTGCAGAGTATGGAGCGGGCACACTCTGCTGAGCGCTTGTCAGGTTGGGCCCTGCTTGCCCGAAGTCCGGCTAAGGGCTGGAAAAATTCACCTGCCAGGTGCCCGGAACTGCATGTCCCGGGCGTTGGGCGATAGGAATTCCACATCCCTGCATTATTTTATTTAAAAAATGGGAAAAGGGGGGGTGATTTAAACTTTTAATAGGGAAGGGGTTAATGAACTTTTATTTAAAAAACATTTTAACTAAAACATGCAATCTTATGATTGCATACACTGTTTAATGCTATGCCACTGCAAAGTACTGATCAGTGCAACCAGCGATCTGCTGCTCTAGCCTGCTGCGCAGGCATGGAGCAGATCGCCGATCGGACAACGGAGAGTCAGGTGAGGACCCTCCTGTCGTCCGGTAAGCTGATCGGGGACATCGCAATTTTGTCACAATAGTCCCGATCAGCTCCGCTGAGCTGCCGGGATTCTTTTACTTTTGTTTTGATTGCAGCATCTAAAGGGTTAATGCCAGGCATCGGCCTGATCGGCCATGCCTGGTATTATCCGTGGGTCCTGGCTTAAACCTGTTATACCGGACCAGGTACGTCCTGAGTCCTTAAGGATCGGGGATGCAGGGCGTATGCATATGCCCTGCGTCCCCAAGAGGTTGAAAAGACTAATGTAAATTAATACAATTATTTTAAAAATGTATGCATAAATTTATTGTGCACACAAAATAAAAGCGGAGTAATATATATATATATATATATATATATACACACACACACACATACTGTGTATATAATTAATATACTAGAGACATAATTATAAAGGATTGAACAATCAAACACACATGCAAAAATACAAAGTCATTATAAAGAATGTGCGCATGTTTACATAGTCGAGAGGAATCGCTCAGCATTAAGTTGCTCTCTAATGTCCCGTTAGCGTGAGCAAGTCTATATTACCCACAAATAAAAAAGTGTTTTTTTCCATCCCAAAGTGCCTTCTGCTCCAATGAAAATGCAGAGAAAAAATTCTAGTAATTCTGGGCAGTGTTTGCTCTAAGTAACCATTATCGTAAAACAAAGCCCAATGTTTTAAAAATATATACACAAGCGGCAATCATCAACGACATTGGACCACTACAGTAAAATAATTAACCAGCTATATACATAACAAATCTACCAGAAATGCTAAAAAGCATCCCTTGCCTTACGCTGCCCACGTCCTGCTGGAGTGCCTGCGGGTCATTGCTCTGCCTGTGCTTACAACGTAACTCCTGTCAGAGCGCTCAGGACTCTTGGGCATATTAGTAGTTTGTCAGCATGCTCCAGGCATACACAATGCTGATGAGCTATCAGTGTGTTACACTCTGTTCCATCCCAAAGTGTCTTAGCAAGAACTAGGATCTTTCTCAAATCTATTGCTCAAGCCCATCTATATATTATCAATCTATTGCACAAAAGTGCATTTTTACTCCATCAAACATAAAACTTGCTATGATTTGGCACTTTTTTTTAAGGAATAAAAACACACTTCTGTATGGACTTTGTGTACTGTAGGGAGATCCTTTTTGCTATTTAAAGAGGGGAGTCTCTGACCAGGGTTCCAGTATCTGTGTGCACTGCGAATATTTTTTTTTCTACTATAAGGATTATGCTGCTCTTCTTTCTATTTTATCTTTCCTATTCTAATGATTGCTGAGGTACCAATTATTTAAAGAATTCCAGGAAAAAAACTATTTTTTTCATATCAACTGGCTCCAGAAAGTTAAACAGATTCGTAAATTACTTCTATAAAAAAAATCTTAATCCTTCCAGTATTTATCAGCTGCTGAAGTTGAGCTGTTCTTTTCTTTCTTACAACAGTGCTCTCTTCTGACACCTATGTCTGTCTCAGGAACTGCCTGAAGCATTAGAGGTTTGCTATGTGGATTTGCTTCTACTCTTAACAGTTCCTGATACAGACAGAGGTGTCAGCAGAGAGCACTGTTGTCAGACAGAAAAGAACAACTCAACTTCAGCAGCTGATAACTACTGAAAGTATTAAGATTTTTCAATAGAAGTAGTTTACAAATGTGTTTAACTTTCTGGAACCAGTTTATAAAAAAAAAAAAAAAAAAGTTTTTCCCTGGAATACCCCTTTAAACACAATATGATTACCTAAAACAGAAACCACATGATCCACAGTAACAGTAATAGGTACAGTTACAAAGAGAGAAAACCTTAATTAATAAAGAATACAATGTGCAGTAGAAGATAATGACCTGTGAGTAATCACTGCCTACCAGGAATATTCTCAAGTGTGCCACAGGTTCACAAGTGCAATATACACTATGCAACCACCATTGAAAAAAAAAAAAAAAAAAAAAAAAAAAAAAACATAACTGAGCAAAGTCATATGAAGGTCTTTTTCTAGTAGAGGTAGTAATTCGAGAGCTGAAATAACATTGTGAGTCTTTAACTGTCTTCTTACCTGTGTCTGGACATATGGCACTCACTGCAAATAGCTGACCATCTCCTCTCCAAGTAACACGAGGTCTGCGGTCATCCCAGGGCATAGCAGGTTGTACATTCTAAAACAAAATTATATTCTAAATAATATATATATATATATATATATATACACATTTTTCTAAGAACATAATGGCTGTAACTTAGTTAACTGTATTCATGGTAGTATTTATTAATACGGATGGAGGATACTGGGTCTATCTACTCTGACCAGCTGTTGGAGAACATGTGGTTTCCTTTAGTGGACCGAGCAGGTGACTGCCATTGATTTCCTAATCTGCAGAGGTTGCTATTGTTTTTAAAGGGGAAAATGTACCTATGAAGACATTAAAGAGAGCTTTAAGAGGCCTAAAGTGGATTGAATAGAATAGGAACTTTAAAAGGATGGACTTCTACTTCTCCTCCTGCTGGATTTACTTCTGGCTTTGCCTAAAAAAGACAAAAAAGAATAACAAACTGCCAAATTGCTCTGTCTGAACCTTCTTCACACCCATAACAAGCTTCAAATCAACAATCTAATGCTTGTTAGGAGAAGCTGATACGCTGCAGAATTTTTTTTAACTGTTCAATTAAACTGAATAGGGGTTGCAAAAGACAGCAGAAAATAAACCTATTCATAGGTACATAACTTTTTAGAAATTTCTGCAACCCGTTCGCTTAATGTAAACAAACCCTAAAAAGTAGTTTTAACCCCCTGTAGTTAGTTTGACTAAGTAAGTATACTCTAGGATAGACTCCTAATAACTTTATTACATTCTTTAATTAAAGCATTTGTCTAAAGTTGTGAGTCTGCATGATCTTCAGCTCCAGCTTAGGGAGACCCAGGCACTTTATGCAGTACAATTGCTGAGGCAATCATACTGTCCAGTGTCTCCCTGAGCTGAATGTCGCAAAGGCTCACAATATTGTTTGGACTTACACTTTAACGTCAGTTCATGACTGTGTTAAATTCAGTAGCACTAATCCAGGAAAATATCTACCTAATAAAGTGATAAATGCTAGATCTGTAAGAAAAGAAGATTTTTGTACTCACTGTAAAATCTCTTTCTCGTAGCCTTCATTGGGGGACACCTATAATGATGGGTATATGCTCTTGCCACTAGGAGGCTCTGACACTAGGGGGAAAAAAAAGTTGGCTCCTCCCTGGCAGGATATACCCGCCCACCTGCAGTGAGGTAATCAGTTTTGTCACAAAGCAGTAGGAGAAGCCAACAAACACATATGTCCAAAGGACCCTAGAAAGGAATCCCAGATAAACAATCCAAGAACCGGAAAAACAGTCCGGAAAAAAGACAAAGAAATGGGTGGGTGCGGTGTCCCCCAATGAAGGCTACGAGAAAGATTTTACGGGGAGTACAAAAATCTTCTTTTCTCAGTCGCTCTTCATTGGGGGACACCTTACTGATGGAACGTAACAAAGCAGTCCTCTAGGGTGGGAAAAACAACCACCAGCGAAAAAGGAATCAGTCCCGAGACTGCACTCACATGTCCACAAGGCCTGCGGACGGGCCCCCAGGTCGGAGACACACTAGGCCCAGAAATTTAACTCCTGGAAGATCATCTGTCCAAGGAGATGGACTAGAACGTCATAGGAAAGGACCAACCTCTGTGGAGACCCCAGATTCCCGGGTCATATAGAGAGATAAGGAACCAAAGGAAACAAGAAAGATGGAAATCTGCTCTGGAGAGATCTGGCGCAAGACAGCAAAGAGCTGAACAGCCGCAGACCCAAAAAACCCTATCCCAGGGGCCCGCCATGAGCACCCAGAAGATAAATAGCCGTACTGGAGAATGCGGAAAACCTGAACGCCCTCCAACTCCAGAGGACATGGGCCCCGAAGGAAGAAGGAGCGGCAAACACCCTGAAAGGGAGATATCACGGATACTGAAGAGGCCGTCAAGTAAACTGGAGACATAAAGTCACCTGGAAGACGAACCCCTGAAGAGTAAGGAAAACATCTGCGAAAACACTCCGGGCAACAACATTCCATGAAGAAGTGAAGGAGTGCAGAATAGAAGACCTCCCCAACTAATGGGATGTCGGAGGAGTCTTGACGGAAACACTACACATGCATAAGACCTGAACCATCACCAAGGCCCAAGGAACCGGAAGAGCCGCCTGAAAGGAAGGCACGCCAAAGTATCCTAGGACAGAGTCCAAGCCAAGGAGACCAACTAGTCCTAGACCCCGGCTGTCCGAGCGGACCAGAGCACTCAGAAGAAACATCCCGCCAGAACGGGAACGGAGGGAGAAACCAAATGAGAACCCAGCTGCGAAACTCAGGGTCAGGGCACAGGAAGGATGACTCCAGAAGACCTTGGTGTCAGTGCATTACAACTGACACAGACAAAAGGGAAGGAAGAACACACCCCTTCCAGGGAGACTGTACAAACTCCTTCAACAGAGGAGAGAGCCAAGCTGTGTGAGCAGTAGTAGATAACCAACAAAAAAGAGAGAGAGAGAGAGAGCCAGGCTGTAACAGTGGACAATAAAGACACAAGCCTAGACAGGAAAAATCTCTGTTGAATGCTCTCAGCAAAAAACAAGGGCCCCGCCAGATATGCCATCTATACAGTGGGAACAGCGAGATGGCCCCATCTTGGCGGCAGCAAAAATGCAACAAACAGTCTCTCCAGGGGAGGAAAACAAGGGTGGTCGAGATGAAAACTCAAGTACAGAACCATGCCAAGCACCCTGATCCCTGTACCCCCTGTGGAAGGGGGATTGGCAAAGCGTGCCAGGCACAGTAGGAGCAGGGAAATGCTGCCCCACAGCCATGGGACAAGTACTGGGTGGACAGAGCCCCCAGTTCCCAACGGAAACCATTGCTGTCTGGAGGAGCCACCATGTTTCCCAAGAGGGAATGGAATCCTGTACACTGCAGCTGGGCAAAAAATACAAGGCGTGTTGAGAACCATTCCAGACAGTGACGAGTAGGTGCCTGAGTCACCCTCATAGGGAGGGGCCAAACTGACTGTCGCCCCAGCAGGCCCCATAGCAGAACAGAAGTGCTCCACCGGAAGCCCTGCGGCACACCCACAGGGCGGTCCTAGTATACGTAGGAACACAGGCACAGGTACCCTACGATAAAAGTGGTGTACTATGACTGAGGACACGAAAGGGACCAGCAGGAAGGGAGGTATGCCTCCAGCAGACCAAAAGTGCAACCTAAGAAAGGAGAACAGAGTGATGCTGCTGATGCTGAGAAAGTCCCTGGGACCCGCAGAAAAAAAGCCCACACCCCATCTCCTAATGGTGCCAGACACCAAGGCTGCAGATGCAGAACTCAGGAGATGAAGAATGAATGTGGAGCAGAAAAAATGCAGACACAGTGTGACTTACAGGTAGAAAGGGTCCCAAGAACTCACAGGTACACACACTGCAGAACTGCACCTGGAAGAGGGACGCCAGACTGCAGCCATGGCATTGGCATAAACTGGGGAGACGACCAGGTGGATTAGAACACCCTGCAGACAGTCTGGCTATGTGGCAAAAGGGACCGTGGCCACGCCGAGTCCCGCATAAGAAAACACACAGTGAAGTTAGGTACGAGCCTGTAGACAGAGTAGCAGGCAGCAGAGAGGGACCTGAAACATGCCTGGAGGCATAGGGAGCAGTAGGTAACCCTGTAAACCAGTACTTGGTGCATTGTAAAAAGGCCCATGGGGCAACATGGGGAGACTCACTTGAAATTACACCATGGTAGTTGGTAACATGAACTACCATCCACGGTCAAAGTGTATGGTAATTGACCCGATACAGTAAGCCATGCCGAACCCCGTCTGGTTGACAGGTAAGGAATCCTGAGCACCCATTGCACTCCAATGAACTTCCCTCGAAGGCGGGGTCCTGGAGTGCGGCCTAATTAACGGGCGACCCGGTGGTGTAGAAACCCGACAGATGGAGGAATGACCGACGTGAATCAACCCCGTATACTTGTAGGGACCCTACTTCAGATCCCTCACCCAGCAGTGAGGTACGGGAAAACTGACTATGTCCGCAGCAGCCCAGAGGACAGAGACCGATGGCGGCGGAAACAGTGTATACAACAGTATGACTGAACAAGAACACTGCCAGGTGTCTGGCGAAAAAGGGAACAATCAGACAGGCGATAGCTGAGCCTCTTTGTAAAAGGTGGGAGGGCGAGGGGAGGCCGAGAAACCCCGCCCCCTGGGAAAGAGGGAGGCAGAGGAGCCAGAATGCATCCCTGACATCCCGTATAGTGTCCGTGGGACATGCTGGGTCAGTACTACCTATACCGCGCACAGAAGTGGGGTACTGGAACTCCAGTCGCAAATATATCAGCCGTGCGCAGTGTAACAGGCGGCAAAAGCAAAAAATGCAGACAACTGTCTGGCTTACTAGTATGGATACATAGTGTACAGCAAGTCATTCCGTCAGGCACCTCGCCCAGTGGTGAGATACCGGAACTGTAGCCACAGATATAACAGCTGTGAGATGTGTGACAGGCAGTGTAGTAAACCCTGCAGACCGCTGCCTGGCTTACTGGTATGTAGGCCATTGTGAACAGCGAGTCATTCCGTTGGGCACCTTGCACAGTAGTGAGGTACCATAAGTCCAGTCACAGATACACCAGCCATGTGATGTATGACAGGCGGTGTAGGCAGCCATGCAGACCACTGTCTGGCTTACTGGTATGAGTCCATAGAGGACAACGAGTCATTTCATCGGGCCTTGCAGAGCAATGAGGTACTGGAACCCCAGATACACATACCTCAGCCGTTTGATGTATGACAGGCGGTGTAGACAACCAAGCAGACCACTGTCTGGCTTACTGGTATGGGTCCATAGTAGACAATGATTCATTCCTTCGGCACCTTGCATAGTGGTGAGGTACCAGAACACCAGCCGTAGATACAACAGCCGTTTACAGGCGGTGTAGGCAACCAAGCAGACCACTGTCTGGCTTACTGGTATGGGTCCGTAGTAGGCAATGGAACATTCCGTCGGACACCTCCCACCGTAGTGAGGTACTGTGATTCAGCCGCAGATACAACAGCCGTATGATGTATGACAGGGGTGCAGGCAACCATGAAGACCAGTGTCTGTCTACTAGGGGCCAGTAAACCAAGCAGGACACTACTTCGGCACCTCACACCAGCAGTGGGGTACCGAGATTTGTGGGCCGCGGATGCGGCAGCCATGAAATGAGTAAAAGTCGAGACTACTGTCTGACATAATAATATCAGGTCTAATCCATGCCAAGCAGGAATATTCACCTGAGGACCATGCGAAGGTTGAGGAAATCCGTAGCACTAGCCACTGATGCGATAGCCTGTGGAGAAGAGAATCCCATAGCATGACATGCCAAGAACACCCCTAGGAAGGATGGCTAGCAGACCTGACAGATGAGGAATCTGAAAAGAAACCTGAGCATCTGCCAGGAACGCAAGAAGAACTTGTCCATTGTATGGCACACAGTGGTAGAAGGGAACATATTGTTGGAATATGACCCCCGCCTCCAAGGGGACTAGAATCCCTGGTAACAACCTGCCACGGCGGTTTTCATGTGCTCCTGAAGTGAGCAACGATAGAAATCAAACTGTAGTACAAGTGTTGGTCACCAGAAGGCGCCAAACACCAAGAAATGGTCTGAATGACCAAGAAATATGTTTAAAAAAAAAAAATTATATATATATACGGTATATATATATATGCATTACAATATATGTCTGATATTAAAATATTATGTATAGAAATAGACATAGACTGGGAATTGCAATTAAAAAGTTATTTATCTCCAAATTCATCCATGTACAAAACAGTAGAGAGATATACAGAACATAATCACCCGGTGCTCAATAGACTGCTCAGAGGTTATTCCACTCGGTGTCTTCAGAACCTTCCATCCCAGACTTGCTGCTTGCTGGACGGTGTGTTCCTGGCCATGTGGACGCTAATTCTGAGGGGGTGTGGAAACGCTCGCTGGCATGGATGAATTTGGAGATAAAGAACTTTTTAATTGCAATTCCCAGTCTATGTCTATTTCTATACATATGGTTTACTACACTCAGGAGACGGAGCCCTGAGATAGACATAGGGAAGCCACCCATTACGTGCACACCTGTGGTCTGATTATGTTGAGAAGTTGATACGTGATATTAAAATATTAAAATATGGACTCCAGCCGTCCATAGCAACTTGAAAGGGCACCTGAGGCATAGGGCACCCGCAAGGTACTGCCCAAAAGCGGCAGACATGCATCTATATGCATATGTTTAGAGTAGGGGTAGAAGTAGAGGACTTCTAGTGAGGGCTGCTGCCGCGGGCTGTTGCCACGGGAGCCAGCACATTCACCCACGTCGACCCCCGCCACGGGCAAGGAGGGCGGAAAATGAACCTCCAGCAGCGCGCTAGCCGCACGCTGAATAGTGAGAGAAGAAGAAGGGCGGAGCTATACTACCATAGGGGAATAAGAGCGGCGGCCATGCGCCGCCAGGACCCTCCAGCAGCACGCGAGCCGGAGAGGAGGGCTCTGATCTCCCGGCTCGTTTGCTGAACATTGGGAGAAGAAGGGCGGAGCTTTACCGCCATAGTGGAGCTGGATGCCTGATGAAGCCGTGTCAGCGGTAAAAAGCGTTGCATTATTGGAAATCCGAATAAACCTACTGCTTTTTACTCTATGCTCCTGCTCCAGGTCAGCGCTGTTCTTAAAGGGGTATTCCGGGCCAAAACTTTTTTTTTTTTATATATCAACTGGCTCTGGAAAGTTAAACAGATTTGTAAATTACTTCTATTAAAAAATATTAATCCTTCCAATAGTTATCAGGTTCTGAAGTTGAGTTGTTGTTTTCTGTCTAACTGCTCTCTGATGACTCACGTCCCGGGAGCTGTGCAGTTCCTATGGGGATATTCTCCCATCTTGCACAGCTCCCGGGACGTGACATCATCATTGAGCAGTTAGACAGAAAACTTCAGAAGCTAATAACTATTTGAAGGATTAAGATTTTTTAATAGAAGCAATTTACAAATCTGTTTAACTTTCCGGAGCCAGTTGATATATATATAAAAAAAGGTTTCGCCTGGAATACCCCTTTAACCCCTGGCTGCTTTGAAGTCCATTTCCTACATAGTGGAGCTGGGACAGGGAATAGGAGAGGCGGCCATGCGCCGCCAGGACCCTGAACTCCCAGCGGCTGAAATTCTACATATGTCGCCGTCGGGCAACACAGTGTGGTCGGCACCGCGCCAGCCAAGAGAATAACCGGCAAAAAGGAACAGCAAGGCTGCTCAAAGGTGAGCCGACCAAAACTCCTGTCCTCCACAGGACTCCGTATGCATAAAAAACACAGCACCCCCCCCCCCCAGGGGACCTGAGGGAGCCCCAATCAATATGAACCCCCAATAAAGGACAGAGTCCCACAGGTAGAGGGAAGGAAGAAGAGGGGGGGGGGGACATATATACTCACCGGTCTTTTTATACTTACCTAAGATGTCTTCAGCCAGTCTTATGGGTACCTGCATCACCACATGTTGCTACAGACCGGGACGAGCAGCTAAATAGAGGGACATGGACCCAAGGTGCTACTCCAAGGTGCTGGCCATTGGTGGGAAGGGGTTAACGGTGCATTTTGCTTTATGTCCCGTGCCCCTTGGCCGCATATGGAGTTGGGGGGAAGGGGTTAACTGTGCATTTGTATTTTATGTCCCGTGCTCCTTAGAAGCATATGGGGGAACAGGTAGCGTCATGCTCCTGAACCCTCACCTAAAAAAAAAAAAAAGGAAACAAAAAAGGGAAGAATCTAACTAAACAGCCCTTACTAGAATTTTTTTTTTTAAAAGACCAGGTCTGGGCTGCTCCCAGACATGTGTCTTGCCTCCTGCTGACACTAGCTAAAACTGATTACCTCACTTCCAGTGGGTGGGTATATCCTGCCAGAGAGGAGCAGACTTTTTTTTTTCCTAGTGTCAGCTCCGGTGTCCCCCAATGAGGAGCAACCGAGAAATTGAGTTTTTGTTGATCACCTGTTAAATCCCTATCTTGCAGGTTTACTGAGGGGACACAGAGAACCGTGGGTATACAATGCCATAAGAAGTCGAACACTGGGCCAAAAATGTTAGCTCCTACTGCCAAGATTATACCGCACATAAAGGCCCAAATGAGTAACCATTAACCTAGACTAACCTAACTATTGATGAGTCAGAACCATAAAAAAGATGAATTCAGTCACTCAAGGTCCTGTGGTATATCTGAATAGTGAATATTTTCAGGCTTACATAAATGGTCCAAATAATGCATTTAAGAAAATGGATTTTACAGGTAAGTAAAGATGAATCAACATTTCTCGCTCTTATCATTGGGGTACATAAGACAGTGGGATGCCTAAAAGCAGTCCTCAGGGAAAGGAAGTAAAAGGATTACACAACCAGTTCACTGCTGCCTACTAGCTGCGACTGAGAGAAATGGGAAATTATGTGAATGTGTAAAATTCACTAAAGGTGTAAAGAGAAGACCAGGTAGCAGTCTAACACACCTGAACACCAAAGGACCAAAAGGCACACTGTCTAAGAGGCCCCCTCGGCTTTGCTAGAGTAAGTCATGACAGAGTGTTGGAACATTGCTTTCGCACAATATGCCTCTCTGATAACCATCCTGATCACAAGAGCAACTGTAGCCTTAGAGGCCACCGATCCTTAGTGAGAAGGCTGTTTGGAATGATGTTAAGAGAGTCAGATTGAGGGAAAAAAGGATGTTGAAGACAGGTAGATCCAAAGAGCTGTAACAACAACCGTATGATGTTGAGAGTGGCACATGTTACATGATGTTGATGGTTACAATAGCTTATTTCAGCTACTATCACACTGGAAAAAGGGAGCAGGCCGGGATGCCAGGTAACCCCACGAGTACTGGGTAAGCGAGAAGCTAGACTACTATATCTCTTTATGTTCTTGGAGAGAATTTTGGTGTCTTGAAAGGGGGGTACAGGCTGTGCAAGAGGTAGAAACTTTGTCCGCCTTTTAGTGGCAGTAGAGGAAATCTTCAGCCTTCTTTGCCCCCCCCGCCCCCCAATGACATAAGTAAGAATTGCACGTTATCTAAACACAATGGTCACATTATTGTTTTAACAAGATAAATGGGAACTTGTGGGTGCGCTAGTCTGCATTTATCTAGCGCATGTTTATTTCATAGATATCTCATAGCATATGCATCTGCCATACCGTTAATTTCTGCCTGGCTGCCTGTTTTCCTTCAGAACCATGAAATTGGGTCTCTTTTTTGCCCCACCCGACTGTAATGAATTTTCCTGTATAAAAATAAGGAGACAGAATAACATTTGATAAGTTGATTTTACTCTAATATTTTTCGTGGTCATTTTTCCATCATTGTATTTGCATGTTGTTCTGCTGTAGTGTGACAATTTATCTGTTATGTTAATATATCACATATGTATCTTCATTTATTCAAGTGGTAGATAGTTATTCTATTCCATAGCTCTGTGGCTCAGACCTGTTTAGATACCTTAGACATATTTATGGGCCCGACTTCATACATCTCCAGACAGCCACTCGCATCATGATGTTTATATGATTATATCCACCTCGCAATTATCTGCCTATATATTCTGTGTACCCATCTCCTTTCTGCTTTTTATGGTAAGTTTATCTATATGTTTGTACATCAATGATTTTCCTGTGGAAAACTTTTTTTTTATGAACTGGTGCCAGAAAGTTAAACAGATCTGTAAATTACTAATTAACATAGAAACACCGAAAAAACAAGGACCATGGTGACCCAATTATTAAAGGGGTACTCCAGTGGAAAACATTATTTATTTTTTTTAGATCAACTGGTACCAGAAAGTTAAACAGATTTGTAAATGAATCCTTCCAGTACTTTTTAGGGGCTGTATACTACAGAGGAAATGTTTTTCTTTTTGTATTTCTCTTATGTCACGAGCACAGTGCTCTCTGCTGACCTCTGCCGTCCATTTTAGGAACTGTGCAGAGATGCATATGTTTGCTATGGGGATTTTCTCCTGCTCTGGACAGTTCCTAAAATGGACAGCAGAGGTCAGCAGAGAGCACTGTGGCTGTGACATAAGAGAAATCCAAAAGGAAAAACATTTCCTCTGTAGTATACTGCACCAGTTGATCTAAAAAAAAAAAAAAATCCACGGGAGTACCCCTTTAATAATACATGGATTGGTTCACCATGGTCCTTGTTTTTTCGGTGATTCTATGTTAATTGACCAGCTGATAAGGGTTCTCAGATAGCCTTTATTGTTTTTGGTAAGGATCTGTTAATATTTTGTCACAGTCAGACTTCACATTAGGAGACAAGTAAATTACCTTCTCCAAAATCTTCCTGATGGATCATTATTTCAGCAATTGGTTCAAAGTCTTTTGTCATCAATATGAGGGTCTGCTGACCTAGAACAAATGAAAAAAAAAAACTGATCATAACTCCAAATGCATTTACTCTGGGTGGACTATAATTTGTTACATTATAACAAAAAAAAAAAAACAAGACATCACAGTCCTTAGCCATTACATTACAAAATGTACATTGGCTATGACTCTCACTGTATAAAAATGAACATTGCAGCTTTTATTGTGTTAGTATTACTAGAAGACTACACATTCTTATACAGTAAAACTGCCAATGCATATGCCACTTTTTATGGATATCTATTGACGTGTTCAGCATATGCACCCCATGTGCTTTTGCAGCACAAGGGGAGGAAGAAATAAAGGGGGCAAACCATCAGAATCATCAGAAAGCTACTCCAACGTCTACACAGATGAATCTAAAATCCCGCCTTCACATAAATCCAGTGGGTCTTCCCTCCAGCGCTGTAGAAAAGAGCCAGAGGTAAAAGGAATGTAGAACTGATCCCAGTCATTTAATCTGGCAGTTCACATTTGAACGCCTGATGCTCAGACAAGCCATGAAGTTTGTATGTACCCACACTACAACTGTGCTGCTTAGTGACAGAAATGACAGCTCCCAGTGATGGACAGCTTCTCTGTACATTCTTCATACTGAGGAGACTGGGATCTGCTTCTAGACACGCTATTTAAATAGGCACTATCAGAATCAAAAACTTTTTATGTTGTACATCTTGGCAAAACATTAACCTTTCTAATATACTTCATATGTTTTTTTGGTTGTGTGCTATGCTTTTACAACATAGACATTTGGTGCTCCCACATTTGTAAGCCCCTATGATGGATAGATTACTGGTAGTCTTTTGGGATTTATATTGTTTTAGTCTGCTGGTAACTAGCATGTTTCGTAGAGTTGGTGCTCTTCTGTTGGATTTGTTAGGAAGGAAGGGTTTGAGCACTGGGTCTGCTTGCAGTACGTGCCAATGTTTCCTGAGTGCTGTGCGGATGGCGTTATGTGCACAGTTGTAAGTGGTGATGAAGTTTAGACTGACATTTTTTGTGGCATCAGTGGGCATGGTTTGGGGTTCTTTGGTTTGAGACATTCTTTTTGGGTTAGCTTTCTGTTTTTTTTCATAGGCTTCTTTTAGGAGGGCTTCTGAATATCCTTTGAATCTGTTTTGTGGGGTCTTGGCTTGTTCAAATTTTTGCGAATTCGCTTATTTTGACTAAATGGGATATTGGTATGCCACTATTTTAAGTAACCATTGTCAAATGCCAAATAGCTATTTGAATCTACTTGCTTGAAATGGGTTGCGGTAATGATTTCTTCACTCTTATTGCTGATTTCTAAGTCTAGAAATTCTATTTCCTTGGAGTGCTTTAATGTTAGTTTAATCCCCCAGTCATTGTGGTTGATGTTTTCTATAAAGGGTTGAATGAGGTGAGGGGGCCCTTTTCATATCAGGAAGAGGTCATCGATATAGCATCGATAGACTATCACATAGTCCTTGTATAGTGTCTGAGATGTTATGAATTTCTCTTTCAAGGCCCCCATCACCAAATTAGCGAATGTCATAACTGAAGTAGTTGTTGGTTAGGATAGTACGGAGACAGTAAAGATCGAACTCTTTTTGATTAGGGGGTATCAAGATGTCATTTTCTAAGGTGTTCCTGATGCAGTTGAGGCCAATATTGTGCTTGATATTAGAGTAAAGTGCAGTGGCGTCCAGTGTGATGCATCTTCTTCCCGTTTCAGGGGACGTAGAAGTTTGATCAAGTCATCAGAGCTTTTCAAGAAGTTTGACATTCTTGGAGAATGAGATTCAGATAGTGTGATATTTGTGATGCGAGACTGTTTATACCTGCAATGATGGATCGTACGGGTGGGTTAGTAGTGTTCTTGTGAATTTTTGGAAGGTGGTAGTAAAGAGGATTATTGATGAATAGAAAGCATTTTTCATTTTGTTGATGATTTTCTGACTTAGAGCCTGTTCCAGCATGTCCTGTAGTTTTTCTTATAGTGGGGGAAAAGGATTAAGGTCTAATTTGTAGTAGTACTCTGGATCATTCAGGATGTTCTTCTTTGTGGTAATCTTCATAGTATGACAAGTCCCCCACCTTTGTCAGCGGGTCTGATTACTATGTTTTCATGCTCTTAAATCTTTTAGGGCACATTGTTCCGATCTTGTAAGCCTTCCTTCTTTATGGGTTTTGGTGGCTGTTGTTGGTAAATGCTTCAGTTCCTTCGCCATAAGATCGTGGAAGGTCTTAATCAGGTGCCCTTGACTGTGTATGGGATAGAACTTTGATTTATTCTTTATAGGGGGGGGTGTTTTCCCTCCACAGGATTCGCTTCTGCGTGTCAGCTTCCATGTGAACTGGTGAAGATCCATAAATATGGTAAAATCATTGGGTTTGTAGCTAATTTGGTGATGGAGCCCTTCGAAGAGAAATTCATAACATCTCAGACACTATACAAGGACCATGTGATAGTCTATCGATGCTATATCGACGACCTCTTCCTGATATGGAAAGGGTCCCCTCACCTCATCCAACCCTTCATAGAAAACATCAACCACAATGACTGGGGGATTAAACTAACATTAAAGCACTCCAGTGAGGAGATAGAATTTCTAGACTGAGAAATCATTACTGCATTTCAAGCAAGTAGATTTGAATAGCTATTTGGCATTTGACAGTGGTCACTTCAAAAATTGGCGTACCAATGTCCCATTTAGTCAATATAAGCGAATTCGCAAAAATTTGAACAAGCCAAGACCCTACAAAACAGATTCAAAGCAAAAGGATACTCGGAAGCCCTCCTAAAAGAAGCCTATGAAAAAAACCAGAAAGCTAACCCAAGAAGAATGCCTCAAACCTAAAGAACCCCAAACCATGCCCACTGATGCCACAAAAAATGTCAGTCTAAACTTCATCACCACTTACAACTGTGCACAAAACGCCATCCGCACAGCATTCAGGAAACATTGGCACATTTTTGCAATCTCCAAATACAGAAGCTAGACACATAAAAACACATATAAAAAGAATATGCATGAGCCAGTGTGTAACATATATAAGCATTATTTTTTTCTGTGATATAACAGGTACACTTTAAATATCTTCTGATACACTAAGATTGAACAACATAGTGAAGGTTGCAAGTGAACCTTTTATATGAACCAACTAATATCATGTGGTTCCCCAACGGCTGACAAATGCATATGCATATATTGTGCACTAGTGGAGAATGCGTTGTCCAGCGCCGGAGTCCGTGCTCCATCTGTCCGGGTGGGGTGAGCTGGTTAGACTAATTTTCTCTTCCATTGTGCACTAGTGGCAGCAGTGATTTAACAGCAAAAAGTAGATTTTTATGCTTACCATAAAATCTCTTTTTCTCGGAGGATCCATTGGGGGACACAAAAACCATGGGTATATGCTGCTGCCACTAGGAGGCTGACAATAGACAACAAAAGAAAGTCGGCCCCTCCCAGCAGGATATACCCGTCCACAGAAACCTAAGCTAATCAGTTTAGTCCTAGAACAGTAGGAGAGGACCAACAGGTAAAGAAAAAAAACAGTAACTGTTCGAGGAAACCACAGAATAAAATTAACTGAAACCACCCTCGGAAATGTAACCAAACTAGGAACACCAGAACAAATGGGTGGGTGTTGTGTCCCCCAATGGATCCTCCGTGAATGATTTTACGGTAAGCATAAAAATCCACCTTTCTCGATTGGCTCAATTGGGGGACACAGAAACCGTGGGACGTACCAAAGCAGTCCACGGGGTGGGCAAAAAATTTAAGCAACTTAGGTGGAAGGCTGGACCACAGCCGCCTGCAACACCTTGCGGCCCATACCAGCATCAGCGGATGCAAAGGTATGTACCTGGTAAAACTTCGTAAATGTGTGTAAGGACAACCAGGTGGCCGCCTTACAAATGTGCAAGGCCGAAGCCCTGTTGTGGAGAGCCCAGAAGGCCCCGACAGAACAAGTGTAATGAGCTAAGACCCTGAAAGGAGGAGTCTTCCCCTTGCTTCCAAGCTTCCAAAATGGCAAAAAAAATCCACGTGAAATGGTCGCCTTCGAAGCAGGAAGACCATTATGAAGACCCTCTGTAAGGACAAAAAAGAAGTCACTCTGGCGAAAAGAAGTAGTGACTGAAAGGTAAATCCGAACAGCCCGTACCACATCAAGACCATGAAGCAAACGTTCCCTGGGATGAAATGGAGCAGGACAAAAGGACGGAAGGACGATGTCCTCATTTAGGTGAAAGGCGGAGATCACCTTAGGCAAAAAGTGGAGACCCAGTAAAAGGAAGCGCAGTGAGAGATTTCTTGGAAGCGGCATCAGCGTCCCAGGTCTTGAGCCACATGGAATGATGAAGTGGCACTAGATGAAGTGCCACTACCCATGCAGAAGCAAAGGTAGGAAGTAAAGATGAATCTGCTGCTTCAAAGGCAAAGTTTGCCAGATTTTCAATGCTCTTGTCCGCCAGGTCCTTAAAGGGTGCTGCATCTGCCAAAGGCAGAGTAGTCGCCTTTGGAAGCCGGGAAACCAGAGATGTCCATCTTGCAAGTAGGTCCTGGGGAAAGGAAACTGTGCCTGAACCTTCTTAGTCCATTGAAAGCGCTTGTCA
Source organism: Hyla sarda (assembly GCF_029499605.1). Taxonomy (NCBI): domain Eukaryota; kingdom Metazoa; phylum Chordata; class Amphibia; order Anura; family Hylidae; genus Hyla; species Hyla sarda. Next base: position 243,261,794 of record NC_079189.1, on the reverse strand, counting down.
GGATGCTTCCATGCTGTGTCCAGTAAGGTGTCAAATTCAGCATGAGAGCTGAAAACCTTAGGAGAGGGACGGCTGGGTCCAAAGTTCCTGGGTCCTTTAGGTGAAAGGTGTCCCTGATGGCTGAGACCAAGTTGTCTACCATGTCAGACATGCCGCTTCGGTCCTCTGAGTCAGAAGCAGAACCTGACGAGAGTGGGAGCGTGGGAGCGGGTGGAGGCAGCTTTGGATGAAGGCGAAACGGACCTGGTACGCATATCTGGAGACCTAGGATGGCGACCAGGAGAGTGGCCCTTAGAAGAGGTGCCTTTTCAGGGTGCTGGGGAAGGGGAGCGAGACCTATGAGGAGAGCGCCTATTATGGCTTCCAGACTCTGGAGACGAGCCATAGAAGAAACCCCTAGGGTGCTTGTGAGAGTGCCTGGAGGGCTGGCGTAAGAAAGACCTCTCTAAAGCGGTCACCACGGAACGGGAGACCTGCGCCAAGTCGTAAACAGACTGGGAGAGGGAAGACACTCATTCCGGAGGGAGAGCAGAGCCCACAGGTTTTGGTGGAACATCCTGGGAAGATACACCAGGAGTGCAGGGGCATGCAGTGGCAAGAAGGACAAGTGGGTTCAGCAGAACCACAAGGCATTTTTATTTTGCATCCCATACAGGCCTAATAGGTGACCAGAGCCGCAGGGACCTGCCTGAAGGGGGGGAAGGGTCAGCTCTGGGTTTGGACATAGTGAAGAAGTACTCAGGAGAGACAGAGAGAGACAGAGAGAGAGAGGGAGAGAGAGGGAGGGCTAGACCAATGAGAAGGAGGGGGCAGGACTAGCACCAGCCAGGCTCTCATTGGTTCAAGTGAACCCTGCAGCGCGCATACCACGCTGATAGGTAGTTAAACAAAAAACCCCAATACGCGTGCTGAAGTGCTGTAGGGCCGGAATCCCCTGAATGCCGTGTATACTAAAGAAAGTGCAGCCGAGAGAAAGGAGAGCAGTCGGCCGTTTGCGAACAGCGCAGCCAACAGAGAACAGAAGCTCCGGCACCCCAGTCGCATCGAATAAGGATGAAGCCAATGCAAAAATATGCTGGGCGTATGCGCACAAAGCAGGCGCCGAGCTGTGCTGTGAGAATGCCCTTAATAATGTAAAAAACAGATATTGAAATGTCCTGCACCACTGTTTCTGTCCCCAATGTCAGAAAGGCCAAGCAGGAGACTGTCCCCAGAGTTAATAAAAAGGACTGGGCTCCAAATAGGGGGGCTACAGAGGTTTTGAATCCTGAGAAGGGCTAGAAACCTGAAAGGGAGATAAATACTCACCTTGTCCTTAGAAAACTTACCTAATGAAGCCTTCAGTCAGCTAGTAAACACCTGGATCATGCAGGGCTGAAACAGCAAGACGAGCAGAGAAGGTAGGAGGACCCAGACCCAGAGGTAAAACCCCAGGCGCTGACTGGTGGGGAGAAGGGGTTGACAGTACATGACTAGATGCCTGTTCCCCTTCTTTGCAAATAGGGAAACAGTGAGACCTGAGACCCCACCTAAAAAGAGAGAAATAAAAGGGAGAAAAAATTATAACTATACATCCCTAAACTCAAAAAATGAGAGCTCCAGACCTGTGTCGGCCTCCTACTGACACTAAGCTAAAACTGATTAGCTCAGGTGCCTGTGGGCGGGTATATCCAGCTGGAAGGGGCTGACTTTTCTTGTTGCCTAGTGTCAGCCTGCTAGTGGCAGCAGCATATACCCATGGTCTGTGTCCCCCCAACGGAGCCAATTGAGAAACCTGGACTTAGTACTAGGGTCAAAATCACATCAATGGAAGCTGACACTTGGGGAAAAACAATGCTTATGGGCCATAATATTACAGGGGTTATCCCTCAAAATATTTGTGAAATGTGTCCATGCTGTCTAATAAAATTTAAAAAAAGCCTCTACTTACCTCCCTCACAGCCTCTGCACTTCCCAGAACTGCAGACAATACATCACATTGCCGATAAGCCAATCGCTGGCTGCAGCGGTGTGCTGTTTGCGACAGTAATTGGTTTAGTGGCAATGTAGAACTAAAAGGTAACCAGCTGTTGACCATGACTACATTACAAATTATATAAGGAGAAAGCCATGAGACGTCACCATACCCAGTAACTTCTTTCAAATGTATTGATGTCTATACTGTGGAAAAAGCACAAGCTTCTGTGTCATGACCAGGCTGAAATCAAAAGTGAGTAAAGTATCATGACTATTCCCCATCTCAATACAGCAGAACAGTACCTGTTATAAGGAGAACAAGTTCCTGATCAGGACTCCAACTCATAGTAACAATACCACTATCCACACTGCCAACACATTCCAGCTGTAAGGTAAAACAAAATATTAGTACATGAGTGTCCAAAATATTACCTAGGCTTTAGAAAAATGAATATTATTTCAGAAACCATGAATCAACTTAGGTACTTATTGTAGTTTATTATAACTTCTTTGATACAAATAACATGTAAAGTCTTCTGCCTATCCCTTTATTGTCCAGTCAAATAAAATCAAGAAAAATCCATTTATAAGTTTTGAGCCTCACCAATAAGCTCTATTAGCTCTAGTGGTTTCCTGTTTAGAATCTTTATTCACCTGCCCGGCGCCTGGAACTTCATGTCCTGGGCGTTGGGCTGTACAATTTACACATCCCTGATCAATATCAGCTGGTTCAATGCCAGCTGATGGTCTCATTGCCAAGCTATCATTCAAGACACGTCGTGATGGGTAAAAACTGTCTCAAGACCTTCCCAACCTAATTGTTGCAAAACATAATTATTGCGTTTGTTAAAGGAAAAACTCCAGCATGTACCAATGTATCCCCAATCCTATCGTGCGCTAGTCAACAAGCCCCATTCATGCTGAGAACCAGGGGGCCGTGCGGGAGATCGCTGGGAGCCCCATCGGTCGGACCCCCCGTGAACGTTACACCTTCTCTTTATTCTGTATGTCCATATGGCTAAAATGATACCCAACCTATATAGGTTTGATTTTGTCTTACTTCTGTTTAAATGATAACTTTTTGCATGAAAAAGTTAAAGCTTTATAAAAGTTGGGTATCGTTTTAACCGTATGGTCCTACAGAATAAATATAAGGTGTAATTTTTAACGAAAAGTGCACTGCGTAGAATCAGAAGCCCCCAAATATTCTGTTTTCACTGTAGATTTTGTGGTGAAATTGAGGTCATTACAAAGTGAAATTGATGTCGCAAAAAAACAAGCCCTCATATGGGTCTTTAGGTGGAAAATCAGTCATAGGTGAGAGGAGGGGCTTGGAACACTCAATAAGAAGAGGCATCTGCGGGCACGAGATTTATTTACATTTTTTCTTGGTCATGCAAGCTGCATCACTGGGACAACATATACAGCTCTACTGCCCTGCTCAACCTCTGTATACAGCTGCCAGCAGTTTAACTAGCTCAGAACTGCTGACAGATCCTCTGAGAAAAAAAATATATAGGGAGCATTAAAGGGGTACTCCAGTGGAAAACGATTTTTTTCAAATCAACTGGTGCTAGAAAGTTAAACAGATTTGTAAATAACTTCTATTAAAAACATTAACCCTACCAGTACTTATCAGCTGCTGTATGCTCCACAGGAAGTGGTGAAGTTCTTTTCAGTCTGACCACAGTGCTCTCTGCTGCCACCTCTGACTGTGTCAGGAACTGTCCATAGCAGGAGCAAATCCCCATAGCAAACCTCTCCTGCTGTGGACAGTTCCTGAAACAGACAGAGGTGGCAGCAGAGACCACTATGGTCAGACTGAAAAGAACTACACAACTTCCTCTCAAGCATACAGCATAAGATTTATTTAACAGAAGTAATTTACAAATCTGTTCAACTTTTTAGCACCAGTCGATTTGACAAAGAAAAAAAAATCAATTCGTTTTTTCACCGGAGTACCCCTTTAAAAGGTATTTTCCAGGATTAGAAAAACGCTGCTTCTATCTGGCAAAAATAGCACTACTCCTGCCCACAGGTTGTGTCTGGTATTGCGAATGGGACTTAGATGCAATAATACACATAACCTGTGGACAGGTGTGGTGATATTTTAGCAAAAAAGCAGCATTTTGTAATCCTGGACAACCACTTTAATTAAAAATATAAGAATAAATCGTCATAAATTAGTCTTCACATCCTATTAGGATATGTTCCTATCACAGTTGAGCTATATGCTCCTATACAGTTTATGCAAAGAGTAATTTGCTGCCAAAAAAAATTAAATTCTAAAGTTAAAACGTCAGACAGCAAATAAGAAAAATGCAGCAAATATAAAGATGTTCTGCTCTGAGCCTATGGGAGACAGACACCATAGTATGCCTATACAGTGGTATCCATTAGAAAATCCTCTTAAAGTACACCTCTGACAAACACTAAAATCACAGCGATAAAGCAAAATAACTGTATACATTCAACAATCAATCCAGCAAACTACGCAAACACATATATTGCATTAAAGGGGTTATCCAGGATTAGAAAAATAGAGCAAATTTCTTTTTCAATATCTGTCCTCAGGTTATGTATGTTATTGCAGCTCAGTTCTATTGAAGTGAATGGAGCCAAGCTGTAATACCACACACAGCCTGAACAAAGTTGTGGCGCAGTTTTTTTTTTTAATAAATCAGCTTAGAGTAAATCAGGATAGAGTTTTTGTAATCCTGGATAACCCCTTTAAGATACAGGACTGTAGGTAGATTTTAAATGCAGCAATATATACCAATTACCTGGCCAGTGTTCAGATTATACAGGATGACATCACCTGTGGCAGTGGCAATGCACACAGACTCCTGATCAGGAACGTCTTGTATCCCAACAACCTGACCACTTCCATCCTCTGGTAGAAAATTCTCAACTGTTAAAGAAACATCTCTAATGATCTGGAAAATAAAGATATGCATATAGGTCAATTATAATGGCAGTGCTCACAATGACAAATACAATACTTGTTAAGTTTTAAAAGGGTATTCCCAAATCACATTGGTGTCTCAACGACATTTACACACTGTCACCACAGCAGAACTATATTGATGTTATGTGTACCATATTGGGGGGGCTTCACAGATGTATAGTGTTACTGGTAAATACATGAATATGGGATTAGAGGTGCCTGCAGCCAGGTGGGGACACGGGGTGTTTCCGGGAACTGTAATGACCCAGTAGGGCTGGAGGTATATCGCAATTGAACCACAATTTCTGCAAATTGCAATATAACGATATGGCCTCCCCGGAAAATTTGCCATTACCTCCTGTGTGCGGCGATGAGGTCTATAGCAGGCCACCGCTGAAATTCAAATGTTAAGTCAGTATTTCCCAACCAGCGTGCCTGCAGATGTTGTGAAACTACAACACCCAGCATGCCCAGACAGTCAGTCAAAGTCTAGTTGGTTGGGAAACACTGTGCTAAAACATAACAAAAACCTGATGCTCACCTAGCCCGGGTCCCCGTCTGTCTGCTGCAGATCAGATTCTCCTCCATGGGGTCCCCCTATCTTCTCCGTGCTCCTGGTGTCTTCTGTGCATCCTTCTTCACATACAGGCAGGACCTTACAGGCTCAGTCAATCAGTGGCCGCAGCGGTGTCATGTCTCAGATCAGTTATTGGCTGAGCCTGTAAGGTCCTGTAAGTGCAATCTGCTACCAATGGCAGACCTTAGGGGGACTGGGGCTAGGTAAGCATCAGTTTTTTCCTATTCCCCTCATGCCCTGGCACAACAGTAATGGGCGTTAGACATGAAATGGGGGAGAAGTGACGTGTGGGGGAATGGATGTGACATGTGTGGGATGAGGTGTCACATGGGGATTGATGTGAAACAGGGGGGGGATAGACATGAAACAGGGTAGATGTTAAATGGGGGTGTGGAAATGAAATGGGGGATAGAAATTAAATGGGGGATATGTTAAATGGGGGTGTGGACATGAAATAGGGGAGATGTGAAATGGGGGAGTGGACAAGTTGTGCAGCCCCTTACCCAGATAAGTATGCAGAGCTGCACAATTGCCCTGTTTGCTCCATAAAGAATAATGCAACAACAGGGAAATGCTAAGAAAAGCACATAGTGGGTTAATGTATTTTCTGATATCACTTCTTACAGAGTGATTTTCCGTAGTTAAGGAATCAGTTACCTGCTCTGTATTAGGGTCCAACTCTACAAAGCCATAGCTTGATCCAATCAAAACAGTTCCAGTGTCAGTATGCACAGCGATACATTGTGGAGTGCCAATACCCTGAGCTGAGCCACAGTGCACAGACTTCAATAATTTCAGGTTCCGCATATTGAATTAGAACAGATCTGTAGGGGAACAAAATAAAAAATCAATAAATGAAGACAGTGATTTCCAACAGTTTTTTCCCTTCCGATACCCGTGGAAGCCCATTCCAAAAATGGTATCCCCCCCATATCAGCGACATGTTTGTATTTAATAGCTGTTGTTGTTATTTCAATAGTATATGCTTTTCTTTACCCAATATCCTATCCCCAGGCCCCCCTGATCCTCTCACTCCTATGTACACAGTGTGACCGCACCAGCAAAATAGTGAGGGCAGCTCTGGTGTATAATACCAGATGTAACGCAGGATCGGTTAAGGATAAATAATGTAATGTATGTACATAGTGACTTCACCAGCAGAATAGTGAGCGCAGCTATAGAGTACAGCAAATGTTCCTCCTGATCCCGAGTTACATTCTATATTATACTTCAAAGCTGTAATGAATATTCTGCTGGTGGGAACACTGTGTACAATTACATTACTTTGTAATGTACATACACAGTGACTCCTCACCAGCAGAGTAGTGACTGCAGCCCTGGGAGTATAAAACAATCTCTCATTGGGCTCCTTCCCAGGCTTTCTTGTCAGCAGTATGGTGCAACAGCGCTCTCTTCACTCCTGGCTGATCTGCGCTGGTGGCAACATGAAGATCGGGTCAATTTAAAGTGTACCTGTCCTCAACAAAAACTTTTAATATAATTTAGATACTGTAATACTATTATATGTATATTTGTAATATACATTGGTTAGAACATTTTTTTTTTATATTTTTGTCCTTGCAGCGGGGCTCTGTGCACCGGAGGACAAGCGGGGCTCTATGCACTGCGGCTCTATGACACACCCTCAGCTCACTCATCAGGATGACTGACAAGCCAGGAGCCTGTACAGAGCCCCGCTTGTGCACAGTGCACAGAGCCCCGCTTGTGCACAGTGCACAGAGCCCCGCTTGTGCACAGAGCCCCGCTTGTGCACAGAGCCCCGCTTGTGCACAGAGCCCCGCTTGTGCACAGAGCCCCGCTTGTGCACAGAGCCCCGCTTGTGCACAGAGCCCCGCTTGTGCACAGAGCCCCGCTTGTCCTCAGTGCACAGAGCCCCGCTTGTCCTCAGTGCACAGAGCCCCGCTTGTCCTCAGTGCACAGAGCCCCGCTTGTCCTCAGTGCACAGAGCCCCGCTTGTCCTCAGTGCACAGAGCCCCGCTTGTCCTCAGTGCACAGAGCCCCGCTTGTCCTCAGTGCACAGAGCCCCGCTTGTCCTCAGTGCACAGAGCCCCGCTTGTCCTCAGGGTACAGAGCCCCGCTTGTCCTCAGTGCACAGAGCCCCGCTTGTCCTCAGTGCACAGAGCCCCGCTTGTCCTCAGGATACAGAGCCCCGCTTGACCTCAGGGTACAGAGCCCCGCTTGACCTCAGGGTACAGAGCCCCGCTTGTCCTCAGGGTACAGAGCCCCGCTTGTCCTCAGGGTACAGAGCCCCGCTTGTCCTCAGTGCACAGAGCCCCGCTTGTTCACCCTCACTTCCTGTATTTGGACTCCTCACAGGCAATAGCTGCAGGGACAGCATTTTTTTCCAACCATAAATATACACTTTTTTTTTAACCAATGTATATTACAAATATATATATAATGTTATTATCTACATAATATAAAAAGTTTTTGTTGATGACAGGTACATTTTAAGAGGGAGATTCATCAAGACCTGTGCTGAGCATAAGTTGACCAGTTGCCAATAGCAACCAATCAGATTGCTTCTTTTATTTTCAGAGGCCTTTTCAAAAATAAAAGAAGTGATCTCACTGTTTGCTATGGGCAACTGGGCAACTATTCCTCTGCACAAGTTTTCATGAATTTCATGCCTGCACACCACAAGAGACTGGTGTTCTGCCAAAATAGTAAACCTTGCAAGATGTCCCCCTATCTCCCATGGTGTCACAGTCATTAGTGTCCCCTCATCTCCCTGTGTCCCAGTCATTAGTGTCCCGTGTCACAGTCAATAGTGTCCCCTCATCTCCACCTGTGTCACAGTCATTAGTGTCCCCTCATCTTCCCCAGTCTCAGTCATTAGTGTCCCCTTATCTTTAAAAAACAAAAACAAAAAACAAACGCAGGCAAGTAAAACATTTTTTAAAGATTGACGCCATTAAGGAATTTTCAGTCACAATGGCAACCTGGCGACTAGGATTTGTAAAGCCCTGCTCTAGAAATTCCAAACGGTGGAATTTATAGTTTTTTTGTTGGCTTTTGTCGCATTTGTCCTGCGCAGTCAATTTTTGCACTTTTTTTTGTGCAACAAACAAAATAGATCAAAATCCAAATTCTTCTATTTCAGGTAATTATTTAGTAAGTAAAGTGTATTGGTAACAAATTTACTATATGCGGCTTTTCTAAAAGTGCCAAATATCGAGTGTAAATGGCTAAGTAAGCCCAGACTACACAGAAAAAAAGCTCTGACTAGAAAATATTTTAATTGAGCCAAAGTTATCAAAAGCCATGCACCAAAATGATAACGTTAGCGCAAAGACGACAAAAAATAAAAATAAAAATCTACACAAATTGCTTTCCAGAATAGGAATTGATTAATACCCCTCATAGAGCTTATTTCCAGCAGCCAGTGTGCTTCACCCTTCTCAATCTGTAGGGGTCTCCGCACACAGACCACTGCCCATCCAAACATTTGACTTTAGCGCGGTCATCCCACTGGAGCACAACCACCTGACTATGGGGGCTGAACATCTATTATCATTGTACAATGGATATTCACTGTCTAGTCAGATGCAATTCCTGTACATCAGGAAAGAGAAGGGCTGGCACAGGTGGGCAGTGGTGGCATAGAAATATTAAGACGGTAAGCATACTAAAATATTATTTATTACATCTACATAACTATCTTCACACAGAGCATTGCCAACTGAGAACAACTCTTCTACTGAACACATCCTGAGCAACAAAGGACATGGTAACACAGCGCCGCCCATTGTAACGTCCAGCACATGTACTACAAGCCGCACATACTCTACCTGTCCACGTTTCCTTGTTGTACCACACTGTGACAGCAGCGCTCGGCTCAGCATTAAGACGTCAATGCGGAATGCTGCTATGTTTTCTGTCTACTACTAAGGAGCGGTATGTCTAGGGAGGAAGACATGTTTCTGGTGATCAAAACTCTATGTCTACTACATGAATATCCACCCTAAAATGGCTCCTTAGGCTAGAGACAGCAGAGAGGAAGCAGTTCTGCCTCTAGTGTAGGCAACGTCGGGCCGGGGGGTCAGCGCTGTGACGCGTGCGCAGTAGAGGGGGTTGTCACGTTGATGTGGTGTATACTCATTCACTAGACTTCGAGGGGTAGCGTTTGCCGTATGAACTAAAATTGTTTTTTTTTCTTTTATGTAACATAAATATATACTTTATGATGTTTATATAGTAATAATGGTTTCAACATCTCTCTTCCCTGTTGATAAATGCGGACTGTGGTACAGGCGGCTACCACTAGGAGGCAACATAGCCTGAGCCTTACAGGTATATGCTGAGCTAATCCATTTCAGTTTATAGGGGAAGATTTATCAAATCCTGTGCAGAGGAAGAGTGGTGCAGTTGCCCATAGCAACCAATCAGATTGCTTCTTTCATTTTCCACAGGCCTCTAAAGAGGCCTGTGGAAAATGAAAGTAGCAATCTGATTGGTTGCTATGGGCAACTGCACCACTCTTCCTCTGCACAGGTTTTGATAAATCTCCCCCATAGTTTGCAGTGAATGTCTATAGCAGTGTTTCCATTATGCGGTCCTCAAGCGCCCCCAACAGGTGATGTTTTCTGGATCTCCTTAGTCTTTCACAGGTGATATAACTGTGGTGATGTCTGATTCACTGACAGAATTATATCACCTGTGAATGAAGGAAATCCAGAAAACATGACCTGTTGGGGGCGCTTGAGGACTGCGTTTGGGAAACACTGCTATAGACCAGTTTCCTAACCAGAGTGCCTCCAGCTGTTGGATAACTACAACTCCCAGCATGGCTAAAATCTGCCCGGGCAATGCTGGGAGTTGTAACTATACAACAGCTGGAGGCACCCTGGTTGGGAAATACTGGTCTATAGACAGATATCCCTGCTTATATCCTATCTGCTTTTATTATTTAACTTAGTTCACTTATTTCTCTCTTAGGCAAGCACCTGCAGCCTACGAAATGTCTGCCCAGGAATGCGATCTCTCTACAGACTGCAATGCAAGACCAAAAGCAGGAGCCTTCTATATTGCCCATGGTAGCCCACCAAAAAACGCCTCTTCAAGGTGACGCTCACCCATCACCCTAAATAAGGGGTTGAAAGATGGGGGTTGCTGCTGAGCTGCCAGGAGTCACAAGATGGGGCAACCTGACCTGCTCTAAAGCACTGTGGAAATGAGAAGAAATAACAACCCTTTGAAGTCATGCGCTGCTATGTCCCAGTAGAATAAGTAGCAGGACATGGATATTCCTTAAAGGGTAGCTCCCACCTTTTTTTTTTTTTCCCTGTCCCGTCCTATTGCCCATCTCTCCCTAACCCCCTCCCTGCTTAAAATTTTTTTTTACTATATAAAAATGCCTTTTTGTCTGCCTGGTAGTGTGTTCGCTACTAGGCAGACTTCCCCAGCAGGCGTGAAGTCACTGATGCCTTCTGGGGGGGGGGGGGCCACTTCCGCCCTTAGTTCATCTACACAGGGTGCCTCCAGCTGTTTCATCACAACAACTCCCAGCTTGCCCTGACATCTATTGGCTGTCAGGGCATGCTGGGAATTGTAGTGGTGAAACAGCTGGAGGCACCCTGTGCAGCTCCCCCCCCCCCCCCCCCCCCGAGAGCATAAATTTGTTATGGCCGCGGCGCTAATCTTACCCAATCCCCCCCACCGCCCACCCCCGCGGGCGCCCCCGCCGCCCACCAAAAACAATAAATTTTGCATGGCCGCGGCGCTACCAACCAACTAAGCTCTGCCCGTGCCCCAAGCCAGGCCGGAGCTGAAGTTAACGGAGGAGATCTCCGTAGATCCCCTGCACGGAATGGGACAAGGTAAGTGTCTGTACCGACAGGTTAGTGCAGGTGACACTGGTGACAGATTTCTTTTACCATACAAAAAATGATGTAAGAGTGCAACTTCAGAGTGGCTAGATGAGCAAACTAAAAAGTGCAATGTGCTGCAGCCATACTGATACAATGGAAACTATAGAGAACCACAAAAGTGCATACAAAGAGCTATGCCAACCATAGGATGCTGTTCTGGTGCCAGAGTTCCCGGGATGCCACCACGTATCAGTCTGGAGTCCTTCTTCCAGTGGTCACATTTGCTTCAATAAAATTGACATATTTTTGTATTGATTTATGAGTAGCTCCATTCTTTATTGTGTTTGGGGTTTCTTTCTCCAATACATTGCCACTAGGTCTATTAATGTTTATTGTTTTATATGTATGGTTTCCCCCCTGTGTGTACCATTACATGTTTGATTGGTTTGTTCACATTTTGGGAGTAGTAATATTTTATTAACAAATAAATCAGTTAGCTTGGGACTTAAAGGGGTACTCCCGTGGAAAACTTTTTTTTTTTTTTAAATCAACTGGTGCCAGAAAGTTAAACAGATTTGTAAATCACTTCTATTAAAAAATCTTAATCCTTCCAGTACTTTTTAGGGTCTGTATACTAAAGAGAAATCAAAAAAGGAATGCATTTCAGTGCTCTCTGCTGACCTCTGCTGTCCATTTTAGGAACTGTCCAGAAAAGCATATGTTTGCTATGGGGATTTTCTCCAGTTCCTAAAATGGACAGCAGAGGTCAGCAGAGAGCACTGTGCTCAGGACATCACAGGAAATGCATTTCTTTTTTTGGATTTCTCTTTAGAATACAGCCCCTAAAAAGTACTGGAAGGATTAAGATTTTTTAATAGAAGTGATTTACAAATCTGTTTAACTTTCTGACACGAGATGATTTAAAAAAAAAAAAAAAGTTTTCCACGGGAGTACCCCTTTAAGTCCCAAGCTAACTGATTTATTTGTTAATAAAATATTGCTACTCCCAAAATGTGAACAAACCAATCAAACATGTAATGGTACACACAGGGGGGAAACCATACATATAAAACAATAAACATTAATAGACCTAGTGGCAATGTATTGGAGAAAGAAACCCCAAACACAATAAAGAATGGAGCTACTCATAAATCAATACAAAAATATGTCAATTTTATTGAAGCAAATGTGACCACTGGAAGAAGGACTCCAGACTGATACGTGATGGCATCCCGGGAACTCTGGCACCAGAACAGCATCCTATGGTTGGCATAGCTCTTTGTATGCACTTTTGTGGTTTTCTATAGTTTCCATTGTATCAGTATGGCTGCAGCACATTGCACTTTTTAGTTTCCTCATCTAGCCACTCTGAAGTTGCACTCTTACATCATTTTTTGGATGGTAAAAGAAATCTGTCACCAGTGTCACCTGCACTAACCTGTCGGTACAGACACTTACCTTGTCCCATTCCGTGCAGGGGATCTCCGGTGATCTCCTCCGTTAACTTCAGCTCCGGCCTGGCTTGGGGCACGGGCAGAGCTTAGTGACGTCACCGCTGCTGTTCTCTAGCAGAGGTGACTAGAGATGAGTGAATTTACAGTAATTCGATTCGTTACGAACTTCTCGGCTCGGCAGTTGCTGACTTTATCCTGCATAAATTAGTTCAGCTTTCAGGTGCTCCGGTGGGCTGGAGACTCTCTACTAGGACTGTATCCACCTTTTACAGCCCACCAGAGCACCTGAAAGCTGAACTAATTCATGCAGGCTAAAAAGTCAGCAACTGCCGAGCCGAGATGTTCGTGACGAATCGAAGTTCGCTCATCTCTAGTCACCTCTGCTGGGTCCCGCTGGTAGAGAACAGCAGCGGTGACATCACTAAGCTCTGCCCGTGCCAAAAGCCAGAGCTGGAGCTAACGGAGGAGATTACTGGAGATTCCCTGTACGGAACAGGTCTAATGTCCCAATATTTATGTGCTAGCCCTGGTGATGCTACTTATCTTGTGTCCATTCCTCCTTTTGAATTGATTTAAAGTTTATGTCGCATTTGCTTCAATAAAATGTATACATTTTTGTACTGTATTATGAGTAGCTCCATTCCTTATGTTATTTTCCCAAAACGCGTCATTGTTTTCTGTAAATTTTATCGACGAATAAATGAGCTTGTCTTGAACTTCAGGAATATCCACGTTTTGGTTCTTATTCTACTGTAATTTTTTTCTTCTCATTTCCACAGGATATTAGCTATGACTGGACACATGATGGATATATCAGTTATGGCACCGTTAATGGCTCTTAACTTACGGTAAGCACGCTCTATAACCAGCGGCTCCTGGCTGCTTTCAGCAGTTCAAGGATGCCGCTAATAGTTGGAGCTGAGCAATTTCTGTTGTCGGCTGTTTAAATGCCACTGAAAGGGGTTCTAAAGGGGTATTCTGCGCAAATATATTGCTGGATATCCCTCCCCGTAGTCTGATCTTTTGGTCCTGTTCTTCCTCCTTCTGATGACGGTTTGAAAAATTGCACACAAGATAATAGGTAGCTGATTGTGGATATGTCAGCCAACCATTATCTGTAAACTACACGTGAACGATCATTTGCAATTGCCACTATGGCACTGTGGTTTTTTGTATTTTATTTTCAAAGAACCACAGTGATCTATACCATTACAACGAAACCCAATTTATATAGGTTTTGTTTTATTTCACTACTTTAAAAAAAAAAAAAAATTATAACTTTTGTAAAAGAGTATGAAAATTAGATTTTGTCATTTTTTTTACCCCTATAACACTTTTATTTTTGAGTACACAGGGCTGTATGAGGGCTAATTTTATGTTCCATGATCTGTAGTTTTTATTGGGACCATTCTAATTTTGATGGGACCTTTTGATCACAGGTAATACATTTTTTCTAGTATATGAAGTGACTAAAAATACGTATTTCTGGAATTTGGTATTTTATTATGTTTACACCATTGATCGTGCAAAAAAATTAACATTATACTTTACTAGTTTGGATATTTATGCACGCGGTGACACCACGTGTTCATGTTTATTTTTGTTGACATAATTTTTTAAGGAAAAAGGGGGGTGATTGAAAGTTTTATTAGGGGAGGGTTTAATTCACATTTATTAAAAATGTTTTACCCTTTTTTTTTTAGTCCCCATAGGGGACTACTGTATGCAATCTTTAGTTTGCATTCACTGCTCTATGCTGTGTCATAGCACAGCATTGATCAGTGTTATCGGTACTCCAATGCTATAGTCTGCCATGGCTTTCTTGAGCATAGAAGCACCAATCGGATGGCAAGGAGGAAGGTTGGGTCGTCTAAAGGGTTTATGCTGGACTAAGGCCCGATTGGCGATGTCCGGCTGAGCCATGGGTCCTGGCTCTGATATGGACCCACTGGATATGAAGTACGCTCAGCTACTAAGTGCGATTCATACAGCGGGAACAGGCACAGGATGAACATGTATTGGCTCCCCGCCCTGTTAAAGGGAATCAATCAGCAGATTTTACCCTATATAATGCTTGGCAAACTAATATATAGGGTAAAATCTTTATCTTCACCATCCCCGGGGGGATGCTTCTGCCCCCAGGGATGCTGAAGATATGAAGTTATAAACTAGGCCCCGCAAGTAGTCCCCTGGGCGGGGAGCTCCTCTTACCAGGTCCCATTACGCAGCGACGCCCCCTCAGCTTGATTGACGGGCCGCATCATTGCTCCGTCTGTTCAGTGAACGTAGCGATGACACGGTCCGTCAATCAAGCCGAGGGGGGCGTCACTGCCGGCAGAAGTAACGGGACCTGGTAAAAGGAGCTCCCTGCCCAGGGGACTACTTGCGGGGACTAGTTAATAACTTCATATCTTTACCATCCCTGGGGGCAGGAGTGTCCCCCCAAGGAAAGGGCCGGCTCTGCCTATAGGCAAACTAGGCAATCGCCTAGAGCGGCCTCTTTAGGGGGGCGCCGCTCTGCCTGTCGCAGCAAACCTAGCTTTTCAGCCATACAGCCGCATCCCTAATAGCACCACCCCCGCCCCATGTTGGAGGAGGGTGGAATGCAGCGCTGCACTGACAACATACACGCCCTCCCCTCAGCCTCATCATGGGGGAGGAGCTGCAAGAAAAAATTGTATGTGACAGCACCCCCATCCCACAACCCCCCATTTGTGATCTGTCTGCTAAAATGTGTATCTAATCCCCCATGTGTGATCTGTCTGATAAAATATGTATCTAATCCCCCCCAGTGTGTGATCTGTCTAATGAGCTATGTATCTAAAGCCCCCATGTGTGATACTGTTTGCTGAGATGTGTATCTAATCCCCCATGTGTGATCTGTCTAATGAGCTGTGTATCTAACCCCCCCATGTGTGATACTGTTTGCTGAGATGTGTATCTAATCCCCCCCATGTGTAATCTGTCTAATGAGCTATGTATCTAATTCCCCCATGTGTGATACTGTTTGCTGAGCTGTGTATCTAATCCCCCATGTGTGATCTGTCTGCTAAACTGTATATTTAATCCCCCCAGTGTGTGATCTGTCTAATGAGCTGTGTATCTAATCCCCCATATGTGATCTGTCTGCTAAACTGTGTATCTAAACCCCCATGTGTGATGCTGTTTTCTGAGCTGTGTATCTAATCCCCCTTGTGTGATCTGTTTGATGAGCTGTGTATCTAATCCCCCCTATGTTCGATACTGTTTGTTGAGCCCCTATATCTAATTCCCCCATGTGTGATCTGTCTGATGAGCTGTGTATCTAATCCCCATGTGTGATCTGTCAGACGATCAGTGTATCTAATCCACCCATGTGTGATACTGTTTGCTGAGCCCCTGTATCTAATCCCCCCCATGTGTGATACTGTTTGCTGAGCCCCTGTATCTAATCACCATGTGTGATCTGAGCTGTGTATTTAATCCCTTTATGTTTGATATTGTCTGCTGAGCTGTGTATCTAATCCCCCTATGTCTGATACTGGTTGCTGAGCCCCTGTATCTAATCATATAATGTGTGATACTGTCTCTCTATTTAATACTGTTACACTGTCTGCTAAATAGTGTGTCTCCCCAGTAGTAAGGAGATTGCATGAGGTGGAGGTTTGTTACAGTGTGTCACCCCAGTAGTAAGGAGATTACATGAGGAGGAGGAGGTTTGTTACACTGTGTCACCCCAGCAGTAGGGAGATTACATGAGATGGAGGTTTGTTACAGTGTGTCACCCCAGTAGTAAGGCGATTACATGAGGAGGAGGTTTGTTACAGTGTGTCACCCCAGTAGTAAGGAAATTACATGAGGAGGAGGTTTGTTACAATGTGTCTGTCACCCCAGTAGTAAGGAAATTACATGAGGAGGAGGTTTGTTACAGTGTGTCACCCCAGTAGTATGGAGATTACAGGAGGACGAGGTTTGTTACAGTGTGTCACCCCAGTAGTAAGGAAATTAACACACACCCCCTTACCTGGGACGTCAGCGGCCTCACGAATCGCTTGTAACGCGAGACGGGTCCGTAGCCCACGCTCACCTCCTTCCTATGTCGTCTCCATGCACTGTAAACCTTTGATGTGAACCTTGAATAAACTTCATGGATAAAGCAGCTATTGCGGTGAGTGCACTTATTGTCTTCTCTATTTGTTGGATTACATGAGGAGAGGTTTGTTACAGTGTGTCACCCCAGTAGTAAGGAAATTACATGAGGAGGAGGTTTGTTACAGTGTGTCACCCCAGTAGTAAGGAAATTACATGAGGAGGAGGTTTGTTACAGTGTGTCACCCCAGTAGTAAGGTGATTATATGAGGAGGAGGTTTGTTACAGTGGATCACCCTAGTAGTAAGGAGATTACATAAGGAGGAGGTTTGTAACAGTGTGTCACCCCAGTAGTAAGGTGATTATATGAGTAGGAGGTTTGTTACAGCGTGTCACCCCAGTAGTAAGGTGATTATATGAGTAGGAGGTTCGTTACAGTGTATCACCCTAGTAGTAAGGAGATTAGATGAGGAGGAGATTTGTTACAGTCTATCACCCCATTAGTAAGGAGAATACATGAGGAGGAGGTTTGTTACAGTGTGTCACCCCAGTAGTAAGGTTGGGCGTGTAAAAGGGAGGATCCAATGGGTGGGGTCAAGGGGGCAGCAAAACTAGCTTTCGCCTAGGGTGCCAAAAGTCCTTGCACCAGCCCTGCCCGGGGATGGGGAGGATAAAGATTTCACCCTATATAACGCATTGCCAAGCGTTATATAGGGTAAAATCTGATGACTGGTTCCCTTTAATCATTCTTGTGGCCTCCCACATTATGCAGGCAGCCATAAGAGAGGCCAAACATCCTTCCTCTGTGCTTCGGTGCATGAGTGACGTCATCATGCGCTGGAGCACAAATCAGAGAAGAGGCCACGCTTCGGACTACACTGAAGCCAGGTTAGTAACTTTATTTATTTATTTTTTAATAACTAGAAATGCTTCTGTTTTCACTACTTAAAGGGGGCTTCTCCTGTTTTTACTACCTGGAGGGGGCTGCTGCTATTTTTATTACATAAAGGGGGCTTCTTCTATTTTTACTACCTGGAGGGGGCTGCTGCTGTTTTCACTAGCTAAAGGGGGCTTCTGTTGTTTTTACTAGCTAAAAGGGGGCTGCTGTTATTTTTACTAGCTAAAGGGAGCTACTACTTTTACTACATTAGAAGGGGTTGCTGCTGCTTTTACTACCTAAAGGGAACGGCTTCTGTTTTTACTATTTAAAGGGGCTGCTGCTGTTTTTACTACATAAAGGGGGCTGCTGCTGCTGATACTACATAGAGGGGGCTGCTGCTGTTTTTACTACCTAACAGGGCTGTTGCTGATTTTACTACATAGAAGTTGCTGCTGCTGCTTTTACTATCTAAAGGGAACTGCTTCTATTTTTACTATTTAAAGTTGACTGCTGCTGTTGTTACTGCCTAAAGCGGGCTGCTGCTTGTACTACCTAAAGGGGGCTGCTGCTGTTTGTTCTACCTAAAGGGGGCTGCTGCTGCTTTTACTACTTAAAAGTAGCTGCTGGCACTACTACCTAAAGGGGGCTGCTGCTGCTTTTAATACTTAAAGGGGACAGCTGCTGCTGTTTTTACTACCTAAAGGGGCTGCTGCTTTTACTATCTAAAGGGGGCTGCTGCTGCTACTACTACTACCAGGTGAAGGGGGGTGCTGCTTCCACTAAATATGGGGGGATGCAGCTATCTACAGGTGGCACTTGTGTTATGGAGGAAACAATGTGATGGGTCCTGTCTACCTATTGAAGCGATGTAACTACCTAATGGGGGGTTACCTACCTACACTTCCCCAATGCACTTATCTACCCATTCTACTGTGCTGGAAAAGTGCTCAGCCTATAATGTTTTTCTGGCAGGTTCTGTGAGACTAGACGTGGCTGAAAGAAATCATCCTAATGTTCTAGGCCAGATGGAGAAGAAAAGGGAAAGTGAGTGACTCCGATCATAGAATACTTAAACTGCGAGTCACCTGTAACTGTATGTAATCACTTATATGGTCTGCAGAGCCTGTGTAGAGCTTGGGTTACCACTATCTGCATACAGAGGTTTTTATTCAGTATCAGTAAAGTAGTATTATCCAGTCACTATATGATAGTAATGTGTAGTCATGGTGTGGCAGTATTATTTGTCCCTTGTGTAGGGGTGTTATTGGTGATACTGGTCTGTGTACAGTGGTTTTATTCAGTATTAGTATGGTTGTATTATCAATTCACTATGTGATGCTAGTGGTCAGGGTGTGGTACAATTATTTGTTCCTTGTATAGTGGTGATATTGGTCTCTGTTTATTGTTTTTTATATAATAACAGTATGATAGTATTAGTCACTGCAGTAATAATGTCTTTTGGGTGTGGAGTTATTATTTTGTGTTTCTAAACCCTAACCCTTGAAAAAATTCCTGCATGTTCATTCTTTGGGCAGAGTCCAGAATTGGAATTTCCGTAATGGAAATTACCCAGTGTGCACAGTGCCGCAGAGTCCTATTGAAGACAATAGGAGGTTGCTGCACTGGAATCTTCAACTGAAATTGTTCTGAGCAAAGAAAGTACATGTTCATTCTTTCTTTGCGCGGATTCCGTGAGCACTGCATAACCATCAATGGTGACGGCTCAGTGCCGGAGCATCGGCGGCGGCCGCCGGGCGGAATCTCAGCTCGCGGAATTCAGCGAGCGGAGATTCTGCAGTGTGAACGAAACCCTTCCCTCTGTCAAACAATATCCGATGTCCCTACACATTTTTGCCATGCCTTGTAATATTTATAGTACGCAACCTCCTAGGTAACTGCTGCTTGCCTTTTCTAGCACACAAGCAACCAACAAACCACAATGTAAAAACACAAATGTTATTAGTGATGTAATAAAAAGATAAGGGCTCTGATCCAGAATAAGCCTGTTCCTTAATGGGTTAACAAGAACTCTGGTTGTTATGGTTGCGTGTGTTTTGCCAACGTTGAGCAATAGGACCGTGAACATTTCAGAGAAAAGTACCGTATATATCCTATAGCAGTGGCTGGCTGATTCACCTCCTGCTTTCACAACATCAGAGGTCAGCAGAAATGGGAAACGTCATAGTGTGAATGTGCTGGAGACATACAGGACAGCAGTACAGTCAGCATGCCAGCTGAGGAGACGCAACACTTCTGGGGAGGAGGGTTTCTATGTACTTGGAAGGAATTTTTATAGGTAAATGAGATTTGTGTGAGCTTGTCCAGGTGAGTCACAGCCCGGAGCAGGAAGTCTGCAGACACTTCAACTGTGTGGAGCTGCCCTGGCTCCAGGAGGCAAGTACATATCTATCTCCTTGTTTATATTCGCTCTATAGATACACACACATATATATATATATATATATATATATACACACACACACACACACACACAGATCTCTACTTTTTTCTAGGGGACAGTGCCCTAGTGTCTACAGGGAGCTCACCCACTATGCAGCTATGCAGTCTCTTTCTCTATTTTATTGTTATCTAACTTTGTTTATTCAAGGTGTTCGGGTTGAATAGATTTAACCCCTTAAGGACAGAGCCAATTACATTTTTGCATTTCAAAATCATAACTCTTATATTTCCATCCACAGACCCATGTGAAGGCTTGTTTTTTGCGTGATCTATTGTCCATCGTAATGAGATTAATCATTTTACCATAAAATGTACGGCACAACCCAAAAAATATTATTTGTTTGGAGAAATTGAAAAGAAAATCGCAATTTTGCCTATTTTGGGAGGTTTCGTTTTCACACTGTACACTTTACAGTAAAAATGACATGTTTTCTTTATTCTGTGGGTCAATACGATAAAAATGATACCTATGATTGCATACTTTTCTATTTTTGTGTGGCTTTAAAAAAATCTAAAACATTTTTAAACAAAATAACTATGTTTAAAATCACTCTATTTTGACCACCTATAACTTTCTCATTTTTCCGTATACGGGGCTGTATAATGTCTCATTTCTTGCGCCATGATCAGTACTTTTTATCAGTTCCACTTTTGCATAAATGTAACTTTTTATTTTATTTTTTTATAAAAATCTTTGGAATGTGATGTCAGAAAAACACAGCAATTTTGGACTTTTTTATTTTATGTTTACGCCATTCACCGTACAGGATCACAAACATTATATTTTAATAGTTTGGACATTTACATCATGCGGCGATACCAAATAGGTTCATTAATTATTTTATAAATTTTTTTTTTACAGATTTTGGGATAAAATGGGGAAAAAGGACCATTAAAATTTTTATTGGGGAGGGGCTTTTTCACATTTAATTTAACCTTTTTTTTTTTTTTTTAATACACATTTTTTGTCCCCATAGGGGACTATTTATAGCAATCATCAGATTGCATCTACAGTACTGAACAGTGTTATGCATAGGAGATGCCGGAGAGGCCGTGGTCTGTATTGTTCACAGCATCTGAGGGGTTAATGCAATTGCGCTGATGTCCACCATTACCGGCAGGTCCCTGGCTGAAGATAGCAGCCGGGACCTGCTGTGCATGATGTTGGCACTGGTCCGGTGCTCGCATCATGTACAGGATATAAATGTACGTCCTGGTGTGTTAAGTCCCACCGCACCATGATGTACATTTACGTCCTGTGTCGTTAAGGGGTTAAGTTGCACATCAAAGGGAAAACAAGCTGTTCACCTGCACTAAACCCAATACCCTGGGTTATAATGCAGGTGAACAGGCGTCCACAGGTTCTCAAGATATTGCCCCCGTTGCTAGAATGCTAAAGAGGTTTAGTGCGCAATGGAGGCGGGAGCCAGCTTACCTCTTTGCCTCTGTCCTATATACTACGCTATGTCCATCTATCTTATGCATATTCATTATTCTTCACTCTCAGGTTCTAGTTATTACAATTTAGGAGTCAATAATAATGAATATACATAAGGCTGACAGGCATAGCGTAGCATACAGGATGAACATCAGGAAATACCGTATTTATCGGCGTATAACACGCACTTTTTAGGCTAAAATTTTTAGCCTAAAGTCTGTGTGCGTGTTATACGCCGATACACCCCCAGGAAAGGCAGGGGGAGAGAGGCCGTCGCTGCCCGCTTCTCTCCCCCTGCCTTTCCTGGGGTCTAGAGTCCTGCTGTCGGCCCTTTTCACCCCCTGGTTATCGGCGCCGCTGCCCGTTCTGTCCCCCTGACTATCGGTGCCGGCGCCGATAGCCCCGTTGCCTCCCCCCATCCCCGGTGGCATAATTACCTGAGTCGGGTCCGCGCTGCTCCAGGCCTCCGTCGTGCGTCCCCGGCGTCATTGCTATGCGCTGAACGGCGCTGACGTCAGAGCGCCGCGCCGTGCATAGCAATGACGCTGGGGACGCACGACGGAGGCCTGGAGCAGCGCGGACCCGACTCAGGTAATTATGCCCCCGGGATGGGGGGAGGCAACGGGGCAGCGGCGCCGGCAATGGGTGCCGCTGCCCCTTCTCTCCCCCTGGCTGTCGGCGCCGCTTCTCTCCCCCTGGCTATCGGCGCCGGCACCGATAGGGGGACAGAACGGGCAGCGGCGCCGATAACCAGGGGGTGAAAAGGGCCGACAGCAGCGCTCTAGACCCCAGGAAAGGCAGGGGGAGAGAAGCGGGCAGCGACGGCCTCTCTCCCCCTGCCTTTCCTGGGGGTATATCGGGGTATACACGCACACACACGCACCCTCATTTTATCATGGATATTTGGGTAAAAAACTTTTTTTACCCAAATATCCTTGGTAAAATGAGGGTGCGTGTTATAGGATGGTGCGTGGTATACCCCGATAAATACGGTACTTATTATCCAGAAGAAAAAAAATACTTAGATGTGTGCTCTCCTGGTGTATATAAAGTACCGATGAAGTAACCGATACGGACAGTTAAAATAATAAACAATATGGTTTTATTTACCACACAATAAAATATACAAAGGACAATGTGTTTCGAGGGGCGGGACCACCTCTTCGTCAGGTCCTACCTGATAGGAAGTGACAAAGATGGGGTCCCTCCCCTTGAAATCATGGCTGTGGTATGAGGCGTTTTACGGTATTCTTTCAGCACTGAACCACTGTTGCCACTGGCACATGGTTGCGCTTTTGTCTGTTTTCAAATTTTTATTATTTATATACAGGATGAAGGCAGGGAGGTAAGCCAGCTCCCTCCTCCATTGCGCACTAAACCTTATTAGCATTTTAGCAACAGGGGCCATATGTTGGAGACACGGGGGACCAATTAATGTAAGTAATAGCTCATTGTACTTCTGTTTACCTGCACTATAACCCAGTGTATTGGGTTTACTGCGGGTGCGGGGTGCCTGCCAGTTTCCCTTTAAAGTTACTGTATAAGAGGGCCGGACTGGGACTAAAAATAGGCTTGCGCATATTAGACTATGCAGCTCATTTTTTTCGCTGGAGGTCCCAGCAGTCAGACCCCCAATAAAATAAAATGGGCTGCATAGTCTAAAATCACCTCAGTTCAAGTGACTCTCCAGCTGTTGCAAGACTACAACTTCCAAAGGTTCAGACATGATGGGAGTTGTAGTTTTATAACAGCTGGAGAGTGACAGATTGGGGTACAGTTTCACTCATCATCATTGCAGAAATTATAATTCACTACAGCTCTAATGGGACAGTAAAGAGAATACACATAGATATGACTCACAGGAGACGTCTTTTCTGTTGTTGTTCGTTTTCTTTTCTTCTTCATCTGGACCAGACACTAGAATCTCTTCCAGCTAAATCTTTCTCTGCAGCGTCTGACACCTGGCCATTGGTTCCTCACTTTGTCAGCTGATCCTCACCCTCTCTATAAATACAGTAATCATTATAATCAAGGGTCAAGTCCGGGGGGTAAAAAAAGTGTGGGAACTCCACTCAAGGGCTGGTCCTGCTAATGGAAACAATGTTCCTGCTGTGGAAAAAGTGCAGGAACTCAGTTCCCACATGTTCCTGCAGGACTTGAGACCTGATTATACCCTGCCAGACATCATGCCCTCTAACAAAATACTGCCAGACACTGTTTCCTCAGTTTGGCTGAATCCCACCCCTGTTCTGTCCTCCCCCAAACCCATCTTTTCCCTCCTCCTGCAGACCTCTAAGGGCTCCTCCACACTGCGGACATTCAGCTGGCAGAATGTCTTCTTGCAACCGGCGCTGCCGAAGGCATTGGCAGTTGGACCGCAGGGTCGTGCACTGGCAAGGCAGTCCGGCAGAATGTCCACCCAATGAAGGAACATGTCCCTTCCCCCCAATCTTCTCAATCCTCCTTAACACCTCTCAGTCACTCCTTTTACATGTTCTTCCCCCCCCCCCCCCGTACCCCTCTGTCCCCTTCTCCCCCCCCCCAGACCCCTTAGTCATACATTTCTGCCCCCCACCCCCAAACTCCTCTGTCCCTTTCTCCCCCCAAGACCCCTTGGTCATCTTCCTTATCTTCCTTCACACTTTTCTGCCCACCCAGACCCCTCTGTCTCCTCCAACCAGACCCTTCAGTCATCTTCCTTCACACTTTTCTGACCCCCCCCCCCCCCCCATCATTCTCCTTTTAAACCTTTCTGCTATACCTCTCTAACCTTATGCAGGAGGCTCAGTTGGTAGGTTTCAGCGGTGAGTGAAGCTCTGGATTCCTCCTCCTGCTCTGAGTGGAACAGCCAGAGCAAGGACACTGCTCACAGTACTTGGGGCTGGGGGACCATCCAGAAGCGAGGCCCCTTCAGTGCAATGCCCGGTACGCTCGATGGCCAATCCGGCCCTGCTGTATAACATTTGACCAGTCTACTGTAATTTGCAGTCATTGCTGACATTCACCAGTAGAGGTTACCCAGACATTCTACAAATACAAATCCACAGCGTTTTACAGTAGCATTAATGTGGATGGGATTTATACATTTCATCAACATGTAGAAAAATCCACACATAAATTAACCTGTGGGGCTAATTGTAGTTTTGGTACTGGAAATGCTGCAGATCTTCTTGGATTTAGCCCAATGACTTTAATGAGGAATTCCAAAATCCGTGTTAAATCTTAATAGGATACTTAATTTTTTTTTCTACAATTTTTAAGGGCTTCTCCATGAGCTGGGTGTGGTATTACAACTCAGCTACACAGAGTTTCCTCCCTGTGTGAACATACCCTTAGCTAGAAAGATCACCTTAGGCTTCACCTGCTTATGGTGTAGACAATGCACATTAGGCTGGGTTCATACAATACATTTTTTTGTTTTATGTTTTTGCACTGTAAAGTTCAGGAAAAAAAACTGCACTGGAAGCCACGCTTCCAATAACCACATTGCAACATCACTTCCCACTGAAACTGCACACAATTCAGTAAATCTTTTCAAAGGGTAGGTTCAAGTGTAACTAATTCTCTGCAGATTGCCCGCAGCAGAAAATCTACAATAACTTCAATTGGTTCATGGAAAAATCCAGAAATTTGCCACTGTTGTAGATTTTCCACTGACCCATTGAAGTAAGATGTATCAAAATCCTCTGTGGATTTCCCAAGTGGATTAGTTATGTGTGGACCTTAATGTCTGTTGAGCTAGTACAAAGTACTGCGGAGCCATGGTAAACATATGATCATGACCACTTACTGAAGTGCTGCATCTACACTGGTTTCATATTGAAAGTACAGGTGCAGCACAGCAATATGCATGGGGTTTATTGTACTAACCCCTAACCACAGCATTTAAGAAAAAACTGCTACAACTATGAAAAACACAAAAGAACAATCAGAAGAAAAGTATTTTAACAACAAGCCTGATTCTCTGTTTATGAGGAAGGCTACTGCTAGACACCTCCGGCAGCTGCTGACCTCCTTCTGGAAGACTGGGGATATTAAAGGGGTATTCCAGGAAAAAACTTTTTTATTTATATATCAACTGGCTCCAGAAAGTTAAACAGATTTGTAAATTACTTCTATTAAAAAAATCTTAATCCTTTCAGTACTTATGAGCTTCTGAAGTTAAGGTTGTTCTTTTTTGTCTATATCCTTGGGAAACACCCAGTTTAGAAGCAAATCCCCATAGCAAACCTCTTCTAAACTGTGCGTTTCCCGAGACAGGCGTCATCAGAGAGGATTTAGACAGAAAAGAACAACCTTAACTTCACAATTTTTAGTTTTTAGTTGTACACATATTTTAATAGAGTAAAAAGAGTGTGAATGAATTAATAACCATTAAAAAAACTACCATAAGAGCATTCAGTTATTAACTTATTCAGCATTATTAACTTATTTCAGGACTCAAAGATGTATAAAGTAGATGGAAATGACAAAGTTGCAGATACCCATGAGGAAACTCTTCAAGAAACTGAAGCTTTAGAGAAACCCTTGAATGATGAGTCAATTGCAGAGTCTGGTATACATTGTGAAGGGCATACCAAAGGTGCCACCGCTGATGTTCCTTCCCTTGCTCCAACTAAAGACTATGAAGAAGAAAAGCCCAAAAAACTCTGTGGATATCTTTATAAGCAGGGAATGAAAGGGCCCCTGAAGGCTTGGAAATACCGCTTCTTTTGTTACGATGACAGGAAGTGTCATTTGCTTTACTATCGAATGGCTTCAGATGTTTGTGCTCTCGGGAGTATAGATCTGCATGCTGCTACTTTTCATTTCAGCATGGAAGCTGAGGAGGGAATATTTGAAATAAAAACGCCAACAAAACCATATAGCCTAAAGGTGTGTAACCTTTTTTTTAGACACTTTTTCCTACTTTAATTGAATGCAAAACATGTAAAGGATAGAAAGAAAATGGGAGAGTTACTTTGCAGGGAAAGGCTGGTGTTACACACACACACACACACACACACAGCAGATTTTTTGAAAACTACCACTGCAGTTTTTCAGTCAAGGCCAGAAGTGGATCCTGCAGGGAGGAGCAATTTAAAGGGGTATTCTGGCCCTAAGACATCTTATCCCCTATCCAAAGTATAGGGGATAAGCTGTCTATCGCAGGGGTCCCGCCGCTGAGTATCGTGACATCACGACTCCTCCCCCTTGTGATGTCACGCCCCCTCCCATAGACTTGCATTGATGGGCTGGGTGTGAAGTCACAAGGGGGCGGAGTCGTGACCTCACGATACTCCGACCCCGTGGTCATGATGCTTCAGAAATGGAGCGATTATCGCTTTGTGCTGCATGAGAGATTGCGGGGGTCCCCATGATCAGACATCTTATCCCCTATCCTTTGGATAGGGGATAAAATGTCTTAGGGCTGGAGTACCCCTTTAAGTCCTTATTTTATATTTCCTATTCCTTTTAAACATACCTCTGGCCTTTGATAAAAGACTACAGTGGCAGTTACCCTAAAAACTGGTGTGTTTGTGTGTGTGTGTGTGTGAGACTAACCAAAATGTGGATGTAAAAGCTGGTTGCTTGAGTTTCCACCAGTTGGCACTTTATGGTCAACCATTGCATAGCAATGTAAATGTCAGTTTCCCAATATCCTACTATTATCGTAGGTTTCAAGGAATTTTATAGTACCCATACCTACCCAGCAGACCAGTAGCGCATAAACAGGTCAGGCCAGGGTTCTGTGCTGCATCAAGGTTGTTGTCTCTCTAATCTTACTTGTATTTTCATCAAGGCTATAAACAACCATGCCAAGATGTACTGGTTGCAGCAGCTACAGCAGAAGAGGTGGGAATATTGTAATAATGCATCAAAAATCCATACTGGGATTATGTCTTCAGATGTTCCTGATAGTAAAGACGATCTTCACAGTGCAGGTATCTTTTTCATATTCTTACTGTTGCATAATGCTTTGTTTCACCAAGACTATTACTGATCTTGTCTTCAAACATTTGAAAGCTTTATAAACTGATGTATATAACAATGTCAGTTAAATTAACTGAAATATATTGATTATAAAAAAACAAAACGGTAGTTCTCTTTTGTAGTATTTCCTTAACTTCTTATACAGCAGATTCATAGAGCGGGCTAGCTGCTCAAACAGGGTCCACCCCTAAAGTGACCACTGAACACTATTGTACATCAGTAGAGACTTCTGCTCCTACACGCATACAGTCATGGCCGTGAAATTTTTCTAGAAAATTAGGTATTTCTCACAGAAAAGGATTGCAATAACACATGTTTTGCTATACACATGTTTATTCCCTTTCTGTGTTGGAACTAAACCAAAAAAGAGAGGAAAAATAGAAAATTGGACATAATGTCACACCAAACTCCCAAAATGGGCTGGACAAAATTATTGGAACCCTTTCAAAATTGTGGAAATATAAGATTGTTTCAAGCATGTGAGGCTCCTTTAAACTCACTTGGGGCAAGTAACAGGTGTGGGCAACATAAAAATCACACCTGAAAGCAGATAAAAAGGAGAGAAGTTCACTTAGTCTTTGCATTGTGTGTCTGTGTGTGCACACTAAGCATGGACAACTGAAGCATGGAGAAGAGAACTGTCTGAGGACTTGAGAACCAAAATTGTGGAAAAATACCAACAATCTCAAGGTTAAAAGTCCATCTCCAAAGATCTAGATTTGCTTATGTCCACAGTGCGCAACATTATCAAGAATTTTGCAACCCATGGCATTGTAGCTAATCTCCCTGAACCTGGACGGAAGGGAAAAATTTATGAAAGGTGTCAATGCAGGATAGTCTGGATGGTGGATAAGCAGCCCCAAACAAGTTCCATAGATATTCAAGCTGTCCTGCAGGCTCAGGGAGTATCAGTGTCAGCACGAACTATCCGTCGACATTTAAATGAAATTAAACACTATGGCAGGAGACCCAGGAGGACCCCACTGCTGACACAGAGACATAAAAAAAGCAAGACTACATTTTGCCAAAATGAACTTGAGTAAGCCAAAATCCTTCTGGGAAGATGTCTTGTGGACAGATGAGACCAAGATAGAGCTTTTTGGTAAAGCACATCATTCTACTGTTTACCGAAAACAGAATGAGGAATACAAAGAAAAGGACACAGTACCTACAGTGAAATATGGTGGAGGTTCAATGTTTTGGGGTTGTTTTGCTGCCTCTGGCACTGGGTGCCTTGAATATGTGCAAGGCATCATGAAATCTGAGGATTACCAACAGATTTTGGGTCTCCCTGTACAGCCCAGTGTCAGAAAGCTGGGTTTGCATCCGAGATCTTGGGTCTTCCAGCAGGACAATGAGCCCAAACATACGTCAAAAAGCACCCAAAATGGATGGCATCAAATCGCTGGAGAGTTCTGAAGTGGCCAGCAATGAGTCCAGGTCTAAATTCCATTGAACACCTGTGGAGAGATCTTGAAATTGCTGTTGGGAAAAGGCGCCTTCCAATAAGAGAGACCTGAAGCAGTTTGCAAAGGAAGAGTGGACCAACATTCCGGCTGAGAGGTGTAAGAAGCTTATTGATGGTTATAGGAAGCGACTGATTTCAGTTATTTTATTTTGATTTCTTGTTATGTTTTTTTTTGTGTTACTGCAATCCTTTTCTGTGAGAAATACTTCATTTTCTTGAAAAATTTCAGGGGTGCCAACATTTACGGCCATGACTGTATTATTATACTTATTTACTGTAGAATTGATTACTTACATAAAAAAATATTTTTCTACTATCCTAAAAAAAAAAACTCCTGCGGGACTCTCTTGCTCCCTAGCTGCAATACTATTCTCAGCCCAGCCATTGGTATAGTAGTAGTCAACCTATAGGTAAAAACTAAATAGAATATGGTCTTTCATAAAGGCTAATTTGTTAGTCCTACACATACAGTAGCGAATGTGCATGGGGGATTCTTGACTGTCCCCTGAAGTCTGGTAGGCTAGGTTCACACGGACATTTGCATCTGACCCATTAAGGGTCCGATCGGTATTGATTTTATTGAAACTAACATTTAACAATGGTTACCCTAGGTAATCTATGTGTTCTCAGAATCCATTTTTTTTTGTCAGTAGATGATGACTTTTTCCCTCCTGTAAAGACACCAACTGAAGTGGTGGGGATAACGGTGGCCTCAATGCCAGCTCCTCAGGAATCAACATCCCTTCAAAATATCTCCCTCAAACACCCATGGAAAGAAATACAGTAGGTGGAATACATAATTGATCTTTTTTATCCACTTAAAAAAGATGTTTTGCTGATAGTGTTTTGTTGTATGAATTTGCAACAGTTTGTAATGTGTAGTTCGTAAACTGACACAGCTCCTACTGAACTCATCATTGCTTTATTGTCTCAAAACATTGTGGTAGCCAAAGTCCATACATAACCTTCAACCTCTTTCCCAGTCTGTGCAACATTTGGGGCCATAAATTAAAAGACAAAAACAAAAAGAGTCTAGAAGAAGTGAGTGGGCGATGCACAGTATGAACAGAGCTGAGGCTTCTGCCTCCATTCACAGTGTACATCTGGGGGCCGTGGCTCTGCTGAACAGCTCACCAGTGGGGCTACCTATGTTGGCATCCCACCAATCTGATATTGATGGATAGGGTAGGCCATCAATAAAAAAGTCACAGAATTTTTTTAAAATGGTTACTGTTATTTCAAAACACTTTGATCTATGTCCTTGCATAATTCCTAACATATTTGTAGACTCCTTACCCCAGGAAAAGCCCAAAAGTCTTGGCTAGTAAGCGTCTTACTTTTCTGCAATCTGATGTCCACTGACGGTTGTTAGGCTCACTCTGTCTCTAGTAACAGAGAGACCAAGATGAAACACAGTTGGTGGTGTGGGGCTTAGCCAATGCTATGTGCAGGAGAGAGAGCACTTGCTGTGATCCTGCATTCTTTGAGGCTGTCTTCCTCTTCCAGAGGATCCACAGTGTTATAGAAAGGAAAATTAAAGGAGTATTCTAGCACTGGACCAAAAAAATTGAAATCAGCTAAAATCCTTGCTCCTAAACATGCATTGTTGCCATTTTCTGTCATTTTGTTGCTCCCCATGTGCTCCTTAGGTTTAGGAGCAGCCCATGTGGGTAGCAGACTACAGTTACCATCATGCAATACTGACATCTATTCCAGGTTGTTCTCCTTTCCCCTTATTCCCCTTGCAACTGAAAAGTGAATATCTCCCCTCTTGTGCAGTCCATTTTGTGCTCCTTTACTGTTGAGCCTTTCACATTTGTTTCATGTTTACAAATATTCTGCAATCACAAAAAAAAGTGTGTGTGTGTATGTATATGTATAAGTATGCATTCTATACTTTATACTGATACACAAATTTGCTAAGATTTATTAACCCCCTCCCTGGCATGCCTCCTGGGTCTGGGTTATTCAGCAGGAGTTTTTTTTTGTTTTTATCTTTACTGTACCTTTGTATTTAACCCCTTAAGAACTCAGGGTTTTTCAGTTTTTGCACTTTCGTTTTTTCCGCCTTACATTTTAAAAATCATAACCCTTTAAATTTTCCACCTAAAAATCCATATTATGGCTTATTTTTTGCATCACCAATTCTACTTTGCAGTGACATTAGTCATTTTAACTAAAAATTCACGGCGAAACGGAAAAAAAATCATTGTGCGACAAAGTCGAAGAAAAAACGCCATTTTGTAACTTTTGGGGGCTTCCGTTTCTACGCAGTGCATATTTTGGTAAAATGACACCTTATCATTATTCTGTAGGTCTATATGGTTAAAATGATACCCTACTTATATAGGTTTGATTTTGTCGTACTTCTGGAAAAAATCATAACTATATGCAGGAAAATTTCTACGTTTAAAAACGTCATCTTCTGACCCCTATAACTTTTTATTTTTCCACTTACAGGGCGGTATGAGGACTCATTTTTTGCGCCGTGATCTGAGGTTTTTATCGGTGTGATTTTTGTTTTGATCGGACTTTTTGATCACTTTTTATAAATTTTTTAATGGTATAAAAAGTGACAAAAAATACGCTTTCTTGGACTTTTGACCGTGCAGTTTAATTAATGATTTATTTTTATAGTTCGGACATCTACGCACGCGGCGACACTACATATGTTTATATTTTTTTATTTTTTATATGGGAAAAGGGGGGTGATTCAAACTTTTATTAGGGAAGGGGTTAAATGACCTTTATTAACACTTTTTTTAAACTTTTTTTTTGCAGTGTTATAGGTCCCATAAGGACTGATGTGTGTGCGCCTGTGATCAGTGTTAACACGCCTGTGATCAGTGTTATCGGCGCTTGACTGCTCCTGCCTGGATCTCAGGTACGGAGCAGTCATTCGTTGATCGGACACCGAGGAGGCAGGTAAGGGCCCTCCCGGTGTCCTGTAAGCTGTTCGGGACGCCGTGATTTCACCGCGGCGGTCCCGAACAGCCCGACTGACTAGCCGGGATAGTTTCACTTTCACTTTAGAAGCGGCGGTCAGCTTTGACCGCCACTTCTAAAGGGTTAATACCGCACATTGCCGCAATCGGCGATGTGTGGTATTAGCCACGGGTCCCGGCCATTGATGAGCGCCGGGACCGATGCGATGTGATGCGTCCTGTGTCTTTAAGGGTTTAAAGGGGTACTCCACTGAAAAACATTTTTTTTAAATCATCTGGTGCCAGAAAGTTAAACAGATTTGTAAATTTCTTTTTAAAAATCTTAACCTTTCCAGTACTTATCAGCTACTGTATGTTCTTTTCTTTTTGACATGTATAGAGAAAAAGCCAGGGCAACTCACCAAGTACGTATACTTCAAAACTTCTTTATTGCTCCATGAAGGTTACAAACAGTGCAGGACACGGGTGGACGGTACACAAAGGGATGTTAGTTCGGGGCTACGGTGCCGTTTCGCAGGATATGCTGCAACTGGACCACATCGTCATTCAGCTGGAAACACATTTAAATAATCCTCCCCTCTGTTGTCATGGAAACCATCCAAACAAAAGGTAAGTGCAGTTAAAATATATAAAAAAAAAAACTGTGTGATACAAATAAACTTAAGTAATATGCTTAATGCTTAAATAATAATTAAGCACTGAGTTCAGTACGTTCATTAAGACCTAGAGGTCCCATTGCTTCCAAACGAAGAATCCATTTTGTTTCACTTATTAATAAGATCTCTTCTTTAGTTTTTCCAGCATATCCGTGTTTGATCATCTCAAGGCCGGCAAACCGGAATCCTTGTCTCTCTTTAGAATGAACTTCATTAATGTGCTGTATAAATCTAGTGGCTCCGACGCCGGTCCTGAGGGATCAAACATGCTCACGAATTCTGTGGAATAGGAGCCTTTTAGTCTTCCCAATGTAAAATAGATTACATTTACAAACTAGTGCGTATATCACATGAGAGGACCTACATGTAATACATTGTCTCACAGTAATTTTATCACCTGCTAATTCCAAAAATCTGCTCTTCATATTAAATGAACAAAAAGAGCAAGAACCACAACTAAAGTTCCCTTTAGGTCGTAATTCAGACAGCCAATTTGATTCAAGTGCGTTCATTTTCTTTCTCAACAAGTCTCTAACTGTTTTATTCTTTCTATATGTGACAATAGGCTTCTCAATAGTCATTTCTGCTATATCAGCATCTTCTTGTAAGATGTACCAATTGTTCATGATAGTTTTTTTTACAACATTATTAATAGGAGTATTGGAGAAAGAAAAAACACAGCGTTTATTATTTTTTCTATCTTTTGTCTTCAACAGAACTTCTCTTGGTACTCGTTCTATTTTATTTCTCGCATCTAAAATTAATTTGCGTGGGTAAACGATGTTGTAATTCATCTCCTTGTTTTTGAAACATCATGTGGTTACTGTTAATACGTTTGAGTCTAACTAGCTGACTATACAGTATACTATTTTTAACCTGAGGGGGATGAGATGATTGATAATGTAATAATGAATTCTTTGCAATAGGTTTCCTAAAGTCAGATGTCGCTATATTATCTTCTACAATATCTACTTGTACATCCAAAAATTCAAGATGTTGATCTCCAAATACAGGCGTAAAAAGCATGGTAACCCCATTTACTTGGTTAAGATAGTCAACAAAAGCTGAAAAATCATCTTGTAAACCCGTCCCAAATAATAAAAAGGTCACATACCTGAGAAAAAGTAGAATTTTTCCAATAAAAGGGTTCTTAGATGTAAAGACCCAATTGTCTTCCAGCATGGAGAGGAAAATATTAGCATAAGCACATGAGGTAGGAGACCCCATGGCTTCGCCATGCGTCTGTCTATACCACTCCCCTCCATACTGGAAGACATTGTTTCTCAAAATAAATGTGAGGGCTTCAGTAACAAAATTAATGAACTCGGGTGACTTACCGGTCTTCCGTAGGATCGTGGTCATAGCCTGCACACCTGAATCCAACGGGATTCGGGTGCATAGGCTCTCCACATCCACGGAACACAGCCTAAATCCAGGTTGCCAATGAAAATTATTCGAAAATTTTGATTAAATCTCCGGTGTCTCTAAGATAGGAGGGTAATTTTCTAAGCAAAGGTGACACAAGCCAATCAATATAACTAGACAGGTATTCAGTCAGTGACCCAATCCCCGAGACGATAGAATCGACTTATGAACTTTAGGCAGTATATACCAAGAGGGTTTTTTGATGTTCCTAGGAAGGAGACGTTCAGCAATTTTTCTACTGATGACACCTTTTTCATGAAACTTCCGAAGCAACATTCTTAAGTTATTAACTATTTGTGGGCAAGGATCTTTTTTAAATTTACAATAGGTATGTTCGTCTCCTAACTGTTTAAGGGCTTCTGCATTATAGTCAGTAGTTCTCCAAAGTACTACACCCCCACCCTTATCGGCTTTAGTAACAACTATATCTTCCATTTTAATTAATTTATCTAGGGCTATTTTCTCTTTGTCCGAGATGTTACTCTGAGCCTTCGGGTAGATGAGTGCTTTAACTTCTTTTAAAACTGATTTGTGAAATAAATCAAGTGGGCTCCCGGGTGTGACAGGAGGATTGAACAATGACTGATTACCCCCCGAAAATGCCTCACTATTAGTATTATGTATTCTATCGGGATCATGATCAGTGGTATCAGCAAGAAACGTGACCAACTCACGTTCCTCTTCAGTAGTGTTGAGCGGCATAGGCCATATTCGAATTCGCGAATATTCGCGAATATATGGACGAATATTCGTCATATATTCGCATATTCGTAATATTCGCGTTTTATTTTCGCATAAGCAAAAATTCGCGAATGCGAAAATTAACATATACGAAAATTAGCATATACAAAATAAGCATAAGCAGTATTAGAGTCTTTTTTACACCACACAAGCTGGAAGCAGAGAGGGATGATCACTGTGATGTGTACTGTGAAAAAAAAACAAAAAAAAACCGAATATTCGTAATTACGAATATATAGTGCTATATTTGCGAATATTCGCGAATTCGCGAATATGCGATATTCGCAAATAAAATTCGCATTGCGAATATTCGCGAGCAACACTACTCTTCAGTAAATTTATTGGGTATACAAAACCCCAGTGGTCCAATTTTACAGCTGATATCACCTTCAAGTAATATCTCATTTTTATTATAATTTTTTACTGCAGTAAAGAATTTTTTTAGATTCACTTTACGGACACCTTTAAACAAATCCTCTTGAAACTGGACAAAGTCAAACTGTTCTGTGAGACCGAAGTTTAATCCTTTGTTTAATACTGAAATAGTATCTTCATCAATCTCCTTGCCTGTGAGATTCACTACTATATTTTCAGGAGTTACTTGCGCCAGGTCACATTCGTGTTTTTGGCATGCGTTTTCTCAGAGTTCTTCAATTTTCTTCTCCCTCTTCGGGTTCTGGGTCTAAAGGGACTATAGCAGCCTTTTGCTTGATATTCATTGTGTCTCCAGTAGACTCCACAGATCCACTGCTGTCTGTATCAGTTGTCATAAAGTCGGAACTTTTACTTTTATTCTTAATTAAACTTGATTTATTCAAGAAAGTTTTTGAGATTTTTCGGTTGGTACTATTTCTTCTATTCCATGCCACTAGATTTATACAGCACCTTAATGAAGTTCATTCTAAAGAGAGACAAGGATTCCGGTTTGCTGGCCTTGAGAGGATCGAACACGGATGTGCTGGAAAAACTAAAGAAGCGATCTTATTAATAAGTGAAACGAAATGGATTCTTCGTTTGGAAGCAATGGGACCTCTAGGTCTTAATTAACGTACTGAGCTCAGTGCTTTATTATTAAAAGTTTATTTGTATCACACAGTTGTTTTTAACATATTTTAACTGCACTTACCTTTTGTTTGGATGGTTTCCATGACAACGGAGGGGAGGGTTATTTCAATGTGTTTCCGGCTTAATGACTATGTGGGCCAGTTGAAGAATATCCTGCGAAAAGGCATGGTAGCCTCGAACGAACATTCCTTTGTGTACCGTCCACCCGTGTCCTGCACTGTTTGTACCCTTCATGGAACAATAAAGTTTTGAAGTATATGTACTTGGTGAGTTGCCCTGGCTTTTTCTCTATACATGTGAAGATTTGTATTGGACTTTGCTATATCCAGTGAGCACCACCTGACGTGGTCTAGCCAACAGAGGTAGTGATTGACAGGTGCGAGTGATTAGGCGAGCTGTGCCAAGTAATCTCTCTACTACAGAATTCTTTTCTTTTTGAATTTCCTTTCTGTCTGACCACAGTGCTCTCTGCTGACACCTCTATCCATTTTAGGAACTGTCCAGAGTAGGAGCAAATCCCCGTAGCAAACCTATCCTGCTCTGGACAGTTCCTAAAATGGACAGATAGAGCACTGTGGTCAGGCAGAAAGGAAATTCCAAAAGAAAAGAACTTCCTGTATCTTTATTCTGTAGGTAAGCACGATTACAGCGATATCAAATTATATAGGTTTTTGTTGTTGTTGTTGTTTTTTACTGCTTTTCAAAAAATATAACTTTTTGTAAGTAAATGAGTATGACTAAATTTGTCCTCTTCTGAGACCTATATACTTTTTCTGTATGAGGGCTCATTTTTTGCACTGTGATCCATAATTTTTGCCTGTGTTTTTTTATTTTGATAGGAATTTTAGATCGCTTTTTGTTGTTTTTCTAGTTTTTAGTATAAAAAATGATCCAATATCAGCAATCCTGAACGTTGGTCTTTTTTTTTTTTTTTTTATGTTTTTGACATTTACCATGCATACATTAACGTTTTTATTTTAACAGTTCAGAAATTCTCACATTTATTACTTATTTTTATTTTTTTTTACATTTTATTCATAATTTTTAGTCCCCCACTAGAAGACTAGTACATGCAATCTTTCGATTGCAAACACTGTTCAAACACAGCAATAATAAGTGTTTTCGGTACTCTGCTTCTCTAGCCTGCAGAAGCTGGCTGGAGAAGCAGAAGACCATCAGGAAGGTGCACTCTGATCATGACCCTGCAAACATGCCATGGAGGTCCCGATCATAATTCCCAAAGGAACAACAACGCATTTTCACTCATTTTGATTACAGCATCTGAAGGTGGCCATCGGTGAGTTCACCTATGCCCGGCATTAGCTATATATCTCGGCTGCTGATACCGGTAGTTACTGGGAGTTACCGGGCATGACGAGAGCTCAGCTTGTATGCGCACTTTATACACCCGGACCTCAACAAGAGTGTACTTGTAAGTCATGTGTCATCTAAGGGTTAAATCACCTTGTCACCACAACAAAGTTAATCTAACAAAACTAGGCAGCTTTTTAAAGGACAGGTATACTTTGTGTGCAGTCATTTAGGAAATTCAGTTTTTTGTGGAAACGTTTTGAAATGCAGTTCTACGAAAATGTCTGGTTTTGCAACATTTTCTGACTTCATATAGGAAATAAAATCTTGTGTGGCATGTGAGGCAATATATTTTTATTATTTATATTGCAATATGTGAAATGTTTTCATTCCATAATTAGGGAAGTATAATTGCGTGTACAAAAATATGTGCAAACCGTAGACTACCGATTACACAATAGTACAAAAATAGATATGTGGAAAATCAGACAAATATTTCAAATCACTTGCAGCTCATGGTGCCCTAGACAAGAATAAACACACCCCATTAGGGTAATTTCCAAAATGTAATAATTTTTTTCATGCAGATCTGTCAGAAATAGGTGCCAAAAACTGAAAGTGTTACATGCAAATTTTGTTACAGCCCTGCTTAGGGTTGGAATATTTGGAAATCTGGAAAAAAGGTGAATGCACAAATAACATAGATATTCTAAAAGAAATTATACAAATAAAAGTAGAACTCTGTAAAAAGGCTAATAAGGTAATAGAATTTGTCCTTGTAGAAGGGTCTGCTGTCATAATGACAGCTGGTAAAATCACAGCTCTCAATATCTGTTTTACTTTATCATGTCACTGTACATCTTTCAGCCAAACATTTGTGTGGTGCCGTTTCTGGCCCAGGAGAAATGACTTATCACTTTGTGATGCCAGAGCACCATTATACTATCCCCGGTCCGAGAATTGAGACAGCTTCTCCTGGGCCAGACCCACTGACGTCAGGTTACGGATAACTGTCTTTACTGAGCTGGGTGGAGATGGTATTACACAGACGCAGCGTAACCACTTGGGAGCCCTGTTGCCTTGCTGGGACTTGTGGTGCGTTCACCAAACAGATTAATACTGACTTGTAAAATGGGTAGATGAATCCTGGTGGGTAGGGTTCTGTCAAGGTGCTGAAGCCTTTGCCGGGGCATGAACTTCCACCGTGCGAGTAATCCTTGCAGAATGACAAGAAGAAGTAGATTTGAGCTAGGCCTTTCCTCAGAGCACACAACACACCTGAACCAAACTGTGCCTCAGCAGTATCTGTTCTGGAACATTAGGGTAACTCCTCCCCCACTACACTATAAGGGTGAGACTTTAGGGGTTCCCATTGGCAGGCATGGTCACATGGGGTTTACATTGCACTCT
Organism: Hyla sarda; assembly: GCF_029499605.1. Classification (NCBI taxonomy): domain Eukaryota; kingdom Metazoa; phylum Chordata; class Amphibia; order Anura; family Hylidae; genus Hyla; species Hyla sarda. Next base: position 243,223,189 of record NC_079189.1, on the reverse strand, counting down.
CTTAAAGGTACAGTAACACATTAATAACATATATACAAATAACAGCAATGTAATTAATTTAAAAATATTTATTATTTTGCATTAAACTGCAAACACATTTAATTTAACTATATGTCTCTAGTGGGCCCAACACCGTGTGCTGCAAAAGCTGCCTGAAGCAGTCCGAAGCCACAGAAGAGCTATTGGTGCTGGGACACCACACTTGATAATCCTAAAGTAGTGTTTTCCAATCAGGGTGCCTCCAGCTGTTGCAAAATGACAACTCCGGGCCTGCTAGGAGTTGTAGTTTTGCAACAGCTGGAGGCACACTGGTTGGGAAACCTGTGTACAGTTCTCATATATATCTTATATGTTCCCTAATCCCCATGTATTTCATAACATAAAAAATGCTCCACTAAATCTGTAACAAAATGATCTCTACATGGTGACAATCTAAACTTTCCACAAAGCTCCTTTCCCACTACTATTTGTAATATTTATTTCACTGCATTCTGCAGTGCCGTAGTACAGTGGTCCCTCAACATACGATGGTAATCCGTTCCAAATGAACCATCGTTTGTTGAAACCATCGTATGTTTAGGGATCTGTGCAATGTAAAGTATAGGACAGTGGTCTACAACCTGCGGACCTCCAGATGTTGCAAAACTACAACACCCAGCATGCCCGGACAGCCAACGGCTGTCCGGGCATGCTGAGAGTTGTAGTTTTGCAACATCTGGAGGTCCGCAGGTAAAGACCACTGGTATTGGAGGTTATACTCACCTGTCCCCGCCGTCCGGACCGTCACCGCTCGTCACCGCTGCCCTGGATGTCGCCTTCCATCGCTGTCGCCGCGTCCCCGGGGTGTTCCCGACGCTCTGGCAAGGCCTCTGCTTCCCCAGAATCCTCGCTCTCACGTCGTCGGCATCACGTCACCATGCACGTCGCTCCTATTGGATGACGGGACGGCGTGCAACGTTGTGACAACGATGGAGAGTGCCGACGATGCAGGGGATCCCGGAGAGGACGCGCCGGAGCCCCGAGGACAGGTAAGTGATCATCAGCAGACCACATGGGGCACCGTAAGCGGCTATCCGGTGGCAGCTGAAGCAGTCTGCGCTGCCGGATAGCTGTTTATGCGATGACCCCAACATACAAAAGCATCGTATGTTGATGCTGCCTTCAACATGCGATGGCCTCTGAGAGGCCATCGTATGTTGAAATGATCGTATGCCGGGGCCATCGTAGGTCGGGGGGGTCACTGTACCCAGTTGGTGGATTACTATCTGCTTGCAATCTGTGCTTTCTTCCTATGCCCCCAGTGCTTACAAACCACTGCAAAAAGAGTAGTACACAGAGCTTTTCTTTGTATAGAGGAGTTGCTGATAATGTTACCATTGGTGCTACAGTATATATCCTAGAGTACTAACTGTGAATTGTAGTACTGGGTACTTGTCTGTCCTTTTTTGGCATCCATGTATTTAAAGGTGCTCAGTATGGAGGGCACCATGTAGTGGGTAAACTACTTGAAGAAAGTAACACTGATATGTTGGCATATTTTGTCTCATTCCCAATAGTAAGGGTTCCCATTTTTTATTGTAAACCTGTTCAGATATGACAGCTAGTTTAGTTAAAAAGTAAAGAAAAAGGTTCCCATATATCTAAGACTAAGGTCAGCCGAACCTTCTGACTTCAGTGAATTTGGCTGACAGTCTAATGTGTATGGTGGCAGTTTCATTCTCCCCCAACAGATGATGTCAGTGGAGAGTAGGGTCAAACGTGTTGTATTTTTACTGTTCGACCCTATTATTCTGGAAGAGATAAGCTACCAACAGAGCTGCAAAATATGTTGCTGTTATATGAATAAAAGCAAATATTATTATTAAAGTGTATTTTAATGTGTACCTGTCTTTTTATAAGATTTTTTATAAAAACTTGCATGGTTAGATCAGCACAGTGGCTCAGTGGTTAGCCCTATTGCCTTTCAGTGCTGGGGTTCTAGGTTCAATTCCCACCAAGGACAACATCTGCAGTGAGTCTGTATGTTCTCCCCTTATTTGCGTGGGATTCCTCTGGGTTCTCCAGTTTTCTCCCACACTCCAAAACATACTGGAGTCCCTTTCCAGTTTGGAAAGGGACCAATTTGAGTGTACAACGCTGCAGAATCTCTGTGTGCTATATAAGAATTATTATTTTTATTAATTAGACAATTAATAAGTGCTCTCATTGTTATTACTGAGCCCCTGACAGCTCCCTTCATGGTAAAGTTATTTCTTATTCTTTCCTTTCAAGGGACTTTCTTTCCCTTACTTCTCTGGCCAATCACAGCACATTGCTCTCTGCAATTACATAGTGCTGGAGGAAGTGCACTAGACTGATCAGGGTCACAGTGCTGGGCTGATGATTACCACAGTTCACTGCTATAGATGGCATGTGGGTAGAGAAGTGGTTACTAATGCATTGGGATTGCAAGTGGCTATGCTATACCGATCGATTATCTATCGTAATCTATCATATTTCCTTAATATGTGATCAAAAAACAATACAATACAAAAAAATGGGATCACACCCTGCTGTAGCTGCTGATGATAATGATGGGGGAGTTTACACTGCAGCACTGTGGACATACTACAGTAGGTACACTGGTATTTGCACAATGCACTGCTGCCCCGAGTTTTATTGGTGGTCAGAGATAAGGGGGAAGCTTTTATTTACCTTTCAGGAACAGTGTGAATCACTTTGAGCAGGCAGACTTGCAGTTTGACAGCCTAGGCCTTCTCCCTACTCCTGCACATAACAAATGCTAAGACAGTAGACTACAGAATGTAGGGAAAGTGAGACACCTAGTTGCCAAGAATTTGGAGCTATTTTTCTGGGGTAAGGAGTAATGTTTGGTTAATGAAGTGATAGCCAATGTGATTCCTAACATCTTTGTCAATCAGATAGGGGTAAGTTGACCATTTAGGGCACATTTTGACAAATTGATGATTATCTTATGTTTTTCAAGGAACACTGTTCGTAATATCTGTAGTTCCAAGCCCACCCAAACAATAAGCCGAAGCATTTTTCATTTTGAAGAAGCAGAACAAGCAACAGAAGGTATGGTTCAGTTTTATTTAGTATAAGATCCTTTCTTAAATATTATGTTTGATTACGACCTATTATAAACCACTGTATACTGCTTATGGTATCACAGAAATGCAAATATTTCCCATGCTGAATCAAATTACTCAGGTGAAGAGCAAAAGCATGCCATGTATTCTTTAGCACTAGCCTTAACCCCTTTACTCAATAGCCTGTTTTGACCTTAAAGGGGTACTCCCGTGGAAAACTTTTTTTTTTCTTTCTTTCTTAATCAACTGGTACCAGAAAGTTAAACAGATTTGTAAATTACTTCTATTTAAAAATCTTAATCCTTCCAGTACTTTTTAGGGGCTATATACTACAGAGGAAATGCTTATATTTTTGGATTTCTCTGATGTCATGACCACAGTGCCCTCTTCTGACCTCTGCTGTCCATTTTAGGAACTGTCCAGAGCAGCATATGTTTGCTATGAGGATTTTCTCCTGCTCTGGACAGTTCTTAAAATGGACAGCAGAGGTCAGCAGAGAGCACTGTGGTCATGACAGCAGAGAAATCTAAAAAGATAAGCATTTCCTCTGTAGTATACAGCCCCTAAAAAGTACTGGAAGGATTAAGATTTTTTAACCTCTTAAGGACCCAGGACATATGGGTACGTTCTGGGTCCCGGTCCTGCGATATAACGCGGGGTCACACGGTGACCCCGCATCATATCGCGGCGGGCCCGGCGTCATAGTGAAGCTGAGACCCGCCTCTAATAACCCTTTAGCCGTGCGCTCAAAGCTCAGCTGCACGGCTAAAAGCAAAAGTAAAAGTGCCCGGCTAGCTCAGGGAGCTGTTCGGAATCGCCGCGGTATAATCGCGGCATCCCGAACAGCTGTAGCACAGGAGGAAGTCTTCTTACCTTCTACTGCGCTGTCCGATCGCCGAATGAATGCTTCAAGCCTGAGATCCAGGCTTGAGCATTCAATCTCCGAAAACACTGATCCATTCCTATGGAGATGCATCAATCAGTGTAAAAGATCAGTTAATGCAATGTTATAGCCCCCCTATAGGAGCTATAATATTGCATAAGAAAAGTGTAAAAAAAATCATTAACCCTTTCAAATATCCCTTCCCCTAATAAAAGTTTCAATCACCCGGCATTTCCAAGAATAAAAAAAAAAAAACTGTGTAAATAAAAATAAACATGTGGTATCGCCGTGTGCGGAAATGTCCGAATTATAAAAATATACCGCTTTTCAAACCGCACGTTCAATGGCGTACGCGCAAAAAAATTCTGATCAGAACAAAAATGGTACTGCTAAAAACTTCAGATCACGGTGCAAAAAATGAGCCCTCAAAGTGCCCTGAACACAGAAAAATAAAAAAGTTATAGGGGTCAGAAGATGACCATTTTAAACGTATAAATTTTCCTGCATGTATTTATGATTTTTTTCTGAAGTAATACAAAATCAAACCTATACAAGTAGGGTATCATTTTAACCGTATGGACCTAGAGAATAAATATAAGGTGTCATTTTTGCCGAAAAATGTACTGTGTAAAAACGGAAGCCCCCAAAACTTACAAAATAGTGTTTTTTCATCAATTTTGTCGCACATTGATTTTTTTTCCCGTTTCACCGTAGATTTTTCAGTAAAATGACTAATGTCATTACAAAGTAGAATTAGTGATGCAAAAAATAAGCCATCATATAGAATTTTAGGTGAAAATTTTAAAGAGTTATGATTTAAAAGAGTGATGAAGTTCAGGAGGAAAAATTGAAAATGAAAAAACGGAAAAAGCCCGGGTCCTTAAGGGGTTAATAGAAGTAATTTACTAATTTGTTTAACTATATGGCACCAGCTGATTTAAAAAAAAAAGTTTTCCACGGAGTACCCCTTTAATGACCAAGGCAAAATTTCTAAATCTGACATGCGTCCACTTATTTGCTAATAACTTTGTAACGCTTTCACTTTATGAAAGCGATTCTGAGAATTATTTTTCGTGACATATTGTACTTTACATTAGTGGTAAATTTTGATTGATATATTTAGATGTTTAAAAAAATAAAAAATAATAATAATAATTAGCATTTTTCTAGATTTGATATTTTCTGCTCGTACGACAGCCATGCCGCACCAAATTAATGATTAATTTACATGTACAATCTGTCTACTAATATGTTCCCATCATTTGATAAACATTCTTTTTACTTTTTAGAATGTTAGAGAGTTTATAAGTTTAGTAGCAATTTTCCAGATTTTCAAGAAAATAGCTAAATCTGATTTTTAAGGGACCAGTTCAGTTCTGAAGTGGAATTGAGGGGCCTGTATGTTAGATACCCCCATAAATCACCCCATTTTATAAATCACCCCATTTCATTTCTCTATCGGCTACATTGGGGGACACAGACAGTGGGTGTATCTTGCTGTCTCTAGGAGGTGTGACACTATGGTGATAAAAAAAAGACAGCTCCTCGCAGCAGGATATACCTGCCTTCAGGCTCTGAGGTACGGTAATCAGTTTAAGCTTAGTGTCTGAGGAGGTGGACGTGGTCTGGGTTGCTCCAGACCAGGTCTTCTGATTTTTTGTTTTCCTAGTTAGGGACGTGTTCGTTTTTTATTCCTTTTCTTTTCTGTTTTCAGATGGGGACTCAGGGACTGCGGTTCCCCGTTTCCCCATTGCGAGTAAGGGGGCACAGACATTGCGTATATGCGCTGTTAACCCCCCTCGCCAACGGTCAGCGCTTGGGTGGTACCTCACGGGTCCGGGTCCCCCTATTTCCCTGCTCGTCTCGCTCGCGCATAGCAGCCAGGCGAGATGCAGGTAACTAAACTGACTGAAGACTTCACTGAAAACTCCATTAGGCAAGTTCTTCTGACTGAGGTAAGTACTTTACCCCTTCTCTCCATAGGTACGGACTCGCAAAAGCTGGAGACCCCCTGTTTTGGCCCACCTTCATTTTTTTGGGGCTAGCTTTCAGGGGCTGCACTTTATTTTTGGGGGAGCAGTGGCACCATGAAGGGACACCATATATGGGGCACTTCACTTAGGTGTCTGTGTGTGGGTGCTTGGTGCGTTTATTTCACAGCGCCTTATTCCGGCACTTTACTTATGTGTGTGTGTGTGTATCGGGTACTTCGTTCACAGCGCCTTATGTGCGGCTGTCAGCCGCAGCGCTGTCCCGGGCCGGGCGCTCTCAGTGCCGGCTTACTTTCACTTTGCCACAGCCGCGCTTGCTGGCAGCGCCTTATCGCGGCTGACAGCCGCGGCGCTCCTATGAGCGGGGGGCTTCAGCGCCGGCTTCTTTCTTTTCCCCGGCAGTTTCTTCCGGCGTTGGCCGCCCGCTCTATTCCCCCAAGCACACAAACGGCCGACTGCTGCGCTCGGTACAAGGAGCGGGCGCCATGACAGTTCTCTTCGGTGGTCTGTAGCTCTGCCCACAGGGCTGGGAGCGCTCAGAGGCGCGAAGCAGCCTCCAATCAGCACCGTGGGCGTGAATTTCAGTGGGAAGGGGTCAGTTAGTTAGTGCCTTGCTTCAGGCACGCCCCCCTTTTCCTATTGGCTGGCCTGTCTCACTCTCTAGCTGCACTGAGCGAGTTTTCCTCACTGCAGCTGACAGGGGACACAGACTAGGGTGAGAAAGTTCCTATCTCCCTTCTTTTCCCTCATTATGTCCGTACCCAGAGCTGTTCCTCCCTCTAAACAGAAACCTGGAACTTCAGTTATTTTGTCTGTAAGCACTGTAATACCAAGATGTCTGGCTCTGCCGAGCCCACTTGCCCTGCCTGCTCCACTGCTCCCCCAGACCCCCTGGTACCCCCTGATGCCCCTTCGGTCCCGGTGGATCCAGCCGCTCCCCCAGCCTGGGTTTCTTCCCTGACCCAGTATATGGCTGACTTGACCCAAGTCTCCCGCTCGGTGGCTGAGGCCTCCTGGGAAGTGGTGTCAGCCTTGAAGGGGTCTTCCCTGCGCAGGACTTCTGGAAGGGCTCACTCCTCGTCTCCACATACTTCACGCTCTCACAAGCGGCCTAGGGGTGCCTTGTCTGACTCTTGCAATGAGTCTTCAGATAGACGTGAGCGTTCCCCTCATGGGTCCCGCTCCCCCCTGTCATCTGGGCACAAACTCCAGAGGACGTTCTCGGAGTCGCCGCTCTGCTACGCCAGAGCCGCAAACTCAGTCAGTCGCCTCCCTCCAGGACTGCCTCTACTCATTCTCATTCCCCTGGTGAACTAGTGGACGAGGCTTCCGAGCCGGCAACTGACTCAGAGGACCGCCCGGACTCAGTTGCAACGGTGAACTCTTTGGTTACAGCCCTAAGAGACACCTTTCATCTAGAGGACCCAGGATCTTCAGATGTCAATCCAGGAGTATCCTTTCATCGTGCTAAGCCTGCACCTCAGAAGTTCAGCTCTCACACTGACTTTGACGACATTCTGGAAACTGCATGGAAACACCCAGACAAGAGATTCCCAGGAATCAAGACAATTCAAGATTGTTATCCATTTGACAAGGTCTTTGTCACTAAGGTGGTTTCCCCTCCCTCAGTGGATCCACCAGTTTCCCGGATCAATAAGGCGACTACACTGCCTCTGGCAGATGCCGCTGCCTTCAAGGATCCCACGGACAAGAAAGTGGTATCCTTAGCGAAATTTGACACTGAAGCTGCTGGCTCTTCTCTTCTTCCCATCTTCGCCTCGACATAGGTGTCCAAGGGCCTGTCGGAGTGGTGCCAAAAGCTCCGTCAGGATATCTTAGCAGGATCCCCCCCGGAGGATCTATCTGCTTTGGCTCTCCAATGCTCTAAGGCCGGAGATTTACTGTGCGCAGCTTCCATGCAGGCAGCCCGTTGTTCTGCCTATGCTGTGGGTCACCTAGTGGCTCTCCGCCGCTCTATGTGGCTTAAAGCTTGGAATGCGGATGCCGCTTCCAAAAGATCTCTCACTGAGCTTCCCTTTACGGGTGGCTGTCTTTTCGGCAAACGCCTTGATGAGATTATCTCCGAGGCAACGGGAGGTAAGAGTTCCTTGTTACCTCAAAATAAGGCTCGCCCTACTTCTCAAAGGAAGTCCTTTTTTTTCGGTCCTTTCGGACCTCCAGCTCCAACAAGGGGTCCTGGCACGCTCCCTCGTTCCGGGCTCGCCTGTCTTGGAAGTCGGTCTCCAACCGGTCTGGCCGTTTTGCGCCCAAATCAGGCAACCACAAGCCCACTTCTGCATGAAGTGAGGCCCCCACCCGCGGTTTCTTCTCGGGTGGGATGTCGTCTCTTACTTTTTCGAGACATTTGGACCTCTCACATTCAAGACTCTTGGGTCAGGGACGGGGTGTCCTACGGTTACCGGATCGAATTTGCATCCCTTCCGAGGGACCGCTTTTTTTGCTCCCGGACCCCCCGGTCTCCTCCTCTGGCGAAGCAGTTTCGAGCGGCTCTCCAGTCTCTGCTTCTCCAGGGGGTGATTGTTCCTGTTCCTCCAGGGGAACGGTTTCGGGGTTTCTATTCAAATCTTTTTGTCGATGGACGGTTCTGTGCGTCCAATTTTGGACCTCAAACGTCTCAACCATCATCTTCTCATGCGCCACTTCTGAATGGAATCCCTCCGTTCGGTAGTGGCGTCCCTGGAACTAGGGAAGTTTCTTTCATCGGTGGACATCAAGGATGCCTATCTCCATGTGCCAATATTTCCGGACCATCATCAGTACCTCCGCTTTGCGGTTCCGGAAGGGCACTTTCAATTTGTAGCCCTCCCCTTCGGTCTAGCCACGGCTCCTTGGGTCTTTACGAAGGTCCTTGCACCGGTGATGGGCCTGTTGCGGACGAGGGGAATCTCGGTAATACCCTATCTGGACGACCTTCTCATCAAGGCTCCATCCAGGGCCCAGACTCTGGAGAATCTGGACGTCACTCTCCACACTCTGACTCGCTCCGGGTGGATGATCAACCAGGACAAGTCAGTCCTCTGTCCTACCCAGTCTCTAACCTTTCTGGGACTTCACTTCGACACGGCCTCTGCCCGAATTCGTCTTCCGCCGGACAAACGTCTGGCGCTCCGGTCGGGGGTCCGCTCCCTTCGGACCCAGGTATCGGTCTCCATCCGCACTTGTATGGAAGTCCTGGGTCGGATGGTGGCAACTATGGAGGCCGTACCTTTTGCCCAGTTTCATTACCGCCCACTTGAACTGGCGATTCTCTCCCGATGGAACAGGTCTCCTCTGTCCCTCGATCGTCAGATTGTTCTCCCTCGCAGGGTCCGTCAGTCTCTGCTTTGGTGGCTCCAGTCCCCCCTTCTTCTCCAAGGGCGGTCGTTTCTTCCCCTTCACTGGCAGGTTGTTACAACGGATGCCAGCCTGTCGGGCTGGGGCGGCGTGTTCAGGGATTGGACGGTTCAGGAACTCTGGTCTCCCCAGGAGACCCTTCTTCCGATAAACATATTGGAATTACGGGCGATTCTTCTTTGTCTTCTTCATTGGGTGTCCCATCTTCAGTCCCGTCCTGTCCGCGTTCAGTCGGACAATGCCACGGCCGTGGCGTACATAAATCGTCAGGGCGGCACTCGCAGCTCGGCAGCCATGGCCGAGGTGACCAAGATTCTCTCCTGGGCGGAGAGCAAGGTTCCGGCCATTTCAGCGATTCACATCCCGGGGGTGCTCAACTGGGAAGCAGACTTCCTCAGTTGGCCCTCACCCGACCCCGGCGAGTGGTGCCTACATCCAGAGGTCTTCGCGCACCTACATCCAGAGGTCTTCGCGCAACTCTGCGACCTCTGGGGCATTCCGTACGTGGACCTCTTCGCATCCCGGCATGTTCCGTTGGTGTCCAAGTCCCGGGACTCTCAGGCTCTGGCCGTGGACGCCCTAGTGATTGCTTGGGCGAGGTTTGCCCTACCCTATCTGTTCCCTCCTCTTCCGCTTCTTCCCAAGGTGCTGAGGAAGCTCAAGGCAGAGGGCGTCCCCGCCATTCTGGTAGCTCCAGATTGTCCCCGAAGGTCGTGATACGCCGACGTAGTCAGGCTCCTGGACGACGCTCCACTGCGCCTTCCGCTCCGTCCGGACCTGCTCTCTCAGGGTCCTCTTTGCCACCCCAATTTACAGTCGCTGCATCGGACGGCGTGGCGGTTGAGACCGCGGTTTTGAGGGCCCGCGGGTTCTCTTCCCAACTCTTTCGCACCATGCTCAAGGCTCGTAAGCCCTCCTCTGCAAGGATTTACCACCGTACTTGGAGGTCTTATTTTCGTTGGTGTGAAGCACAGGACTTCTCCCCGGTGACCTTCTCTGTTCCCCGTCTTCTCTCCTTTTTGCAGTCGGGGTTGGAACTGGGGTTGTCTCTCAGTTCCCTTAAGGGTCAGGTTTCGGCCCTTACTGTTCTTTTCCAGCGGCCCCTGGCTTCTAATCCTCATGTCCGGACCTTCCTGCAAGGAGTGGCGCACGCTGTTCCTCCTTATCGGTCACCTTCTCCCCCTTGGGACTTGAATTTGGTTCTGAGTGACCTCCAGGGTGCACCCTTTGAGCCCCTTAGAGAGGTGTCTCTCCGCCTCCTTTCTTGGAAAGTGGCGTTTCTGGTGGCTATCACCTCCATCCGGAGGTTGTCTGAATTGGCAGCCCTTTCCTTCCATTCTCCGTTTCTGGTGATCCACCAGGACAAGGTTGTTTTCCGGCCAGACCCTTCCTTTTTACCTAAGGTGGTCTCGGCATTTCATCTCAATGAGGATATTGTCCTCCCGTCATTTTGCCCGGCTCCTTCTCATCCTAGGGAGCGCTTACTGCACAAGCTGGACGTGGTTCGGGCTGTTCGGTCTTATCTCTCAATCACTTCTTCCTTTGGTCAGTGTGATTCCTTTTTCGTCCTTCCGGAAGGTCGTCACAAGGGACAACCTGCTTCCAAGGCCACCATTTCTAGGTGGATTCGGTCTGCCATTTCGGAAGCCTATCGCTGTAAGGGGAAGATTCCTCCTTTCAGGGTTGTGGCTCATTCCACTCGTTCTGTTGGGGTATCCTGGGCTCTCCAGAATAGAGCCTTGGCCTCGCAGATTTGCAAGGCGGCTACCTGGTCGTCTTTGCACACTTTTTCGAGGTTTTACCGGGTTCATACTTTCGCATCGGCTGATGCTACCCTGGGGCGTAAGGTGTGGCAGGCGGCAGTGGATCAGCCGTCTGCCTGATTACTTATCTGCTCACCCAAGGGACGGCTTTGGTACGTCCCACTGTCTGTGTCCCCCAATGGAGCCGATAGAGAAAAGGAGATTTTTTTAACACTTACCGTAAAATCTCTTCCTCGAAGGATCCATTGGGGGACACAGCTCCCGCCCTTTTTGGGTTTTTCCTTTTGGTTCTCTGTCCAAGGGTGTGTTCAGTTATGTTTTTTCTTCTGGTTCTCGGACAGTTTGGGGTTTTTCCTTGACCTATTGGTCTCCTCCTATTGCTCTGGAACTTAAACTGACTAGCTCAGAGCCTGAAGGCGGGTATATCCTGCTGGGAGGAGCTGACTTTTTTATTACCATAGTGTCACACCTCCTAGAGACAGCAAGATGCACCCACTGTCTGTGTCCCCCAATGGATCCTTCGAGAAAGAGATTTTACGGTAAGTGTTAAAAAAAATCTCCTTATCATTACATATGACTTATCAGTGGATTGCTACTGTTTGTACACATAAATAAAGTACATAGATTTAATCAATAGGTGTTTTCCTGGGCAATGACTACATTACCTGTTGCATTATTTGCTCTTGCTGTGTCATTGCTGTACAATGTTTACATACACAGATCTTTGTCAGATCATCATCTGGAGATATACATATGACTGACTCATTATTATGATGTGTTAGAGCTGGGATAAGCTGGCCAAGTAATGGTACTTTTTTTTTGCCAAAGTTGTTCTTCTAAGGAAGAGTCAAGGGGTTGTTGGTTGGGAATCTCTGCTTGTCCATACAAATGTCTGTTGTAGGTAAAATAGGTTTTACATTACTAGTATTTGCCATATTTCTGGTGATATTAAGAGAGAGTTATAGATTATTAGACATGTTATTGCTATGTAGATATCTATGGGCAGTATTGAGGGAGAGTCCTTTTTCTTTTGGAGTTACTGGTTTTTTTTATGGGAAATTGATTGTAGGAGGAATCTTGCCTTGTGTCTCTTGTAATTGTGTATGTGACTTATGGTCAGATGTAGGTTGTACTGTTTGACAAAAACATGTCTTCAAAACTGGCAGTTGCAGACATTTTTTTGGGCCTGACTAAACATAGGTTATTAGAATCGTATGCACTTAGCAGCCTTATCATAACAACCACCTGCCTCATACTGTGTAGATCCCCCTCATGTCACCTAAAATGTTTTGACCTTTTGAGGCATGGAGAAACTGCGAAGACTAGTCACCAAGTCCCGGCAGCTTTTAAATCTATACATTTTCTTGAAATCATAGTTTGTTGTGTTACCGCACCATGTCTTTGTTTTATACTGCCCGTGTTTGGGCAACATAAAACAACTGTAAGGGTTCAATTACTTTTGTAACAAAGTTCAGTGTCAGATGCTTTACATTTAGCTCTAGATATTATTTGATATGAAAAAGCAGATAAGATCAGTGTGGTTATTTTTGCCATTAAATAAAAAAATCAACATAAGTGTAATGGACGCCGCTGGTCAGTCCACAGTCTAGTTTAAAAGCATTCTTTATTTTATTTGTAATAGACTGTGAACAAACCAGTGGCACCCTTTACACTAGACTGCAGACTGACCAGTTGTATCCTACACACTAGAGGGTGAACTGACCAGTGGCATCCTTTACACTAGACCATGGACTGATCAGTTGTATCCTACACACTAGAGGGTGAACTGACCAGTGGCACCCTTTACACTAGACCATGGACTTGTGGTGTCCCAGTACCGCATTTCATACGGTACTTATTTATCTATGGGTCCCCTTAGCCAGAGTCCCTAGGACTTAGTAATCTCTGTTAGTCAGTCCGCCCCTAGTCGCCTCTATTATAGTATATAGATTCCTAATTTGTCCATAGAATAATGTATATAGTATTATTTCTGTATATAAATGGTTAATTACCTGTTTCTATTAGCGTTGCGGGACCTGCGGGTCATGTGACAAGGTGAACTCTATGGTTTTAGCTTAAGGACCTTTGGAGGCCCTCTTACGTCAGCAATCCCATCACACCATGTACTGGTGAATGGCAGACGTTTGGACCAATCAGAATCACCACGCCCCCTGCCCATATAAGGGAGCGGCGGACATCTTCTCGCTCTCTTTCTCCTGGCTCTTGATGAGAGAAGACCTATATCGCAGTAATCGCAGTGAGTTAGGCCTGAGCCTTGCGGCAACGGCTGAACGATCTAAATTATAGATTGTGTCATTCGCTAAGCACTCTGCAGTATCACCGGACCCAATATTTCCTTTAAATCCAGACGGATCTGCACATCACTCCCTAAATTCAGAGACTATAAGTTTAATGCAAGGTCCGCAACTTCTGCCAGTCGCTAAGCAACCTAAGAACTGTTATATGAGACTGTTACTACGCATTGGATATTGCAAGCACTGCAGTAAAGTTATTCAAGTTCAAGTTAAATCTGCTTGTGGACCTTCAGTCATTTCATTGCACCAATCGCTTCTGGGAAGGGCGGTGATAGGCCGGAACATAGATTCAGCATACCAGCCCTCACCCTGGCGTCACGAGTGACTGGGTTAATATTAACCCCTCATATACCAACACCATACCATCCCTACCATACACCCCCCAAGGGCTACCACAGACTGATCAGTTGTATCCTACACACTAGAGGGCGAACTGACCAGTGGCATCCTTTACACTAGATTGCAGACTGACCAGTTGAATCCTATACACTAGAGGGTGAACTGACCAGTGGCATCCTTTACACTAGACCATGGCCTGATCAGTGACATCCTTTACACTAGACCATGAATTGATCAGTGGCATCCTTTACGCTAGACCATGGACTGATCATTGACATCCTTTACACTAGACCATGAATTGATCAGTGGCATCCTTTACACTAGACCATGGACTGATCATTGACATCCTTTACACTAGACCATGAATTGATCAGTGGCATCCTTTACACTAGACCATGGACTGATCAGTGACATCCTTTACATTAGACCATGAATTGATCAGTGGCATCCTTTACATTAGACAGTGGACACACCAGTGGCATTCATTACACTAGACTGTGGACTGAACAGTGGCATCCTTTACAATAAACTGTAAACTGATGAGTGGCATCCTTTTATGCTACACCGTGGACTGACCAGTGGCATCCTTTACAATAGACCATAGACTAACCATGTGGACTGACCAGTGGAGAAATTTTCACTAAACTGGAGAATGACTAGTAGCAGTGTTTACAGTAGTATGTGGAGGGACAGCATTTTTACTAGAATGTGGAGTGAACGACCACAGAATTTACTGTGGGATAACTGACCACAGTGTTTACATTAGGCTGTGTAGTGAGAACCCACAACATTTAGACTAGACTGTAGACCGACTGGCAACAGCATTCACAGTAGAATCCTGCACATTGCTGTCCAAAACAGTTCCGTACAAATGAAAATGTATACAGCTCAAAGCATACACCTAAATAATTCCAGAGTGCACTTATGCTAGTAATACAAGATGTCTCACTTGCTGTAAACCTGGAAAAATTGTCTATACCCCCAAGACCAATAGACACATTTTAGTAAAAATGTTGTAATGTAATGGAACCCTTCTATCTGGTTAGCATGTCCAGTGTCACCGCAGCAATGTGTTACACAATGGGGAGATTTATCAAAACTTGTCCAGAGGAAAAGTGTCTGAGTTGCCCATAACAACCAATCAGATTGTTTATTTCATTTTTCAGAGGCCTTTTCAAAAATGAAAGAAGTGATCTGATTGGTTGCTATGGGCAACTCAGACACTTTTCCTCTGGACAAGTTTTGAAAAATCTCCCCCAATGTTCCTTTTTATCTCTTGAATAGTTTTTTAGTGAGACTGTTGTACACATACCTGTTTCATAATCATTTATTGGAAACATCATAAAAACAAATTGCTGTTATTTACAAAGTCCAAAGTGCTTAGTTAAGAGCTTTTTTTTTTGGGAAGGGTTATTGTAATTACTTTTCTGACTATTTTTATTACAGTAGAAATAAGTGCAAAACAAATTGGAAAAATGTCACCATCTCTGAACTTTGCCCGGAAAGCAAGAAAACTGAACGGGGGGTCCAATCATGAAAATGTTTCTAACGGAAAGAGGAACAATCTGCAGCTCCAAATTCAAGCAGTAACTGAGGAATTAAAGTCTCAGAAGGTACACATGCAAAATATATTCATTATTTTCAGTACATCTTATTTCATACAGAAAAAAAAGTGCCATCAGTTCATTATCTTATGGCTCTTTTGTATTTTAAATTCATTTCACCTCTTTATTGATTTTGTTAATTTTACAACAGAGCTAACCCATTCATCTTATTTCATATTGTGACATCTGTAGTATGAAGTTTTGCTTGGGAAGGTCATGTTCATTTTGTAAACACACAACTTGTTTGAAGGACCATTTAGATCAGGGGTCTCAAACTGGTGGCCCTTCAGATGTTGCAAAACTTCAACTCCCAGCATGCCTGGACATGCCCAGACAGCCATTTGCTGCAGCTATTGGCTGTCAGGAATGCTGGGAGTTGAAGTTTTGCAACATATGGAGGGCCAACAGTTTGAGACCCCTGATTTAGATGGTCCAATTGTTAGAGAATAGCTGCACTACCAATCGCTCAGTTACATCTATTATTTTTGGGGACATACCTGCTGCTTACTTAGGGGGATGTACAGCTGACAAATGATTTTTATGCCTAGACAAAAAATTTGATCAGCTGATGAACAAGAATAGGCTGATCGTAGGGCTTTGTACATGGGGGGGGGGGGGGGGGGGGGTGCTCACACAGAATTTTTCCCTTCGAAAAAAAAAGCCTTAAAGGGGTTATCCAGGAAAAAACTTTTTTTTATATATATATCAACTGGCTCCAGAAAGTTAAACAGATTTGTAAATAACTTCTATTAAAAAATCTTAATCCTTTCAGTACTTATGAGCTGCTGAAGTTGAGTTGTTGTTTTCTGTCTAAGTGCTCTCTGATGACACGTGTCTCGGGAACTGTCCAGAGTAGAAGCAAATCCCCATAGCAAACCACTTCTACTCTGTGCAGTTCACGAGACAAGCAGAGATGTCAGCAGAGATCACTGTTGCCTTACAGAAAACAACAACTTAACTTCGGCAGCTGATACTTATTGAAAAGATTAAGATTTTTTAATAGAAGTAATTGACAAATCTGTTTAACTTTCTGGAGCCAGTTGATATATATTAAAAAAAATTATTTCCTGGAATACCCCTTTAAATCGTCTGATAAGTTCCTTTTTTTTTTCTTTTTTTTTTTTTTTTTAACGAAATCAATATTATAGTATTACTATTTGTTCTACTAAATCAATATTCTAGTCTTACTATATTAATTTAGTATTCTGTAAGTCCAAGGGATGTACCTGCCCCTGAATATATTTAAACGTTGGATCTTCTGTGATGGTTTTGACCAATCATATTGACTGATGCAGAGAAGTGAATGTGATATCACATGTCTAACCACTTAGCTGTCCACTTGTAGAAGCAGCTGTGAGAAGCAGTCTCACAATATGAGTTACATGAAGGTAAACATCTCATTGGGAAGAAGAATATTGGTAAACATGTTATAGGTAGACAAATTTTAGTTTTATTGTCAGGGATGCTTAATATATTTCAAGAATGTTTCAAATATTCAAAGATAATTATATTGTGAATTGTTCCAGAATGTACATATTAAAAAGGGTGTGTGGTGGGGACTGCATGTGCTATTATCTCAAATATACAGAATGTAAATATGCAAATTCAAAGAATCATCGTGGGCTACTGAAGTGAAACGCATTGTTTTCAATTAATTAATAAATCGTTTCTCATAGTCTGCATGACTTGATCTGTGACACTGCTATCCTACTGCTACTAGATAGCACCTGTTTTTTGACCAAATCTTAAATTGTAGCTTTGTTCCCTGTATTCTTTTTTCCACCAGGATCTTGTGAAGCTTCTTCACCGTGCTCTTGAGTCTGCTCAAGAGGAAAAAAGAGCATGCACTGAGTATTTGAGTGCCCCAGAGGAGAAAGACAGACTTGAATTAATACGACATAAGGTTAGGCAAATTGAGGATCTGACACAACGTTTGGAGACTCTTGAACAGGAAAAGCAGGATCTGGAACAGTATGTTAGGTTTAAGGATTTTCATATAGGGGAACTAAAGGAGCACGTACAATTGCTAATGGAAAAGAACAGTGCAAAACAAGAAGTTATCATGAAGCAAAGTGAGCAGCTTCTTAGCCAAACGGAAAAAAATATTGGAATTGAGACCTTACAAGAGCAATATAGGAAGATTGACAGCTTAATGGTAAGAACATTTTGTATGCAGGTAAAGTTGTAAACTGTGAGCTTCTACAGAGTCTTAAGAGTTCTTTTTATCTTTCAAAAGGATGACGTTAATGCCTACAAAACACAAAACCAGTTCTTAAACTCAGAAATTCATCAGGTGACACAGCTATGGAGAAACACAGCTGAAAAGGAGACAGCCCTGCTTATGAAGGTAATACGCATCATGCTTATTGGTGCAGGTACAGATTTATGAAGCGTTAATGAAAAAATATATATTAGTGTTTGAGCAGGATCACATTTTAAAGTAGGTTTTGTCCCAAGGTTTTTGAAAATGGTTTCTAGAAGAGGCCCATGTTTGGGCTCATTGTTGTCTCCCAGTTTATTTTTTTAAGAACCCCGAAACAGGCAGGAAATTGGAAGTGTGGGCATTAAAATGTTTAAAAAATATTGAAAGAATATAGCAGAGTTGAGAAGAGCACATTTTTAATATAATAGGCACTCTCAGATCCATCCAAGAAAAATTAGTTGATAACAGGTCCAGTATTCTGCATCAGAAATGCCCAATATGCAACCAATTGGCTCAAGCGCTAGCGGGCATCCAAATAATTGTTGAAGCAGATTAAA
Source organism: Hyla sarda (assembly GCF_029499605.1). Lineage (NCBI taxonomy): Eukaryota > Metazoa > Chordata > Amphibia > Anura > Hylidae > Hyla > Hyla sarda. The sequence continues at coordinate 243,205,088 of NC_079189.1, read as the reverse complement.
CACCTGTTCCCAAAATAAGTGAAGTGAATGAGAGGATTGTCTGAGCATGGGGTCCTAGACCTATGGCACACTGTAGAAGGGTATTGTCCCATATACAGTAGCCTAAAAGGCGTAATATAACAAATAATAAAGAATAAAACATAATAAAAAATTAAAAGCCAAGTAAGCTTGTTTTAAATTGCCAATGAGAAGACAGTGCATCCTTTCATTAATTATTGGTCAAAGTAGGGATCTCCATTTACCATTTATACTCCACGGGTAGGTGTTGTCCCTGCAATTTAACCCTTAGTAAAAAGGTATACAGTGCAGATACAGTATAATACCATGTGGACCTTGAGGTTTTAAATGCCTAAAAGAGAAAAACTAGAGCATTTCCTATTAAGAGTGATGATTTGGCTGTAAAACTCATGGTAAATTTGTAAAAACATATAAAAGGAGCCTCTGGGGAGGTAATATGACTGCAGTTGCTTGAAAGATTTGAAACTGTTATCTGAACATACCACTTTTTTTGCTCACCCCATGTTGGATCCAAAATTCAGGGTCAAGAGCTGCAGAAAAGTGTACCAAGGATGGATCATACCACAAGAGCATGTCCAACATAATATCTGTGTACCATAAAAAAAACTTTGGCTGATTACCACACTTGGGACATTAGCCTTTTTAAAGCAGCCAGCATCTTCTGAGGTGCCATCCAACACTGGCCACAATAGTTTAAGACCAAGATGGTACACCAGATGATGTTGCCTTGTCTGGCAAGTTTCTATGTCCCATGAATAGTGGGAAGAGGAGAGCACTGGTTAGTGGATGTATATAATGATAGTTGATAATTCGACTTTAAATCTTACAGTGATATTATCCCCAAAAAACCTTAATTCCTTTAGAACCTATCTTGGCTGATTTATAAGCCTGAATGTCAAAATACGAAAATACAAAAAATGCCCAAATATATATATATATATATATATATATATATATATATATATATATAATTTTTTTTTTTTTTTTTTTTTTTTTTAGTGTTCATACCTGGAAGCTAAGAATTGTCAAATAGAAAGCAAATATTTAATTGTACTGAGAAAGCTGCAAGAAGCTCTGCCCTATCTGGATGCTGAATACTGTGAAGTCATAAAACGTTTAATAGAGGATGCCTTACAGTCCGATATAAAATCACCGCTTCAGTCATCCACAGTGCCATTTAGGGCGGTCAGGTAAGATTTTTAGTGTTCTCAATTAACAATGAACATGTTGTAAAATCCCTGTATGTAATATAAAAAAAACTTCCCTTTTTATCAACATCCCTTTTTTTCCAAATTCCCTTTTTATCAACATCTAGATTATATACAATGTATTTAAAAAGTCTTCAGACCCTGTCACCTTTCTCACATTTTGTTATGTTGCGACCTTGAGCTAAAATGAACAAAAATCTATTTTTCCCCTATCAATCTGCATTCAATACCTCCAAATGAGAAAGTGAAGAAAGAATTTTATAAATGTATTAATATAGAAAGACTTAAGTTTTACAGGGAGTATTTACACCCTTTACTCAGTTGAAGCACCTTTGGCAGCGTTTACATGCTCCAGTCTTATGGGGCATGATGCCACAAGGTTTTCACGCTCGTATTTGGGGATGTTTGGCCATTCTTCACTCTGCACATCTTCTCATGCTCTGTTGGTTTGGATGGGGACCGTCAGTGGAAGCCATTTTCCGGTCTCTCCAGAGAGGTTTGTTTGGGATCTGGCTGGGCTACTCAAGACTTGAGAGGATAGCAGAAGAAGAATGGCAGAAAATCCATCAATCCAGATGTGTAAACCTTGTGGTATCATACCTAGAAGAGGTTGTAATTACTGCCAAAGGGGTTTGAACTAAGTACTAAGTAAAGGGTCTGAATACTTATATCACTGTAATATTTTAGTTCAGTTTAGTAAAATAGCAAAGATTTCTAACATTCTGTTTTTACTTTGCTATTATGGGTTATTAACCCCCTGGGGACCAAGCCCATTTTGACCTAAAGGACCAGGCCAATTTTTGATTTTTCACTTTCGTTTTTTCCTCCTTCCCTTCTAAAAATCATAACTCTCAGTTTTGCACCTACATACCCATATAAAGGCTTGTAATTTTTTTTTTTTTAAGTTCGGGGGCTTTTGTTTCTACGCAGTGCACTTTTCTGTGAAAATGGCAACTTATATTTATTCTGTAGATCCATACAGTTCCAAGTATACCCAATTTATGTAGGTTTTATTTTTACTTTACTATTTTTACTTTAAAAAAAATATAACTACATGCACCAAAATTAGTATATTTAACCCCTTAAGGACCGAGCCCTTTTTCACCTTAAGGACCGGAGCGTTTTTTGCAATTCTGACCACTGTCACTTTAAACATTAATAACTCTGGAATGCTTTTAGTTATCATTCTGATTCCGAGATTGTTTTTTCGTGACATATTCTACTTTAACTTAGTGGTAAAATTTTATGGTAACTTGCATCCTTTCTTGGTGAAAAATCACCAAATTTGATGAAAAAAATGAAAATTTTGCATTTTTCTAACTTTGAAGCTCTCTGCTTGTAAGGAAAATGGATATTCAAAATATATTTTTTTTTGGGTTCACATATACAATATGTCTACTTTATGTTTGCATCATAAAATTTATGAGTTTTTACTTTTGGAAGACACCAGAGGGCTTCAAAGTTCAGCAGCAATTTTGAAATTTTTCACAAAATTTTCAAACTCGCTATTTTTCATGGACCAGTTCACGTTTGAAGTGGATTTGAAGGGCCTTCATATTAGAAATGCCCCATAAAAGACCCCATTATAAAAACTACACCCCCCAAAGAATTCAAAATGACATCCAGTAAGTGTATTAACCCTTTAGGTGTTTCACAGGAATAGCAGCAAAGTGAAGGAGAAAATTCAAAATCTTCATTTTTTACACTCGCATTTTCTTGTAGACCCAATTTTTGAATTTTTGAAAGGGGTAAAAAGGAGAAAATTTTTACTTGTATTTGAAACCCAATTTCTCTCGAGTAAGCACATACCTCATACGTCTATGTTAATTGTTCAGCGGGCGCAGTAGAGGGCTCAGAAGGGAAGGAGCGTCAAATGGTTTTTGGGGGGCATGTCACCTTTAGGAAGCCCCTATGGTGCCAGAACAGCAAAAAAACATACATGGCATACCATTTTGGAAACTAGACCCCTCAGGGAACGTAACAAGGGGTAAAGTGAACCTTAATACCCCACAGGTGTTTCACGACTTTAGCATATGTAAAAAAAATAAAAAAATTTTTTACCTAAAATGCTTAGTTTCCCAAAAATTTTACATTTTTAAAAAGTGTAATAGCAGAAAATACCCCCCAAAATTTGAAACCCAATTTCTCCCGATTCAGAAAACACCCCATATGGGGGTGAAAATTGCTCTGCTGGCGCACTACAGGTCTCAGAAGAGAAGGAGTCACATTTGGCTTTTTGAAAGCAAATTTTGCTCTGGGGGCATGTCGCATTTAGGAAGCCCCTATGGTGCCAGAACAGCAAAAAAAAAAACACATGGCATACCATTTTGGAAACTAGACCCCTCGGGGAACGTAACAAGGGGTAAAGTGAACCTTAATACCCTACAGGTGTTTCACGACTTTTGCATATGTGAACATTTTTTATTTTTTTTTACCTGAAATGCTTGGTTTCCCAAAATGTTTACATTTTTAAAAAGGGTAATAGCAGAAAACACCCCCCAAAATTTGAAGCCCAATTTCTCCCGATTCAGAAAACACCCCATATGGGGGTGAAAAGTGCTCTGCTGGCGCACTACAGGTCTCAGAAGAGAAGGAGTCACGTTTGGCTTTTTGAAAGCAAATTTTGCTCTGGGGGCATGCCTCATTTAGGAAGCCCCTATGGTGCCAGGACAGCAAAAAAAAAAACACATGGCATACCATTTTGGAAACTAGACCCCTCGGGGAATGTAACAAGGGGTTAAGTGAACCTTTATACCCCACAGGTGTTTTATGACTTTTGTATATGTAAAAAAAAAAATTTTTTTTTAACCTAAAATGCTTGTTTTCCCAAAAATTTTACATTTTTAAAAAGGGTAATAGCAAAAAATACCCCACAAAATTTGAAGCCCAATTTCTCCCGAGTACGGCGATACACCATATGTGGCCCTAAACTGTTGCCTTGAAATACGACAGGGCTCCAAAGTGAGAGTGCCATGCGCATTTGAGGCCTAAATTAGGGATTGCATAGGGGTGGACATAGGGGTATTCCACGCCAGTGATTCCCAAACAGGGGGCCTCCAGCTGTTGTAAAACTCCCAGCATGCCTGGACAGTCAGTGGCTATCTGGCAATACTGGGAGTAGTTGTTTTGCAACAGCTGGAGGCTCCGTTCTGGAAACAGTGGCGTACCAGACGTTTTTCATTTTTATTGGGGAGGGGAGGGGGGCTGTGTAGGGGTATGTGTATATGTAGTGTTTTTTACTTTTTATTTTATTTTGTGTTAGTGTAGTGTAGTGTTTTTAGGGTACAGTCACACGAGCGGGGGTTCACAGTAGTTTCTCGCTGGCAGTTTGAGCTGCGGCAGAAAATTTGACGCAGCTCAAACTTGCAGCCGGATACTTACTGTAATCCTCCGCCCATGTGAGTGTACCCTGTACATTCACATTGGGGGGGGGGGGACATCCAGCTGTTGCAAAACTACAACTCCCAGCATGGACGGTCTATCAGTGCATGCTGGGAGTTGTAGTTTTGCAACCGCTGGAGGCTCCGTTTTGGAAACAGTGACGTACCAGACGTTTTTCATTTTTATTGGGGAGGGGAGGGGGGCTGTGTAGGGGTATGTGTATATGTAGTGTTTTTTACTTTTTATTTTATTGTGTGTTAGTGTAGTGTAGTGTTTTTAGGGTACAGTCACACGGGCGGGGGTTCACAGTAGTTTCTCGCTGGCAGTTTGAGCTGCGACAGAAAATTTGCCGCAGCTCAAACTTGCAGCCGGATACTTACTGTAATCCTCCGCCCATGTGAGTGTACCCTGTTGTAGTTATGGGAGTTGTAGTTATGCAACCAGCAGATGCACCACTACAACTCCCAGCATACACTTTAGCTGATTGTGCAAGCTGGGAGTTGTAGTTACACAACAGCTGAAGGTACACTTTTACATAGAAAGAATGTGCCTTCAGCTGTTGCAAAACTACAAGTCCCAGCATGCCCATAAGGGCATGCTGGGAGTTGTGGTGGTCTGCCTCCTGCTGTTGCATAACTACAGCTCCCAGCATGCCCTTGTTGCATGCTGGGAGCTGTTGCTAAGCAACAGCAGGAGGCTGTCACTCACCTCCAACGATCCAGCAGTACAGGTCAGTCCCTCGTCGTCTCCGCCGCCGCCGCTGCTCCTGGGGCCCCGATCCCAACAGGGACGCCGGGGATCGGGGTCCCCAGCACCGGGGGTCGTCTTCCCGCACCCGCTCACGTCCTCCGAAAGAGGGGCGGAGCGGGTTGCGGCAGTGACACCCGCAGCAGGCGCCCTGATTGGTCGGCCGGTAATCCGGCCGACGAATCAGGGCGATCGTGAGGTGGCACCAGTGCCACCTCACCCCTGCTGGCAATGGCCGTTCGGGGCCGTCTCTGACGGCCGCGATCAGCCAGTAATTCCGGGTCATCGGGTCACTGGAGACCCGATTGACCCGGAATCTGCCGCAGATCGCTGGACTGAATTGTCCAGCGATCTGCGGCAATCGCCGACATGGGGGGACATAATGACCCCCCTGGGCGATATGCCGGGATGCCTGCTGAACGATTTCAGCAGGCATCCGGCTCCGGCTCCCCTCCGGCTAGCGGTGGGGGCCGGAAATGCTCAGGGCGTATCCATACGCCCTCGGTCCTTAAGGACTTGGAAACGGGGGCATATGGATACGCCCTATGTCCTTAAGGGGTTAAAATTGTCATCTTCTGACCCCTATAACTTTTTTATTTTTCCACCACGGGGCTATATGAGGGCTAATTTTTTGCGCCGTGGTCTGTAGTAGTTTATTGGTACCATTTATATCTTTATGGGACTTTTTGATCGCTTTTTATTGATTTTTTTAAATGGAATATGAACTAACCAAAAATGCACAATTTTTGACTTAGGTATTTTTTTACGTGTACGCCATCGACAGTGCGGTTTAGCTACCCTTATATTGTAATAGTTCGGACATTTACGCACGCGGCGGTACCCCATATGATTGATAATTTTTATTTTTATTTCTTTATTTAAAAAAAATGGAAAACAGGGGGGATTCAAACTTTTATTAGGAAGGGATCAATTCTTTTTTTTAACACTTAATTTTTTAGTCCCCATAAAGGGCTATACCATGCACTCTTTTGATGGCATACACTGATCAATGCTATGCCATAGCATAGCATTGAACAGTGTTATTGGTGATCGGCTCCACTGCTCCAGCCTGTTATGCAGGCTTGGAGCAGCAGATCACCAATCGAAGGGTGAGGAGGCAGGTGAGCACATTGAATGCCACGTGTGTTTACAAAGCCCCCATAGTGCCAGAACAACAACATTTGACCCCATTTTGGAAACTACACCCCTCCCAGAATGTAATACGGGGTACAGTGAGCATTTACGCCCCACAGGTGTCGGACAGATTTTTGGAACAGTGGTCCGTGAAAATGAAAAATGAAATTTTTCATTTGCACAGCCCACTGTTCCAAAGATCTGTCAAACGCCAGTGGGGTGTAAATGCTCACCGCACCCCTTAGTAAATTCTGTGAGGAGTGTAGTTTCCAATATGGAGTCACATATGGGGGGGTCCACTGTTCTGGCACCACGGGGGTCTTTGTAAACGCACATGGCCCCTGACTTTCATTCCAAACAAATTCTCTCTCCAAAAGCTCAATGGCGCTCCTCCTCTTCTGCGCATTGTAGTGCGCCAGCAAAGCACTTGAGGTCCACACATGGGGTATTTCCATACTCAGAAGAAATGGGGTTACCAATTTTGGGGGGCATTTCTCCTATTACCCCTTGTAAAAATGTAAATTTTGGGGAAAAACCAGCATTTTAGTGAATTTTTTTTTTTTCATTTACACATCCGACGACAAAAAGTCGTCAAACACCTGTGGGGTGTTAAGGCTCACTGTACCCCTTGTTACATTCCATGAGGGGTGTAGTTTCCAAAATAGTAGGCCATGTGTTTTTATTTATTTATTTTTTTGCTGTTCTGGCACCATAGGCGCTTCCTAAATGCGACATGCCCCCCAAAAAACATTTCAGCAAAATTTGCTTTCCAAAAGCCAAATGTGACTCCTTCTCTTCTGACCATTGTAGTTCGCCCGCAGAGCATTTTACATCCTAACATGGGGTATTTCCATACTCAGAAGAGAGAGATGGGGTTACAAATTTTGAAGGGCATTTTCTCTCATTACCCTTTGTAAAAATGGTAAATTTGGAAAAAAAAAACTGCACTTTAGTGAAAAAAAAAATTTCATTTACACAACAGACTTTAACGAAAAGTCGTCAAACACCTGTGGGGTGTTAAGGCTCACTGTACCCCTTGTTACATGCCTTGAGGGGTGTAGTTTACAACATAGTATGCCTTGTATTTTTTCTTTTTGCTATTCTGGCACCATAGGGGCTTTCTAAATGTGACATGCCCCTCAAAAACCATTTCAGAAAAACTCACTCTCCAAAATCCCATTGTCGCTCCTTCCCTTCTGAGCCCTCTACTGCGCTCGCCGAGCACTTCACATACACATATGAGGTCATTCCTGACTCAAGAGAAATTGGGTTACAAATTTTGTGGGGCTTTTTCTCCTATTACCCCTTGTAAAAAATCAAAAACTGGGTTTACAAGAACATGCGAGTGTAAAAAATTATTAAAAAGATTTAGAATTTTCTCCTTCTCTTTGCTGCTATTCCTGTGAAACACCTAAAGGGTTAACACACTTACTGAATGTCATTTTGAATACTTTGAGGGGTGCAGTTTTTATAATGGGGTCATTAATGGGGTATTTCTAGTATGAAGGCCCTTCAAATCCACTTAAAAACTTAACTGGTCCCTGAAAAATTCAGATTTTGAAAATGTGAAAAATTAGAAAATTGATGCTGAACTTTGAAGCCCTCTAATGTCTTCCAAAAGTAAAAACATTGTCAACTTTATGATGCAAACATAAAGTAGACATATTGTATATGTGAATCAATATATCATTTATTTGGAATGTCTATTTTCCTTATAAGCAGAGAACTTCAAAGTTAGAAAAATACCAAATTTTCAATTTTTTCATCAAATTTTGGAATTTTTCACCAAGAAATTATGCAAGTATCGACGAAAATTTTCCACTAACATAAAGTAGAATATGTCACGAAAAAACCATCTCGGAATCAAATTTATAAGGAAAAGCATCCCAGAGTTATTAATGCATTAAGTGATAGAGGTCAGATTTGAAAACAATACTCCCGTCCTTAGGGTTATAATGGGCTCCGTCCCCAAGGGGTTAAGTGCAGAACGACAGGGGAACGCTTGATTTTGTTAATCTTATTTAAACAAAAAGGCCACAACATAATAAAATGTAAAAAAAAAAAAAATGAAATGGTCGGAAGATTGTTTATTACAATGTATACATTGAACACTTTGTAGCTAATGTGGCATTCTTCATCCTTTTTGGATTTAAAGATTTTATAGGTATGTTTATTGGTCTATTGCATGTGTATATAGCCTGTCATATGGCCTTTTGTATGTAGAATTATATACTTTCTGCCTACATTGACTGGTCCCATTGATTTAGAGGGTAGGAAATGGGAAAGCCTACGATCCAATGTCCTAAGCACTCCTTTATTCTTGGAGCAGAAGTATTTTACTATGTTAAAACATGGTTCGAACATTTCATAACAAAGATGTAGATGTGTGGATCTGTAGCTACTAAAATGAGCTATTGTGGATGCATGAATTTATTAACAATGAATTATTTATAATTCAATATAATAATGCAGGAATAATAATAATAATAATGTAATATTCCTGCATAATGTGACTGACAAGGTCTAGGAACTGCATATACTGTACATAGACTTAAAGGTCTGTTAACCATACAACTATGAGCCGCATAGAGAAATTCTTCAGTGGTTGTTTTTTTTACACAATGACATGCTTTTTGGCATTAAAGGTTGGTAAATATTTTACAGTTAAAAAATTTATTTAGCATGCCAAAGGTCTTTACTGCCATTTTCTTTTTTATGGGTGCTTTCGATTATTTATATATATATTATATTTTCTATTTATACTATTCCCCCAAATCTTTTAGATAACATTTGCATACATGTAGTGCAGTGTTCATATATGCAATACAACCTTCTTACATTCTGAAATATTTAATTTCAGTTTCATACCCAGCAGCCATTGTAAATGCATATTCTGACAAAAAACAATAATAGTAGAAGAAAAAAACATTCAGGGTAAGGTGACTACAGAGAAAATGTTGTGTATTCCACTGTCTTCTGCTAGAAAATAATGTATCACTTCTCTTTGCATTTCAGTGAATATGATGATTATGGATTCATGATAATTCCTGAATATGAAGTGGAACACTTGAAACTTCTAGCTAAAATTCAGGCACTGGAAATTCGATCTAACAAACTGCTTACTCACGATGTTGTAGACAAGCCCATGCGAATGAAATGGAACAGCATTGGGGTGTTGTTTCACTCAACAGAGTTAAAAACACTGGTGAGATGTGGTATTCCCTCAGAACACCGCAAACGTGTCTGGAAATGGCTGACTAGTCAACGGATGCGTATTATTGACAATCATTACCAAGATCTCCTTAGAAAATGTGAGAGTGCTCAACACCCAGCCTTTCAGCAGATAGAACTTGATATACATCGCACTTTGACCAATAACAAGCACTTTAACAGTCCTAACTCGGAGTTCATTCAGAAGCTGAGAAGGGTGCTATTTGCATTATCATGGCAAAACCCCACCATTGGCTACTGTCAAGGATTGAACAGGTGAAAAAAAAACCCTTATTTTGTTGCTGTTCCAGAAAATAACATTTGTGTTTGCTCCAACCATAAAGCCTCTCTGATACCGGAAAAACATGTAGTATAATAAGTAGAAAATTTTATTGAGTATCAATACAAGATAAAAATATATTAATAGGAGCAACAACGTTCAGACGGAAAAAACTTTAACCACTCCAGGTACGCCCTTGCATCCCGGGCTGACCTCCCCCCCCCCCCCCCCCCATAACGGCAATTGCTCTGATTTGGCAGTCAATTCTGATCGGCGAATCAGAGCTTTTCCTGTCCAATCAGGTCTCCGGTGACCCGATGGTCTGGAAAAATACAGTTATCGGTGCTGTCTGAGACACCACCAATCACTGTGAAGTGTAGGAGTGAGGTAGCAACGGTGCCATCTCCTCCTACAGCTGCGATTGGTCTGCTGGCAAAGTCCTTGCGATCAAAATAGACTTAGACCTTAAGGGGTTAAACTGTCTCTGCAGAACTTTAGGTAGAACCCCAGAGCCTCAACTCAGTTGCCTCTTAGATTTAAATGAAAGTTAATATAAGTTCACCCTCATGGGTAGAAATGGCCAGGAAGAAGGAAACCCTGTCACACAGGTTGGCCTGTTTTTCTAGTCTCTCTTAGACTAGATCTAGAAAGCTTGTTTTATGTATTAGAGTGGGAAGGACCACCTCTCGGGCAGCAGTCGGGGCCACTCTTACGGTCTTGACACATTTAGAGTAGTGATCCACCATGGTGAGAGCATAAGTGTACCAGGACCGGGTAGGAGACAACTTGACATGGTCTAGCATGACCACCTGGTTAGGCCTTTCACTTTGGATGGAATGGAGGGGTGCTCTTGCGTCCTTGCGCACGTTCTTGGTGACGTCAAAGACTGCACAATCACTGCACCATTTATCAATGTCACTCTGCATTCCTATCCTATAGAATCTGCTCCTGACAGTAGCTTCAGTCTTGTGGACTCCAAAGTTTCCCGACTGTTCATGGAATGCGTTGAGGACCATCGCTGCGTCTCTTCGGGGAACCAGAATCTGATGAAGTCGATCACCAAAGACCGGTTCCAAAGAATTTCAGTACAACAGTCCCTTGTGCACAAACAGTCACTTCCTCTGTCGCCACAGACGTTTCAGCTCATAGTTACACTGAGCCCAGCGTAGACGGGTTGGTACCTTTTTCGCCACCAGGTAGTCCAACAGATCCCCCATGACTCGACTTTCATCTTGAAGAGTCTTCCACGTGTATAGGTCTTCTTGAACCTTTTCGGACCTGGGTTCGCCATGCCTGAGGGTGGTCACAACATTTTGGTTCACAAACCATTGATAAAATGGGGTATCTCCACGTCTTCCCACACGTCTTAGACGGGGTTCTTTGCCGGGGGTCATCCGAGACAGTACATTGGCATTGACATTCGACTTGCCGCTTCTGTACTTGATGGTGAAACTGTAATTGGCTAATCTTGAAGCCCAACGTTGTTCGATGGCACCCAACTTGGCGGTATTCAGGTGGGCCAACGAGTTATTATCTGTGTAGACAGTAAATGGCGTGGCAGCTAAGTAGTCTTTGAACTTTTCGGTCACGGCCCATACCAGGGCGAGAAGTTCTAACTTGAATGAGCTGTAGTTTGCATCGTTCTTCTCGGCTCTGCACAGGTTACGACTGGCATAGGCAACTACTCGCTCCTGTCCTTCCTGGACTTGGGACAGGATAGCTCCCAGACCTTTGAAACTGGCATTGGTATATAACCGGAACAGCTGACTGTAGTCTGGATATGCAAGGATGGGTTTTTCTGTCAGCAGATGTTTAAAAGCTCGGAATGCTGTCTCTTGCTCTTCAGCCCATTCAACAGGTAGTATGTATATTATAGTTCTCCTTCGCTGTACCCCGTAAGAGAGCTGTGAGGGGTTCTGCAATCTGGTCGAAGTGGGGAATGAAGCGGCGGTAGTAGCCGGCAAATCGCAGGAAGCTCCTGACATCTTTCACCGTGCGCAGATCAGGCCAGTTTTGGACATCTTTCACCTTTTCAGGATTGGGCTGGACTCATGACCCAGGTAATGTAACTGAGGTTTGAGCAAGTGACACTTTGACGGCTTGATCTTCAGCCCCTGCTTGATCAGGACTTGAAAGACGTCTGACAGATGACTGAGGTCCTCCTGGTAGGACTTGGAATACACAAGGACATCATCCAGGTACAATAGGACACTTTGAAAATGTAGGTGGTCCAGGCACCTTTCCATCAAACGCTGAACGTATTTTTAAACTCGAACAGTCCCATGGGTGTCACGTAGGTGGTCTTCTCCCAGTCTTCCACGGCCAAGGGCACTTGCCAATATCCACTGGTTAAGTCCAGAGTGGAGAAGTAAGCAGCAGCCCTGAGGGATTGGAGTGACTCCTCGATCCTTGGCAGAGGATAAGCGGCCTTATGTGTGACATTGTTCAGTTTCCTGTAGTCGACACAGAAGCGGATGGTTCCGTCTTTTTTTCTTGACCAGGACAAGTGGCCCCGCCCAGGGACTGTGACTTTCATTACATCTGCCTCTTTCAAGTCGGCCAGCATCTTCTTGACAGTCTGATACATGCCTGGTGCGACCAGGCGGTGTCTTTCCTTGATCGGTGGGCTGTCTCCTGTGAGGAATCGGTGTTGGATCATGGACGTATGCCCAAAATCTGTAGGGTGTTTACTAAAAGCTTCATGGTACCTTTTGGCGACATTGATGACTCCCTTGACTTGGTCCCTTGGGGTAGTGTCGTCTCCAACTTGGAGTTTTTTTTACCGGTGCCATCAGTTTTTTCTGTTTGTTGTATATTAGTTTGGTCTGAGGTTAAAAAAACCTGTAAAGCTTCTGCTGCAAAACTCTCCAAACTGAATTGTTGTGAGAGAAAGCCCGCCATAACAAATGGCAGGCACAAACGGGTGTATTAAGGAGAACTGAATCTCCACCCACTAATAACTACCCACTCACCCAACAGGGCATAAGGGGCCCTATCAATTAATTAATCACCAAACCCTTAGGCCGTAGCCTGGGGTAAAACACCCCTATTGGAATACACCTAAAATATAGCTTTTATTGTATACTATACTACTATACTATTGACATGCGCGGCGCATCTGATTGAGGTCAGCCATGCATCGGACGCGAAGATATGAGGCCAGCACACGGAACTGGACTATCTATATTGACTTAAGTATATTTACTCAATGTGATTGGTATGTGAATGGAGGTTACCCAGGAAGTAATTAGGGAAGCTGGGACCTAACTGGCTTACACAGCACTGCATTTGTTATCTCACCTACTATTGGCCCCAGTACAGTAATTGTGAGGTCACAGAGGATGTCCATAAAAGACCCGTCCGCCATTTTCTCCAAGCCGTTGCCACTGTTTGCCTTTTGAGAACACCGTTGTAATGGTGAAACATGTAGAAGCTGGCAATCTAGTGTATTTATTTTACAGATCTCCAGATGGGTTTTTGGGCATCTGCACTACCCTAGACTTGCAATGTGAGGGGTTGCACCCTGCTGTACACTACTATTATACTACCCATCTGGCATCAATTTTAAGATACATTTTTCTGGATTACTTATTTTAATAGTATACAATAAAAGCTATGTTTTAGGGGTATTCCAATAGGGGTGTTTTACCCCAGGCTACAGCCTAGGGGTTTGGTGATTACTCAGGGGAAATCCGTTTAAATCCCAACACTGTGTTTTGCAATGTCCTGGTTTATTACAATAAGTACAAAGGGGTCTTTGACTCCCTGGAAGTCTACTAGGCGGAGGGGTAAATTGGGGGGGGGGGGGGGGCAGGAGCAGGGTTTTCTAGGTAGGGGCAGTTCACGGTCAGGTGGAGCGGACCAGGTGGCCAGCTCCTTCACCGCCTTAGTCAGTTGTTTAATGTCCTGTCTAACACTCTGTATATCTGAGGCTGCTGTGACTGGCAAAGCAGGGGACACTTGGGCTGGTGATGGTGGTGGTATAGGTCTGGCCACTGCCCCTAGTGGCTCTTGGACAGGTGGACAAACTCCCTCTAACTCAGTCCTGGACTCAATCACTTGGATAGCCACTCTCTTGAAAGCGGGGAATGACAAGTTGGGGTTTTGGACTGCTAACATTCTCAGCTGGGCTTTGCCCCACTTATTATGAGCCCCATGAATCTGTCCAATAACACCTTGTTGCCCTGCTCGGGATTTATACCATCTAATTTTTGAACAGTCTCTAGGGCATTCTGTAGGGCTACGGCATATACTCTTAAGGTCTCACCTGGCTTCTGTCAACTTTCGTACAGCTGGAGACATACCTCTGATGGAGAATGTGACCCAAATACCTGGTACAATCCTTCAAAGATCTGTGCTACAATTGCCTTCTTGGAGGCTGGCCAGGTGTGGACTTCCTCTAACGCTGGTCCCACTAGTTGTCCTGGGAGCAGTTGCATCTGTTGATTAGGAGGGAAAGAGTAAAAGGCAAACAAACTCTGGATCCTTTCTTTGAAATCCCTCAGGGTGAAAGGGTCTCCATTGTAGGTAGGGAGGACAGGGTTCCCCATGAATACCGGTGAAGACGCTGGGACACCAGGGTTGTTGATGCAGGCAGGACTGGCAACATTCCGGCCGCTGGGGCATGTGATGATCCCGCTGTTGGAGATGGAAGGGCACTGTCACCCAGTTGATCTTGAGACCTGGGTTCTGACATTTTGCAGAATTTTTAGACCGCTGTTGCATTAAGGAGAATAAGATGCTTTCCCCTTTAAGATAATCACTGAAGTGCAGCAGTGGCTTAGAATCGGCTAGTGGGAGTACTATAATGAATTCTCCCCCTCTATTTTGCAGGTACCCGGTAGTAATTTGTCTTGCGACCCGACTTGTGCGGACACTAGTGGGTTAATGCTGATTGCTACTGGCACCAGAGATTTGATACTGGCGATCATTGGTGTTTGCAGAGTCTGCACTGCAGCGGGTGCTTGATGGAAGACATCAGAGCCGGACGCAGCTGTCAGAACCTCCAATATGGCTGCACCAGGGAACTTCCTGTTTTGGTCCGGTCTGCAAAGCCTTCCCCTGTGCAACACAGGGCGGCTCTTTGCGGGAAACACCGGACCCAATTAACCGTTTCAGGTAATGACTCTCTACAATGGCAAATAACAGTCTTTTCTTCACCTTCCCCTCTATTTTACAAGCGCCCTGAGTAAAACACTTTTCATAGACAAAGTCCCGTACACTTTCTGGCGCAAACTTTATTCGCATGCGATTCTTGCGGACAATACTGGACACAATTCAGACTAGGGGGGAGGACTTGTGGCATAAGGCACACACCCGTATCCTATTCGTGATTCCAAAAGTTGTGGTGGCGGGGTGTGAGGTGCAGGGCAGATGTTGTTACCCTAGGGGCAGATGTTATTAACCCCTTTTATTCGTGACGCCAGGGCATGGTTTAACCTATAACCACCTGAAGGTATAACGATAGATCCTGGGCTAGGCACGGGGGCAATAAAGACTCTGATGCCAAGTTACAGAGGGTAGACAGTTGGTAAAGTCTATACAGTTCTGCCAGGGCCCAAGGAGGTGACCAGTGACTCAGAGACCTTAAGGGCTTGCTGGGACTTGTACTAGGACTAGGCAATTTAGTGCAGGCCATTTATTATTGTCTTTAAAACCTTTTTGTTGCTTATATTTGGTTCATGAAATGTCACACATGTGCTAAAGCTATTTTTTTGGCAACTTTTCTTGTAAACAAAAAGCTACAAACGATGTTACAAAAGTCAATTTCAGTTTTCACTTTGCAGTGGTAACAGATTTATCAAATGCGATTGTCGCATAAAAAGTAGCAAACCCCTCCAAAACACCGTTAATCTAAACCAGCCTAGACCTGGCTTACAAAACTGCCTTTGAAAAGCACTTTAAAAAAGTTGCACAAAAAGTAGCAGGGAAGAGGAGTAATCATACAATATGGTGTTCTGAGGGGATTTATAGATTTTTGCTTACTTGCGACAAATGTATCAAGCCCCCTGTGATAGTATGAAAAATATTGCACGTAAGCAAAACCAAAGCAAAAAAAATTACTTCAAAACTCCAAAGACAACAATGATAAATCTTCCCCATAGTCCCTAGTATTATTTAGTGGACTGGTATAGCCCTCTGTGCTCCACAGAGAAGAAAATGCTGATCAATTTCCCCATAAAATTTGGTGTTTTTTTAAATTATACTATAAATGGCAGATCTGTATGTATACATTATCATCATCATCACAAAAAATGGAATTACAGTATTTTTCTATTGTCATGTAGGTTAGCTGCCGTGGCCCTTTTAGTCCTGGAAGATGAGGAAAGTGCATTTTATTGTTTAGTGGACATAGTTGAAAATATAATGCCAGCAGAATATTACAGCAATAATCTATCAGGATCACAGGTAAGATTTGATTTTCTTTATTTTCCTACTGGATCTTGTTTAAAGGATGTTTATGCTGTACAACTTATATTTAAAATATATTTGCTATATATAGTATGCTGTAAAATAACTTCTCTTATTTTTCTAGGTAGATCAAAGAGTATTCAAAGACTTCTTGTCCGAAAAACTGCCTCGTTTGACTGCACACTTTCAACAACACAAAATTGATTTAGCACTTATCACTTTCAACTGGTTCCTTGTGGTTTTTGTTGACAGCTTAGTTAGTGATATTCTCCTTAGAGTATGGGATGCCTTCTTGTATGAGGGGACAAAGGTAGGTACATACAGGGGCTTATGCTCCCCAGTCTTTTTATGTGGATTATAGTAGTTAAAGAAAAAATTCTCCAAATGTGGCGCTTCTCCCATAAAAGATTTTCTTTATTTCAACATCAAAGGTACAAAGGATGGTGATGGCACTTTCAACGCGTTTCTAGCTCGTACTGAGCTCTTTATCAAGATGTGCATACAGATACATAGCCAGGACACATTATATAGAGGCATACTAATGAGTGGACAAGCTGTGGATTTGCCTGGGAAATTGGTAAACCCAGACCTTGGCTTCACTTAAGGGAGTCCCAAAATGGCGATTCCGGGACTTCCTTTATTACATAACATTATAATATTACATAAAGATTTCCAATATGATTAACTCCTTAAGGACGTAGGGCTTACCTGTACGCCCTACGCCCGGTCCCAATATTTAAAACGGGGTCACACCGTGACCCGGCATCATACCGGGTCGGTCCCGGTGGCTAATGATAGCCGGGACCCTGGGCTAATAGCGTGCGGCACCGATAGTTGATCGCCGCGTCTAAAATGAAAGTAAAAGCTTCCCGGCAGCTCAGTCGGGCTGATCGGGACTATCGCGATAAAATCGCGATGTCCCAATCAACTAGGACGCGAGCGGAGGTCCCCTTACCTTGCTCCATCGCGTCCGATCGGCGTTTGATTGCTCCAAGCCTGAGCTACAGGCTTGAGCAATCGAGCCCATATAACGCTGATCCATGCAAAGCTATGACTTTGCAGGGATCAGTGTAAAAGTTCAGTGTGTGCAGTGTTATAGCCCCCTATGGGAGCTATAACACTGCAAAAAAAAAAATGTGAAAAAAAAAAAGTTAATAAAGGTAATTTAGCCCTTCCCTAATAAAAGTTTGAATTACCCCCCTTTTCCCATAAAAAAGAAACTGTTTAAATAAAAATAAACATATGTGGTATCGCCGCGTGCGGAAATGTCTGAATTATAAAAATATATCGTTAATTAAACTGTACGGTCAATGGCGTACACGCCCCCTCCCATAGACTTGCATTGAGGGGCGGGGTGTGACATCACACGGGGGCGGTGTCGTGACTTCACGATCTTCCGTACCCGTTGTCGAGATGGACTAAGCCTGAGGACCTCCAGCGGTTCCAGAAGCCGCTAAAGGTGGGTGCTGCATGGTAGATCCCGGGGGTCCCCAGCAGCGGGATCCCGGCGAACTGACATCTTATCCCCTATCCTTTAGATAGGGGATAAGATGTCTAGGGGCGGAGTACCCCTTTAAGGTGTTAATGTAATGCCGAAACAAGGATTATGGTTTCCCGTGCATTGAGTAAACTTGGGTGCATCCCATTATTCTCGCTATGCTTGCACTTCTAATTAATGTTATTTGACAGTTTGAGAAAACAGTTCAAGATGAACTATTCGCATATTGTTTGCGCATCCAATTTATGCTGTTTGACCATCCGACAATGATGGAGGGAATTGGTTAGTTGTATAAAGTAGTAGATATTCATTTTTCAGTGTATTATTTCTGAGTTTCCCACAAGTTTGTCCACTATTATCAAACTATACAGGGGCAAAAAATAAATTTACATTTATCCGTTTTTTAACAAGAATGTGCTATTATTATTGTATGCTTTAGGAGAAATATATATATACATTTATCGTTTTTTTGCAGGGATGTACTATTTATGCAGTATGCTTTGGGTTGTATTCGTTAAATTGTTCCATTTCCATTCGTTAAATTGTTCCATTTCCATTCTTTAAATTGTTCCATTTTTTTTATGCTATTATATGGGCGCAGGGATGTTGGTCTTGACCAGGGAGATATGATGAACTAGTTGAAAGGAGCGGGGGAAAAGAAGGAATTGTTGAAAAAGATTTCTTCCATTACTGAATGATGGTTTCCATGATCTCTTTAAGGCCTTCTGGGGTCAGCGTTCCCATTTTGTAAATCCAGAAGACCTCTCTCTTCTGTAAAAGTTCAAATCTGTTGGTAACTGTACTAGGTATATGATCGATTGGAGTTACTTTGAAGGGTTGCATATTATTCACATGTTTAGTGGTGCAATGCCTCGAGAGCCCATGCAAGAGAAAGTGATTTCTAATATTTTGACGATGCTTGTTGATTCTGCATCTAAGAGCCTGGACAGTTCTCCCTATGTACTGTTTACCTCAGCTACAGTCCAGGAGATATATCACATAAGGTGTATCACAGGTTAGGTGGTATTTAATGGCAGAAGTATTACCATTACTTTGTGATGTAATGAAGGTAGTTCCATGGCATATTTCGTTGCAACAGAGGCAACGGGGCTTGACACATCTAAAGCTTCCTTTTGTTAAAGTGTTGCAGGTTTTTTTCTTATGCTGTTTTAACTGGCTCGGCGCCAACAGGTTTTTAAGAGTAGCTGATGTTCCATTTGTTTCTCATGACACTTTTGATGTTTTTAGCTGATTTATTAAATACTGTAATAAAATTACACTGGTCTTGGAAATCCTTGTTTGAGGATTTCTTTTTAGTAACCAGACAATCTGCTTGCGAGTGATTTTTTTTGCCTTTTCATATGCATGTGCTACCAATGTTTTGGGATATCCCTTAGCATAAAATCGTTTTTTGATTTTAGTTGCTTGTTGTTTAAATGTAGAGTCTTCCATGAAATTATTTCTTATTCCTTTTAGTTGGCTGTATGTCATATTTTTTATCCGTTTGTCATAATGTCCTTTTTTGTAGTCCAAATAACTGTTTGTATCAACAGTTTTTAGGAACGTGGAAGTAATAAATCTTGTGGCATCGTGTGTGATGCATAGGTCCAGGAATTCAATCTGTAGGTCACTGGAAGTCATGGTAAATCTAATCCCCCAGTTGTTATCATTTAGGGAATTCAACAGACTTAAGGCAGATTCCTCTGGGTCATCCCTCACGAAGATGAGATCGTCAATATAACGACGATATAGTTTAATGCTCAGATCTTCTTTACCCCAAACATGCTCATCTTCAAAGGCCCCCATGAATAAGTTGGCATACGAGGGGGCCACTTTCACCCCCATGGCAGTCCCTTTGATTTGTTGGTATGTCCGACCATTGTACAGAAAATACCGTATTTATCGGAGTATAACACGCACTTTTTAGGCTAAAATTTTTAGCCTAAAGTCTATGTGCGTGTTATACGCCGATGCACCCCCAGGAAAGGCAGGGGGAGAGAGGCCGTCGGTGCCCGCTTCTCTCCCCCTGCCTTTCCTGGGGTCTAGAGCCCTGCTGCCGGCCCTTCTCTCCCCCTGGCTATCGGCGCCGCTGCCCGTTCTGTCCCCCTGACTATCGGTGCCGGCGCCCCATTGCCGGCACCAATAGCCAGGGGGAGAGAAGCTGCGCCGACAGCCAGGGGGAGAGAAGGGGCAGCGGCACCCATTGCCGATGCCGCTGCCCCGTTGCCTCCCCCATCCCCGGTGGCATAATTACCTGTTGCCGGGTCCGCGCTGCTTCAGGCCTCCGGCATGCGTCCCCTGCGTCATTGCTATGCGCTGCACGGCGCGGTGCATGAGGTCAGTGCACCGCGCCGTGCAGTGCATAGAAACGACGCAGGGGACGCACGCTGGAGGCCTGAAGAAGCGCGGATCCAACCCCGGCAACAGGTAATTATGATACCGGGGATGGGGGAGGCAACGGGGCAACGCCGCTGCCCCTTCTCTCCCCCTGGCTGTCGGCGCCGCTTCTCTCCCCCTGGCTATCGGCGCCGGCAATGGGGCGCCGGCACCGATAGTCAGGGGGACAGAACAGGCAGCGGCGCCGATAGCCAGGGGGAGAGAAGGGCCGGCAGCAGGGCTCTAGACCCCAGGAAAGGCAGGGGGAGAGAAGCGGGCAGCGACGGCCTCTCTCCCCCTGCCTTTCCTGGGGGTGTATCTGGGTATACACGCGCACACACGCACCCTCATTTTACCATGGATATTTGGGTAAAAAACTTTTTTTACCCAAATATCCTTGGTAAAATGAGGGTGCGTGTTATAGGCCGGTGCGTGGTATACCCCCATAAATACGGTAATTGTTATTCAAAATGAACCCAAGCCCTTTCAACAGAAATTCTCTCTGTATCTCAGGGATGGTCATATCTTGTGCAAGGTATTTTTCTACAGCTTTCAGCCTTAAGGTATGGGCAATGTTAATGTAGAGGGAGGTAACATCACATGTAATGAGTTTTAAACCAGGGGTCCACGGTAAATCCATCAGCAGTTCAATCAGCTGAGTGGAATCACAGAGATAGCTTCTGAGTTTCACAACATATTCCTGTAAAAAAAGATCCAAATAGTGTGCCAGATTGGAGGTTGCTGAGTTGATGCTTGAAATGATCGGCCTCCCTTGTGGATGTGTGAGAGACTTGTGGATTTTTGGAATAAAGTAAAAATAAGGTATCCCACGGAATGTGGGGGTGGGGAATTTCTGTTCATCTTTATTAAGAATCCGAGCGTCTGCACCAGTCTTGATGATGTTGTTGAGTTCCCTTACGATCACTGGAAAGGGGTCTCCTTTGACTAGTCTATAGAATTGGGTGTCAGAGAGGATATTTATAGCTTCTTCTTCGTAGTACGGGTAATCCATAATTACCAGACCACACCCTTTATCTGCAGCTCTGAATACTAGTTCTTACTTGCTTCATAGTTCCTCTAATGCTATTTTTTCTTTTATTGACAAGTTGGAACATGGGCCCTTTTCCTTCTTCTCAGTAAGCTGCTCCAATTAGGATTGTACCAATTCATGAAAAATATTAATATGATGACCCTGTTACTGGACAGGGTAAAAAGTAGAGGGGTTTTTTACAGGTTGATGTTTAGAGATAGAAAAAATTTAAATCCTCCACTAGAGGCATCTCTGGATGAGGATACAATTGACTTACCTGAGGTTTTTGCATTCAATCATGTTGAAATTATGTTTTAATGTGAGCTTTCTGATATATTTATGCAAATCAAGGAACAATTGGAATGAATCGGGGGTATGTGAAGGGCAAAAAGAGAGGCCCTTTTTTAATAGTGAAATCTCATGGGGATTCAATGTATAATTAGAGATGTTGAAGATTTATATAGTTGATTCGTGTTGGACCGTTTTTCTCCTTGTTCTTCTTTCCTCTTTTTTCTTCCTCTTTTTCCTCGTTTTCTTCTCTTTCAAATTTCCTTTTCCCCCTCTGTGGTTGGAAGATTGGATATTGTGCTGTTGCATGCGTGGGGGGGTGCGTACTCCTTAAAAACAATCCCCATGGGATCAACTTTTAGTGGAATCTCTTTTCTTTAGTTTTTTATGATTTTATATGTATTGAATAAGTGTTGTATTTGTGTTTTTAATTTATCATTAACCAGGTCAATGATGGGTTTTCACTTTTAATCATATTGAAACTCTTTATGTAATTTTATAATGTTATGTAACACAGGAAGTCCCGGAATGGTCATTTTGGGACTCCCTTTTAAAGTGAAGCCAAGGTCTGGGTGTACCAATTTCCCGGGCCGATCCACAGCTTGTCCACTCATTAGTAAGCCTCTATATAATGTGTCCTGGCTATGTATCTGTATGCACATCTTGATAAAGAGCTTGGTATGAGCTAGAAACGTGTTGAAAGTGCCATCACCATCCTTTATACCTTTTGATGTTGAAATAAAGAAAATCTTTTATGGGCAAAGCGCCACATTTGGAGAATTTTTTCTTCAACTACTATAATCCATTTCTGCTTGCTGACCCTTTTTGAGGATCCGGTGCTCAACTGCTGACTGCTGACCCGCTCAGTGATATGCTGCTCTAGAGCATAACTTATTTGCAACCCTTGCTCATTTATACTATGGTAATACACTAGGATCGTGCTCCTCTCTCTCTTTTTGTCTCTTCAGTTAAGTCTTTTTATGTGGTTAGTCAGCATTTTGGCAGAAGCTAGGAAGCTAACTGAATATGTATTTACACCAATATTGGCCAAAAATATCAAGTAGTATCAAGGCAAAACAATTACACTTACAGTGGTGCTTGACATTTTGTAAACCCCTCAGAATTTTGCACATTTCTGCATAAACTTGACCTAAAGCTACATAAGATTTTCTGAAATTAGCCAAAAACCTTAGATTAAATTATTGTGATGTTGCCAATAATCCTGTGCAGCCATTATTGAACACATGGGGGCTTGGTTTCGGCTGCATTAGTTCATAAGCATGTGGGAATGCAGCCTAAAATTCACAAACTTTTGTAACTCACAGATATGTAATATTGTAATTTTTCCTCAATAACTATATGACCGTGTCTAATATTTTTGATTCATTTGGTTGAATTGGTTCTCTTTATCTACTTGTAAGTTAGAAAATTTGATGTAGTTTTAAGTCAAGTATATGCAGAAATATAGAAAATTCTGAAGGGTTCACAAACTGTATAGTAAGTACATTCAGTAGTTCTAAATGCCTCACTACAAGAGATTAAAAAAAGTAAGTTATATAAAACACTCACTTTTTGGCATTCTACGAAAAAAAGTGTCCCTGCTAATGTTAAAATGTTTTGATAAGCAAGAATATTCGGTCCAGCAATGTGGCCCGGCCATAGCAGTAGGTCCTTGAACCGGAGGAGCAATTAAGCACTGGTTTAATTACCATCCTGGTGCCCACTCCAGGATCCAAGCCACGGTCCAGACTCATATTTTCCTGACTTCCCCATATGTCCTCTTGCTCTGCTCCTTGGGGGCACAGCATTACTTTAAGGTCAAATAGCATGGGCTGTTGCTACTTTAAGATCAGGGATCAGTAGTTGCTGGGACACAAAACCCGAAGAAATGTCAATTTCGTCCTGTTTTGTTGAAAAAAGGATAAAATGTGCATTTTTTTATGGCGATCCCGCCATGGAACGGGACAAGGCAAGCACAGTTGTTATCAGTTGTTATTTTTATAAAAAGCTGGGACTGTTACATTCAAAATGGGATAAATGGTCAGCCGAATTAAAATGTTCTAACCACATCTTCACCCATGTTTGTCATGGTGAATCTTTCAGGAGAAATGAGAAGGGAAGATTTTTGCACCATCTTAGGCTACTTTCACACGGTCGCTGGGCTCCACCACAAACGGCCATTAAGGGTGTGTTCACATTCCGCTTGCTTATTCCTCTCCAATTCAGTCAGCAGTGAAAAACCCAATAGAGGTTAACTGCTCCAATAAAAATAAAAAAAGGGAAATTCTAATTGGAGGTTGTCGTCCAGCAAAAAACAAAACAAAAAAAAAACAGTTTCCTTCTGTATTCTGCGCAGAAAAAAACCCCAGAAATTCCGTGGAGGAATTATAAAGCAAGAATTCCTTGCTAATTCCTGAGTGTGAACATACCCTAAGGCTCTTTTTTTCTGCTTTTAACAGCCATTTGTGTGACAGAGCCCAACGGGATGCATAATGGGCACAGAGGATCCCATTCACTTGAATGGGATTCTCTGACACCCGTTATTGTGGCCATTATTCCGCCAGAAGATAGTGGGAGAAAATGACCGCGAAGCACAAATTTTTCTTCCGCTATCTTCTAACTGCAGTTACACTGCCGGGCACTAACGGCAGTGTGAAAAGAGCCTTACTAATATTGTGATCCCAAGCCTAAACTTTGACTCAAGTTTCACTTTCTTTCAGGTTATAAAACCTCTCTCTCTTTTACAGGTTATCTTTCGGTATGCGCTTGCAATATTCAAATACAATGAAGAGGAGATCTTAAAACTGAATAATGAAACAGAAATCTACCAGTACCTTTCATTTTTCACCAAGACCATTTGTGATGGCAGGTAAACTCCTATCATAATCTGGCATTCATTGTTTCATATGTTTTTATAGGACTGGAAATTAAGGTTTACATTTCAATAGTGACTTAAATGGGATGTTAGTTTTATCTGTTAACTAGAGTTAGAATCTGTTTAGTCAGGTTCACATTGCTAGGCGGAATAGTCTTCTATTTTTCCTTTTAGCAAAACCAGAAACCTGGATTCCATTAGAGGAAATCTGTCACCAGTGTCACCTGCACTAACCTGTTGGTATCAACAGGTAGTGCAGGTGAAACTGATAACAACTGTGCTTGCCTTGTCCCGTTCCATCGCGGGATCGCCGGTAATCTTCTCCGTTAGTCCAGCTCCCGGCACCGGCTTGGGGCCCGGGCGGAGCTTAGTGAGACGTCACCGCTGCTGTTCTCTAGCTGACCCTAGCTGCTCTCTGCTGGGTCTCGCAGCAGCGGTGACGTCACTAAGCTCCACCCGTGCCCCAAGCCTGTGCCCGGAGCTGGACTAACGGAGAAGATTACCGGAGATCCCCGCCACGGAATGGGACAAGGTAAGTACCATAGTCATCAGTGTAACCTGCTCTACCTGTTTGTACCGACAGTTTAGTGCAGGTGACACTGGTGACAGATTTCCTTTAAAGTCAGTGGGCTTATTATTCCTCCAATTTCATCTGTTATAAATTGGTTTATTATAGAAGCTTGAAACCAGTGTAACCTTAGTCTTTTGTTGGCTTATAAATGTCATATAGATATTTTAGAGCTAAGTATATATTTGTTTCATCTAAGACTGGATTAAACACATTTTTCTACTTTTTATTGTTTTTAATTTGTATACCCATTTGGATCTTGGGCACCAGTTTATATAAATTATTATTTATTTTATAAATGTCGTATAGTGACAGTAAATGGACAAAAATAGCATGTCCTGGTCAATATGGTTTTGTTAGTTCTAAAACTTTAGACCAGATTCACTAGAATTTTAGAAGGAACATGGATTAAAATGTTTTACAAAATTTAAAGCTGCCCTATGATCATGTATTTAGGCACAGTATTTTGCTACTATACAAAATTACTATAAAGCCACTATAAAAAAAACTTTTAAAACAGTTCTTTCAGTAGGTAGTAGAGACTGGCAGAGATAATCTTAGGCATCTCATTATGGTGAAGCATCTATTAACAGCTGCTGTACATAAAGATAAAGATGCATTCCGACCATGGTTTATGTTGTGATGTCTATAGGCAGAAAAGGTCAAAAAAGGGATGCTGTTGTACAGCCCAACGCATTGCTGAGGGGCACATAGACCTGAATTGATCAAGCGTAGTCTAATTATCACCATGTTCAGACTGTATCCCGAACATGGTCGATCATGTTTTTTGAGTCATGCAGACAGTGTATATGTTTAGAAAAGTGACTAACCATAATCACAGTTAGATGGTGGTCACCCATTCCAGTCTATGGGTCGGTTGGCAACATGCTGGGTTGATTAGCAGCATCTCTTTTTGACACATTGCTGACAGTCAGCCAGCCAGCTAGCTCTAGGTTTAAAAAAATGCAGTTTTAATGCAGCCTAAGATTCTTTGTGCATCTCTGTCACTCTCAGTACTTGGTCTAGAGACTATAATAATCTAGGGCATTTTTTGGGGTTATTTGACTACCAAATCAATTCAGCTTCCATAAAACACTCACACCCTGCTGCCATGTCTCCACAGACATTACGGTAAGAAAATAAATAATGGAGAAGTTCAAGGGGACCTGTTTTTCTGAAAATATATTATTACAGGTTATGGATACTAGACTTATTTTCAACGTTCATCCAGGGATTTATTCTGATCGCCATATTGGAGTCAGAAGTTTTTTTTTTTTAGTTCCTCTGGATCAACACAGTGGGGTTTTAAGTTGACCTCACTGGACTCTGGTCTTTTTTTCAACCTTACAAACTATGTTACTATGTAAAATGTATACCCTCTTTGTGGCCAATATAAAAACCAAAAATAATAATAATTACAAACTTTACAAAAAGAATGCACACATAGGGACATTTTTTAAGGAGCTTGCCCACTTTTGTGGCTTTAAAAAATAGCAAATTTTGATGTACACTATAGTCACATTTCTTAAAAAATCTTGTACCATCTTGTGCCATCCTAAAGACAGGAAGTGAAATCTATACCTTCTTTGAACAGGTGTCGATGTAAACAATAATTTGTGCTATTTTCTCTCTATTTTTGTGCTATTTTCTCACTTGTCTTCTAATAAATCTGTCAAAAACTTGCTGGCATAGCTCCCTCATAATTAACCCTGTCCATTTTTTCAGTTGACAGGTACAGTGTCTTTGTAACCTTTCCTATAAATCCTGTAAATAAACACGCTGTCAATTCTTTGTCACTTTGTAGGAAATTAATGAATATTGCATTTAATGAAATGAATCCTTTCCCAATGAGGCTTGTCAAAAACCGTCGTGCAGCTCACATGGAAAAATTCAAGGCAGAACTTGCAGAATTGGAAAATCTAAAACAAGAGTATGTGAAGAGTAAAGAAGAACTTAGAAGTACAGAAAATGACATGGGAGTTAGTGACGATGAAGACGACACATCAACATTTGCAACATAAGAGGCACAGTCCTTTAGGGAGTGTAGCAAATATCACTGTGTCAGTCTGTTTTAGGACCAATTCATGGATGATTAATTTCAAAGGAAATATGGGAAGGAGGAGGTGGGGGAGCCTGGAAAAATACTTTTTTAAAGTTTGTCAAGTGGCTGAGCATGGATGACATTGAAATTTAGGAAAAATGACTGTGGACACCCAGGAAAGGAAATGCAAGCAAAGTGCAATGAAAATTTTGTCCGTAATAACACAGCCCTATTGATACTGTTCTCTTCAAATGGTATAATCTTAAAAGTGCATCACATAAAATAGACTTGTTAAGTTGCACACACAGCGCATTAGAGTTTAACAAGTCCTAATCTAGGCATATCTTAGCTGATATTGTAGGGTGCGTTATCTCCATAAATATTGCTTTTGTAAACTGGCTAGGAGTCTTCTGAGTCAGAGAGGCAGGGCTCAGGGTCTGTTATGCTCTGGGGCTATACCGCTTAAGTCATGCACACAGGGCTCCTCTGCCCTTGGCAGTCCTGTGAAGTTCTCCTGTGTACATTACATTGCAAGCTGTCAATCAACAGTGTGATGTAAACGGAGAGAAGCGGTACGGCCCTGGAGCATAGTGGGTCCCGAACCCTTCCTCTCGACTATTCGGAAAACTCCTGTCCAGTTAACAACATTTTTATGAAGATAACAAACCCTACAATATCAGGAATGCCTTGATTACAATTTGTTAAGCTCTAATGCACTGTGTGTGCAGCTTAACAAGTCTATCTTATGTGACAGATGCTCTTTAATATCAAGTGACTAACTAATTTTAAATGTTTAATTACAAGAAACCTCTTTAAGAAGACCACCCCCATGGAAGATCACTTTGGGGTGGTCTACGCAAAGAAAATGGCAAAATGTATAGGGAACTAAAATCGACTAAAATGTGACATTCACATTAACTTCTTGTCTATTTTTTAATCCTACGAGTGCACCCATGACCACCAGGGAGTGCCGTTCTTGTATTCACTGTATTTATAGCCAACTCAGGCTTGGTTCAGGCTGGGTTCACACTAAGTTTTGATGATACGGTCACCGGATCTGGCTGGGGGGGGGGGGGGAGTGAAAACCTGGTGCTCCCGTATCCCAGCCGGACTGGACCCCAATCTCATTCATTTGAATGAGCCGACCGGAGTAATATAGTGACTCCGGTCAGCTCATTTTTGCCCCATATCCGATTTTCTGACCGGACCAAAAACCGTGGTATACTGCGGTTTTAGGTCCAGTGACCGTATCATCAAAACGTAGTGTGAACCCAGCCTTACAGTTTTTTTTTATTCATTTTTTTTTTCAGTCAAAACCAGGAGTGGGCCCAAAACTCAGAAAAAGGTGCAAAACGTTTCAGTATAGTTTTCTCTGTATTGGTTCCACTACTAGTTTTGGCTTAAAACACTGACCAAAATACTGTGTGTAAACCCAGCCTTACATTGTATTTAGTGTCATTTGTAAAATTATCAATGTCCTTCACATTAACACAATCATATTACCAGGTAAAGATACCATACTGGTTAGACATTGGAGGACAGATGTCAACTGATTGTTATTGTAAATCTGCAGATATACCTTAAAAAAAAACACCCCTCTTAAATAAATCACAGATACATCCTTTCATTCACTGATGGTACAGGAAGAATTTCAACTATTTTTACAACCTCTCTATACACTCATTGT
This sequence comes from Hyla sarda, assembly GCF_029499605.1. Taxonomy (NCBI): domain Eukaryota; kingdom Metazoa; phylum Chordata; class Amphibia; order Anura; family Hylidae; genus Hyla; species Hyla sarda. The sequence goes on along the minus strand of NC_079189.1, from coordinate 243,176,336 downwards.
TAGTAGGGAACCCTGCTTGGGTAATATTTATGTAAAACTCAATCTTTGTATAGTACTCATTTTGTTGAAAAAAAATGAAGAGTTTTAAAATATCCTACTTTGCCAAGTCTTGGTTTGACAAAAATAATCCAGTGCTCCATTACTTCCATTACTACTTGGACAACAGAGGAATTTATCTTTTCTAGCCATTAACTAGTGGTCTTTTTTAGAGGATAGATAATAAATTCTATATATGTGATGCCAGTAAATTCTATAAGTTATTGTACGACTCATCAATTCTGTTTGGATGTACTGTGCTCTTCTCCTGTTTTCATATAGCCTATCATCAAGGCGCAACTTAAAGCGAAGCAGTGTAGCCACAGGCATAGCAGTCGCACCTGGGCCGAGATGCCTGAGGGGGCTGCATAAAAATGGTGCATGGTAGGTGGGACCCCTAGAACAAATATTGCACATATTGGACCTAGAAGAACCTGAGTGACCCCTGTTTCCCTAATGTTTAGAATTGTTATCAAATGCTTTATTGCTTTAAGTTTATATTGTGCCATGTTGTGTAAAGTGTTTAAATCAATTTGATTGTTGTAGGTTGAAGGTTCTACCAGCACTGGAAGTGCTTGCTTAGTATGGACCACTAACATCCAGAGGGAGATTTATCAAGGGATTTAAAGTTTTTTTTGCTTACAAAAGTCACACAGAAAGTTGTACGTGCGACCTAAGCAATTTTTTGTGTTACTTTTGTGGGTAAGCATAAAGTACCAATCAGCCCTACCTAAGCAATTTTCAGTTTTCACTTTGCAGTTGTCGGGAATTTTATCAAGGGCGAAAGTCACAGGTAGGCAAAAATAAGTCAGAAACCCCCTTCAAAAAGTCACAAGTGTAAGCCAGGTCCGACCTGGCTTACAAAACTTGCTTTAAACAGCATTTTTTAAAAACTGCAATTTTCTGCAAAACTCCACTACCCGCCCTCCCGCCTGCATTTACTACCTGCCCTCATCTACCTCCCGCTCGTTAGCTGTTGCAACTACAACTCCGAGCATGTCCTCACTGTAATGGCTTGCTGGGAGTTGTAGTCTTCCAACAACTAGCGGGCAAGTGGTAGATGCTGGCGGGTGGCCGGGGAGCGGAGCCAGCTGACTCACAGAAATATGGCAGTAATGCACTGTAATTTCATATTCCCCACCCGGAGCCCGCTCCGGCAGGAAATATGAAATTACAGTGCCGTACTTTCAGGTTTCTGTGAATCAGCTGGCTCCGCTCCGCGGCCACACACCTGCATCTACCACATGCCCGCTAGCTGGTTCAACTACAACTCCCAGCATGTCCTCACTGTAGGGGCATGCTGGGAGTTGTAGCCTTGCAAGAGCTAGCCGGTGCTGCACGCTAGCTGTTGCAAGACTACAACTCCCAGCATGCCCTTACAGTGAGGACATGCTGGGAGTTGTAGTTGCAACAGCTAGCGGGCAGGTGGGAGATGCGAGTGGCTAGGAAGCCATTTCAACACCAGAGTGCCTCCAGCTGTTGCTAAACTACAATTTCTATCATGGGAGTTATAGTTTAGGAACAGCGAGACTACATCTGGTGCTTAAATGGAGGCTCGCTGTTGTTAAATTACAACTCTCATCATTCTCAGACAGCCAAAGGCTCTCTGGAAATGAAGGGGGGAGGCTCCCTGTTTGGAAACCCTGCTTTATGGGTGTTCTTCGTGCCATAAACATACTAACCACTTTTTTGTGTTTTTTTTTCTTTTCATTTCAGATCCGTGTATGCAGAGGACTACTTCAGATTTGGTGGACTACGACAATGATCCCCAGCTTAGTAAGGGACTCCGTCTGTAATACAGCTTCCACTACTAAGCCTGTAAAGTAAATAAAAAAAATTTAAAAACACAGCATGTTTAAAAAAGTTTTACATATCGTCCACCATGACAGCCCACATGAGAGATGGTCCCATAGGACCTAATAGGAACAGGAAACAGAAAAGGATAAAAGCCCCTCCCCCCGGCACCTTCCCCAGTGTTTTCCTGTTCCTATTAGGTCCAGGACAGAGCCGGGTTAAAACTTTTTGGTTAAACTTTTTTCCCCGGGCTAGGGGACCAGGGCTATTGCTGCTTCCCTCCCCTATGAAAGCCCTATGGTCGCGGGGGTCCTCTTTCCCCTGCCTCCGGGAGGACAGGTTATGGCGCTCCTGAAGGGGTTAATGTACCTGTACAGGAGGGAAGGCCTCCTTTCTTTTCCTGCAGCCTTTCCTCGTCTGGTCCCGGGATCCCTGTGCCTCGCGCGCAGGCTTCCCACATCTCTGGGGCTGCATGTTGCTGGGGGTTACCGGAGCTCTGTATGTGTGGCAGGCGTGCTGTAGCAGAGTTCCGGTGGCGCTTCCTGGCCGGCTGCGTCCTTGTTCAGCAACTTGCGTGGTCCCCCGGGAACCGGGCAAGAAACTTTGGTTCCGGGCAGTGCAGAGATGCGGCGGACCGGAAGTGACGTCACGGGGCGCCAAAATTCAAACTGCAGAGCATAAAGGTAGGGAACCAACGTCTGTGTCTGTGCTGTGTTTCTATTCTAACCATGGACTCTCAGGCTTCCGCCAGAGCTGATTCTGCTGAGCAGCCTGTTCCTTTCGTCTCTGTAAGTAATATCTTTCCTGCTTTTTACATAGGGCTGCAAAGATATGTTTACTCTTTTACTTAGTGGGTCCCTTCTCTCTTTCAGGGAGACAAGGAACCCTCTCAGAAGCCTAAAAAGAAATGTATTATGTGCCTAGCTAAATTTCCAGAGAAAGGAAAATCCTTATGTAAAAAATGTATTTCTAAAGTGGTACAAGAGGAAAAGTTGGGATCTTCTGAGGATTTGAGGTCGCTTATACACCAAGAACTTCAGGCTTCTTTAGCTAATTTTAATCCTCTTCAAAATCCTGGTGTTTCTGGAACGCCATCTGGTTCTCATTTAACGGCTCCTTTGGATGTTAATACTTATCCAAAATTACCACCTAACTCCTCTCATGCAAATTGGACTGCCGCCTCTCTTTCACCTAGTAACTACCCCGTTGTTCCATCTCAATATGCTCCTCCTGCTAAAAGAGCAAAAGTTATGGATATATCTGGTTCAGAGGAGGATGATCTTGTTTCCAGATCAAATATGGAAGGGGTGGAAGAGGGCGAAGTGTCTTCTGTTCCTCCTAAGGAAAATGTAAAATATTTTTTCTCAGCAGAGGATACTGATATTTTGGTCAAGGCAGTCAGAGGTGTTATGGGGTTAGAGGAGGTTGATATACCTACATCCATCCAGGATCAAATGCTTGGCGGGTTAAAACCGGCAAAAAAATTTGTTTTTCCTATCCATGAAAATCTGAAAAGTTTGATTCTGGATGAATGGCAGGACCCTGAAAGGAAATTGCAAATTTCCAGGGAAATAAAAAATAGATTGCCTTTTGAAGAAAAAGACATTGAATTATGGAATGACATTCCTAAAATAGACTGCCAATTATCAAAAGTTGTAAAGAAAACATCTCTTCATTTTGAGGATTCATGCCAACTCAAAGACCCCATGAATCGAAAAATGGATGGTCTATTACGGAAAACCTGGCAAGCATCTACCGCCATTTTGAACCCGAACATAGCAGCTACTAGTGTAGCTAGAGCTCTTTTTATCTGGCTTTGTCAGTTAGAAGAGCACATTGAGAATAAAATGCCTAGATAGGACTTATTGGCTTCTGTACCCATGTTAAAAATGGCGGCAGGGTTTTTGGCAGATGCTTCGGCTGAATCTGTGAGAATGGCTGCTAAGTCTGCTGCCTTATAAATTCATCCAGAAGAGCTTTATGGCTAAAATTTTGGAAAGGGGACCCCACTTCCAAGACTAAACTTTGTGCTATATCTTGTATAGGGAAATCTATATTTGGGCCTTTTCTGGAAGATATTCTAGGAAAGGCTGCGGATGATAAAGTTTTTCCAGGAGAGAAAGCTAAAAAACCTGCAAAAACTTTTTTTCGTCCCCAAGGAAGGTCAAATTATAGAGGGAAAGGAAAAACGGGTAGGTGGAGCTACCAAAAAGGGGGGAAAGGTAAAGATTTCCTCCTCAATCCCTCTCAACCTGCCATAAAGCAATGACTGCTGGTTGGTGTGAGGAAGACTCAAGCATTTTGTGCCTCAGTGGCAATCTGTAACAACAAACCCTTGGATCCTAAACCTGTTGTCGGTAGGATACAAGATAGAGTTTTCCTCCCTCCCACCTCAAAAATTTTTCATCTCAAATCAACCTTCCCCTCTCCTGCAAGAGAGAATGCTGGAGGGGGTAAGAAATCTGCTGCATTTGGGAGCTATCACTCAGGTTTCGACATCAGAGAGGAGTCAGGGTCACTACTCTTCCCTCTTTCTGATCCCGAAGCCCAATGGGTCGTTCAGAACGATAATAAATTAAAAATATCTGAACAAATTTATTTCCTACAAGAGATTCAAAATGGAATCAATAAAAACGACGATTCCCATGATAGCTCCCAGTGCATCAATGATTACCTAGACCTCAAAGATGCGTACTACCATGTACCTATTCACCTGGAGCATCAGAAGTATCTCCGGTTTGCGGTCAGGATAGCAGATCAAATCTTCCATTACCAATTTGTGTGTCTTCCTTTCGGAATCTCATCAGCTCCGAGATTATTCCCAAAGATAATGGTGGAGGTAGTAGCACATCTTCGTCTACAAAATATAATTCTGATCCCTTATTTAGACGACCTATTGATGACAGCCTCCTCCATAACATCTTCTACTATCTCAATTGGATCTGGTAATACAGCATCTCCAGAACTTGGGGTGGATTGTCAACCTAGAAAAATCGGATCTTCTTCCATCCCACAGAAAGATCTTTTTAGGCATGCTGTTGAAAATTCCAAAAATCATGACTGGTGTCTATAAGAGAAGCAATGTCAGTATTGGGTTCTATGACCTCCACGATTCCTGCAGTCAAATGGGCTCAGTTCCACTCAAGACAGCTTCAGACTCAGACTCTTTCTGTATGGAACAGATCTCAACTGACGCTAGACATAAAATTCCCATTAACCCCCGGGGTAGTGAGGTCTCTAAATTGGTGGTTGGTAGCAGAAAACCTGAAGAAAGGGGTCCCTTGGCTGTCAGATCCAGTCCTTGTGACTACAGATGCAAGTGCCTGGGGATGGGGTGGTCATGTACAGGGACAGTACTTCCAAGGTCTCTGGCCTCCTCATCTAAACAGCTTTTCCTCAAATTACAAGAAGCTAAGAGCTGTGTGGGAGACCCTTGTGTCAGCCAAAACTCTCCTTCTCAATCAAGATATAAAAATTTACTCAGACAATTCAACAACAGTGGCTTTTCTGCGGCATCAGGGGGGCACAAGGCACAAAGCTCTTCAAGCTAAATCCTTCTGTGTTCCATCTACTGGTTCTCAAGTGGGATCAACCCTCTATAGATCTGTTTGCCTCCCGTCAGAACACCAAGACTATTCAGTTTTACTCTCTAAATCCGAGAGAAAGGCCGCTTGCTGTAGACGCATTAGCTCAAAATTGGGAATTTCCTCTGACCTATGCCTTTCCTCCTTTTCCTCTGATTGCAAGAACTCTAGCGAAGAGCCGAGACAGCAATTTAAAAGTGATTTTTGTGGCCCCATACTGGCCAAAGAGGGGGAGGTTTTGTCTATTGAAAAGTCTAGCGATAGATCCCCACTTCCCTCTACCTCTAGTGGAAGACCTTCTGTCTCAGGGCCCAGTATTTCATCAGGGTCTACAGAAACTACATCTTACGGCCTGGATTTTGAAGAGTCAAATTTTAGAAAACGAGGTCTGTCTCAAAAAGTCATTTTTACATTATTGAAGAGTAGGAAACCCTCTACTTCAAAAATATACCTAAAAATCTGGAAGAAATTTCTATCCTGGAGTAAACAAATTGATCCAGACCCATCTCATCCCAATTATCCACAAATTTTGGATTTCCTTCAAGAGGGATTTGAGAAAGGACTCTCGCTTAGTACATTAAAAGTCCAAGTGGCAGCATTAGGGGCTTTCTTTGGTCTTCAGATTGCGGATCATCGATGGATTAAACGTTTTTTTAAGGCGGTTTCTAGACTAAAACTCGAATCCGTATACCCTCTTGGAACCTTAATTTGGTGCTCTCTGCTCTCACTTCTCACTCTTTTGAACCTCTAGATCAGTGTTCTATAAAATGTGTCACTCTAAAACTAGCTTTTCTCATAGCTATTACTTCTGCTAGAAGAGTTGGAGAAATTCAAGCCCTGTCAATCAATGAACCATACATATCCATATCTGATGACAAAGTAACCCTCAGATTGGATCCTTCTTTTCTCCCTAAAGTGGTTACTGACTTCCACCGGTCTCAAGAAATTTTTCTTCCTTCTTTTTGTAATAATCCAAGAAATCCACAGGAAGAGAAATTTTACATGTTAGATGTTAGAAGATGTCTTCTCTATTATTTGGATGTCACAAGTCTTTGGAGGAAAGACTCTAATCTTCTTTTGCAGTTCCAAGGTCCAAATAAGGGTAGGAAAGCTTCCAAAAGTACTATAGCCCGATGGATCAAGAGTGCCATTGTTGAGGCGTATAAAGTTAGTGGGGAACAAGTCCCTGACAGTCTGAAAGCTCATTCTACTAGAGCAATGTCAACATCCTGGGAGGAAAGATCTGCTGCCTCAATAGATCAGATTTGTAGGGCAGCTACATGGTCAAATCCCCATACCTTTTTTAAACATTATAGGCTCGACTTATCAGAGTCTCATGATTTGGCCTTCGGTAGAAAGGTTCTACAGGCCATTGTCCCTCCCTAATGATGTTTATTTGGTATTTCTCATGTGGGCTGTCATGGTGGACGATATGTAAAGATATAATTATTTACTTACCGATAATTCGGTTTTCTTGAGACCACCATGACAGCCCCATTATTTCCCTCCCTTTTTTGGTGTTGTTTTTTTTTTTTTTTCTTCTTCTACTGGCATTACTTTTTCTGGTGTCCCTTTTTAATTTGTAAAACACTGGGGAAGGTGCCGGGGGGAGGGGCTTTTAACCTTTTCTGTTTCCTGTTCCTATTAGGTCCTATGGGACCATCTCTCATGTGGGCTGTCATGGTGGACGATATGTAAAACCTTTTTAAACGTGCTGTGTTTTTTAAATTTTTTTATTTACTTTACAGGCTTAGTAGTGGAAGCTGTCTTACAGACGGAGTCCCTTACTAAGCTGCGGATCATTGTCGTAGTCCACCAAATCTGAAGTAGTCCTCTGCTTACACGGATCTGAAATGAAAAGAAAAAAAACACAAAAAAGTGGTTAGTATGTTTATGGCACAAAGAACACCCATAAATCAGGGTTTCCAAACAGGAAGCCTCCAGCTGTTGCTAAACTACACCCCCCCCCCCTTAATTTCCAGAGAGCCTTTTGCTGTCTGAGAATGATGAGAGTTGTAATTTAACAACAAATGGGACTATCTCTCATGTGGGCTGTAATGGTGGACTCAAGAAAACCGAATTATCGGTAAGTAAATTATTCTATCTTTATTCCCAAAAACACTCCCCCACAAGAAGCCCTCATTAACCCTTTTGTTAATATTAACCCCAAAAAACGCTGGTCATTGTAGTCCACCGAATCCGAAGTAGTCCTCTGTATACATGGATCTGAAATGAGAAGAAAAAAAATACACACAAAAAATGGGTCAGTACACTTAGGAGTAAAAACAGTTTTGCTTATGTGTGTCAAAAATGTTTTTTATTCCAAAGTGATACTTTGATAATGTACTTTTCATCATAGGTATACCTCAACTATGAGAGACATAATGAGAAGAATTAAATCAATAAAATCACATTGTCTAATTTTTAAAGAATTTATTTGCAAATTATGGTGGAAAATAAGTATCATTTCAATACTTTGTTTATATACTCTTTGTTGGCTATGAAAGAGGTCAAATTTTTCTGTAGTCTTCACAAGGTTTTCACACACTGTTGCTGGTATTGTGGCCCATTTGGGGCTGTCGCTGGGCAACACAGACTTTAAACTCCCTCAAAAGGTTTTCTATGGGGTTGAGATCTGGAGACTGGCTAGGCCACTCCAGGACTTTGAAATGCTTCTTACAACTCCTTCGTTGCCCGAGTGCTGTGTTTGGGATCATTGTCATGCTGAAAGACCCAGCCACGTTTCATCTTCAATGATGGATGATGGAAGGAGGTTTTCACTTACAATCTCACAATACATGGCCCCATTCATTCTTTCCTTTACACGGATCAGTCATCCTGGTCCCTTTGCTAAAAAACAGCCCCAAAGCATGATGTTTCCACCCCCATGCTTCACAGTAGGTATGGTGTTCTTTGGATGCAACTCAGCATTCTTTCTCCTCCAAAAATGACGAGTTGAGTTTTTACCAAAAATTTCTACTTTTGGTTTCATCTGACCATATGACATTCTTCCAATCCTCTTCTGGATCATCCAAATGCTCTCTAGCAAACTTCAGACAGGCCCGGACATGTACTGGCTTAAGCAGGGGGGACACGTCTGGCACTGCATGTATTGAGTCCCTGGCGGCGTAGTGTGTTACTGATGGTAGTCCTTTGTTACTTTGGTCCCAGCTCTCTGCAGGTCATTCAGTAGGTCCCCCCATGTGGTTCTGGGATTTTTGCTCACCATTCTTGCGATCATTTGACACCACGGGGTGAGATCTTGCAAGGAGCCCCAGATTGAGGGAGATTATCAGTGGTCTTGTATGTCTTCCATTTTCTAATAATTGCTCCCACAGTTGATTACTTCACACCAAGTTGCTTGCCTATTGCAGATTCAGTCTTCCCAGCCTGGCACAGGTCTACAATTTAGTTTCCGGTGTCCTTTGACAGCTCTTTGGTCTTGGCCAAAGTGGAGTTTGGAGTGTGACTGTTTGAACTTGTTATCAGTATAAAAGACACCTGTCCACAACCTCAAACAGGTGCCATTAATACAGGTAATGAGTGGAGGACAGAGGAGGCCTCTCTCATTATTTTTAAGTGGGAGAACTTGCACAATTGGTGGCTGACTAAATACTTTTTTGCCCCACTGTAGCTGTGCAGCACAGTGGCCACTGGAGGGAGTGGGGAGACCTCTGAAATGACTTATTGTGAGTGCCATTAACCTGTTCAGGACCCAGGGCGTAATTTTACGCCCCGGCGCCCTGGAACTTAACGACCCAGGGCGTAAACTTTTGCCCTGGCGGTTTCCGGTCCCTGCCGCGCGCCGGGCGGGGATCGGAAGCGGATGCCTGCTGAAATGCTTCAGCAGGCATCCAGGGCTAACGCCGAGGGGGGCCATGTAGGCCCCCCATGTCGGCGATCGACGCAAATCGGAGGGGAAATCGCCCTTGCGATCTGCGGCGATACCGGGCTGATCGGGTCTCTGGGACCCGACCGCCCAGTAATTTCGCATGATCCCGGCTGTCACAGACAGCCAGGACCATGCTGAAGTATAGGAGCAAGGTGGCAAGCCGGCCACCTCCTCCGATCCCCTGCGATCCGTCGGTTAGTTAACCGACCAATCGCAGGGGGGGGGGGGGGCGGTTACTTCCTCCTGTCCTGCCCGGCCCCTGAAAGTCCGGAGAGGACGGGAGGAAGACTGGAGGACGCGACGGGGGAGTGCTGGGGCCCAGCCCCGGTACTTACCTCATCCTTGAAGACCCGGATCCCGGTGATGAAGACAGCAGCGTTGGCGGCGACAGGTGAGTGGATCTTCAGCCGCGGTCGGGCCCTTTACAGCAATGCACGTCCCCGTAAAGCGAAATGCATTGCTGTAATGGGACCCTGTATACTACAACTCCCAGCATGCCCAGACAGCCCTTGGCGTCTGGGCATGCTGGGACTTGCAGTTTTGCAACATCTGGAGGTCCACAGTTTGGAGACCACTGTGCCCTTCCAGATGTTGCAAAACTACACATCCTCAGCATGCCCTTACTGTCCAGGCATGCTGGGAGTTGTAGTTCTGTAACATCTGGCCCTATAGATGTTGCAGAACTACAACTCCCAGCATGCCTGGACAGTTTTGGTATACTGGGAGTTGTAGTTTTGCAACATCTGTAAGGGCACAGATTGGGAACCACTGTATTAGTGGTCTGCAAACTGTAGTCCTCCAGATGTTGCAAAACTACAACTCCAAGCATGCTGGGAGTTGTAGTTCGGCAACATCTGGCTCTAAAGATGTTGCCGAACTACTACTTCCAGCATGGCTGAGAATGTTTGGGAGTAATGGTTTTGCAACAACTGGAGGCACACTGGTTGGGAAACATTGTCTGTTTCCTAACTCAGTGTTTCCCAACCCATGTGCCTCCAGCTGTTGCAAAACTATAACTACCAGCATGCACTGATAGACTGTACATGCTGGGAGTTGTAGTTTTGCAACAGCTGGAGATCCCCCCTGTGAATGTACAGGGTACATTCACATGGGCAGGGGGCTTACAGTGAGTATCAGGCTGCAAGTTTGCGATGCAGCAAATTTTGCGCGGCAGCTCAAACTCGCAGCGGGAAACTCGCTGTAATCCCCCGCCCGTGTGACTGTACCCTAAAAACACTACACTACACTAACACAAAATAAAATAAAAAGTAAAAAACACTACATATACACATACCCCTACACAGCCCCCCTCCCCAATAAAAATGAAAAACGTCTGGTACGCCACTGTTTTCAAAATGGAGCCTCCAGCTGTTGCAAAACAACAACTCCCAGTATTGCCGGACAGCCGTTGACTGTCCAAGCATGCTGGGAGTTTTGCAACAGCTGGAGGCACCCCGTTTGGGAATCACTGGCGTAGAATACCCCTATGTCCACCCCTATGCAAATTCTTAATTCAGGCCTCAAATGCGCATGGCGCTCTCACTTCGGAGCCCTGTCGTATTTCAAGGCAACAGTTTAGGGCCACATATGGGGTATCGCCATACTCGGGAGAAATTGCCTAACAAATTTTGGGGGGCTTTTTCTCCTTTCACCCCTTATGAAAAGGTGAAGTTGGGGTCTACACCAGCATGTTAGTGTAAAAAAATAAATTTTTTACACTAACATGCTGGTGTTGCCCTATACTTTTCATTTTGACAAGAGGTAAAAGGTAAAAAAGCCCCCCAAAATTTGTAATGCGAGTACGGAGATACCCCATATGTGGGCGTAAAGTCCTCTGGGGGCGCACAATAAGGCCCAGAAGGGAGAGTGCACCATGTACATTTGAAGTGATTTGCACAGGGGTGGCTGATTGTTACAGCGGTTTTGACAAACGCAAAAAAAAAAAAAAAAAAAACACATGTGACCCCATTTCGGAAACTACACCCCTCATGGAATGTAATGAGGAGTGCAGTGAGAATTTACACCCCACTGGTGTCTGACAGAGCTTTGGAACAGTGGGCTGTGCAAATAAAAATTTTTGTACAGCCCACTGTTTCAAAGATCTGACAGACACCAGTGGGTTGTAAATGCTCACTGTACCCCTTGTTACGTTCCTCAAGGGGTCTAGTTTCCAAAATGGTATGCCATGGGGGGGGGGGGTATTTTGCTTGAGGATGCTCCAAAGGTTCTCAATAGGATTGAGGTCAGAGGAGGATGGAGGCCACATCATGACTTTCTCTCCTTTTAACCCCATAGCAGCCATTGATGCTGTATTCCTTACAGCATGAGATGGTGCATTGTCATGCATGAAGATGATTTTATTACAGAAAGCATAGTTCTTCCTTCTGCACCAGTGAAGAAAGTGGTCAGTCAGAAACTCTGCATACTTTGCAGAGGTCATCTTTACACCTTCAGGGACCCTAAAGGGGCCAACCAGCTCTCTTCCCATGATTTCGGCCCAAAACATGACTCCACCACCGCCTTGCTGACATCGCAGCCTTGTTGGAACAGGGTGGCCATCCACCAACCATCCACTACTCCATCCATCTGGACCATCCTGGGTTGCACTGTACTTATCAGTGAACAGGTGGCTGAATAGAAGGTTTATGCTTCTCCAGAGGCACCAGAAGCTACAAATATCTGTTTGCTGCTATGTAATGGTATTTTAGCAGCTGCTCTCTTGATCTGATGCATGGATCTGGCAGAAATCTTCCTCAATGTGCCTTTATCTGCACGAACCCGTCTGTGCTCTACATCAGCCACAAATCTCTTAATAGTGAGATGATCACGTTTAAGTTTTCGTGAAATAGCTAATGTTTCATACCTCCAAGGCATTGAACTATTTCACTCTTTTCGGCAGCAGAGAGATCCTTTTTCTTCCCCATATTGCTTGAAAGTGGTGCTCTGCTTAATAATATGGAACACCCACCTTAATAGTTTTTCCTTAAATTGGGCTCACCTGGCAATCTAATTATCACAGGTGTCCGAGATTGTTTTCAGTGATCAAAAAAAGCCATGAGACACAATGCCATCCATGAGTTAAACTGAAAAAAAAATATTTAATCTTTGTGACACTTAAATAGAATTTGCATATTAATTTGGAACAGGGTGTAGATACAAGAAATATTGAGATAACCTATGTCAGAAGATGGGGTCTTTATAGAAGGATTCCCTGATTGTATGATTGTCTCTAAGTTAGTGAGAAATAATGAACTGGATCTACACCTTCAGTTGGGTCTAAAGTAGTTCTGTTTCTATGAATGAACTATGGAGTGTGAAGAATATATTAAATGGATTCATAGTTTCATATATAGTGCATATATGATGCATTAATTATTAGTAAATATAAATAAATAAAAAATAGATGGATAACAAAGTATTTGAGAATGGATGTGTGCTACATAAGCCATAGTATTAGATTTGATCCTTTTACTAGATTTTATCCTTTAGTACACGGCGTTGCCCATTTTTTTCTTCTTCTTAATATTTGTTGGGGAGGAAAAGCAACAAAGGATGAAGCTTTTGACCTAATTTCCCGTTATTATATATTCCGACATCATATATTGTCCTCATATCCCATCCTCCTATCCTGACTTCCTATCCCAACCTCCTATCCTGACCTCCTATCCCAACTTCATGTCCCATCTTTATATCCTGTCCTCAGGTGAAGATACTGTAAGATGAAAATAGAAGAGGACGTGGCTTTGTGGGAGTGGGCATGATTTGCAAGCCAGACTAATGTACAAAAAGGGTAAAAAATAAAAGGGGTGTGGCTTAAGGGGTGGGCATGTCTTTGTGAGATGGGCATGGTATGTGTGGAGGGTGTGGTTAGAAAGCCGGACTGATGCATTCACCAGGAGATGCAGAGCAGAGCTTGTGGAGTAAGGTACCTTAAGTACCATATACTTGCATGCAACTTGAAACAAAAACCCTATCCTTCACATAAGGGGGTAGATTAGGGTTAATTTAACTATCATATATTTTATTTGACATATGAGTAACATATGACCACGTATTATTGAAATACCTCCAGCCGTACGAAAGTTATGCTGGAACATACATTTCCCATAGATTTGCATGGGACTTTAAACAAAAACCCAGACCTCGTAAATGGGGGTAGGTTAGGGTTAAATTAACTATCCTATTTTTTAGTGGACATATAAGTAACATGTGACCAAGTATTATCGAAATATTTCCAGCTGTTCGGAAGTTATGTTGTAACAAATATTTCCCATAGACTTGTATGGGACTTTAAACAAAAAATCCGACCCTCGCAAATGGAGGTGGTTAAGGGTTAATTTACCTATCCTATAGTTGACATATTAATGTGTGCCAAGTTTCATGGAAATATCTTTAGCCATTTGGAAGTGATGCTGGAACATACAGTGGGGAAAAAAGTATTTAGTTAGCCACCAATTGTGCAAGTTCTCTAACTTAAAAAGATGAGAGAGGCCTGTAATTTTCATTATAGGTATACCTAAAAAAAATCCATAACATTTTCAGATTTTTATAGAATTTATTTGCATATTATGGTGGAAAATAAGTATTTGGTCACCTACAAACAAGCAAGATTTCTGTCTCTCACAGACCTGTAACTTCTTCTTTAACCCCTTCAGGACGGAGCCCATTTTGGCCTTAAGGACCGGAGCGTTTTTTGCACATCTGACCACTGTCACTTTAAACATTAATAACTCTGGAATGCTTTTAGTTATCATTCTGATTCCGAGACTGTTTTTTCGTGACATATTCTACTTTAACATAGTGGTAAATTTTTGTGGTAACTTGCATCCTTTCTTGGTGAAAAATCCATAAATTTGATGAAAAATTTGAAAATTTAGCATTTTTCTAACTTAGAAGCTCTCTGCTTGTAAGGAAAATGGATATTACGAATACATTTTTTTTTTGGTTCACATATACAATATGTCTACTTTATGTTTGCATCATAAAATTGACGTGTTTTTACTTTTGGAAGACACCAGAGGGCTTCAACGGTCAGCAGCAATTTTCCGATTTTTCACAAAATTTTCAAACTCAGTATTTTTCAGGGACCAGTTCAGGTTTGAAGTGGATTTGAAGGGTCTTCATATTAGAAATACCCCATAAATGACCCCATTATATAAACTACACCCCCCAAAGTATTCAAAATTACATTCAGTCATTTTAACCCTTTAGCTGTTTCACACGAATAGCAGCAAAGTGAAGGAGAAAATTCACAATCTTCATTTTTTACACTCACATGTTCTTGTAGACCCAATTTTTGAATTTTTACAAGGGGTAAAAGGACAAAATTTTTACTTGTATTTGTAACCCAATTTCTTTCGAGTAAGCACATACCTCATATGTCTATGTAAAGTGTTCGGCGGGCGCAGTAGAGGGCTCAGAAGGGAAGGAGCGACAAGGGGATTTTGGAGAGTACGTTTTTCTGAAATGGTTTTTGGGGGGCATGTTACCTTTAGGAAGCCCTTATGGTGCCAGAACAGCAAAAATAAAAAAACACATGGCATACCATTTTGGAAACTAGACCCCTCGGGGAATGTAACATGGGATAAAGTGAACCTTAATACCCCACAGGTGTTTCACGACTTTTGCAAATGTAAAAAAAAAAAAAAATTTTACCTAAAATGCTTGTTTTCCCAAAAAATTTTTATTTTTAAAAAGGGTAATAGCAGAAAATACCCCTAAAAATTTGAAGCCCAATTTCTCCCGATTCAGAAAACACCCCATATGGGGGTGAAAAGTGCTCTGCTGGCGCACTACAGGTCTCGGAAGAGAAGGAGTCACATTTGGCTTTTTGAACGCAAATTTTTCTCTGGGGGCATGCCGCATTTAGGAAGCCCCTATGGTGCCAGGACAGCAAAAAAAAAACCACATGGCATACCATTTTGGAAACTAGACCCCTCGGGGAACGTAACAAGGGGTTAAGTGAACCTTTATACCCCACAGGTGTTTCACGACTTTTGCATATGTAAAAAAAAAAATTTTTTTTTACCTAAAATGCTTGTTTTCCCAAAAATTTTACCTTTTTAAAAAGGGTAAAAGAAGAAAATACCCCCCAAAATTTGTAACACAATTTCTCCCGAGTACGGCGATACCCCATATGTGACCCTAAACTGTTGCCTTGAAATACGACAGGGCTCCAAAGTGAGAGCGCCATGCGCATTTGAGGCCTAAATTAGGGATTGCATAGGGGTGGACATAGGGGTATTCTACGCCAGTGATTCCCAAACAGGGTGCCTCCAGCTGTTGCAAAACTCCCAGCATGCCTGGACAGTCAACCGCTGTCCGACAATACTGGGAGTTGTTTTGCAACAGCTGGAGGCTCCGTTCTGGAAACAGTGGCGTACCAGACGTTTTTCATTTTTATTGGGGAGGGGAGGGGGGCTGTGTAGGGATATGTGTATATGTAGTGTTTTTTACTTTTTATTTAATTTTTTGTGTTAGTGTAGTGTAGTGTTTTTAGGGTACAGTCACACGGGCGGGGGTTCACAGTAGTTTCTCGCTGGCAATTTGAGCTGCAGCAGAAAGTTTGCGGCAGCTCAAATTTGCAGCCCGATATTTACTGTAATCCTCCGCCCATGTGAGTGTACCGTGTACGTTTACATTGGGGGGGGGGGGGGCATCCAGCTGTTGCATAACTACAACTCCCAGCATGCCCGTTGGCTGTCGGTGACTGCTGAGAGTTGCAGTTTTGCAACAACTGTAGGCACACTGGTTATGTATCACTGAGTTTGTGACCTAACTCAGTGTTTCACAACCAGTGTGCCTCCAGCTGTTGCAAAACTACAACTCCCAGCATGTACGGTGCATGGTGTACGGTGACTGCTGAGAGTTGTAGTTTGCAACAGCTGGAGGCACACCGGTCGTGAAACACTGAGTTAGGTAAAAAAAAACTCTGAGTTTCACAACCAGTGAGCCTTCAGCTGTTGCAAAACTACAACTCTCAGCAGTCACCGACAGCCAACGGGCATGCTGGGAGTTGTAGTTATGCAACCAGCAGATGCACCACTACAACTCCCAGCATGCACTTTAGCTGTTTGTGCAAGCTGGGAGTTGTAGTTATACAACAGCTGAAGGTACACTTTTCCATAGAAAGAATGTGCCTCCAGCTGTTGCAAAACCATAAGTCCCAGCATGCCTATAAGGGAATGCTGGGAGTTGTGGTGGTCTGCCTCCTGCTGTTGCATAACTACAGCTCCCAGCATGCCCTTTTTGCATGCTGGGAGCTGTTGCTAAGCAACAGCAGGAGGCTGTCACTCACCTCCAACGATCCAGACGCTGCAGGTCAGTCCCGCCGCCGCAGCTGCTCCTGGGGCCCCGAGCCCAACAGGGGCGCCGGGGATCGGGGTCCCCAGCACCCGGGGTGCACGTCCCGCACCCGCTCACGTCCTCCAGAAGAGGGGCGGAGCGGGTGCGGGAGTGACACCCGCAGCAGGCGCCCTGATTGGTCGGCCGGTAATCCGGCCGACGAATCAGGGCGATCGTGAGGTGGCACCAGTGCCACCTCACCCCTGCAGGCTCTGGCTGTTCGGGGCCGTCAGAGACGGCCCCGAACAGCCAGTAATTCCGGGTCATCGGGTCACTGGAGACCCGATTGACCCGGAATCGCCGCAGATCGCTGGACTGAATTGTCCAGCGATCTGCGGCGATCGCCGACATGGGGGGGCATAATGACCCCCCTGGGCGATATGCCGGGATGCCTGCTGAACGATTTCAGCAGGCATCCGGCTCCGGTCCCCAACCGGCTAGCGGTGGGGGCCGAAATTCCCACGGGCGTATGGATACGCCCTCGGTCCTTAAGGACTCGGGATGCAGGGCGTATCCATACGCCCTATGTCCTGAAGAGGTTAAGAGTCTCCTCTGTCTTCCAATCATTACCTGTATTAATGGCACCTGTTTGAACTTGTTATCAGTATAAAAGACACCTGTCCATATCCTCAAACAGTCACACTCCAATTATGGCCTAGAGACCCAAGAGCTGTCGAAGGACACCAGAAACAAAATTGTAGACCTGCACCAGACTGGGAAGATGGAATCTGCAGTAGGCAGACCACTGATAATCTCTCTTAATCTGGTGCTCCATGCAAGATCTTACCCCGTGGTGTCAAAATGATCACAAGAACGGTGAGCAAAAATCCCAGAACCACACGGGGGGACCTAGTGAATGACCTGCAGAGAGCTGGGACCAAAGTAACAAAGCCTACTGTGGTGAGCTTGTGGGGATGTAGGGTAGGTAGAGTGTAGCTGTGCAGTGATGAAAGGGTATTGGATTAACCCTTAACTGTCGTAACGCCAGGGTGCGGTCTCTCTCTCTCTCTCTCTCTCTCTATCTCTATCTCTATCTATCCTACCGCCACCCGTCCCAGGAACGATAGGGAGGAATAAAGGACTGTCCACAACCGGAGGTTTAGTAAACTGGAAATAACTTTACTGAAACTTTTATGCAGATTAACAGTAGTAACCGTCTTTACAGAGGAACGGACTTTAAGTTCCTCACAGTTGGTTGGGACCTTGTAGAGAATAAGCTCTGAGGCTTGCTTTAGGCTGTTCCACTGAATTTAGGGTTTGGTTTTAGGTTCAGTAGTCACGTAGATTTAGGATTGAGTTTAGTTGAACTCACGGTTTGGTATTCGGCTGAAGTTAGCAGGCTTCAGGCCTAGATTTGTCTTGAAGGTATACACGGAGCTTCTCTCTCTCTGCTAGTCTGGAACCCAAGAGAGCGAGGATTAGGTAACAGCGCCCTTATATGTCAAGGGGGCAGGCTCATAGCTTATTGGTTCCCACCGTCAGTCCCTTCACAAAGCATTGTGGTACATCATGTGACCCACTCACGTGACCAGGAAGGTCCTTAAGCTTAACCTAACAGTAGGCTTAGTAGTCATGTGACCTAAGGTCCTGGAAGTACTATACATATATATCAATTATACAAATTACATACATCAAACACATAAAATTAAAGAAGGAAGAGGTGGCAAGGGGTTATCCCTCTAAGACAGTGATGGCGAACCTTTTTTTTTTATTTGCGGCTCCGGACGCTCTATCCCCCATCCTCCGGCCGCTCTATTCCCCCTTTCTCTGTGCCACCCTTTCCCCCTTCCTCCGGGCCGCACCTCCCCCCTCTTCCCCGGCCGCGCACACTGCTGCGCTAACTGAAGCTGCGCACGTGTCCTTCCACCTCCTGAGATGCTCCTGGCCGCAACTCCTGGCACCGAGTGTCCATTCCATCGGCATGAGGAAGAAGTGGGCGATGGTGCAAAGTTTGCAGCAGATGGGAGTGGACGCGCCCGGCCTCTGACCCAAACATGGCTGCCGCAGGTGAGAAAAGTGCACAGACCAAGGACGGGAGGGGGTGGGATGTATGATGTGTGTAATATGTATGTATGGTGTGTGTATTATGTATGTATGGTGTGTGTATTATGTATGTATGGTGTGTGTATTATGTATGTATGGTGTGTGTAATATGTATGTATGATGTGTGTAGTATGTATGATGTGTGTAAGGGTGGGTTCACACTACGTTTTCTCCCATACGGGAGCGCATACGGCAGGGGGGAGCTAAAACCTCGCGCTCCCGCATGTCACCGTATGCGCTCCCGTATGTCATTCATTTCAATGAGCCGGCCGGAGTGAAACGTTCGGTCCGGTCGGCTCATTTTTGCGCCGTATGCGCTTTTACAACCGGACCTAAAACCGTGGTTGACCACAGTTTTAGGTCCGGTTGTAAAAGCGCATACGGCGCAAAAATGAGCCGACCGGACCGAACGTTTCACTCCGGCCGGCTCATTGAAATGAATGACATACGGGAGCGCATACGATGACATACGGGAGCGCGAGGTTTTAGCTCCCCCCTGCCGTATGCGCTCCCATATGGGAGAAAACGTAGTGTGAACCCAGTCTAATATGTATGTATGATGTGTGTAATATGTATGTATGGTGTGTATTATGTATGTGTGATGTGTGTAATATGTATGTATTATGTATGTATGATGTATGATATGTGCATGTGTATATGTATGATGTATGTATTATATATGCATGATGTTTGTATTTATGCATTATGTATGTATATACATAATGCATAAATACAAACATCATACATATATATAATACATACATACATATGCACACCATACATAATACATACACAAATCCAAAATATATATGTACACATCATACATAAATACATCATACATACAGACATCATACATACAGAACATACAGTACATACATAACATATATATATATATATATATATGTTATGTATGTACTGTATGTTATGTATGTATGATGTATTTATGTATGATATGTATATCTTATGGATTTGTGTATGTATTATGTATGGTGTGCATATGTATGTATTATACATGTGTGATGTATGCATGTAAAATATATATATATATATATATATATATATATATATATATATATATGATGTTTGTATGTATGCATATAGTATGTATTTATGCATTATGTATGTATGATGTGTGTGTGTATATATAAATATATGTGTGTAGGTTATGCATGTATGATGTGTGTATGTATGTATGTATTATGAATCAGAACAAAAGAAAAAAGAAAGTTGCCTCCAGCTGTTCCAAGGATAACAGTGCATGCAGTGGCGTAGCGGGGGCCCCGTCTAGACTGGGGCCCCTTAGCCCCGGGCCCCAGTGGCGTACTAGGGGGGGCCGGGTGCCGCTCACAAGGGGGGTGCCAGGGGCGGACTGACCCACCGCCGCCGCCACCATTACTGAGGATCCGGGACACTCGTCCCAGATCCGCAGCAGACAGCCGTGCCTTCTCCTGTATGCGCGATACACGTACATACAGGAGAAGGTGTCCCCTCTGTGTGAGCCGCATCTGCAGCTACACAGAGGAGATGTGACCTCCGCCCCCACGCAGCACACAGTACAGGTGCCGGTGACGTCACTCATCAGCGCCTGTACTGTGGAGAGCTGTGCTGAGGAGATCGCTGCGTGGGATATCAGGTGAGCATCCTTTTTTATTTATTTTTTCTCAACTCTGCATACACCTATGGGGAAGGGGAGGGGGGGGGGGAGGTTACTCTACATATACCTATGGGGGAGGGGGGTTACTCTACATATACCTATGGGGGAGGGGGGTTACTCTACATATACCTATGGGGGAGGGGGGTTACTCTACCTATACCTATGGGGGGGGTTACTCTACATATACCTATGGGGAAGGGGAGGGGGGGGGTTACTTTACATATACCTATGGGGGAGGAGGGGGGGGTTACTCTACATATACCTATGAAGGGGGGTTACTCTACATACATACCTATAGGGGGGGTTGCTCTACATATACCTATAGGGGAGGAGGGGGGGGGGTTACTCTACATATACCTATGGGGGAGCGGGGGTTACTCTACATATACCTATGGGGGAGGGGGGGGGTTACTCTACATATACCTATGGGGGAGGAGGGGGGGTTACTCTACATATATACCTATAGGGTAGGAGGGGGGGTTCCTCTACATATATACCTATAGGGTAGGAGGGGGGGTTACTCTACATATACCTATGGGGGTGTTACTCTACATATACCTATAGGGGAGGAGGGGGGGTAACTCTACATATACCTATGGGGGAGGAGGGGGGGGGGGGGTTACTCTACATATACCTATGGGGGAGGAGGGGGGGGTTACTCTACATATACCTATGGGGGAGGAGGGGGGGGTTACTCTACATATACCTATGGGGGAGGAGGGGGGGGGGGGTTACTCTACATATACCTATGGGGGAGGAGGGGGGGGGGGTTACTCTACATATACCTATGGGGGAGGAGGGGGGGGGGTTACTCTACATATACCTATGGGGAAGGGGAGGGGGGGTTACTCTACATATACCTAAGGGAAGGGGGGGGGTTACTCTACATATACCTATGGGGAAGGGGAGGGGGTTACTCTACATATACCTATAGGGGAGGGGGTTACTCTACATATACCTATGGGGAGGGGGGGTTACTCTACATATACCTATGGGGAGGGGGGGTTACTCTACATATACCTATAGGGGAGGGGGTTACTCTACATATACCTAAGGGGAGGGGGGGTTACTCTACATATACCTAAGGGGAGGGGGGTTATTCTACACATACCTATGGGGAAGGGGAGGGGGGGTTACTCTACATATACCAATGGGGAAGGGGAGGGGTGGGGTTACTCTACATATACCTATGGGGAAGGGGAGGGGGGGTTACTCTACATATACCTATGGGGAAGGGGAGGGGGGTTACTCTACATATACCTATGGGGAAGGGGAGGGGGTTACTCTACATATACCTATAGGGGAGGGGGTTACTCTACATATACCTATGGGGAGGGCGGGGTTACTCTACATATACCTATGGGGAGGGGGGTTACTCTACATATACCTAAGGGGAGGGGGGGGGTTATTCTACATATGCCTAAGGGGAGGGGGGGTTACTCTACATATACCTATGGGGAAGGGGAGGGGGGGTTACTCTACATATACCTATGGGGAAGGGGAGGGGGGGTTACTCTACATATACCTATGGGGAAGGGGAGGGGGGGTTACTCTACATATACCTATGGGGAAGGGGAGGGGGGGGTTACTCTACATATACCTATGGGGAAGGGGAGGGGGGGTTACTCTACATATACCTATGGGGGAGGAGGGGGGGTTACTCTACATATACCTATGGGGGGGGGGTTACTCTACATATATACCTATAGGGGGGGAGGAGGGGGGGTTACTCTACATATATACCTATAGGGTAGGAGGGGGGGTTCCTCTACATATATACCTATAGGGTAGGAGGGGGGGTTACTCTACATATACCTATGGGGGGGGGGTTACTCTACATATACCTATAGGGGAGGCTATGGGGGAGGAGGGGGGGGGGGGTTACTCTACATATACCTAAGGGGAGGGGGGGGGTTATTCTACATATACCTATGGGGAAGGGGAGGGGGGGTTACTCTACATATACCTATGGGGAAGGGGAGGGGGGGTTACTCTACATATACCTATGGGGAAGGGGAGGGGGGTTACTCTACATATACCTATGGGGAAGGGGAGGGGGGGGTTACTCTACATATACCTATGGGGAAGGGGAGGGGGGGTTACTCTACATATACCTATGGGGGAGGAGGGGGGGTTACTCTACATATACCTATGGGTGGGGTTACTCTACATATATACCTATAGGGGGGAGGAGGGGGGGTTACTCTACATATATACCTATAGGGTAGGAGGGGGGGTTCCTCTACATATATACCTATAGGGTAGGAGGGGGGGTTACTCTACATATACCTATGGGGGGGGGGGTTACTCTACATATACCTATAGGGGAGGAGGGGGGGTAACTCTACATATACCTATGGGGGAGGAGGGGGGGGTTACTCTACATATACCTATGGGGGAGGAGGGGGGGTTACTCTACATATACCTATGGGGAAGGGGAGGGGGGATTACTCTACATATACCTAAGGGAAGGGGGGGGGGTTACTCTACATATACCTATGGGGAAGGGGAGGGGGTTACTCTACATATACCTATAGGGGAGGGGGTTACTCTACATATACCTATGGGGAGGGGGGGTTACTCTACATATACCTATGGGGAGGGGGGTTACTCTACATATACCTAAGGGGAGGGGGGGTTATTCTACATATACCTATGGGGAAGGGGAGGGGGGGTTACTCTACATATACCTATGGGGAAGGGGAGGGGTGGGGTTACTCTACATATACCTATGGGGAAGGGGAGGGGGGTTACTCTACATATACCTATGGGGAAGGGGAGGGGGGTTACTCTACATATACCTATGGGGAAGGGGAGGGGGGTTACTCTACATATACCTATGGGGAAGGGGAGGGGGTTACTCTACATATACCTATAGGGGAGGGGGTTACTCTACATATACCTATGGGGAGGGGGGGTTACTCTACATATACCTATGGGGAGGGGGGGTTACTCTACATATACCTATGGGGAGGGGGGTTACTCTACATATACCTAAGGGGAGGGGGGGGTTATTCTACATATACCTATGGGGAAGGGGAGGGGGGGGTTACTCTACATATACCTATGGGGAAGGGGAGGGGGGGTTACTCTACATATACCTATGGGGAAGGGGAGGGGGGGTTACTCTACATATACCAATGGGGAAGGGGAGGGGGGTTACTCTACATATACCAATGGGGAAGGGGAGGGGGGTTACTCTACATTTACCTATAGGGGAGAGGGGGGGTTACTCTACGTATACCTATGGGGAAGGGGAGGGGGGGGTTACTCTACATATACCTATGGGGAAGGGGAGGGGGGGTTACTCTACATATACCTATGGGGAAGGGGAGGGGGGGGGGTTACTCTACATATACCTATGGGGAAGGGGAGGGGGGGGGTTACTCTACATATACCTATGGGGAAGGGGAGGGGGGGTTGTTACTCTACATATACCAATGGGGAAGGGGAGGGGGGGTACTCTACATATACCTATAGGGGAGGGGGGGTTACTCTACATATACCTATGGGGAAGGGGAGGGGGGGGGGTTACTCTACATATACCTATGGGGAAGGGGGGGTGTAGCTGCATATACATATGGGAAAGAGGGGGGTGTAACTGCATATACCTATGGGAAAGGGGGGGGGGGTGTAACTGCATATACCTATGGGGAAGAGGGGGGGTTGTAGCTGCATATACCTATGGAAAAGGGGGGGGGGTGTAACTGCATATACCTATGGGAAAGGGGGGGATGTAACTGCATATACCTATGGGAATGAGGGGGGGTGTAACTGCATATACCTATGGGAAAGAGGGGGGGTTTAACTGCATATACCTATGGGAAAGAGGGGGGTGTACCTGCTTATACCTATGGGAAAGAGGGGGGGTAACTCTGCCTATACCTATGAGGAAAGGGGGGGGGGGTAACTGCCTATACCAATGGGGAAGCGGGGGTAACTCTGCCTATACCAATGGGGAAGAGGGGGGGTAACTCTGCCTATACCAATTGGGAAGAGGGAGGGGGGGGGGGAATCTGCCTATAGCTATGGGAAAAAAGGGGTTTAACTCTGCCTATTGGAAACAGGGGGAGTTTTTTTTTTTTTTACTCTGCCTATACCTACGGGGAAAGGGGGGTTAACTCTGTTCCTATACCTATTGGGAAGGGGGTTTAACTCTGCTGCCTATACCTACAGGGAAGGAGGGCTACCTAACTTTATACCTAACTTCTTACCTACATACCCAGCTACCTAACTATGTACATACCTGGCCATCATACATGGCTGCCTAACTACCTAGCTTGCCCCCTACCTACCTAGATATCTGGCTTCCTGATCTACCTACCTAGTTACCTATTTACCTGGCTACCTACCTACCTGCCCGTTTACTGTGCAGGACACCAAGGAGGGCATTATTACAGTTTTTTGGTCTATAGATGGGCAGATTGTGTAGAGGAGAGCACTGGAAAAATGCAGAGTCTGACATGTTTTTCCTGCAGATGTTAAGAGATTCACATGGCGGTCTTATCCAGACGGAGAAGAAAAGGAAAGAGGACACCGTTGATCAGAAAATACGTAACTGTGAGTCCCAAAATGTAATTGTAATCACTTATATGGTATATACATCCTGTGTACAGCTGATATCTACCGCCATATGGTCCTGTATATAATCACTTATACAGATCCTTTATAGTATACTGGTCTGTATATAGTGATTTCATTCAGTACAGTATGGCGGTATTATCCAGTTATTGTGTGGTGGTATATATTTACTCCTTGTATACCAGTATTATTGGTCATGGAAATTTACCTATGTTAAAGTGTTTCTTATATATATAAATTTTAGTTTATTGTGTGTGGGATTTAGGTGGAATAGGAGTGTGGCAGAAGATTAATGAGCTGCAGAGCCTACCAGGGCCCTTGCTTTTTTGGTCCATGGGCCCTGAGTGTTGTCAGTCCGCTCCTGGGAGGGGGTGTAATTAAGGGGGGGGGGAGGAGGGGGTAAATAAAGGGGGGTTGTAATTAAGGGTGTGTGTGTGTGTGGGGTGGGGGGGATGCTAAACAAAGGGTCCGCCCCGGGTGCCAAATGCTCTAGGTACGCCCCTACCCGGCCCCATGAAAGAATTGTGTGCCCAGGCCCGTCTTTAACGCGGGGCAAAGGGGCAGCTGCCCCGGGCCCTGTAATTCCTAGGGGACCAAAAGCAGCTCGCCCCTTTTGCTACCTTTTTATATTTGCCGCCGTCACTCGTCCCCAGGCAGTCAGTACCGCAATGGCTGTCTGGGAGATGGTCATGTGACGTGCGACATCACGGGCGGCATCATAGAGAGGAGTGGAGCAAAGAGAGTCTCCCGCTCCTCCTCTCAGTCCCCACATCGCCGCTTCCAGGATCCAGGCCGCAGCAGGGGACCCACCGCCGGATATGTGAGTATGTATAATGTGTGTGTGGGGGGGGGTATAGTGTGCGTGTGTGTGTGTTGGGGGGGGAGGATTTATTATATAGTGTGTGTGTTGGGGGTATTTATTATATAGTGTGTGTGTGTGTGTGTGTTGGGGGTATTTATTATATAGTGTGCGTGTGTGTGTTGGGGGGGGTATTATTATATAGTGTGTGTGTTGGGGGGGTATTTATTATATATAGTGTGTGAGTGTGTGTGTTGGGGGTATTTATTTTATATAGTGTGTGTGTGTTGGGGGTATTTATTATATAGTGTGTGTGTGTGTTGGGGGGGGGATTTATTATATAGTGTGCGTGTGTGTGTTGGGGGTATTTATTATATATAGTGTGTGTGTGTTGGGGGTATTTATTATATAGTGTGTGTGTGTGTTGGGGGGGGGATTTATTATATAGTGTGCGTGTGTGTGTTGGGGGTATTTATTATATATAGTGTGTGTGTGTGTGGGGGGGGGGTATTTATTATATAGTGTGTGTGTGTGTTGGGGGGGGATTTATTATATAGTGTGCGTGTGTGTGTTGAGGGGGTATTTATTATATAGTGTGTGTGTGTTGTGGGGGTATTTATTATATAGTGTGTGTGTTGGGGGGGTATTTATTATATAGTGTGTGTGTGTTGGGGGTATTTATTATATATAGTGTGTGTGTGTATGTGTGTTGGGGGAGATTTATTATATAGTGTGTGTGTGTGTTGGGGGTATTTATTATATATAGTGTGTGTGTGTGTGTGTTGGGGGTATTTATTATATAGTGTGTGTGTGTTGGGGTATTTATTATATAGTGTGTGTGTGGGGGTGGGGGGGGATTTATTATATAGTGTGGGGGTGGGGGGGTTTATTATATAATGTGGGGGGGGGTTATTATATAATGTAAGAAGGGAGGAAATTATGCATGTGAGGGTTGGATAATAATGATTATTATAATCCTCCTCTCACATATATGTAACATCTCCCCCTCACATGTATAATCTGATAACCCCCTCCTCACATTGATTATCCCTTCACATATAATCTGATTATGATATTATATATGTGAGGGGATTATCAATGTGAGGAGGGGGTTATCAGATTATACATGTGAGGGGGAGATGTTACATATATGTGAGGGGAGGATTATAATAATCATTATTATCCTCCCCTCACATGTATAATCTGATAATCCCCTCCCCCCGTACGTATCCTGTACTGATGCTGAGTTATATCCTATATTATACTCCAGAGCTGTACTCACTATTCTGCTGGTGAGGTCACTGTGTACACATACATTACATTACTTATCCTATACTGATCCTGAGTTATATACTGTATTATTCCCCAGCGCTGTACTCACTATTCTGCTGGTGAGGTCACTGTGTACATACATTACATTACTTATCCTGTACTGATCCTGAGTTATATACTGTATTATACTCCAGAGCTGCACTCACTATTCTGCTGGTGGGGTCACTGTGTACATACATTACATTACTTATCCTGTACTGATCCTGATTATATCCTGTATTATACTCCAGAGCTGCATGGGCGGAGTAATTTGTGATGGGTGGGGTATATTGGTGTGGGCGTGGCATACCTTGTGGGGGAGGAGCTTAGGGGCCTCCTCAAAAAATCTCGCAGGGGGGCCCCCAAATTTATTGTTACCCCAATGAGTGCATGTAGTATTAAAACATCAAATCTTTAATAAATATGCATTAAAAATAGAAAAAGGTGGACATCATAAAAGTAAAGTGAAACTCCAGTGCGTTTTGGGCTACATGTAGCCATGATTAAGAGCTACATTTTGCTCAAAACGTGTTGGCGTTTCGCTTCTGTTTTGATTGATGTCCACCTTTTTCTATTTTTAATGTTTACAGATTAAAGGTTTGATGTTTTAATACTACAAGCACCTTGAAAGAGGCAACTTTCTTTTTTCCTTTGCTCTGATACACGGGACACGGCCCACTCTCTGCAGTCGGTGCTCTTCTACCAGAAAATATACTAAAAACTACTACCGCACCGACCTAGCATCCAGCCCGGTAGCTGAAATAACATTTTTTTTTTAATGTATTATGTATGTATTTTATATTTAAATATTTTATATATGTATGTATTATGTACATATATTTTATATATGTATGTATTAGGTACCCAATCCCCCACACAGCACCCATAGCACCCCTCAAACACACACAGCACCCCCACACACAGCACCTCTCACATACACACAGCACCCCTCAAACACACACAGCACCCCCACACACAGGACCTCACACACACACAGCACCCCTCAAACACACACAGCACCCCACACACAGCACCCCTAAAACACACACAGCACCCCCACACACACACACAGCACCCCCACACACAGCACATTACACACACACAGCACCTCACACACACCCACAGCACACCCACACACAGCACCCCACACACACACACAGCACCCACACACACAGCACCTTTAGACACACAGCACCCCTCAAACACCCACACACAGTACCCCTCAAACACACATCACCTCACACACACACAGCACCACCCCTCAAACACAGCACCTCACACACAGCACCCCCAAACACACACACATATCACCCCCACACTCAGCACCTCAGACACATAGCACCCCTCAGGAAAATACACAGCACCCCTCAAACACATCACCTCTCACACACAGCACCACTCAGACAAACACACAGCACACTCAGACACACACAGCACCCCTCAAACATACATCACCCCACACACATCAGTATTCTGATTTAATTGCTGTGCTGGCACTTTGAAGGAAAAAAAGTTGGGCACGGTTTGGGCACTCGGTCTCAAAAAGGTTCACCATCACTGCTCTAGGAGGATCCTACCGGTACGCAGGAACTCTGACTTTGGGGACTTAGCACACAAGGTACAGTACAATGTACGGTACCAGGATACCACACTACCATCAGTAACACACTACGCCGCCAGGGACTCAAATCATGCAGTGCCAGACATGTCCCCCAGCTTAAGCCAGTACATGTCTGGGCCCGTCTGAAGTTTGCTAGAGAGCATTTGGATGATCCAGAAGAGGATTGGGAGAATGTCATATGGTCAGATGAAACCAAAGTAGAACTTTTTGGTAAAAACTCAACTCGTCGTGTTTGGAGGAGAAAGCATGTTTCATCCAAAGAACACCATACCTACTGTGAAGCATGGGGGTCGAAACATCATGCTTTGGGGCTGTTTTCCTGCCAAGGGACCAGGTCGACTGATCCGTGTAAAGCAGGGGTCTCAAACTCAAATTATCTGGGGGCCACTGGAGGTAGCGGTTGGGTGAGGCTGGGCAGCATGCGCCCCTCACATATAATGCCCCCGTCATGCGCCCCTCACATGTAATGCTCCCATCATGCGCCCCTCATCATCCACCAGCAGTAGCACCCCTATCATCCACCGGCAACTCCCCCGCCCCCATTCCCCCTACCCCCCCTGTGGTAATACCATGAGCTGACGGATGATGGGGGTGCTACTGCTGGGGGGGGGGGAGCATTAGGTAGGCAGCGGTTTCCCCACATTAGGAAGGTAGCAGTTTCCCACATTAAGTAGCAATGTTTCCCCACATTAGGTAGCATAGTTTCCCCACATTAGGTAGCATAGTTTCCCCACATTAGGTAGCATAGATACCCCACATTAGGTAGCATAGATTCCCCACATTAGTTAGTATAGTTTCCCCACATTAGGTAGCATTGTGTCGCGCCCCCCCTCCCCCCCCCCAACACAGACAGATAGACGCACACAAAGACACACTTACCTGTCGTGCGCAGTGCTTCTCCTGGCCTGATGAGTGATGTCACAGACTCCTGCGTGGGTCTGCAGAAGGACGCCACATGCACGACTCGGGCCGGCCGACTGGAGACTAGGGGGGGAGTAAGTGAAGGTAATGAGCTCTATTGGATTGGGCGGGGGGTTTTGATCGCGGACGACACACACACACACACACACACACAGGGGACGGAGATGCGCCCCCATCAAGTCTTGTGTGAAATCTTCCAGCATTTAGCACTGCTTGCCCGAAGCAGGACTAAATGCCTGAAGAAATCACCTGCCCGGCGCCCGGAACTGCTCGGTGCCGCGAGTTTCAGACCCCTGTGTAAAGGAAAGAATGAATGGTGCCATGTATCATGAGATTTTGAGTGAAAACCTCCTTCCATCAGCAAGGGTATTGAAGATGAAACGTGGCTGGGTCTTTCAGCAGGACAATGATTCCAAACACACCGCCCGGGCAATGAAGGAGTAGCTTCGTATGAAGCATTTTAAGGTCCTGGAGTGGCTTAGCAAGTCTCCAGATCTCAACCCCATAGAAAACCTTTGGAGGGAGTTGAAAGTCCATGTTGCCCAGTGACAGCCCCAAAACATCACTGCTCTAGAGGAGATCTGTATGGAGGAATGGGCCAAAATACCAGCAACGATGTGTGAAAACCTTGTGAAGACTTACAGAAAATGTTTGACCTTTGTCATTGCCAACAAAGGGGATATAACAAAGTATTGAGATGAACTTTTGTTCTTGACCAAATACTTATTTTCCACCATAATTTGCAAATAAATTCTTTAAAAATCAGACAATGGGATTTTGTGGATTTTTTTTCTCATTATGTCTCTCATAGTTGAGGTATATCTATGATGAAAATTACAGGCCTCTCTAATCTTTTTAAGTGTGTAGAGAAGGAAGGAAAAAAACAAAAAAAGATGTGGGGCACTCTCTGGCATAGTAAATTCGATATTTGATGGTTCAAAGAAAAGAGAAGGGTAAAAACCACCACCACACCTGTGCAGTGGCACTGACCTCCAGGAGTTGTGCAATAGGTAAGGCCTATCTTCTTGTGTGGTGGGCTGTTACAGCTTGGTGCCCCCTTGTCCGTTGTCCCCAGGCTGGGGTCACGGAAAAGACAATAAAGGAAATGGAAGCACAGAAAAAGCTGTGGGGTATAGGTGCGCTTTCTGGCTAGCTTAGTCCCACCAACTGGGTTTCGTACAGTGAGCCATCCAAAATTTTGATATACATGGTGGGCCATTTATATGGATACACCTTAATAAAACGGGAATGGTTGGTGATATTAACTTCCTTTTTGTGGCACATTAGTATATGTGAGGGGGGAAACTTTTCAAGATGGGTGGTGACCATGGCGGCCATTTTGAAGTTGGCCATTTTGAATCCAACTTTTGTTTTTTCAATAGGAAGAGGGTCATGTGACACATCAAACTGATTGGGAATTTCACAAGAAAAACAATGATGTGCTTGGTTTTAACATAACTTGTTATTTACAAGTTTCTCTTTGTTTACAGCCATTGACATGTTGTTGAGGTTAACACGTGAGGAGCGGATAGAAATTGTGTTGATGTCTGGTGAACGCAGTAACCGGGTGATCGTAGCAGATTTCAATGCAATACACCCTACGAGACCACCCATCTCCCATGCTACAGTTAGCAAACTGCTTGCTAAGTTTCGTGAAACTCGTTCAGTGTTGGATTTCCCAAAATGTGGATGGATGAGATCTGTCACTAATGAAGAAACATCAGTGGCTGTCCTAGCTTCATTCAGCAAGAGCCCACAGCGTAGCACTCGCCGCATGTCACTGGAGAGTGGCATTAGTCGAACATCCCTTCGGCGGATATTAGCTACTCACAAATGGCCCCCTTACAAACTCCAGCTACTGCAGCATCTCAACGAGGATGAACCAGATTGGCAACAAAAAGACCCCAGGGTGGCTTAGGGTAATAATCACCAAGAAACACCTTTGACCCTGGGAAACCCAGGGTCACTGATACCCTTATTAAATCCCACCCCTAAAACTTAACTTTTATTTGTATTCAGATTAGAATTAAATAATAAGTGTATATTAAATGATGAGTGTATTCACTTAAAATCACGGGTTGGTGTGCTTTTTCATAGTATTTGGATTATATACAGTTAGCCACTGTGTATGTATCAAGTATCCCAGGTGGGCTGCAGTACCACCGTAGATAGCACACCAACTCCTGTTAGTTAAAATGCTGTAAATGCCCCCTCAAGGGAGTTGGTGTGCTATCTACGGTGGTACTGCAGCCCACCTGGGATACTTGATACATACACAGTGGCTAACTGTATATAATCCAAATACTATGAAAAAGCACACCAACCCGTGATTTTAAGTGAATACACTCATCATTTAATATACACTTATTATTTAATTCTAATCTGAATACAAATAAAAGTTATGAACCAGATTGGCGCACTGAATTTGCAGAATGGGCAAAACAAAAATTGGAACAGGACCCTCAGTTTACGCAGAAGATTTTGTTCAGTGATGAGGCAAACTTTTATGTGAATGGTGAAGTTAACAAACAAAACCACCGCTATTGGTCTGACACTAACCCACATTGGATAGATCCCTCCAAGACTGTTGGAACACGAAAATTGATGGTATGATGTGGTATATGGGGTACAAAGATAGTGGGGCCATTCTTCATCAATGGAAACCTCAAGGCCACTGGATATGTGAAATTGCTACATGATGATGTGTTTCCCTCTTTATACACCCTATGTTCCCTGAGTTTTTCCAGCAAGATGGTGCACCACCACATTATGGGTGTCAGGTCCGAGCATTCCTAGATGAACAGTTTCCTCGAAAATGGATTGGTCATCGTGGGCCAGTTGAATGGCCCCCAAGCCCCCAAGGTCTACCGATCTGATTCCCTTAGACTTTTATCTTTGGGGTTATCTGAAGGCAATTGTCTATGCTGTGAAGATACGAGATGTGCAGCACCTAAAACTACGGATACTGGAAGCCTGTGCTAGCATTTCTCCTGCGGTGTTGCTATCAGTGTGTGAAGAGTGGGAGAAGAGGGTTGTATTGACAATCCAACACAATGGGCAGCACATTGAACACATTTTATAAGTGGTCAGAAACTTGTAAATAACTCATGAAAGAATAAAGTTACGTTAAAACCAAACACATCATTGTTTTTCTTGTAAAATTCCCAATAAGTTTGATGTGTCACATGACCCTCTTCCTATTGGAAAAACAAAAGTTGTATTCAAAATTGCCGACTTCAAAATGGCCGCCATTGGCACCACCCATCTTAACCCCTTAAGGACCGGGTTTTTTCCGTTTTTGCACTTTTGTTTTTTGCTCCTTGCCTTTAAAAAATCATAACTCTTTCAATTTTGCACCTAAAAATCCATATGATTGCTTATTTTTTGCGCCACCAATTCTACTTTGTAATGACGTCATTTTGCCCAAAAATCTACGGAAACGGAAAAAATTATAATTGTGTGACAAAATTGAAAAAAAAACGCAGTTTTGTAACTTTTGGGGGCTTCCGTTTCTACATAGTACATTTTTCGGTAAAAATTACACCTTATCTTTATTCTGTAGGTCCATACAATGTCCATAAAAAGGTCCATAAAATGATACCCTACTTATATAGGTTTGATTTTATTGTACTTCTGGAAAAATTAATAAGTTTAAAATTGTCATCTTCTGACCCCTATAACTTTTTTATTTTTCCACGTATGGGGCGGTATGAGGGCTCATTTTTTGCACAGTGATCTGAAGGTTGCATTGATAGGACTTATTGATTGCTTTTTATTCATTTTTTCATGATATAAAAAGTGACCAAAAATGCACTATTTTGGACTTTGGAATTTTTTTGCGCGTACGCCATCGACCGTGCAGTTTAATTAACAATATATTTTTATAATTCGGACATTTCTGCACGTGGCAATACCATAAATGTTTATTTTTATTTACACTGGTTTTTTTTTTTTTTTTTTTTTTTTATGGGAAAAGGGGTGTGATTCAAACTTTTAATAGGGGAGGGGTTAAATGATCTTTATTCACTTTTTTTTTTTCATTGTTATAGCTCCCATAGGGACCTATAACACTGCACACACTGATCTTTTACATTGATCACTGGTTTCTCATAGGAAACCAGTGATCGATGATTCTGCCGCTTGACTACTCATGCCTGGATCTCAGGCACTGAGCAATCATTCGGCGATTGGACAGCGAGGAGGCAGGTAGGGACCCTCCGGCTGTCCTGTAAGCTGTTCGGGATGCCGCGATTTCGCCGCGGCTATCCCGAACAGCCCACTGAGCTAACCGGCACTTTTTACTTTCACATTTAGCCACGTGGCTCAGCTTTGAGCGCGCGGCTAAAGGGTTAATAGCGAGCGGCACCGCGATCAGTGCCACACGCTATTAGCGGCGGGTCCGGGCTTCACTATGACACCGGGCCCGCCGTGATATGATGCGGGGTCACCGTGGGACCCCGCGTTATATCACGGTAGCGGGACCAAGGACGTACTCATAGGTCCTTGGTCCTTAAGAGGTTAAAAAGTTTCCCCCCTCACATATACTAATGTGCCACAAACAGGAAGTCAATATCACCAACCATTCCCATTTTATTAAGGTGTATCCATATAAATGGCCCACCCTGTATTTACACTCCTATAAACTTGTTCCATAAGGGGACTTTCAGATCGCTGATGTACTACACCGCATTACCATTTCAGTGCTGTGTATTATGCCAAAAGGCACATACATCATTCTGACAAACAAAATATGCGACCTGCGTCCGCAGCCTAGCCCTTAGTGGCTGTCATAAAAACACTTATGGCTAAACCCTTAGGATCTATTAACACTGCAGAATTTCCAGATGCGGATTCCGCCTCAAATTAAAGCCCAATAGACTTCTATGGGATTCTGCACTCCCATTCACACTTCTGAATTTCCACATACGGATTCCGCACGGATTCAGCACCAATTCCGCAGAAAATCCGCATAAGCCAGAAATTCTGCTGTGTGAATAGACCCTAAGGGGTTAAATATGCTGGGAAACAGGATCAACACCTCAAAGCCAGACTGAAGCAGAAACAAGGCTTGAATCTATAAACAAAGAGCCTGCTGCCTAGCAAAAGTCTCCACATTCAAAAGCAGGAGAAGATGACAGGACAGCTCTACTGTTGTCCTTATACTTATGTAATATTGTTTTATTTCTTTATTTTTACTGATTAACTTAATTATTTTCATTATTTAGCAAGACCAGTATTACCGTATTTATCGGCGTATAACACGCATTTTTTAGGCTAAAATTTTTAGCCTTAAGTCTACCTGCATGTTATACGCCGATAAGCCTCTGCAGTTCAATGATTTAAAGCTGGCGCTTTAAATCAATGAACTGCAGCGGCTTTTTCAGGTGCAGAGACTGCCACCGCTGCCAGCTTCTCTGCCCCTGCCTGTCCTGGGGTCCCTGCTGCCGCCGCTTCTCTCCCCCTGCTATCGGCACCGCTGCCCCTTCTCTCCACAAGTCTATCAGTGCCTCTGCCCCTTCTCTCCCCCCTGGCTATCGGTGCCGCTGCCCCATTGCCAACACCGATAGCCAGGGGGAGAGAAGCGGCACCGGCAACGGGACAGCGGCGCCGACAGACAGGGGGAGAGAAGGGGCAGAGTCACCCATTGCCGGCGCCGCTGCCCCGTTGCCTCCCCCATCCCCGGTTGTATAATTATTTGTTGCCGGGGTCGGGTCCGCGCTGCTTCAGGCCTCCGGTGTTGCATCCCCTGCGTTGTTGCTATGCGCTGCGAGACGCAATGACGAGTGACATGTCACTCGTCATTGCGACGCGCCGTGCAGCGCATAGCAACGACGCAGGGGACGCCACACCGGAGGCCTGAAGCAGCGCAGACCCGACCCGGCAACAGGTAATTATACAACCGGGGATGGGGGAGGCAACGGGGCAGCGGCGCCGGCAATAGGTGCCGCTGCCCCTTCTCTCCCCCTGTTTGTCGGTGCCGGTGCATTGCCGTGGAATGAGATTTGCCATAGAATGAGATGGTCCGCCTCCATCACATCCTATTGGCTCTCTCTTGTCACGTGACATATTTAAACGTCACGCAGCGATGCGCACAGTAGTGTCAGTTTGGCTATCACAGGGAGAGGATCTCCTCACCCTGTGATAGCTGAAGCTGTACGGAGCTCTCATGGCCTCTGTGGCCCGACAGAAGTTCACACATGTACGCAGCTCATACGGCTGCCTCATATACATTTACTCTATTACATCCACAGCGCTATCGGTGTGCGTCCCCGCGAGCGCCCCACGCCCGCAGCTCCACTCCCCGTCCCCCGCAGCTCCACTCCCCGTCCCCCGCAGCTGTACTCCCCGTCGCCCGTAGCTCTACTCCCCGCCCCCCTCAGCTCTACTTCCCGTCCCCCGCAGCTGTACTCCCCGTCCCCCGTAGGTCTATTCCCAGTCCCCTGTTAACGCTCAGGGTGCGATCAACAGCGCTATGGGGATTCCGATGCCGCTGTCATCAGTGTGCCTCCCCCCGAGCGCCCCACGCCCGCAGCTGTACTCCCCGTCCCGTTAACGGTCAGGGAGCGGGGAACAGAAAATAGAGCATCGGGCGCAGGTAAAGTAGTACTGCGCATGCGCAGCACTACGCGAATAACATAACCTGCGCCCGATGCTCTACTTTCTGTTCCCCGCTCCCTGACCGTTAACGGGACGGGGAGTACAGCTGCGGGCGTGGGGCGCTCGGGGGGAGGCACACTGATGACAGCGGCATCGGAATCCCCATAGCGCTGTGGATCAACAGTAAATGTATATGAGGCAGCCGTATGAGCTGCGTACGTGTGAACTTCTGTCGGGCCACAGAGGCCATGTGAGCTCCGTACAGCTTCAGCTATCACAGGGTGAGGAGATCCTCTCCCTGAGATAGCCAAATTGACACTGCTGTGCGCATCGATGCGTGACGTTTAAATATGTCACGTGACAAGAGAGAGCCAATAGGATGTGATGGAGGCGGACCATCTCATTCTATGGCAAATCTCATTCCACGGCAATGCACCGGCAATGGGGCAGCGACACCGATAGACGGGGGAGAGAAGGGGCAGCGGCGCCGATAGCCAGGGGGAGAGAAGTGGCGGCACCGATAGACAGGGGGAGAGAAGCGGCGGCAGCAGGGCTCTAGACCCCAGGAAAGGCAGGGGGAGAGAAGCGGGCAGCGATGGCCTCTCTCCCCCTGCCTCTCCTGGGGGCTTCTGCGGGGTAAGAAACAGTGTATCGGGGTATACACACACATGCACCTTCATTTTACCAAGGATATTTGGGTAAAAAACTTTTTTTACCCAAATATCCTTGGTAAAATGAGGGTGCGTGTTATAGGCCGGTGCGTGGTATAACCCGATAAATACAGTATTTAAAGGGGTACTCCGGTGAAAACCTTTTTTCTTTCAATCAACTGGAGGCAGAAAGTTAAACATATTTGTAAATTACTTCTATTAAAAAATCTTAATTCTTCCAGTACTTATTAGCTGCTGAATGCTACAGAGGAAATTCCTTTCTTTTTGGAACACTGATGACATCACGAACACAGTGCTCTCTGCTGACATCTCTGTCCATTTTAGCAACCATGCATAGCAGATGTATGCTAAGGGCAGCATGGTGGCTCAGTGGTTAGCACTGCTGCCTTGCAGTGCTGGGGACTTGGGATCAAATCCCACTACTTTTTTTTTTAATTTACACTGAAGGTGGTTGCGGAGATACCTGTTGTATCAATTTCTAATACCTGGCTTTGCGGTTCACCCGCACTATAACCCTATGTATAGGTTTAAGTGCAGGTAAATCGTCTCTCATTTTCCTTTTTAACCTCTTAAGGACGCAGGGCGTATGGATACGCCCTGCATTCCGAGTCCTTAAGGACGCAGGGCGTATCCATACGCCCGTGGGAATTCCGGTCCCCGCCGCTAGCCGGTTGGGGACCGGAGCCAGATGCCTGCTGAAATCATTCAGCAGGCACCCTGGCACATCGCCCAGGGGGGTCTTGAGACCCCCCCATGTCGGCGATCGGAGAAAATCGCATGTCAATTCAGACATGCGATTTTCTCCAATTCCGGGCTGATCGGGTCTCTGGTGACCCGATCACCCGGAAAATAGGGCTGATCGGAGTTTTCAGCAACAACCCCGATCAGCCTAAAGGATTGGAGTGAGATCGCAAAGCTGCGATCTACTCCTATCCCCTGCCATTACTCAGAACGGAGTTCTGACCAATGGCAGCGCAGGACAGGGGG
Organism: Hyla sarda; assembly: GCF_029499605.1. Taxonomy (NCBI): domain Eukaryota; kingdom Metazoa; phylum Chordata; class Amphibia; order Anura; family Hylidae; genus Hyla; species Hyla sarda. The sequence goes on along the minus strand of NC_079189.1, from coordinate 243,138,501 downwards.
TTGCCATGGCAACTCCCCGTTCTGCCCGCCCCTGGATGTCGAGGGGCTCTGGGAAGAAGATGGAGGCCGTACCTGCAGGAGAAGATGCCTGGGGACCTGGGATCTTCGCTGGAGCCTGCAGGATCCTGATCAGGTAGGGAATCGACAGTGGGGGGGGGGGGGGGGGGAATTGAAAGTGAAAGTAAACCGATCTTTACTGTGGCAACCACTAGGGGGGCCAAACTGCAACTCCCAGCATGCCCAGAGAGCCAAAGGCTGTCTGGGCATGCTGGGAGTTGTAGTTTTGCAACATCTGGAGGGTCACAGTTTGGAGACCACTGTTACAGTGGTGCCCAAATAGTAGCCCTCCAGATGTTGCCAAACTACAACTCTCAGCATGCCTCGACTGCCCAGGCATGCTGGGAGTTGTAGTTCTGTAACATCTGGCCCTTCAGATTTAGCAATTTTCATGACATTTTTGAAAATTGCTGCTCTACTTTGAAGCCCTCTAATTTTTTCAAAAAGCAAAAATATGTCCATTTTATGATGCCAACATAAAGTAGACATATTGTATTTGTGAAGAAAAATAAAATTTATTTGGAACATCCATTTTCCTTACAAGCAGAGAGCTTCAAAGTTAGAAAAATGCTAAATTTTCAAAATTTTCATGAAATTTGGGGATTTTTCACCAAAAAAGGATGCAAGTAACGCCAAAAATTTACCATCAAAATAAAGTAGAATATGTCACGAAAAAACAATCTCAGAATCAGAATATTCGGTAAAAGCGTTTTCGCGTTACTAATTTGTAAAGTGACGGTGGTCAGAATTGCGAAAAAGGGCTCAGTCCTTAGGGTGAAAAAGGGCTGTGTCCTTAAGGGGTTAAAATATGAGGAACGCAGGAGTAAAATATGGACACCTTCCAGTAAAGGTGTGACAAAACGAATATACACAGAACAATTTTTGACATTTGACAAAATCTTGGACAAAAGGGCAAAGTCCCATTGAGTTTGGCACATTCAGTTAATTTATTACAGGATGACTTTAGTTGAAATACTGGTTTCTGCTACGTGAGAGATGTGTCTGTAAAAGTAAACAGTTATAGAAATACCTTTTGATCCTGCATCTAAAGGCATCCTGCATCCTGCACCTTTTGATCCGGGATCTAAAATTCTAGTGAGGGGATTCAGGATGCTGATCGGGACCACTGCAGGGTAATTGTGAGGTCCCAAACAGCTGGATGGCAGCCCAAGGGGGGCCCTACCTGCCTTTGCGTCATCCAGTTGGCTCTCCAGAAATACAGGCAGCCTCCTCAGCCTGTATAAGTGAAGCACCGATAACACTGATCAATGCTATTAAACAGTGAATGCAATCGTAATATTGTGGGTAATAGTCCCCTATGGGAGAATCGAAGAGCTAGGGCATCTGTGCTTTTGTGGACCTCTGTTTGAGCCAGATAAACATGTGCTTTTGAGAGCCAACCTACAAAGTTTTCTAAATTCTTCAGGGAATTAAAGGAGTACTCCGGCGCGCACTTTTTTCCTTTTATCCCGTCCGGGATGCAAAATAAAAGAAAACACACTTTCTCTTACCTGCATACGCTCCCCGGTGCTCCGGTACAGGTGTTGGGTCCCCAGGCTGTATTCTTCTTACTTCCTGTTAGCCCGGCCTGTCACACGGAGCTTCAGCCTATCACCGGCCGCAGCGATGTCCCGCCTCGGCCGGTGATAGGCTGAAGCTCCGTGTGACGTGCCGGGCTAACAGGAAGTAAGAAGAATACCTGTACTGGAGCTCCGGGGGCTCGTTGGCAGGTAAGAGAAAGTGTGTTTTCTTTTATTTTGCAGCCCGGACGGGATAAAATGAAAAAAGTGCGCGCTGGGGTACTCCTTTAACCAAACACAGGAACTGCTCAAGACAACATCTGCAGTCAACATGGGTTAACTATCTACCATCTTCCATCATATACCTCAGGTACTGTTTTGTAGGAACTGTGCCTCCACTATGTGGAAGGTGCAGTGGTGTCACTAGGTTAAAACATTCGGCCTGTGCACCGAATGTAAAGCCAAGTGCCCCGAATGTCAGCTGTCATGCAGGTCCTAGTCGGGCAGTCACTAAGAAGCAGAGATCTCCACACACAGCACAATGGCAGTGACTGCCTGATTAGGACCTGCTCTGTATCTGCTAAATGCTGGATGTGTAGGACCTTTGGTGATGTCACAATCATGTGACCAGGACTTATGGAGCGGAGCAGAAGGACCTGTAGAGCAGAGCAGCCAGGAGAGAAGAGAGAGTCTGTGAGTTCTTCCTCCATAATACTCCCAGGGCTACAGTCACTGCTCTGCTGGTGGGGTCATACAGCAGTGTTTCCCAAACAGGCATGCGGCTTGCTAACAGCCACAACAACAGTGCTGCAGATGGTTATAGACTAGCTGCCTGTCGGGTAAAAAATGTAAAAATATAAATACTGTACGGTGTGCCATGGCCTTACTTCTACTATGCCATTCTCTACTACTACCCAGTGACATCACTGGGCATATTAACCCTGGACTGTGACATCACTGTATATTTTAACCCTGGGCTCTGACATCACTGTGTATATTACTGCACTGTGATGTCACTATGCATATTAACCCTGTACTCTGACAATAATGTACATATTAACCCTCTAAAGTGACAATGTGCATAGGGATTTCACAGTACAGGGTTAACATGCACAGTGATATCACAGAACAGAGTCAATATGCAAAGTGACATCACAGTACAGGGTTAATATGCACAGTGACATCACAGTGATGTACCCACATTCTGGAGGAGTAAAGCTCAGCAGGAGGGTGTATGTGCAGCCAGGACAGTAATTTTTCAGCATGCCACCTTAAATGTCCTGACCACTGCTTCTCCGGTTTGGGGACCTACTGCTAATTAGGTACTGACCGTGTACCGCAGGAGCAGTGGTCAGGACAGGAGGAAGTACACAGACATACTGCCTCAGCCATATACTGTATATGGCTGGAGACAGTGGGGGAGATTTATCAAAACCTGTCAAGAGGAAAAGTTCCCCAGTTGCCCATAGCAACCAATCAGATCGCTTCTTTCACTTTTAACAAGGCCTCTGCAAAAATGAAAGAAGCGATCTGATTGGTTGCTATGGGCAACTGGGCAACTTTTCCTTTACACAGGTTTTGATAAATCTCCCCCAGTATGTCTATTGGGGCACAGAAGGGCCTATAACTATATACGAGGGCACAGAGAGGGCCTATAACTATATAAGGGGCACAGAGGGGCCTATAACTATATATGGGGGAACAGAGGGGCCTACAGCTATATACTTGGGCACAGAGTGGCCAATAACTATATCTGTGGGCACTATTACTGTGGGGCAAAACAAATGGGAGGTTTGTATAGAGGTGAGTATGATGGTCTTGGCTGGATAGAGAAGAAAAGGAAAAGTTAATAACTCCTCTGATCAGAGAAGATGCCCCCTGTGACTGACTCCGAAGACTCTCCTTGTAATTGACTCAGAGAAGATGCCCCCTGTGATTGACTCAGATAAAATGCCCCTGTGAGTCTATAACACCATGCTGTATTCTGCCTGATTATCCCATCAGCGCTGAAGTCACCTGTACATTCTGCAGTTATGTTTAGTGAAACAACTACTCCCAGCATTCCCTCACCACTGCTTATATCCTACTGGGAGCTGTAGTTTCACATGGTTAAAACTTTGTTAGTGTTTTTACCTTGACAATTGTTATATTTGATTATTATAGTTGAAATAATTTTCCGCAACACTCTACACCACGTCAGGCCAAGTAGAGAACCAGTTAAAAACAGCTGCTGCTGTCACCTGAGCCCCACCTCAGCTTAGAACATAGAGTGGCCTCACCTAATACATTTGTGCTACGGCTGTAATGCTCCTTACTGGTGTGATGTCCCAGTACAGGACATGGTCCTGCACTACCCTTAGGCCCTGTCAGTTTGAGACCTTCAGTGACCCTTGCAAGGTCTCCTGTTGTTCCATAGTGTTGTGTATATCACTTTAATGCCTAGACAGTGTCCTAACATATAGTTAGTCTGTGGGAGGTCTCAAGGACCTGTGTGAGTCTGTCACATGTTATGTTATGCAGTCACATGATTTGTTGTCACATGTTCTCCCAGAGAGCACCAGCTTAACCTATGACCTGCAGCTTGACCAGTGAACTTTAGTTCAGCCCCCACTATATAAAGGGGCAGCCATTACAATTCACTCTCTTATTATCTTTGCTGAGGAACCATTAACACCAGAGATCTCATTGCAAGTGATCAGCATCTGGAAGACCCCAAAAGATACAGTCATTCTAGTAAGTCTCAAGTCTATGTCTGCTGTCACTACAAATAGTCAAGTCCTGCATATAGTTAAGTCAAGTCCAATCTAAAGTCAAGTTAATTACAAGTATAATGGTCCAGCAAGCTGCGAGGTCCTTCTGGGTCCTGGCCACCTCTCTGGGAATCTGGCCTAGCTGTGAAAATAATTCCATCTGTCTTATACTCAGTAAAGCCTCCGTTTGACCATTACTGGTTGTGGACTCTCATTTCACTACTAGCAACTGGGATTCTTCTGTTTTGTGTTCTTTTCAATTATCTAATTTACATTTTTATTCTGTTCTTTAGACTAAATTCAATTTATGAAATAAGTTTAAAATACTGCTCTTTTACTCATGTTAGGATATATTCACATGGAACTACACTATGACCTTGACATTTAGGAAATTTTGTGTTGTTCTCTAATTTTTATCTCCAGTGTGTGTGTGTGTGTGTGTGTGTATATATATATATATATATATATATATATATATATATATATATATATATATATATATGGGAGAAGAACCGCTTGCGGCAGCGCGGATACGCCGACTGGACTATCCTGAGGGCAACGAAAATAGCTGAAGATAAGAACCGTGATGACTTGATTAAAACTCCTAATATCAAATCCCCATCCGGTGAGGCAAATAAACCCATAATTTTTTCTACACAGTACAGCACGGAATTTCGATCGGTTAAGAAAATCATTGACAAGCATATGCCCATTTTGCATACTGATCCCGGGGTGAGGGAAGCCCTGGAATCGGGATACATGTGTGTATCACGCAGGGCTCCTACCCTCGGCCTGATGTTGTCACCGAGTTTGTTTACCGATTGTCCCAATAAGAAACCAACCTGGCTAAAACACACAGGCTCTTATAAATGTGGCGCAACCAAATGTGTGTGCTGCAGTTATAAGCATAACTCGAATACATTTGTTTCATGCAGTAATAAGGATAGTTTCATCATTAAACAGTATATTAACTGCAGCACATCCGGGGTTATTTACCTTTTCACATGCCGTGACTGTAACCTTTAATATGTGGGATGTACCACAAACCCTTTGAAGGTAAGGATACGTAAGCATCTATCCGATATAGGTCATTTTCAGTCACGGCATGTGTCTATGGTTTCCAAACACATTGCCGAAGTTCACAGAGGCAATGCATCCTCCTTACAACTGCAAGGCATTAAGAGGGTAAGACTGTCCCCAAGAGGGGGAAATACCAAACAAATAATTCTGGACCGTGAGGTCTTCTGGATCCTAAAATTGAATGCCAGATTTCCTCACGGTCTAAACAGGAGGCTGGACACCATTCTCCATTACTAGACATGCAGATAACATCTAACCAGTCACCTTAAGGATGTATTTTTATAACACAACCCTCTCCTTTGTTCTTTTGGTGGTTCCGTTGCTGTTATCTTTCTATATACTCATGTACTTGCCTATTCTAATTTGTTCTTTTGTTTTTCCCCCTCCTCCTTTGGCTTCTTCCTTTCTCTCTCTTAATGCATATTGTTAGGCCACTATCTTTGCCTCATTTTTTCCCCTCCTCCCCCCTTCCCTGTTTTACATTGGTAACTTCCCCACAGCACCGTAGTAATATTTATTAACCCCTTAAGGACGGAGCCCATTTTCACCTTCACGAAGCCCTTTTTTGCAAATCTGACCACTGTCACTTTAAACATTAATAACTCTGGAATGCTTTTAGTTATCATTCTGATTCTCAGACTGTTTTTTCGTGACATATTCTACTTTAACATAGTGGTAAATTTTTGTGGTAACTTGCATCCTTTCTTGGTGAAAAATCCCAAAATTTCATGAAAATGTTTTTAATTTTGCATTTTTCTAACTTTGAAGCTCTCTGCTTGTAAGGAAAATGGATATTCCAAATACATTTTTTTTTGGATTCACATATAAAATATGTCTACTTTATGATTGCATCATAAAATTGACGAGTTTTTACTTTTGGAAGACACCAGAGGACTTCAAAGTTCAGCAGCAATTTTCCAATTTTTCACAAAATTTTCAAACTCGCAATTTTTCAGGGACCAGTTCAGGTTTGAAGTGGATTTGAAGGGTCTTAATATTAGAAATACCCCATAAATGACCCCATTATAAAAACTGTACCCCCAAAGTATTCAAAATGACATTCAGTAAATGTTTTAACCCTTTAGGTGTTTCACAGGAATAGCAGCAAAGTGAAGGAGAAAATCTTCATTTTTTACACTTGCATGTTCTTGTAGACCCAATTTTTGAATTTTTACAAGGGGTAAAAGGAGAAAATGTATACTTATATTTGTAGCCCAATTTCTCTTGAGTAAGGACACACCTCATATGTCTATGTAAAGTGTTCGGCGGGCGCAGTAGAGGGCTCAGAAGCGAAGGAGCGACAAGGGGATTTTAGAGAGTACGTTTTTCTGAAATGGTTTTTGGGGGGCATGTCGCATTTAGGGTTAATAAAGGGTTAAAAGCAGAAAAGACCCCCAAAATTTGTAACCCCATTTCATCTGAGTATGGAGGTACCCCATAAGTGGACCTGAAGTGCACTGCGGACGAACTACAATGCTCAGAAGAGAAGGAGTCATATTTGGCTTTTTGAGAGCAAATTTTGCTCGGGGGGCATGTTGCATTTAGGAAGCCCCTATGGTGCCAGAACAGCAAAAAAAAAACACATGGCATACCATTTTGGAAACTAGACCCCTTGAGGAACGTAACAAGGAATAAAGTGATCCTTAATACCCCACAGGTGTTTCACGACTTTTGCATATGTAAAAAAAAAAAAATTATTTTTCACTAAAATGTGGGTTTCCCCCCAAATTTCACATTTTTGCAAGGGTTAATAGCAGAAAAGACCCCCCAAAATTTGTAACCCCATCTCTTCTGAGTATGAAGGTACCCCATAAGTAGACCTGAAGTGCACTGCGGGCGAACTACAATGCTCAGAAGAGAAGGCGTCATATTTGGCTTTTTGAGAGCAAATTTTGCTCGGGGGGCATGTCGCATTTAGGAAGCCCCTATGGTGCCAGAACAGCAAAATAACCCCCACATGGCATACCATTTTGGAAACTAGACCCCTCACAGAATGTAATGAGTGGTACAGTGAGCATTTACCCCCCACTGGTGTCTGACAGATCTTTGGAACAGTGGGCTATGCAAAATTTTTCATTTTCACGGACCACTGTTCCAAAGATCCGTCAGACACCTGTGGGGTGTAAATTCTAACTGTAGCCCTTATTACATTCCGTGAGGGGTGTAGTTTCCAAAATGGGGTCACGTGTGGGTGTGTTTTTTTTGCGTTTGTCAGAACCGCTGTAACAATCAGCCACCCCTGTACAAATCACCTCAAATGTACATGGCGCACTCTCCCTTCTGGGCCTTGTTGTGCGCCCCCAGAGCACTTTGCGCCCACATATGGGGTATCTCCGTACTCGGGAGAAATTACGTTACAAATTTTGGGGGGCGTTTTTTCTTTTTACCTCTTGTGAAAATGAAAAGTATAGGGCAACACCAGCATGTTAGTGTAAAAATGTTTATTTTTTTACACTAACATGCTGGTGTAGACCCCAACTGTTCCTTTTCATAAGGGGTAAAAGGAGAAAAAGCCCCCCAAAATTTGTTAGGCAATTTCTCCCAAGTACGGCGATACCCCATATGTGACCCTATTCTGTTGCCTTGAAATACGACAGGGCTCCAAAGTGAGAGCGCCATGCGCATTTGAGGCCTGAATTAGGGACTTGCATAGGGGTGGACATAGGGGTATTCTATGCCAGTGATTGCTAAACTCCCAGCATGCTTGGACAGTCAATTGCTGTCCAGAAATGCTGGGAGTTTTTGTTTTGCAACAGCTGGAGGCTCCATCTTAGAAACACTGCCATACAATATGTTTTTCATTTTTATTGGGGAGGGGGGTGGTGGGGGGGCAGTGTACGTGTGTGTATATGTAGTGTTTTACTCTTTATTTAATGTTAGTGTAGTGTTTTTAGGTTACATTCACACTGGCAGCAGATTACACTGAGTCTCCCGCTAGGAGTTTGAGCTGCGGCGGAAAATTTGCCGCAGCTCAAATTTGTAGCGGGGAACTCACTGTAATCTGCCGCCAGTGTGAATGTAGCCTGTACATTCACACGGGAGGGGGGTCAAAACTACAACTTGAGTTGTAGTTTTGCAACAGCTGGAGGCACACTGGCTGGAAAACCTTGAGTTAGGTTCTATGTACTGATTGCGGAAGGGCATGCTGGGAGATGTAGTTATGCAATGACTGGAGGCACGCAAGTACCACTCCCAGTTTTGCAAGATTTAGAGGGATTCAAGTTGTAAATCACTGTCCAGTGGTCTCAAAACTGTGGCCCTCCAGATGTTGCAAAACTACAACTCGCAGCATGTCCAGACAGCAAACTGCTGTCTGGCCATGCTGAGAGTTGTAGTTTTGCAACATCTGAAGGGCTACAGTTTTAGACCACTTAGTGATCTACAACCTGAACCCCTCTAAATATTGCAAAACTACAAGTCCCAGCATGCCCACAGAGCAAACAGCTGTCTGTGCATGCTGGGAGTTGTAGTTTTGCAACATCTGGAGGGCCACGGTTTAGAGACCACTGTAAACTGTGGCCCTCCGGATGTTGCTAGGCAACAACTCACCTAGCAGGACCCGGAAGTATTGCTGCCGCCGCACATGGGGGAGGATCGCGAACGGGGATCCGGGATCCAGGTAGGGACCTTCGGCACCGACCTTCCCTGGACGGTTCCCCCGTTTTGCCCGGACACCGATAAGTGGGCAAAGCGGAGGAACCGAACTTTAACCCCCCCTCCCCCGGTCTGCTATCGGTCGGTCGCTCGGCCAACCAATAGCAGGGATAGGAGGGGTGGCACCCCTGCCACCAAACTCCTATCCCTTTAGGGGGATCAAGGTTGTCTCGGACACCCCCGATCCCTCTTATTTTCCGGGTCACCGGGTCACCAGTGACCTGTATGACCCGGAATCGCGCAGATGGTTCCCCCGTTTTGCTCGGACACCGATAGGTGGGCAAAGCGGGGGAACCGAACTTTAACCCCCCTCCCCCGGTCTGCTATCGGTCGGTCGCTCGGCCGACCAATAGCAGGGATAGGAGGGGTGGCACCCCTGCCACCAAACTCCTATCCCTTTAGGGGGATCGAGGTTGTCTCGGACACCCCCGATCCCTCTTATTTTCCGGGTCACCGGGTCACCAGTGACCCGTATGACCCGGAATCGCGCAGATCGCAGGTCTGAATTGACCTGCGATTTTCGCGCATCGCGGTCATGGAGGGGTCTCAGGACCCCCCTCGGCGATGTGCCGGGATGCCTGCTGTTAGATAACAGCAGTCATCCCGGCCCGATCACCGCTATCGGTGACGCGGCGCTCCCGGAACCCCACGACGTACATGTACGTCGCCGCGCGCCAAGTGACACTTCGCGGCGCCGTACATGTACGTCGCTCGTCGTGAAGGGGTTAAATATAATTTTACTAATATTAATATTGAATTTAAAAATGTTTTGGTGCAGTGGTGAAGTACATGTTTTAAACTGTGATTCTGTATTGTAACATTCGTTTCACAGTGGGGAAATCCAATGCGTCTTTTTCCGCTAGTGATTGTGTCTGAACATGTGTCTAAACAGACGTTGTATTTCATGTTGTGTTACTCACCTGTGGATCGTCTGTGATTACATGTGGTTCCGAACAGGTGCCGCGGCCCCAATGGGCGTGGTTTTCACCTGTTGAGCCCACATATAAACAGCAAGATTTGAAAGAATTTTATTGTATGACTAAGGCTCAGTAACTCGAGCCGAAGCGCGTCACAAGCTTTTCGTGTACCTGTCTGTTCTCCATGGCATCTTAATAAAGTTACTGTTCCCCGAGTCAAGTGCTGGATGACTTTTCTTCTCACCTGTTCCTGCTGGAGCGGAGTCCATGCCTGGTCCGTGCACTGCGTGCGAGGGTGAGCTGATATGGACTCTGTTTGCTATATATATATACTTGGGATCATGAGGTATGCAGGATTAAAAATGGTGACTCATGGGAAAATTGGTTGAAAAACATCTCTGTTTGTTTAAAATGTATTACTAACGCTAATCTTTTTGGTTTCCTTATTTTCCTTTTATAGACATCAAACCAGGAAGAAAGACTCATGGAGGAATCCACCTTGCTGGTCTTAAAGGGGTACTCCACCCCTAGACATGTTATACCCCTGAGGCTTCCATGATCGTGATGTCACACTACGCCCCCTCCATTCATGTCTATGGGAGGGGGCGTGGCGGCTAGTACACAGCCATCACGCCTCCTCCCATAGATATGAATGGAGGGGGCATGACAGCTGTGTTCGCTCCATGCACCAGATGACTGGGGTGCCATGGCAGAGATCGCTGGGGGTCTCCAGAGGCCGGACCTCTGTGATCAGATATGTTATCCCCTATCCTTTGGATAGGGGATAACATGTCTAGCAGTGGAGTACCCCTTTAAGCTACTGTCATTTAGTATTCCAGGCTCCTGTTTTATTGCATTGCCTTGTACAAATAAATATCTACTTGAATGCAAGCCAGCCTGTAAAATTGTAGTCAGCCTTACTTCCCCAAGAAGTCATTCACTTCTAAGAATCTCATATAACTGGTTTTGCAATGTTCTTTTACTGTCAGATATAGAAAATAGATAGGGAGTTTACTCTGAACACAAGAAGTGACATGAACAACATATTCTATGTTTGCATATTTTAAAATGATCTAGAATATAAACGTAACATAGAATGTGTTGGCAGGCAAAAACCATTTGGCCCATCTAATCTGCCCAATATTCTGAATACTATGAATAGTGCTTGTCCCTGTCTTTTATGAAGGATAGCCTTATGCCATGCATGCTTTAACTCCACTGAATTTGTAGCGACCACTTCTGCTGGAAGGGTATGTTCACAAGTGCATATTTTCTGCTGCAGATTTGCTCCAGCAGATATTGCTGGCCATTGAGTTCAATGAGTAGCAAAATCTGCTACAGCAAATCTGCTGTAGATCTGCAGCACAAATATGCACGTGTGAGCGCACACGAAGGCTATTCTATGCATCCACTACTCTCATATTACTTTTAAACCTTTTCCCCTCTACACAGACCCCTTCCTGACCCATGACATACTGGTTCATCATGAGTCAGGTGAGGAGAATATTTTGCAGCCCTGCGAGATATCTGCCGGTAATGATGGACATCGGAGCTGGCTCTGATGTCTGTCATTTAAATGGTTAAATGCCGTGATCAATAGCGATCACGGCATTTAAACATCAAATCCTGGTAATTCCTGGTATCTAGGGGGACCCATCAGCAGCTCAGCAATGTAATCACATGCTGCTGATGGGTTGCTGTGGAACAATGGGGACTTACCCACCCTTCCGAGCGCTTAGTGGATTGGCGATACCACACCCAACCTGGAGACAGACAGGGAGCGGTTTTTAAAAGAAATTATCTCTGCTTTTGGATTCCTGGATAACCCCTTTAAGTCTGCCTTAGGCAGCCCTTAGCAATCAAGTGCCGATAACATCAATGTAATGCAATAGAATAGAGAATCATGTCTCAAAAAGAACGTAATAGAAGTGATTAAGAAGTCACATAAATGCCAGAATTTCTGTACCGGATTCCTCATTGGAATTGAGCATGGAGATTCCGTTGCAGCAGAGTTCCGTTGAATTCAGTGGTATTCAGCTGCATTGTGCACACGGCAGAATTTCCATGTCAGATGTTTTCGGCACAGAAATTCTGTTTTCTGTGTCCGCAGAAAGAATGAACATGCATGGAATGCATAGCTGTCTATGAGATTACGCAATCCAGTGCGGTCCTAGCATCAGCATATTATGCCAGTGCCCCACAGTTTGTGGACTGTCCACACGGAGATTCTCCGTGCGGACATTACGTTTAGAGATGAGCGAACTTTTCAAAAATTCGATTTGGCCGATTCGCCAAATTTTCCGAAAAAGTTTGTTTCGATCCAAATTTTTTCGTAGTGAATCTATATAAAAAAAAAGTCTATTTCTAGCCTACATACAGCCTCTATAGGGGTATAGAACACTTTGCTGTTTTCTAAAACGCATATGGAGTGTGCTGGGGTAGTGACATAATACTGTTATTCAGAATAACATGCAGATTACCGGCATCGCTTTTAGAATCACTGCCACACAGCAGCACAATGACAGAGCCTGGCGGTGGCATCAGTGTCAGGAGACCATATAGTGACTGAATGACATAGCGTGGAGGTGTTGGCAGCATGAGGAGACAATATAGTGGCTGAATGGCACAGCGTGGAGGTGTTGGCAGCATGAGGACACCATATAGTGGCTGAATGACACAGCTTGAATGAGGCTGAAGCATGAGGACACCATATAGTGGCTGAATGACACAGCTTGGATGAGGCTGAAGCATGTGGACACCATATAGTGGCTAAATGACACAGTGTGGAGGTGTTGGCAGCATGAGGAAACAATATAGTAGCTGAATGGCACAGCGTGGAGGTGTTGGCAGCATGAGGACACCATATAGTGGCTGAATGACACAGTGTGGGCATGTTGGCAGCATGAGGAGACCATATAGTGGCTGAATGACACAGCATGGAGGTGTTGGCAGCATGAGGAGACCATATAGTGGATGAATGGCACAGCGCGGAGTTGCCAGCAGCATGAGTAGGCACTAGGCCTTCACAATCCCTAAGATTAAAAGATGAATTAAGAAATTTAAACCGAAGATTTTGGATAGCGGGTGCTACCTATGAGAAAATTTGAATTTCCCAGACCCAGGCCCAGCAGCGGCATCAGTAAACCATATATTGCCTTAATGACACAGGCTGGAGTTGGATGATGCATGAGTACACACCAGGGCTTCACAATCCCCCCCCAAAAAACACCACAATTTTAGAAGTTTTTGAAAAAGATTTTGGATAGCGGGTGCTACCTATGAGAAAATTTGAAATTCCCAGACCCAGGCCCCGCAGCGGCATCAGTAAACCATATATTGCTTGAATTACACAGCCTGGAGTTGGCTGATGCACGAGTACATATCAGGGCTTCACAATCCCCCCCAAAAAACACCACAATTTTAGAAATTTTTTAAAAAGATTTTGGATAGCGGGTGCTACCTATGAGAAAATTTGAAATTCCCAGACCCAGGCCCAGCAGCGCCATCATTTTTTGATTTGAAATTTAAAACAAACTTTGAGTGTCCCGGACCCCAGCGTGTGGTTACGAAGGACCAAATCCAACAAGCCCCCACAGCAACATCAGCAAACCATATATTGCCTGAATGACACAGCCTGGAGTTTGCTGATTCACGAGTACACACCAGGGCTTCACAATCCCACCAAAAAAACACAACAATTGTAGAAATTTATGATGAAGACTTTTGGATAGCGGGTGCTGCCTATGAGAAAATTTAAAATTCAAGTTTATTACTGTGATAATTATCAGAAAATGTGAACAAAAAAAACACTACCCAAGAGTGTTTAATAACCCCATACATTGCACCATAAATGTTGAAATTTAAATTAAGCATGTATGTATGTATTTCAAAAATACTAAAATTAAAGGCCCAAGCCCAGAAGCATCATGAAGTCAAGTAGTTCCTGAAAGACACAGGAGAAGTCAGGAGTAGGCATCAGCAGTACCCAAGAGGCTTTCATAACCCCTTACATTGCACGATCAATCGTGAAATCGAGCAATAACAGGTGTGTTATGCCCTCAGATGTCCGGGGCTGCACGCGCACTACACTGAACGGACCAGCGTGTGTCTATCTTTCACCGACAGGTGTGGGTAACCCCCTGATCCCCGTTCATGATAGGGATCAGGGATTGCAATTATTTGCCAGGAAAGAAGAATCCCAACTAAGTGCGGGTCATAAGCTCGGGTTCATTAAGTCCCTGCCCTTTGTACACACCGCATGTCTCTACTACCGATTGGATGGTTTAGTGAGGTCCTCGGATCGGCCCCGGCGGGGTAGGAGAAGGCCCTGGCAGAGCGCCGAGAATTTAAAGATCATTGTTGAAATTTGCATTAAGCATGTATTAGCTACTGCTAAACTTCCAAAAATTAAAGGCCCAAGGCCAGAAGCATCAGTGAGGCAAGAGGTTCCTGAAAGACACAGGATGAGTCAGGAGCAGGCATTTGCTGTACCCAAGAGGGTTTCATAACCCCTTACATTTAAAGATCAATGTTGAAATTTGCATTAAGCATATATTTAGCTACTGCTAAACATCCCAAAATTAAAGGCCAAAGGCCTGAGGCATCAGGGAGGCAAGTAGTTCCTGAAAGACACAGAATGAGTCAGGAACAGTCATTCGCAGTACCCAAGAGGGTTTCATAACCCTAATTGATAACCCAAGAGGGTTTCATAACCAACCATAATTGGGAAATGTTGGTGTGGCAGCATGGTCAATCTACTCTGAGGCATCTGGCATTGGTGGCTGGAAATCCTGGCTGATCCATCCCTGATTCATCTTGACAAACGTCAGTCTCTCCACATTTTTAGTGGACAGACGAGTTCGCCTTGGGGTGACTATGGCCCCGGCCGCACTAAACACCCGCTCTGATGGCACACTACTGGCCGGGCAGGACAGCTTTTCCAGGGCAAACTCTGCTAGTTGCGGCCATAAATCAAGTTTGGCTGCCCAGAAGTCCAGCGGATCTTCAGTGGTTGTTGGCATGGCCATGTCAAGGTATGCCACTACCTGCTGGTTCAGGTCCTGCTCCAGGTCTACCTGCTGCTGATGAGTTGCTTCACTATGCAGGTGAAGAAAGCTACTCATTATTGATGTGCATTCCTGGATGAGCTGCAGTGAAAGCACTGCCAGCATTCAAAAGTGACCAAAACATCAGCCAGGGAGCATAGGAACTGAGAAGTAGTCTGTGGTCACCACCTGCAGAACCACTCTTTTATTGGGGGTGTCTTGCTAATTGCCTATAATTTACACCTGTTGTCTGTTCCATTTGCACAACAGCATGTGAAATTGATTGTCAATCAGTGTGTTGCTTCCTGAGTGGACAGTGTTATTTCACAGAAGTGTGATTGACTTGGAGTTACATTTTGTTGTTTAAAGGCTACCTTTCATCAAAAAAACTTTTGATATATTATAGATTAATGTATGCAGAATAACTTTTCAATTGCATGTTATTAAAAAATATGCTTCTTTCTATTTAATTTTCCACTTTGAAAAAATGACCACTAGAGGTCTCCCTACCAGTCATGGCCGTAAGCCCTTTTTATAGATTTCAGACTCATGCTGGAGTCCTAAATCTCAGACTGCAGCTGGGACACAGACAAGCTGAGCACTGCTCCCTGCCTGTCAATCAGACAGGCAGGAGCCAGCACTGTGCTCATAGCACAGCAGGGCATACTCCTGACTCTGCATGCCCTCATTCATTTTACTTATTCCATTTATCTGAGCTCCGATCTTTCTTCTCTCTGCACATGCCCTTGTAAACAGAGAGCAGAAGATTCAGAGCAGCCAGCTGAGCTTGTCTGTGTCCCGGCTGCAGTCTCGGATTTAGGACTCCAGCATGAGTCTAAAATCTGTAAAAAGGGCTTGCAGGCAGGACTGGTAGGGAGACCTCTAGTGGTTATTTTTTCAAAGTGGAAAAGTTAATAGAAAGAAGCATATTTTTTTAAGAACATACAATTGGAAAGTGCCTCCCCTGCTGTTAATTTAATGTTATTTATTGTACTATATATATAGTCAGTATACTAATGTATAGACAGTATAAAGGACCTTTAGATGACTAATGTAATTGTTTAAAGGACCTGTGAGATGTTACATGTTATGTTTATGTTACCCAGAGAGCACCAGCTTTACACATGACCCGCAGCTTGACCTATGGGCTTCTGGCTCAGCCCCCCTTTATAAGGAGGCGGTCATTACAATTCTCTGGCTTTTGCTCATTGCTTTTGAGGAACAGTAGAGACCAGATGTCTCAGTGCTTTTGTCCAGCTACCTGGAAGGCCTTAAATCTACAGTCACTTCCAGTAAGTCAAGTCTATGTCTGCTGTCACTGCCTACAGTCCAGTCAAGCCTAAAGTCAATTATCTAAAGTCTATTACAGGTATAATTGGTCCCAGCAAGCTGCAAGGTCCTTCTGTGTTCCTGGCCACTTCTCTGGGATTCTGGTCTAGCTGTGAAGATAATAACACCTGTCTGACCTCAGTAAAGCCTCCATTAAAACTTAACCTGGTCGGAGACTCTCATTTCACTGCCTAGCCATTGGGATAGCAGAGATATCATTTGGGTGGTTCCCAATACCCAAAAGACACTCTGGCGTCACAAACATTGGGGTTAATAATACCAATAATTGCCCCTGGGGTTAATACCATCTACCCCATCCACCTACACCGCTACACCCCGTGGTCCCGCCATTCACCATGGCTCACCACAATCTTGGCGTCACGAACAGGATACAGGTGTGTGCCTTAACTACTCAACCACCAAGTCAAGTCACCGGTATCAAGATACGGGTGTTTGCCATAAACAATATACCACAAGGTTAAGTGTGCAAGGTGCGAATTCATGACATCAGGTCAGTGACCTTGCAACCAAACACAAAGACAATCATTTGGTGCCGTGCACATCCTGGAGTGAGAAACAAGGACTATCAAGCCCTGCTAGAGCCTATACAGTTAGAAGATCATCCTCTTGTTCGAGCAGCAAGAAGTCTAGTCACTGTCATCAACGGGAAAGTTCCAGTCCGACTAGTTAATCTGTCCAGCGTGGTTACAGTCTTACCAAAATACAGGGTGGGCCATTTATATGGATACACCTTAATAAAATGGGAATGGTTGGTGATATTAACTTCCTGTTTGTGGCACATTAGTATATGTGAGGGTGGAAACTTTTCAAGATGGGTGGTGACCATTTTGAAGTCGGACATTTTGAATCCAACTTTTGTTTTTTCAATAGGAAGAGGGTCATGTGACACATCAAACCTATTGGGAATTGCACAAGAAAAACAATGATGTGCTTGGTTTTAATGTAACTTTATTCTTTCATGAGTTATTTACAAGTTTCTGACCACTTATAAAATGTGTTCAATGTGCTGCCCATTGTGTTGGATTGTCAATGAAAACCTCTTCTCCCACTCTTCACACACTGATAGCAACACCGCAGGAGAAATGCTAGCACAGGCTTCCAGTATCCGTAGTTTCAGGTGCTGCAGAATGGGCAAAACAAAAATTGGAACAGGATCCTCAGTTTACGCAGAAGATTTTGTTCAGTGATGAGGCAAACTTTTATGTGAATGGTGAAGTTAACAAACAAAACCACTGCTATTGGTCTGACACTAACCCACATTGAATAGATCCCCCCAAGACTATTGGAACAAAAAAATTGATGGTAGGGTGTGGTGTATGGTGAACAAAGATATTGGGGCCATTCTTCATCAATGGAAACCTCAAGGCCACTGGATATGCGAAATTGCTACATGATGATGTGTTTCCCTCTTTATGCACTGAAGCTGACACGTTCCAACAAGATGGTGCACCACCACATTATAGGTGTCAGGTCCGAGCATTCCTAGATAAACAGTTTCCTGGAAAGTGGATTGGTCGTCGTGGGCCAGTTGAATGGCCCCCAAGGTCTCCCGATCTGACCCCCTTAGACTTTTATCTTTGGGGTTATCTGAAGGCTATTGTCTATGCTGTGAAGATACGAGATGTGCAGCACCTGAAAGTGGGAGAAGAGGGTCGCATTGACAATCCAACACAATGGGCAGCACATTGAACACATTTTATAAGTGGTCAGAAACTTGTAAATAACTCATGAAGGAATAAAGTTATGTTAAAACCAAGCACATCATTGCTTTTCTTGTGAATTTCACATGACCCTCTTCCTATTGAAAACAAAAGTTGGATTCAAAATGGCGACTTCAAAATGGCCACCATGGTCACTACCCATCTTGAAAAGTTTCCCCCCTCACATATACTAATGTGCCACAAACAGGAAGTTAATATCACCAACCATTCCCATTTTATTAAAGTATGTCCATATAAATGGCCCACCCTGTACACTCTGGTAGCCCAGTTGTATCTTCTAGAGTCAAGGGACGTGTTATCAGAACGCAAGGTGCCTCGACAATGGGCAGCTCATGCAACTCTGGGTTCTACTGAAAGTCCCTCTGAACCCATCTGGCCACTCTCACTTTGCATTAATAACTCTGGGATGCTTTTACCTTTCATTCTGATTCCGAGATTGTTTTTTTGTGACATATTCTACTTTATGTCAGTGGTAAAATTTTGTCGATACTTGCATCATTTCTTGGTGATTAATTCCAAAATTTGATGAAAAAATTGAAAATGTTGTTACTTTTGGAAGACATCAGAGGGCTTCAAAGTTCAGCAGCAATTTTCCAATTTTTCACAACTGGACCAGTTCAGGTTTGAAATGGATTTGAAGGGTTTTCTTATTAGAAATATCCCAAAAATGACCCCATTATAAAAACTGCACCCCTCAAAGTATTCAAAATGACATTCAGTAAGTGTGTTAACCCTTTAGGTTTTTCACAGGAATAGCAGCAAAGTGAAGGAGAAAATTCAAAATCTTCATTTTTTACACTTCCATGTTCTTGTAGACCCAAGAAGGAGAAGGAGAAAAATCCTCTCAAAATTTGTAAAGCAATTTCTCTCAAGTAAGGATATACCTCATATGTGTATGTCAAGTGTTCGGAGGGCGCAGTAGAGGGCTCACAAGGGAAGGAGCGACATTGGGATTTTGGAGAGGGAGTTTTTCTGAAATGGTTTTTGGGGGGCATGTCATATTTAGGAAGCCCCTATGGTGCCAGAACAGCAGAAAAAAACCCCGCATGGCATACTATTTTGGAAACTACACCCCTCAAGGAACATTAAAGTGCAGTTTTCCCCCCAAATTTACCATTTTTACAAAGGGGAATGGGAGAAAATGCCCCCCAAAATTTGTAACCCCATCTCTTCTGAGTATGGAAATACCTCATGTTAGGACGTAAAATGCTCTTCGGGCGAACTACAATGCTGAACTTTTGCTGAAATATTTTTGGCGGGCATGTCGCATTTAGGAAGCCCCTATGGTGCCAGAACAGCAAAAAAAAAAAAACACATGGCATACTATTTTGGAAACTAGACCGCTCAAGGAACATAACAAGGGGTACAGGGAGCCTTAACACCACACAGGTGTTTGACAACTTTATGTTAAAGTTGGATGTGTAAATGAAAAAAAAATTTTTGCACTAAAATGCAACTTTTTCCCCAAATTTTTTACAAGGGGTAATAGGAGAAAACTACCCCCAAAATTTGAAACCCCATTTTTTCTGAGTATGGAAATACCCCATGTGTGGACGTCAAGTGCTCTGCGGGTGAACTACTTAGAAGAGGAGGAGCGGAAGTCAGGGGCCATGTGCGTTTACAAATCCCCCCCCCCACCGTGGGGCCAGAACATGTGACCCCATTTTGGAAACTACACTTCTCACAGAATTTAATAAGGAGTGCAGTGAGCATTTGCACCCCACTGGCGTTTGACAGATCTTTGGAACAGTGGGCTGAGCAAATGAAAAATAGCATTTTTCATTTTCACGGACCACTGGACCACTGTTCTTTCTTATTACATTACATGAGGGGTGTAGTTTCCAAAATGGGGTCACATGTGGGGGGGGTCCATTGTTCTGGCACTATGGGGGCTTTGTAAACCCACGTGGCCTTCAATTCCGGACAAATTTTCTCTTCAAAAGCCCAATGGCGCTCCTTCTCTTCTGAGCATTGTAGTTCGCCAGCAGAGCACTTCACATCCACATATGGGGTATGTTCTTACTCAGAAAAAATGGGGTTACAAATTTTGGGAGGCCTTTTTCCTATTTTCCCTTGTGAAAATGAAAAAATTTAGGGTAACACAAGCATTTTAGTGAAAAACATTTTTTTTTTAAATTTTCCCATCCAACTTTAACGAAAATTCGTCAAACACCTGTGGGGTGTTAAGGCTCACTATACCCCTTGTTACGTTCCGTGAGGGGTGTAGTTTCCAAAATGGGGTCACATGTGGGTATTTATTTTTTTGCGTTTATGTCAGAACCGCTGTAAAATCAGCCACCCCTGTGCAAATCACCAATTTAGGCCTCAAATGTACATAGTGCGTTCTCACTCCTGAGCCTTGTACGCCCGCAGAGCATTTTATGCCCACATATGGGGTATTTCCGTACTCAGGAGAAATTGCCTTTTTTTCCCTTTTACCTCTTGTGAAAATAAAAAGTATGGGGCAACACCAGCATGTTAGTGTAAATTTTTTTTATTTTTTTACATTAACAGGCTGGTGTAGCCACCAACTTTTCCTTTTCATAAGGGGTAAAAGGAGAAACAGCCCCCCAAAATTTGTAGTGCAATTTCTCCCAAGTACGGAAATACCCCATATGTGACTTTAAACTGTTTCCTTGAAATACGACAGGGCTCCGAAGTGAGAGCGCGCCATGCGCATTTGAGGTGGACATAGGGGTGTTTCTACACCAGTGATTCCCAAACAGGGTGCCTCCAGCTGTTGCTAAACTCCCAGCATGCCCGGACAATCAGTGGCTGTACGGAAATGCTGGGAGTTGTTGTTTTGCAACAGCTGGAGGCTCCATTTTGGAAACACAGCTGTGTAATATATGTTTTTCCTTTTTATTGGGGGGGACAGTGTAAGGGGTGTATATGTAGTGTTTTACCCTTTATTATGTGTTAGTGTAGTGTAGTGTTTTTAGGGTACATTCGTACTGGCGGAGGTTTACAGTGAGTTTCCCACTAGGAGTTTGCGCTGTGGCAAAAAATTTGCCGCAGCTCATACTTGAAGCAGGAAACTCACTGTAAACCCACCCGTGTAAATGTACCCTGTACATTCACATGGAGGGGGGGGGGGGGGCAAACCTCCAGCTGTTTCAAAACTACAACTCCCAGCATGTATTGAAAGACTGTGCATGCTGGGAGTTGTACTTTTGCAACAGCTGGAGGCACACTGGTTGGAAAACCCTCAGTTAGGTTCTGTTACCTAACTCAGTACTTTCCAACCGGTGTGCCTTCAGCTGTTGCAAAACTACACCTCCCAGCATGTACTGATCACCGAAGGGCATGCTGTAGGGAGATGGAATTATGCAACAGCTGGAGGTACGCAACTATAACTCGCCAGGTCATCATAGACCCGGTGTGAATTCAAACGGCAATTTGCGGTGATGGGGGGGTCTGATGACCCCCCCTGGGAATTTGCATAAGGTGCCTGCTGATAGATATAGATAGATATCTATCAGCAGTCACCCCGGTCCGGCCCTGCCCGGCATGCGGCGAGGACTGAAATTTCCATGTGCGTACAGGTACGCCCTTGGTCCTTAAAGGGTTAAGTAAAGTTATCGGTACTAGTCATAGTCTGAGCATGTATGGACAATTATACAGAGACTCTTATGTTCTCAGTTTTTTTCCAAAGCAAATTACCAGCCTGGAAATGGACATTTGTTTCCAAAAATGCCCCAGGACTGCATCCGGCCCCAAGGCCGATTCGACCCTCAATCCTGACAGAACCTGTGTCGAGGGCGACTTTCATAAGTAGGGGATTTGTAATGTTCCAGTACTGGACATGGTCCTGCACTACACTTAGGCCCTGTCAGGTTGAGTCCCTCAGTGACCTTGGGGCTCTCCTGCAGTGTCTCCCCTGCTGTTACTTTATTGTTATTTATTGTACTATATATATAATCAGTATACTAATGTATAGACAGTATAAATGACCTTTGGAGGACTAATGTAATTGTCTAAAGGACCTGTGAGATGTTACATGTTTATGTTTATCTTACCCAGAGAGCACAGCTTAACACATGACACGCAGCTTGATCTTCGGGCTTCTGGCTCAGCCCCCCTTTATAAGGGGGTGACCATTACAATTTTCTGGCTTTTGCTCATTGCTTTGGAGGAACAGTGGAGACCAAATGTCTCAGTGCTAGTGTCCAGTTACCTGGAAGGCCTCAAATCTACAGTCACTTCCAGTAAGTCAAGTCTATGTCTGCTGAAACTGCCTACAGTCCAGTCAAGCCTAAAGTCAATTATCTAAAGTCCATTACAAGTATATTGGTCCCAGCACGTTGCGAGGTCCTTCTGTGTTCCAGGCCACCTCTTTGGGTTTCTGGCCTAGTTGTAGAGACTATAACAACTGTCTGACCTCAGTAAACCCTCCATTAATCCACAACCTGTTCGTGGACTCTCATTTCACTGTCTAGCCATTGGGATAGCAGAGATATTGTTTGGGTGCTTCCTGATACCCAAAAGCCACTCTGGCATCACATTAGGGGTTAATGACACCTTGCCCCTGGGGTTAATACCATCTGCCCCATCCACCTACACCGCTACACCACGTGGTCCCGCCATTCACCATGGCTCACCACAACTCTATATTATAAAATAATCCTTATATCATGCCCTTCGTCCTTGAGGGGTTAAATATCCTTTCCTTCTTTACCATGTTGATTCCCTTTATGTATTTAAAAGTTTGTATCATATCTCCCCTGTCTCCTCTTTCTTCCAAGCTATACATGTTAAGGTCCTTTAACCTTTCCTGGTAAGTTTTATCCTGCAATCCATGTACTAGTTTAGTAGCTCTTCTCTGAACTCGCTCTAGAGTATCTGTATCCTTCTGGAGATACAGCCTCCAGTACTGCGCACAATACTCCAAGTGAGGTCTCACCAGTGCTCTGTAAAGCGTCATGACAACTTACCTCTTTCTACTGCTAATACCCCTCCCTATACATCCAAGCATTCTACTAGCATTTCCTACTTCTCTATGACATTGTTTGCCTGTCTTAAAAGTCTTATGAAATAATGACCCATAAAATCCCTTTCCTCAGATACTGAGGTTAGGACCGTGTCACATAGTCTATACTCTGCCTTTGAGTTTTTACGCCCAAAGTGCATGGTCTAAACCCTCTGGATGCATACAAAGCAAAGTTGGTAAAATCAGTACAGATTTGGCCACTAACCTATTAGATTGCAACATAGCACACACTCTCCCACAATCCCCCTTGCTTTCATACACAATGGAGACTAACAAACGATATGCAGGTGAACTGAGCATGCCTTACCATCTCAGTGGATGTCCTAAAATGGTTGTAACCAAGGTCAACAAGGCAAAACAAAAACAGGACAGGGGGATAGGTAGACATATATACATCAAACAGTACAATTTTAGAAATGCTTGTACATTGGAAATATGTTACACTTCACATAATGCAACAGTTTAAACTGTGGTGAGCCTCCGGTGTTATTGCGGGACCACGGGGTGTAGCAGTGTAGGTAGCGGGGCCAGATGGTATTAACCCCTGTGGCAAGATGTTGCTAACCCCTAGTGTTCGTGATGGCAGGATGTGGTTGTATGGTGTAGGGTACCGCGGACAACCAACCCAAAACGGCATATAGTAAATGAAAATCCAAAGCAGGGTTTTGATGCAACTGGAAATTTACTGAAGAAGGCAGAAACCAGTCTTCACAAATAGCCAACTTCCACAGAGGTGACTGGGACTCAGGGAACCTCTCATGCTTGCTTGGACTTGTAGTTGCAATAATGATACAGGCCACTGTACTTCTGTTATGACTTTGGTAGGGACAGTAGAGACTTGACTTGTACTCACAGATTTGATGTGGCTGCAGGTTTATAGGCTTTGGCCTAGATATGCTGGACTTGATTTGTACAGGACTTGTGTTTGCTTTAGTGTCCAGGAGAAAAGAGAGTTCAGCAACGAGAGAGAATGTGGAGACTACAGCCCCTTTATATATCAGGGGGCTGGACTAAAGCCCATTGGTAGCTGGTTGCCTGGTTACCTGTGTCTCTGGAACTCTGGGTATATCATGTGATCACATATCACATGGCAGATCACATGACCTTAGGAAGGTCCTATACAGGGTAAATATCCTAATAACCTTTGCATATAGCTTACATTCACTGCACAATACTTATAATAGTAATAGTAGTAATAATAATGTACATACTCAATATACAATGCAATACTATATAATGACTTAGGGGGTAACCCTGCAGGAGAGCCCTGTGGAATTGAGGGAATCTACCTTAGGGGACTTTAGGACTAAACCGAACCATGTTCTGTACCGGGACACAACAAACCCCCTTACTTAATATAAGTCATCCTCAAAGTCTGTCCCCTTAGGGAGAGGAGAGAAATGGCCACTGGGCCATATGCAGTCCTGAAGCATTACATACAATGTCCAATTCCAGGCTGATGAAACGAATATGAAAACTGATGAACTGGTGATAAGAGTCTCTGTATATGGTGCCCATAAATGCTCTGCAAATCTGATGAACAGAAAAACTTTAGGACTTGTTTGAGATAAGGATTCGTTATCTTATGAATATACCTATGACTATAATAACATGACTTATACTTATGCCAGTTTTTTTTTCTTTTTAGTATGTATGACTATGGACTATGCAAAATTAGTGACTATGCATTTCTGACTGACTAGGACATTTTATGACATTAGACTATACTTGACATTTTATTATGACTATGACATCACACTTCATGACTACTGTGACATTTGATTAGTACTATGATATATCTGACTATGACTGACATTTGACTGATTTTTGACTGACTATTAGACTATTAGACTTGGTATGTATGGTGATGACAATGCCTATACATACTTCTTGACATTATATCATAAAGTTATTAGACATTATACCACTGTTTATTTTTGCTGTTAGACAATAGTTGCGGATTGGGTTGCCTGAGGCTTTCTGTCCAATGCCTTAGCTGCTAGGGTCTATCGGCATTACACACTGACCCCTAGAACACTTTACTCTAGATAACATTTGACATTCTGTTACCTTACTACATTTGACATTCTGTTACCTTACGTACGTGCATTTGGTTAGCTACAGAATACCTTTTGGCCAGTAAGGTACCCTGGACACACAAAGACAAGAAGAAATGACATTAGTTATATTACATTTTAGTGACTAACAGTCTTGTGGACTGATATAAGAATGCTACAGTCCCTAATGTATATTTGACTGAAGTTTGTGATTGATGCACATGACTTGTGATCTGGATTCATGTGTACTGAATTTATGTGTGTACACTATTTAGGTCAGTCTAGATATCAGGCTGTGTGAGGTGTTAGTGTGAAGGTGGTTTTCTCATCTCTCCCAGTGGAGCTGGGACAACACCTATGTGGTATCACTAGAACACCTTTATACAATTCTGTACACATGTACAGTAAAGCATTTACATTTTATTAGGCATAACTTTTATTACCTAGAGACATAAGGGTTAAGTACAGCTAACCCAATAACTGATATGGTCATGTTAGCTCTGCCTGATATCCTGGAATGCAAAATGGTGCACAAAATATATTACTTTTACCATATATACATTAAAGTTCACATATGGCTCACTAGTCCCAATACATTATGGAGTCCCTGGTTGGTATCATGTAGCCGGGCACAAGACTTAATGGAGGAATTTCTTACAGCAAGGAGTCCCTCGGCCGAAGCCAGTCACAAGACCTACAAAAACATTGCAGGATAAACTGGCTTCACACAAGTCTGTCAGGT
The DNA here is from genome assembly GCF_029499605.1 of Hyla sarda. Classification (NCBI taxonomy): domain Eukaryota; kingdom Metazoa; phylum Chordata; class Amphibia; order Anura; family Hylidae; genus Hyla; species Hyla sarda. The sequence goes on along the minus strand of NC_079189.1, from coordinate 243,112,618 downwards.
ACTCTTCTTGCTTGGAGGTAGGAACCTGTAACAATAGGAATGTACTCGTGTACAAAATGGTGAGTCGTTTACCCTAGTAGGTGCAGTCATTGTACACAAGCTTACAAACAAGAAAAAGCAAAAGCACACAGGGGCGCACACCAATAATTAAATATCAAGGAATACTTTATTCAGATCATACAATAAACAGCGTATGTGACACACATTTAAAAACATTTAGAATAAGGGAGCCAGATGATATATGGTCTCTCAAAGCCACTGAGGAGAGCCCCCAGTATTAACCTTTTAAGGACCCAGGACGTATGAGCACACGGTGACCCTGCATCATATCGCGGCGGGCCTGGCGTCATAGTGAAGCCGGGACCCGCTTCTAATAGCGCGCGGCACTGATCGCGGTGCCGTGCGCTATTAACCCTTTAGCCGTGCGCTCAAAGCTGAGCCACGCGGCTAAAAGTGAAAGTAAAAAGTGCCGGTTAGCTCAGGGAGCAGTTCGGGATCGCCGCGGCATCCCGAACAGCTGTAGCACAGGAGGAAGGTCTCTTACCTTCCTTCCTGCAGTCCGATCGCCGATTGAATGCTTAAAGCCTGAGATCCAGGCTTGAGCATTCAATCGCCGAAAACACTGATTGATCCATTCCTATGGAGATGAATCAATCAGTGTTAAAGATCAGTTAATGCAATGTTATAGCCCCCTATAGGAGCTATAATATTGCATTAACCCTTTCAATTATCCCTTCCCCTAATAAAAGTTTGAATCACCTGGCATTTCCAAGAATAAAAAAACACAGTGTAAATAAAAATAAAAATAAACATATATCACCACGTGCGGAAATGTCCAAATTATAAAAATATACCGCTTTTTAAACCGCACATTCAATGGCGTACACGCCAAAAAAATTCCAATGTCCAAAATGGCGCATTTTTGATCACTTTCTATACCACAAAAAGAAATAAATGAATAAAAAGTGATCAAAAATTCTGATCAGAACAAGAATGGTACCGCTAAAAACTTCAGATCACGGCGCAAAAAATGAGCCCTCATAGCGCCCTGAACACAGAAAAATAAAAAGTTATAGGGGTCAGAAGATGACCATTTTAAACGTATAAATTTTCCTGCATGTATTCAGGATTTTTTTCTGAAGTGATACAAAATCAAACCTATACAAGTAGGGCATCATTTTAACCGTATGGACCTACAGAATAAAGATATGGTATCATTTTTGCCGAAAAATGTACTGCGTAAAAACGGAAGCCCCCCAAAACTTACAAAATAGTGTTTTTTCATCAATTTTGTCGCACATTGATTTTTTTTTCCGTTTCACCGTAGATTTTTGGGTAAAATCACTAATGTCATTACAAAGTAGAATTAGTGACGCAAAAAATAAGCCATCATATAGAATTTTAGGTGAAAATTTTAAAGAGTTATGATTTTTTAAAGTTAAGGAGGAAAAATTGAAAATGAAAAAATGGAAAAAGCCCGGGTCCATACGCCCCCGTTTCCAAGTCCTTAAGGACCGAGGGCGTATGGATACGCCCTGAGCATTTCCGGCCCCCCCCGCTAGCCGGAGGGGAGCCGGGGCCGGATGCCTGCTGAAATCGTTCAGCAGGCATCCCGGCATATCGCCCAGGGGGGTCATTATGTCCCCCCATGTCGGCGATTCCCGCAGATTGCTGGACAATTCAGTCCAGCGATCTGCGGCGGATTCCGGGTCAATCGGGTCTCCAGTGACCCGGAATTACTGGCTGATCGGGGCCGTCAGAGACGGCCCCGAACAGCCAGAGCCAGCAGGGGTGAGGTGGCACTGGTGCCACCTCACGATCGCCCTGATTCGTCGGCCGGATTCCCGGCCGACCAATCAGGGCGCCTGCTGCGGGTGTCACTCCCGCAACCTGCTCCGCCCCTCTTCCGGAGATCGTGAGCGGGTGCGGGAAGACGACCCCCGGTGCTGGGGACCCCGATCCCCGGCATCCCTGTTGGGATCGGGGCCCCAGGAGCGACAGTGGCGGCGAGGGACTGACCTGTGCGGCGGCATCGTGGAGCAGCAGCAGGAGGTGAGTGACAGCCTCCTGCTGTTGCTTAGCAACAGCTCCCAGCATGCAAAAAGGGCATGCTGGGAGCTGTAGTTATGCAACAGCAGGACACAGACCACCACAACTCCCAGCATGCCCTTATGGGCATGCTGGGACTTGTAGTTTTGCAACAGCTGGAGGCACATTCTTTCTATGAAAAAGTGTACCTTCAGCTGTTGTATAACTACAACTCCCAGCTTGCACAATCAGCTAAAGTGCATGCTGGGAGTTGTAGTGGTGCATCTGGTGGTTGCATAACTACAACTCCCAGCATGCCCGTTGGCTGTCGGTGACTGCTGAGAGTTGTAGTTTTGCAACAGCTGAAGGCACACTGAGTTAAGTAGCAAACCAGTGTGTCTCCAGCTGTTGCATAACTACAATCCCCAGCATCCCCAGCCAATGTAGTATGCCTCCGGCTGTTGCATAACTACAAGACCCAGCATGCCCTTCCGCTGTCTGTACATGCTGGGGGTTGTAGCTTTTGCAACAGCTGAAGGCACACTGGTTGCAAAACACTGAGTTTGTTACCAAACTCGGTGTTTCACAACCTGTGTGTCTCCAGCTGTTGCAAAACTACAACTCCCAGCATGCACTGATAGACCGTACATGCTGGGAGTTGTAGTTTTGCAACAGCTGGAGGTATTTCCCCCTCCCCCCCTCCATGTGAACGTACAGGGTACACTCACATGGGCGTAGGATTACAGTAAGTGTCCGGCTGCAAGTTTGAGTTGCGGCAAATTTTCTGCCGCTGCTCAAACTGCCAGCGAGAAACTACTGTGAACCCTCCGCCCGTGCGACTGTACACTAAAAACACTACACTAGCACAAAATAAAATAAAAAGTAAAAAACACTACATATACACATACCCCTACACAGCCCCCTCCCCAATAAAAATGAAAAACGTCTTGTACGCCACTGTTTCCAAACCGGAGCCTCCAGCGGTTGCAAAACTACAACTCCCAGCATCCAGTGATAGACCGTACATGCTGGGAGTTGTAGTTTTGCAACAGCTGGATGTTCCCCCCCCCACCCAATGTGAACGTACAGGGTACACTCACATGGGCAGAGGATTACAGTAAGTATCCGGCTGCAAGTTTGAGCTGCGGCAAATTTTCTGCTGCAGCTCAAGCTGCCAGCGAGAAACTACTGTGAACCCCTGCCCGTGCGACTGTACCCTAAAAACACTACACTAACACAAAATAAAAAGTAAAAAACACTACATATACACATACCCCTACACAGCCCCCCTCCCCAATAAAAATGAAAAATGTCTGGTACGCCACTGTTTCCAGAACGGAGCCTCCAGCTGTTGCAAAACAACTACTCCCAGTATTGCCAGATAGCCACTGACTGTCCAGACATGCTGGGAGTTTTACAACAGCTGGAGGCCCCCTGTTTGGGAATCACTGGCGTAGAATTCCCCTATGTCCACCCCTATGCAAGTCCCTAATTTAGGCCTCAAATGCACATGGCGCTCTCACTTTGGAGCCCTGTCGTATTTCAAGGCAACAGTTTAGGGTCACATATGGGGTATCGCCGTACTCGGGAGAAATTGGGCTTCAAATTTTGGGGGGGGGGGGATTTTCTGCTATTACCCTTTTTAAAAATGTAACATTTTTGGGAAAACAAGCATTTTAGGTAAAAAAAAATATATATTTTTTTACATATACAAAAGTCATGAAACACCTGTGGGGTATAAAGGTTCACTTAACCCCTTGTTACGTTCCCCGAGGGGTCTAGTTTCCAAAATGGTATGCCATGTGTTTTTTTTTTTTTGCTGTCCTGGCACCATAGGGGCTTCCGAAATGCGGCATGCCCCCAGAGCAAAATTTGCTTTCAAAAAGCCAAATGTGACTCCTTCTCTTCTGAGACCTGTAGTGCGCCAGCAGAGCACTTTTCACCCCCATATGGGGTGTTTTCTGAATCGGGAGAATTTGGGCTTCAAATTTTGGGGGGTGTTTTCTGCTATTACCCTTTTTAAAAATGTAAAGATTTTGGGAAACCAAGCATTTTAGGTAAAAAAAAAAATTTTTTTTCACATATGCAAAAGTCGTGAAACACCTGTAGGGTATTAAGGTTCACATTACCCCTTGTTACGTTCCCCGAGGGGTCTAGTTTCCAAAATGGTATGCCATGTGTTTTTTTTTTTGCTGTTCTGGCACCATAGGGGCTTCCTAAATGCGGCATGCCCCCAGAGCAAAATTTGCTTTCAAAAAGCCAAATGTGACTCCTTCTCTTCTGAGACCTGTAGTGCGCCAGCAGAGCACTTTTCTGTTTCAATATGTTTATTGAGTTTACAAGGTAACAAAATACATAACATGAGGTATGCAGATAGGTATATGAAAAAGTATAAAACGTACAGAGTCAATCAGTGAAGAGTAATCATAATGGAATACCGATGAACACTATAGTTTATACAAGGCATAACATAGGTTCTCTTCTAGATTCGTGCAACTATGTAGGCATACCAGAACCAAAACACCTGGCGAACATGAGAAGAAAACATGGATAGGGAAGGAAAGGGGAGAGAAAGGAATGAAAGGAGGATATAGGCACTTTATTATGAGCTAAGATGGCTAGCAATATCTAGGTACATCATAAATAACCTAACTACAGAGTCCCTGGTAGGTAGCCCGGGAAGGGCCAGGAGTGCCATAGTTTGATGCTGGCACCCAGGCTGCAATTGTTATACGCCATTGCGCGTTCACTAAGGAAGGATTGGTGGAGTAAGGCAAGCAGTTCTCCCATGGAAGGGATAGTGGCCGATTTCCAATGTCTTGTTATGACAAGTTTAGCAGAGACAAGAATTTTGCAGAAAAGGGGTCTAAAGGAGGGAGGAAAGTCATGGATACCTATCAATAGTAGGGCCAAGGCAGGGGTCATAGAGACCTGTAAGCCTGATACAGTGCGAAGCATTACTTCTATTTCCCCCCAAAATGTGTGTATTAGGGGGCACTCCCACAGGATGTGTAGAAGGGTACCCCGGTGTCCGCAGGACCTCCAGCACAAGGGTGAGGCGTCCGTGTAGATTAGATGTAGTCTGTCAGGTGTCAGGTACCAGCGGAGTCTCGTTTTTATAGCTGCCTCTAGATGAGAAACACACGGAAGGGCCCTCCTAACACACCGGAAAGATTTCTTCCAGTCTTCCTCCGAGATATTAATGTGTAAGACCTCGCTCCATTTCTTCAGTGGGGCGCAGGCGGACAGGGGGGTGGTAGGGCTGAGAGCATCATAAATTACCCTTAGACCTCTTTGCCGTGTACCCAACAAGCGATATACCGTCGGATCATAGACCCAGACGAAAGAGGCCTTCCCCTGTAGAAAATGTCTAATTTGGAGGAATTTAAAGAAATCTCGGTTATCTAAACTATAGGACATTTTTAAGGCCTCAAAGGAGCGTAAGGACCCATTGTTGTACAGTAGCGAAATGGTATTAAGCCCTAATGACATCCAACGTGATACATCTAAGCCTGTAATCGCTAAATGAAGTACGGCAAGAGGGGTAGATGGTGGCCACGCATCCTGTGGGTGTAGAGCTGAGGAGTGTAGGGAGTCCCAGCAGCGCAGACCTGCAAGCATCACAGGGGATAATGTCTGGGGATAGGTAAGGCCCCAAGTGTGCAAGAACAGCAAAGTGCGAGTGTCCACAGGTCTGCTCCAATGAGTCTCTATATGTAACCAGGGGGAGGATGTGTCAGGTGCCCAATATGAGAGTATCTGGCTGGCTAGGGTCGCAATATAATAGTTGTGAATATTAGGGAGACCCAGGCCCCCATGGTCCCTGTGTTGCATCATGATATGTCGTGCAATTCTAGGCCGTTTATGATTCCATACATATGAGGAGAGAAGTGACTGCATCTTGGCAAAGAAATGTTTGGGAATGGAAATAGGAAGGTTTCTAAAGAGATAAAGCAGCCTGGGTAACAGCAGCATCTTAAACGAGGCTATCCTGCCTAGCCATGATATCTCCACTCTACCCATTCTGTCCATATCCAACTTGCACGATTGAAGAAACGGGACATAATTGCAAGTGTATAGGTCAGCAAAACTAGGTGTAAGTTTCAGTCCCAAGTAAGAGATATAATCAGTCCTCCAGTCAAAAGGGTAGGCAGATTGTAACTGGGAGGTTGTTGCTATAGACAGATTCATAGGTAATACCTGCGATTTGGACACATTGAGTTTATAATATGAAACGGTACTGAAATCTTCAATAACAGAGATGGAACCCGCCAAGGACCCAACTGGGTTCGCGAGGGTTAATATAATATCATCCGCGTATAATGATAGTAGGTGGGAGCGGGAACCGATCTCAATTCCATCGATAGCTGACGAATTCTTCAGCATGAGAGCCAACAGCTCCATACAGAGAATGAATATTAGGGGGGACAGTGGGCAGCCCTGGCGAGTTCCATTTGTGATATCGAAATCAGTAGACAAAGCACCGTTCACAAACACCCTTGCATGGGGGGCAGAATATAAGGCTTTAATCGCAAGTAAGATGGGGCCAGTAAAACCCATGCCCTGGAGCACCGAAAAGGCATATCCCCAGTGAATGCGGTCGAACGCCTTCTCGGCGTCCAGGGCCAGAAAAACAGAAGGAATACCCTCAGACTCCACATGTTGAAGGAGATTCAAGACTCTCCTAGTGTTCTCGTATGATTGCCTACCTTGTACAAATCCCACTTGGTCGGCTGATATCAAATGTGGGAGCAAGGGGGCTAGTCTATTGGTTAGTAATTTAGCATATATTTTTAAATCTATATTTAATAGGGAAATGGGCCTAAAGTTACAGGGTCTATCCGGCGGCTTCCCCGCTTTAGGTAGGGCCACAATAATTGCTTCCTGGTTCTCTCTAGGGGTAGCTCCAGTGGCCATTACCTCCATAAGAAAGGTCAGGAGGTGGGGAGAAAGAATCTCAAAGAACTCTTTATAATAACCAGCCGTAAGTCCATCTGGACCCGGGGATTTCCCTACGGGGAGGGATTTTATGACTATATTAAGTTCGGCCATGGAGAGGGGAGCATTCAGGGTCTCTAATTGGGAGGGAGAGAGGGCTGGCAATGAAATATGTGACAAGAAGGCGTCTATGTCCGATTGAGTGGGTTGGTGGGTCAGTGGGTCGGTGGCCAGATTGTATAATTCTGAGTAAAAGGACATGAAGCTATGAGAAACACACGGAAGGGCCCTCCTAACACACCGGAAAGATTTCTTCCAGTCTTCCTCCGAGATATTAATGTGTAAGACCTCGCTCCATTTCTTCAGTGGGGCGCAGGCGGACAGGGGGGTGGTAGGGCTGAGAGCATCATAAATTACCCTTAGACCTCTTTGCCGTGTACCCAACAAGCGATATACCGTCGGATCATAGACCCAGACGAAAGAGGCCTTCCCCTGTAGAAAATGTCTAATTTGGAGGAATTTAAAGAAATCTCGGTTATCTAAACTATAGGACATTTTTAAGGCCTCAAAGGAGCGTAAGGACCCATTGTTGTACAGTAGCGAAATGGTATTAAGCCCTAATGACATCCAACGTGATACATCTAAGCCTGTAATCGCTAAATGAAGTACGGCAAGAGGGGTAGATGGTGGCCACGCATCCTGTGGGTGTAGAGCTGAGGAGTGTAGGGAGTCCCAGCAGCGCAGACCTGCAAGCATCACAGGGGATAATGTCTGGGGATAGGTAAGGCCCCAAGTGTGCAAGAACAGCAAAGTGCGAGTGTCCACAGGTCTGCTCCAATGAGTCTCTATATGTAACCAGGGGGAGGATGTGTCAGGTGCCCAATATGAGCGTATCTGGCTGGCTAGGGTCGCAATATAATAGTTGTGAATATTAGGGAGACCCAGGCCCCCATGGTCCCTGTGTTGCATCATGATATGTCGTGCAATTCTAGGCCGTTTATGATTCCATACATATGAGGAGAGAAGTGACTGCATCTTGGCAAAGAAATGTTTGGGAATGGAAATAGGAAGGTTTCTAAAGAGATAAAGCAGCCTGGGTAACAGCAGCATCTTAAACGAGGCTATCCTGCCTAGCCATGATATCTCCACTCTACCCATTCTGTCCATATCCAACTTGCACGATTGAAGAAACGGGACATAATTGCAAGTGTATAGGTCAGCAAAACTAGGTGTAAGTTTCAGTCCCAAGTAAGAGATATAATCAGTCCTCCAGTCAAAAGGGTAGGCAGATTGTAACTGGGAGGTTGTTGCTATAGACAGATTCATAGGTAATACCTGCGATTTGAACACATTGGGGGACATGTATCAAAGATTTTACCCTTGTTTTGTGTGTATTTTTTTGCGCAAAATTTTGCGCAAGCCCTTTTTTTTGCTAATTTTTTTGTGCACGTTTTGGTAGAGCATGTCCTCCAGATGTGGCTGAATCAGGGTACCTTGGAGCTGCATATATAGTACACATGGATTTATTACCTGCGTTCTTTTCCTTTGCAGCAAAAATTTTGACGCACGTGCGTCTTTTTCCCCATAAATATAAGCCAACTTTAACTGCACGTAGCAATCCTTTCTATTTCTGAAGGAAAGTTCTGCTAAGGAACCACCGGAATGTTTTAACTTTCCTATCTCCATTCCTCATTTGGTTTGCTTTATATTGCTTTTTACTCCTTGGTTATTCCAAAGCACAAATAATTTGCATATAGAATATTTGTTTCCAGTTCAGTTATTCATTAGATCACTTGGATATTGTTATTTTATGATCCAACAATTTAATACATTTACATAGGAAATGTTTGATAACTTATCATTGAACAAGCTCCGTCACATTAAAATAGCTTTGTAATCCACTTAACACTGTAGATCATTTTCCTTTTATTTTTTCAATTTACTGCTTTCCGTTATACTTTTCCCCAGCGCCCGGTAAGATGGTGGCTATCACTGATAGCCAGCCATCTTACCATGTGACCACGGGGGGGTTTCATCCCCCCCCCAGCGATCGCTGCTATCAGCTAGTCAAATTTGACTAGCTGATAGCAGCGTTTCGCTATGAGAATACTTAGCAGCGCGGGGTGCGAGTCCGGATCACGGGGATCGGGACACACACACCGCTCTGCTAAGTGTCCCTTACCCGTCCCCCGGCGTCACTTACCCGGCCATGCGGTGTCCCGAACGGTCCCAGTGCGAGCGACGTCCTCCAGGCGGTCCCGGCGGTGGTGCGTCCCCGCGGTGAGTTTGCAGCAGCAGGGCGGCATCTTCATTGGCAGCAGTGAGATCGCCGTAAAGCGATCTCACTGCTGCCTCTGGGAGTTTCAAAACTGCAACTCCCAGCATGCCCAGACAGCCTTTGGCTTTCTGGGCATGCTGGGAGTTGTAGTTTTGCAACATCTGGAGGCCCACAGTTTGGAGACCACTGTATAATGGTCTCCAATCTGTGCTCTTCCAGATGTTCCAAAATTACAAGTCTCAGCATGCCCACTCTGTCGAGGCATGCTGGGAGTTGTAGTTCTGTAACATCTGGAAGACCACAGATTAGAGACCATAATACAGTGGTCTACAAACTGTGGACCTCCAGCTGTTGCAAAACTACAACTCCCAGCATGCCCAGACTGCCCAAGCATGCTGGGAGTTGTAGTTTGTCAACATCTGACCCTTCAGATATTGCCGAAATACAACTTCCAGCATGTCTGGCCATGCTGGGAATTTTAGTTTTGCAACAGCTGGAGGCACACTAGTTGGGAAACATTGTTTGTTTCCTAACTCTTTTTCCCAAGCCGTGTGCCTCCAAACTATAACACCCAGCATGCAATGACAGACCATGCATGCTGGGAATTGAAGTTGTGCAACACCTGGAGGCACACTGGTTTGGAAACACTAAGTTAAGTAAAAAACTTTCAAGTGTTTTGCAACCAGTGTGCCTTCAGCTGTTGCATAACTACAACCCTCAGCATGCATGGACTGCCAAAGGGCATGCTGGGAGTTGTAGCAGTATGCCTCCAGATGTTGCATAACTACAAGTTCCAGCATGTCCTTCTGCTGTCACTGCATGCTGAGATTTGAAGTTTTTGCAACAGCTGAAGGCACACTGGTTGCGAAACACTGAGTCTGTTTCCGTGTTTCGCAACCAGTGTGCCTCCAGCTGTTGCAAAACTACAACTCCCAGCATGCACAGACAGCCAAAGGGCATGCTTGGAGTTGTAGTTTTGCAACAGCTGGATGTTTCCCCCCTCCCCCCAATGTGAATGGACAGGGTACACTCACATGGGCGGAGGTTTACAGGGAGTGCTGCAAGATTGAGATGCAGCAAACTCGCTGTCAACCCCCGCCCGTGTGACTGTACCCTAAAAACACTACACTACACTACACTTAAATAAAATAAGTAAAAAACACTATATATACACATACCGCTACACAGCCCCCCTCCCCTCCCCAATAAATATGAACAACGTCTGGTACGGCACTGTTTCCAAAATGGAGCCTCCAGCTGTTGCAAAACAACAACTCCCAGTATTGCCGGACAGCCATTGACTGTCCAGGCATGTTGGGAGTTTTGCAACAGCTGGAGGCACCCTGTTTGGGAAACACTGGCATGGAATACCCCTATGTCCACCCCTATGCAAATCCCTAATTTAGGCCTCAAATGCACATGGCGCTCTCACTTTGGAGCCCTGTCGTATTTCAAGGCAACATTTTAGGGTCACATATGGGGTATCACCGTACTCGGGAGAAATTGCCTTACAGATTTTGGGGGCTTTTTCTCCTTTTACCCATTATGAAAAGGAACAGTTGGAGTCTACACCAGTATGTTAGTGTATAAAAATAAAATTATTTACACTGACATGCAGGTGTTGCCGCATACTTTACATTTTCACAAGAGGTAAATGGGGTAAAATATGTGGGCGCAAAGTGCTCTGCAGGCGCACAACAAGGCCCATAAGGTAGAGTGCACCATGTACATTTGAGGTGATTTGCACAGGGGTGTCACAGATGTTAAATGAAGAATAAGGACATTGGTATAATTGATGTGTTATAATTGGGTGCAAAAAGTGGTATTATTGTGAGATTAAAACTCTACATAATGAAGAAAAAAAATTCTAAAACTAATAACGAGGACACACTTACTGTTAAGGTGCAGATATGCTGCAGACAAAGCTCCTACTAAATAGAGCTGCAGTGTAAATTTATGCTCTGAGGAGAATTCTAAATGTAAACGCAATTCAAGAAAGTAGCTGCACAAGAATGATAAATTTAACGCAGCTGCACCAAATTTAGACAACAGGCAGAGGGGTAAAAAACTTCTATTATACACTGGAAATGATACATGTCCCCCATTGAGTTTATAATATGAAACGGTACTGAAATCTTCAATAACAGAGATGGAACCCGCCAAGGACCCAACTGGGTTCGCGAGGGTTAATATAATGTCATCCGCGTATAATGATAGTAGGTGGGAGCGGGAACCGATCTCAATTCCATGGATAGCAGACGAATTCTTCAGCATGAGAGCCAACAGCTCCATACAGAGAATGAATATTAGGGGGGACAGTGGGCAGCCCTGGCGAGTTCCATTCATGATATCGAAATCAGTAGACAAAGCACCGTTCACAAACACCCTTGCATGGGGGGCAGAATATAAGGCTTTAATCGCAAGTAAGATGGGGCCAGTAAAACCCATGCCCTGGAGCACCGAAAAGGCATATCCCCAGTGAATGCTGTCGAACGCCTTCTCGGCGTCCAGGGCCAGAAAAACAGAAGGAATACCCTCAGACTCCACATGGTGAAGGAGATTCAAGACTCTCCTAGTGTTCTCGTATGATTGCCTACCTTGTACAAATCCCACTTGGTCGGCTGATATCAAATGTGGGAGCAAGGGGGCTAGTCTATTGGATAGTAATTTAGCATATATTTTTTAATCTATATTTAATAGGGAAATGGGCCTAAAGTTACAGGGTCTATCCGGCGGCTTCCCCGCTTTAGGTAGGGCCACAATAATTGCTTCCTGGTTCTCTCTAGGGGTAGCTCCAGTGGCCATTACATTCATAAGAAAGGTCAGGAGGTGGGGACCTTTCAAAGAACTCTTTATAATAACCAGCCGTAAGTCCGTCTGGACCCGGGGATTTCCCTACGGGGAGGGATTTTATGACTATATTAAGTTCGGCCATGGAGAGGGGAGCATTCAGGGTCTCTAATTGGGAGGGAGAGAGGGCTGGCAATGAAATATGTGACAAGAAGGCGTCTATGTCCGACTGAGTGGGTTGGTGGGTCAGTGGGTCGGTGGCCAGATTGTATAATTCTGAGTAAAAGGACATGAAGCTATCAGCAATGTGTTTCGGATGAAGGATTTTATGGGGGGGGGGGGGTTACCGCTCCACACAAACGGAATCTTAGACTTCACATGTTTATCCTTCAGGCGAGAGGCTAGTAACTTCCCCGTTTTATTATTAAATGCATAATAATGTGCTCGTAATTTCTGGGATTTTCTAGCGTAGTCATCATAAAAAAGCTGTTGGATTTTGTTGCGTACCACCTGTATCTGTTCGTGCAATCGGGGGGAAGGGTGCCTCATGTTGTCTGACATTAAGGTATCTTGTTCAGCAAGCAGAGATGTCAATTGGCCCATGCGTTGTTTCTTAACTATGTGCCCCCATTTGATAAACGAGCCCCTGATAACAGCCTTATGGGCGTTCCACAATGTCGAGGGGGATATGTCCGGGGACGAGTTAATGGTGAAATAAGAAGACAGATCTGCCAGTAATTCGACTCTATATGTGGGATGTTTGAGTAAAAATTTGTTGGATCTCCACAGATAATCATTGGAAGGTGCTACCCGTTCCTGTATGTCAAGAGTGATCGGTCTATGGTCCGACCATTTAAGATGGCCAATCGTGGAGGTCTTGTGGGAGTCTAGGAGGGATTTGTCCACTAGGATCATATCTATTCTAGAATAGTTGTTGGTAACCTGGGAGTGAAATGAATAATCCCGTTCATTAGCGTGATAAATGCTCCATATGTCAAACATGTCTTCCTGGAGGAAAAGGGAATGCAGTGAGACGGGTCGAAGTCTATCTGGGTGAGAGAGATCTACTGTTTGGTCAGCTACTGCATTAAAATCCCCCAATAGCAAAACACTTCCCTGTTGGTATTTGTGTAAGATACGGAAAATTTTCCTAGTAAACGCCATTTGTTTCCTAGTAGGGGCATAAATGGACATAATGGTGTAAGTCACATTGTTTATATTACACACTATCAAAACGTACCGTCCCATTCTGTCTGAAACAACCTGAGTAAGCTGAAACGCCACCGAGTTGCGGATGGCAAGCAGAACCCCCCTAGATTTTGATCCAAAGTGAGAGTGAAAGATGTGGGGAAACATAGGGTGTTGTACTCTGTGTGCGTCAGTCGCTAAGAGGTGCGTCTCCTGTACAGCAAAAACATCGCAAGCTAGGGATTTAGCCTCTGCCCATAGATAAGATCTCTTGCGGGGGGAGTTTAGACCATTCACATTCAGGGAAGCAAACTTAAGTACCATATTTACAGTTCGATATGCTATAGAAGAGAGTCTCTGATGAAGCAGTAGTCAACGGGAGCTCCAGGTTGGGTGTCAAAGTTTTGCCTCTCGTCGCCCAGCACCTAGAAAAGACAGTTAGGGAGGGAAGGGGAAGGGAAGACAAAACAAGGGAAAATAAAGAAAAACCAGGAACAAAGGATTCCCAAAGGTCCAGGGAACCGAGAAGGTCCAGAATGTGGTGAGTAATATTCATCACAGCAAAACGGGGTAGAAGAGTCACTTGTAGAATGCAGAGGAGCGAGCACATCAAGATGCGCACTAGTTCAAGTATGACCCTTTCTGCGATGGGAAACCACCTTCCAGTCTGACTGTAAACGAGAAGGGGAGGAGGAACGTTCACTGGGGGGTAGGTGCACGTCCACCCCCCATGTCGAGAGTAGACGGGCTCCGTCTTGCGGGGACCTGATGACATGCAGACGGTCGTTTTTATGGATGAGGAGACGCGTTGGGAAGCCCCACTTGTACATAATCTGGTGGTCCCGGAGGGCAGCCGTGATGGGGGCCAGGCTTCTGCGAGTTTGCAGGGTGACAGCCGACAGGTCAGTATACAGGGAGACCATGCGATATTCTTCTGGGATTGCATCTCTTTGCCTCGACTTGGCCATCAACGCCTCTTTTATGTGGTAAAAATGCACTCTAACTAGTACGTCCCGGGGGACATCCTCTGCCAGGTGTTGTGGTCGAGGCACCCTGTGGGCCCTATCCAGGAGGAGATCCTTTTGTGAAGTATCTGGCAGCAGAGCAGACATAAGTCCGTAAAGGTAAGAGGTCAGATCTTTAGTCGCCACATCTTCTGGTATGCCCCTGAATTTAATATTATTACGTCTTGACCTATCCTCTAGATCAGCGATTTTGCTCCTCATGTCCTGAACCTCCGACTCCAGATCATAGTGAACGTCTATGAGGTAATTGTGGGATTGAGCGAATTCCGCCATTTTCTGCTCCGTATGTTCAATGCGGTTTTCTGCTTCGCCTATGGCCAATCGTATCGGGGCCAATGATTGTTGCACAGTAGCAGATAAAGTGGAGGTGAGCGCCAGGAGCATGTTTTTTAAAGTGACCTCAGTGACAGGGATATCTGCAGCAGGGAAATCAGTGAAGAACTGCGTATTTGCAGGGTCAGATGGAAGAGATCCCTCTGACAGGTCCCCACCAGCAGCCGGGGACATGCGGGGCCTTTGCTTCAGAGGACTAGCAGAAGCCGGGGAAGGAGGCAGGGAAGAGGACTGCAGCGGTGCATACCTTGAGGACGCGGCCTCCGGAGGCCGGTGGATGAGCTGCTCCAACGCCGTGGTAAGTCCCAGAGTGTCCCCAGTAGAAGCGGGTGACGGAGGCAGTGAGATGCTGCGGCGTTGCGATCCCGTGGACAGAGCCGGAGTGGGATGAGAGGCTTCGCCATTGTTGCCGCGCGGCCCCCGAGAAGACTGGCCGACGCCATCTTGGGAGCTGCGGCTGCCCGGGGCCATATAGAATTCGGTAAGTTTTTTCGGCTTCCCGAGGTTCCTGTTCCTCCTGCGCGTCGACATAGTGAGCTGTGCCGTTCAGACAGCAGTTGGAAGGGGTTGTATTATTCATTTACCTTCAGTCCTCACTATCAAACAAACGTTTGGTTCCGGTGCAAGATGCGCCTGCCATTTTGCGCAGTCCTCACTATCAAACAAACGTCTGGTTCCGGTGCAAGATGCCACCGCCATTTTGCGCAGGCGCACAGGCATGTAATACGCAACCACATTGTGGTCGAGGGCGCAGGTGCAATGCACCTGCCATTTTGCACAGGCGCATATGCTCATTATCTGCATCTTCATTATAGTCTTGGGCGCATGCGCACCATATCAGTATACTAGCGTATTAACAGACAATGCGTGGGTTCCTTGCTTGCACACAGTCTCCACAAGCTTGTCAGACACAAATATCGTAGGCGGTGCATGAGCACAAACTCGAAATATCAGGCGCTCACAATATCCAACTGCACATGCTCGTTATCATCGCTGGTTATAGTGCATAAATCCCACATAACTATCAATATCCGAGTTAGTGCTAACATAAACATCAGCTGTACCAATCTCACTGACTAATATTCATATAGTTTTATCACTTAATATAGACATTAAAATAGACTAATTCCACACAATTTATGGAGTCTATTGACTCTATAATATATTAATATATATTCACACATGTGGTTTAAAGAACCCCAAAATCCACACCACTAATTATAACTTATTCCACATGATTTATAAGGGATCTATTCCCAGATCACATTATTATATTATGTGCATATATTTGGAAAGTACATTGGCATATGTGCATCTATTTACAAGTCACATTGGTATATGTGCACACATATAGTTTACCATAATCCACAGCAATCATTATAACTAAATTAATTAGCTAATATCTATCGATGTACATTGAGCTATCTATATCAATAAGAGGCTATACATAAAAAACCCAAATAATAATTATACATATCCCACAGTGCATATTATTAATAATTAACCTTAATAATTATACATATTAAGAACCATAGTGCATATTAATATTAGTCATAAGATATATAAGACATAGGCCAACCCTACAGTGTGAGAAAAACCAATACTCCCGGATCCAGTTATAAAAGAAAATTAATTACCACCATGACAATAGTGACTTATCAATAGTGTTGCTCACGAATATTCGCAATTCGAATATTATTCGCGAATATCGCATATTCGCGAATTCGCGAATTTCGCGAATATAGCGCTATATATTCGTAATTACGAATATTCGTTTTTTTTTTTGTTTTTTTTTTCACAGTACACATCACAGTGATCACCCCTCTCTGCTTCCAGCTTGTGTGGTGTAAAGAAGGCTCTAATACTACTGTGTGAGACTGGCGTGCGGAAATTCGCATATACGAAAATTAGCATATGCACATTTTCGCATATGCGAATTTTTGCATGTGCTAATCTTGTATGTGCTAATATTCACATATGTTAATTTTCGCATACGCGAATTTACGCATATGCGAAAATAAAACGAGAATATAACGAATATGCGAATATTCGCGAATATATGACGAATATTCGTCCATATATTCGCGAATATTCGCGAATTCGAATATGGCCTATGCCGCTCAACACTACTTATCAATAGCCATTATGATTAAATCCAATATATGCCCAGAATATTCACCAATAAGACTATTCGCAATGCTGTTAGCAATGCTTTTAACTAGGAGCGCGAGACTGGACCCCCGCCATGGGGTTAACATGAGTGTTCCACGCCACATTGGTTAATCTTGACTGAGCAATGGTCGGACTGACAGGGACCACTACACTCCGAGCAGCGGCTTGCACCACTGGGGAAATTGTAGGTGCCTGTTGGTCCAGCCAAACCTCTTTGACTTTCTGAGTAGGCACATGGGTTGGTGCCCACTGATCAGCCCACACCTCCTCAGGGGGAGTAGGCCTGGGCACATTTTCTGTAAAAGAGGATGAAGAGCTGGATCTCTTGAGGAACCTGGGAGCCATTGCAGGTGCCTTGGGCAGGTAGATCTCCTCCAGGGCAGTGTCAGGGAACTTCACTGCCCTGTGCAAGCAGGGCCGGTGTTAGGGCAGGGCAAACCAGACCATTGCCTAGGGCCCCCATCCCCCAGGGGGCCCCCTTCCGGCTGCTCAGTACGGGGAGGGGGCAACTGTTTTAAAGTGGCCGCAGCGCCGGCTGCTTGTTAAAGATTAGAAAACCGTGACCAGCGGCGGGCCGGACACTTCTGCTTTTTCTTATTTCCTTACCTGGCTGCGCTCGGCAGGCTCAGTTAATGTGGCGGGTCTTGTGGGCTGTGTGGATAATATGACGAGTAACGTCTCCTGAGGCTCCTCTGCGCAGCGTCAGGGACATCACTCCATCATTTCCTGCAGCGCCAGCCAAACTGCTAAATTTAAGCAGCCGAGGCTGTAAGAAATGATGAGTGACGTCCCTGACGCTGTGCAGAGGAGCCGCAGGAGAAGTCGCTCGTCATATTATCCACGCAGCCCACAAGAGCTGCCGCATTACCTGAGCCTGCTGAGCATGGCCAGGTAAGGAAATATGAAAAATAGAAAAAGCAGGGGGAGATGGGGGAACAATAAGCAGGGGAACTATACTGCCAACCTAATGTGGGGGGAACTATTGTGCCAACCTAATGTGGGGGAGCTATACTGCCAAACTGATGTGGGGGAACTATACTGCTGATCTAATGTGGAGGAACTATACTTCCAACCTAATTTGGGGGGAACTATACTGCCAACCTAATGTGGGGGAACTATACAAAAATATAAAATTATACCATTCTGATCCCTATAACTCTTTTATTTTTCTGTATATGGGGATGTATGAGGGTAATTTTTTGCGCTGTGATTTGTAGTTTTTATCGGTACCCTTTTTGTTTTGATTGGACTTTTCAATAGCTTTTTAGATATTTTTTATGGTATTTAAAGTGACCAAAAATGTGCAAATCTGGTTGGTGCACTATTATGACTTTTGGGGCCCCTCTTTTGATTTTGCCTAGGGCCACGCTTAGCCTAAAATCGGCCCTGTGTGCAAGTGCCATCCCTCAGTGCTGCAGTACTACAACTACTCCCATCATGGAACAGACTCTGTCCATGATGGGAGTTGTAGTACAGGGGCTGAGGGGCAGATCGAAGCAGGTCATTCTCCAGAGACCTGCTGCGATCTGCATTTATTAACTGTACAAGCCGGTGGTACATGCGGCTCCACTGCGCTCCCCGCCGGTTCCTGCGTACAGCTCTCATAATTCATAATCCCCGCCGCCGGGAGACAGGAGGTCTGATTGGTTAATAGCTTTTCACCAATCAGAGCTCCCGTCTCCCCACGGCGGGCATTATGAATTATGAGCGGTGTATACAGGAGCTGGCAGGGAGCGCAGTGGAGCCTCATGTACCGCCAGCATGTACAGTTAATACATGCGGATCGCAGTGGGTCTCTGGAGAATGACCTGCTGCTATCTGCACCTCAGCCCCTGTACTATAAATCCCATCATGGACAGAGTCTGTTCCATGATGGGCGTAGTTGTAGTACTGCAGCGCTGAGGGCTGGTACTTGCACATACCCCGGCTGTAGGTCTTTTAGGACTATTACTCCCATCATGGACAGACTCTGTCCATGATGGGAGTTATATTCCAGGGACTGAGGTGCAGATCACAGCAGGTCCTTCTCCAGAGACCCTCTACAATCTGCATTTATTAAGTTAACAAGTTGGCGGCACATGCGGCTACACTGCGCTCTCCGCCGGCTCCAGGGTCCTGTATACGGTGTCATAATTCATAATCCCCACCGGGAGACCGGAGCTCTGATTGGTGAATAGGTTTTCACCAATCAGAGCTCCCATCTCCCGGCGGCGGGGATTATGAAATGCGTCCCTCTGATTGGTGAAAAGCTTTTCACAAATCAGAGCTCCTGTCTCCGGCGGTGGGGATTATGAATTATGACAGCATATACAGGAGGCGGCAAGCAGCTCAGTGTAGCCGCATGTACTGCCGGCTTGAACAGTTAATGAATGGGGATCGCAGCGGATCTCTCGAGAATGACCCAGTGCGATCTGCACCTCAGCCCCTGGACTATAACTCTAATCATGGGCAGAGTCTGTCCATAATGGGAGTAGTAGTCCTAACTGTCCTAAAATTGTCCTGCAGCCGGGGGATGTGCAAGTGCCGTCTCTCAGCGCTGCGGTACAACTACTCCCATCATGGGACAGGCTCTATCCCATGATGGGAGTAGTTGTAATTTAGCAGTGTTGAGGGACGGCTCCTGCATTCCCCAGTCTCGGTAGAACACTTTCCTACGTGTCCTTTTTGATGGTGTGTTTTTGCTTTTAAAAAAACTAATTTGTCTAAACAAAAAAAACGCACATGATAAATTAGTATCCACTGAGGAATGCATTCCACGATACACAAAAAAAAAGATTACTTGCTTTTTGCTCTATCAAAAAGACGCACAAAAAAGAAGCAATGAAAGTCACTGCACAAATTTTTGCGCAATATAATATACAAGAAAAAGGGGTAAACTCAATGATAAATCTCCCCCATTATGTATAAAAATATATCCACAGCTGTGCCTATGAATAAAAACTGCCCCAGAATGAAAAACTTGCTCCACACTGTGCATCTGAATACAACTTTGCTCCACAATATGCCCACAATGCCACTATCTGTCTGATAATTGGGGTCTAATAATATGTTTGCCGCATGTGTTAGGCAGGGCAGGTGCAAAGGTTTTTGTCTACAGAGGTACATTTTGGTGACTTCATCCCCCATCACTGACGTAGTGTGGGTTCGAAGCACCTGGGGCAAGGCATATTATTATGAATTCCCCCTTATTTGTGAATGTAATAGAATGGCGGTGCATACACTGTGTGAATCACTGCTCACCAGGGATGCATGCAGGATTTACTCACGGGTTGGAGTTTAGATACATAAAAAAATACCTTCACACTAGGATGACATATTACTACTGCAGTAACTAATACCATCATACTGTTATTACATAAAAAAACACTATACAAAGATCAATATCACCACTGTACAAAGGACAAATAATTGCACCACTCCATGACCCCTACCATCACCACCATATTGGCCCTCATTTACTTAGAAAATCGGGTTGTAAGTCTATCTTGCTTTCTTACCCGACTGCTTTTTTGCCCTGGTATTTATTATTATGTCGCATCTTGTATGTCGCACGTGGGTTTTGTTGGTTTGGGTTTCCAACTCCTCTGAGCTGTCGGGAAAAAATCCACAACAATTCAACAAATTTGGTTTGGAAACCTTTATAAATACGTGGGAAAGCTCAGAAATGTCGGGTTACGCCCCTTTTTCAGGTTTGGGAGAATCCACATCGGGTCCGTCGGGAAAAAATGTCGCATCGTGTCGCAGACTGGCGCACCATGTCTGCGACATGGCGCAGACAAAGATGCGACAAAAAAACCCGACAAAAGAAGTCGGGTTTAGAATAGTAAATGAGGGCCATAGTGACTGAATAATACTAGGGTAAGGGTGTAACCTGCACAGAGTGTGACGTAGTGCACCTGAGTCTCCACAGTTTCTCAGTATAACATAGACCAATAGAAATTGAACTCGTACAACAAGATTCTTGTTCAAGATAAACCACTTTTACTTCAACCGAATGTCTTCATACAAAAAACTTAAAATACGGGAACAGTGTACATGAACACATCAACGTCTCTGTTAGATTCTACGGCATAGTAGTAGCACTGGGGTGAATATGATGTGTTCATGTGCACTGTTCCCGTATTTTAAGTTTTTTGTATGAAGACATACGGTTGAAGTAAAAGTGGTTTATCTTGAACAAGAATCTTGTTGTACGAGTGCAATTTCTATTGGACTGGATAATACTACCATACTGATACTGAATAATACCACTATACACAGATCAGTATCACCAATAACACCACTATACAAGGGATAAATAATTGCATTCCATCATGACAACACATTTCCCTACATAGTGAGGGGGTAATTCCTCCATACTGATACTGAATAAAAACCACTGTACACAGACTAACATCCATCCAAGCAGTGACCATATAGTGGTGACCCAGCTCTACACAGGCTCTGCAGACTGTATAACAGATGGCAGTACAGTTACATCTAGTGGCTCACAGGAGCATCTTTATAAAGTTGTTCTCTTACCTGTGGCTCAGATTGCCATGAAGACTTCTTCCAACCATGACGCAGAATCTGCCAGAAAAACATGATAGGCTCCTCCCATTTCCAGCACATTTCCCATCTTTTTCTTACCCTCAGTGCCCCACATAAACCCTCCATTGGTGCCCTGCATAGTATGAGTAAGTGAGCATGTTGGGGGGAGGGGAGGGAGATTGGTTGGTGGTGTGTAAGTAATTTGCCCTGGGCAGATGCCCCCAGTAGGTAGGACGATAATCCCCTGCCCTCCAGTAGGTAGGTAAATAGGTAATTCCCCCCCCCCCCAGTAAACAGCGGGTAGGTAGGTTGGTAGATGTGCAGGTAGGCAGGTCGATAGTGTAAGAATGTAGGTAGCATGCAGGTAGGCAGGTAAGGAGATAGTGCAGGCAGGCTGGCAGACAATTTCCCCCTTGTTCCCTTAAGAAATATCCCACTCACCTTTCCTTCCACTCCCACGCTAACACCATGGCCTACTCTTCTGCAGGACTTCTCCACTGCACTCTACCCTGCATGTGATGACGTTATCTCATCGTGCGGTCTGCAGTGTAAGCAGAGCGCAGCCTGGGTACGATACTGGAGCGTCATGGAGCGGCGTCATGTACATGGTATGCATCCCCACTCATTTTACCTTCTTGGGGGGGGGGGGGGGGATAATTTTTCCATCCCTAAGGCAGCTGCTTTATGGTAGAGCTGGCCCCGGCGTTCGAAAGTTTCCAGCAAACAGACAACACAAATGTTTTTTTTTTTTACCTAAATATATATATATATATATATATAATTTTTTTTTAGAGCATTTCCTACTGCAAGTTTTTTTTTAAGCGAAATAAAATAAGGGAAGTTAATACCTTACTATATGTACTCTGACCAAATTTACATGTGAATTTCCATTATCCAAGCATGCATACTAAAGGAAAAGAATGTGTATACTAACAACACTGGTAAATCAGACGGGCCATCTAGTTCTTCTTGTGGCAAAAGTATCAAATGCAGGATTTTTAAACACAATGGTGGCAGATTACTGGGCTCACTTACTGTTCTTATTTTGTTTTTGCAGTATGCATGTAAATGCCAAGTGTCAATAAATGGGCGGTCACTTATTGGAATGCAATTGAGCAATCCCATCAGGTGCAAAGCTATGTGTAGGCTGCAGGACAGTTGATTGTCCCCGGTTATTAACACAGTCCCTCCCTTCAGAATACCTATCCAAAACTCTAGCACTCAGTGGCCCCTCCTTTCTTCCTGCTTCAAATACAATGCAGTTTCTGTCAAGCCAGTTTCGCTACATTTAAAGGGAACTTTACACTTCATGCAGACACATCACGGACGGAGAAAAGAAAACTTCATTGACGTTCCTTGTGCAGTGTGCATTAGATGGGGCACCTTGCTCTTCATCCAGCCTGCTGCAGGAGTTGAATGCTAAACTGCTTTGTGCCTAGATAGGATACGCAGATCACAGGGAAAGTGTGTATCCTCTGTGAACATTGCAGGTGAGGGCTGAAGATTATCTCTGTGCATTCTCTGTACTTGGTGGATTGTTGACCCATAAGACTTGATTTGGAACAAGAAGCTTGCACTATGAGGACCCCCACTGTGATGATCATTGGCATGGTGCTGGCCCCCTGTGGACTGGTGCTGAACCTCACCTCTACTGTGGCACCTGCCTGGCGGACACTCAGTTCTTTACTTAACCGGCCCACAAATGTAATAATGAATCAGGGCCTTTGGGATATATGCCAAGAATCTACAACTTATCAGGACAAGACTTGTGGAGTGGCAAACAGTGACTATTTCAGCCAACAGGTGGTGCAGGTTGCCCGAGGATTAATGATCGTCTCCTTGGTCGTCAATGGACTGGGCATTGCTTTGGCCTCCTGGGGTGTACGCTGCTGGGAGGAAGTACCAAACTTTCTTATATCAGCATTTGGCGGTGTAGTGATCTTCATCTCAGGAATTCTCAGCCTTATAC
Organism: Hyla sarda; assembly: GCF_029499605.1. Taxonomy (NCBI): domain Eukaryota; kingdom Metazoa; phylum Chordata; class Amphibia; order Anura; family Hylidae; genus Hyla; species Hyla sarda. The sequence continues at coordinate 243,089,367 of NC_079189.1, read as the reverse complement.
CCATTGCTTGGTACAACAACCAAATGTACACCATGCCAGCTCCAGATGGTCAACTGTACACTTACGTAGGATATGCTCTTGTCCTTGGCTACCTGGGGAGCTGCTTTGAAATCATAGGTGGTTTCTCACTTATGCTCTGCTTTGTGCCGCCCTGTGAAAAATACATACAAAATTGGAAAAAAACTTCATCTTCTATGTACTACAGCAAAAAGCAAACCCCCTACAAGGAAAAACCCATCAGCCATATCTACAGCATACAAAATCCTGACTATTCCTCCAACAATATTGGATACAGTATAGAGAATGACAACTACAAACATAGTAATAAAGCCAGCTCTGTGGTTTCCAATCCCAGATCTTATACCAACCCCATGGATGTGACAGCTGGAGAACATCCCAGAAGTTATGGTAGACCTGGAAGCCAAATGAGTTCCTTACCCTGTGACTCTGATCTACTATAAAGCTTTGGTGTCCCTAGAGTTATATCATTTCAGATGAAGGAGCATGTAAATAAGCATTGTGTACACATTTTTTATTTTTTTTTATAAGTGAATGTGACGGGCTGTTTTATGTTGCCATACCAAATATTCTATACAATACTGTACTGAACACACAATAAGTAGCCCTATTATTGACTCTTGGTAACAACTTTGTAACACTAGGTCTATGGAAAATGAGCTCAATTTAAAATAATTCTTCATAAAACATTAATAACAGCATTAAGATATCTTACTTTACACTTCATGAATCCATCCCAAGATTGTCTAGGTGTTGTCTAACTGCAAAATAGAAAGTATACTTCTTTGGAAATTTATTTTGTACTAACTTATTCTTTTTAATACTATAAAGTGCAAATATCTTATCATATTATCTACTGCTAATTTCCTTCTCAGGGAGCAAAATATACATTATTTTTGTTTGTATTTTTTTTGTGCCACATGTCTATTAAATGTAGTATTTTTTTAACCAAATTCCTATTTTAAAATGTTGTATTCACACGCTGCGCATTTGTTGCCTTTGTTCAATGGGTTTTAGCAGAAATTCATGCACGTTGTAGAAACATTACCATTCAAATGATGGAACTGATTTTAGTTGAAGACATTTTTGCTAAATAATTGCCACATGTGAATATACCGTTAGAATTCAACGACAGGAAATAAAGCTTTCTACATGTATTCCTAATGTAATTATATTTTGAAATGACAGTTACCAAGATTTACCAGTATAGAAATGTACATTGTTAATATGGAATTGAAGGAGTATACCAGCTCCTAAAAAAAATAGCCAGAATTTCCAGAAAAGTCTGTATGTGACATCAGATTTTGGGTGGGTTCAAACACAGGAGGGGGAGATTTATCAAAACCTGTGGAGAGGAAGAGTGGTGCAGTTACCCATAGCAACCAATCAGGTTGCTTCTTTCATTTTTAACCCCTTAACAAAGCCTCTTAGAAATGAAAGAAGTGATCTGATTGGTTGTTATGGGCAACTGCACCACTCTTTCTCTACACAGGTTTTGATAAATCTCCCCCCAGGGTGTTTTTTTATTTTTTGTTTAAAAATACTGCCGTTTTTGTGGAAGGTTTTCAGTCAGTTTTATATGAGCCCAAGCGTATGGAATTCACAAGGAATAAGATAAAGGTATATATTCCTTTGTGCTGGATCCACTTCTGGATTTGGCTCAAAGCCAGTAGCATTTTACCTTAGGGAGGTTTCACACCCAGCTTAAAAAATGCTCTATTTTGGCAAGAGCCTTAGGGTGATCTTTACAAATAGGAGAAAGATGATGTTTTACCAGTTTTTCTTTTTACGTCTACTACTTTTTTTTTTTTTTTTGCACTGCAGCAGGACGTTGCTTGCAGGTAATTGGGCAAACATTAAATCCTACAAACAGTGCCATCTCTAGGTATGCCGCTGTTTTCAAGTGTTTTTCCGTAGTCTTCGTCATAGGAAAAATAATACATGGTGTTTGGCACCGGTGTGACATTGTTCTCTTATGTTGCAACAGTACAATGAAAACAAAGATGATAGTGTGAAGCAGTCTAAGTTGTTTTAACGGTTTAGATGACATTAGTTTCACATGAAATAAAAAAAAAGTACAACTAGTATAACAGCGTGCAGCTCAGGCACAAGACCCATCAATCATTATGTTAATTATATAATGCTAAAATAATATTGTGAAAAGCTATTGGGCCAAGGTGCCCATAGCAACCAATCTCAGCTGCGCTTTCCTTTTGCAGAGGGGTTTAAGAAACTGAGGCTAAGCTCTGGTTGCTATGGGGGATGTGGCCAGTGTTCCATTAAGACAATTAGACCATATTTATTGGAAAGTATGGCATTAAAATTTTACTTTCCTGCAGGGTAAGCAATTCCAATAATAACAAAAAAAAAACTGGGAGTCACTTAAATAATTGAAGTGCATGGGTTTCATTCATCATAAGGGTATGTTCACACTGAGGAATTGACGAGGAATCAATTTGGTCAGGAAATACAGCAAATCTTCTGCTTGGCATGGAATTGGCACAGAAAATAGTGTAACCCGATAACGATCATGGACGTCTATGCTCGTCCAATGGCCGTTAACGGGGTATGACGCGGGCTCCTGACTCGAGCCCGCGTCATACCGGCCGGCCCCAAGCTGATTCCTATAGTTGGGGGCCTGCGTTAATAGCCGACATGCGGTGAGCACACAGATCAATGGGATTATATGTAACCCCATTGATCTGTATGAGGAATCAAATGATTCCTCCTAAAAGTCCCCTAAGGGGACTAAAAGTGTAAAAATAAAAAGTTTAAAAAAAGTTTAAAAACACACACATTAACCGCTTCCTTATTAAAAGTTTAAATCCCCCCTTTTCCCAAATTCCATATAAAAAATATATATACATAATAAAAATAAACATATATGGAATCGCCACGTGCATAAATTTCCGAACTATAAAAAATATATCATAAATTAAACCGCACAGTCAATGGCGTACGCGCCCCAAAAATTCCAAAGTCCAAAATAGCGTTTTTTTTGGTCACTTTTCATAGTATAAAAAAAGGAATAAAAAGCGATCAAAAATGGTACCGATTAAAACGTCAGATCATGGCACAAAAAATGAGCCTTCATACCACCCCATATGTGGAAAAATAAAAACGTTATAGTGGTCAGAAGAGGACAATTTTAAATGTATTAATTTTCGTGCATGTAGTTATGATTTTTTCCAAAAGTACGACAAAATCAAACCTATATAAGTAGGGTATCATTTTAATTCTATGGACCTACAGAATAAAGATAAGGTGTCATTTTTAACAGTCAAACCAAGAATCTTTTATTGAAAAGAGTAATGATAGCAGTACAAAAGGCAAAAGTTAAATAGTAAAATGCCTCTTCAGGCATAAAATCACATAATAACAGATAAAACAGATAACATGGAGGTTACATCATCTCGTTGCTTCGTACAGAAACAAAGAATGCATCTCACACGTTTGGAAAACAATACAGATACATGTTAATGGCAGGATCGGTGGTCTACAAACAGTCGCCTCAAGCACATATAAAATATAGGAAAATTCCCTGCTCCCCAGTTCAATATAGAGAAAGGCAATTCTGTATAGGTGGGCAATAAGAAGAGGCCTGCCATTCTTCCCATAATTTATCAAAATATTCCACCCTGTTCTCACGAATGGCAGACAGTTTTTCACAAAGCATAATAAAGTTAACTCTATCGATAACCTTCTGAAATGACAATAACGGGGACTTCCATTGGGCTGCTATATGTATCCTGGTAGCCATAAGAATGAATTGAGCCATTCGAAAGGTGCGAAATGGCATCCTACTGGGTCTGTTGCTTAAAAGACAAAAAGACGGAGAACTGGGCATGCGTTCACCAAATAAATCCACCAAGACCGTGTCAACCCTTCTCCACAGTTGTGCTACCGTAGGGCAGCTCCACCAAATATGATGCATAGAACCATTAGTCTGACATCCCCTGAAGCAAAGAGGAGACACCGATGGGTAAAGTGTGTGCAATCTAGAAGGGACCATATAGACTCTATGTAGGATTTTAATAGATGTCTCCATTAAGGAGACCTGCCAACTACCCTTACTAATAGCCGTGCAACAAGCATGCCATTGGAGCAAAGATAGGGTCACACGTAGGTCAGGCTACCATGAAGCGCAGTTTAGTATCAGTAGGTTGGGCATTTAGATGAGCATAAATGCGGGAAAGCATGCCTGGCAACTTAGGACCATAAAGCAAGGCCGCTTCATAGAATGTAGTGTTCACCCTAAAGCCCTTAGGTCCCAACGAGGAGTAATATGATAGGATTTGAAGTGCCCAGAAATATTCCCCAGGCGGGAGTGTATAGAGCAGAGTTGTGTTATGGTGATCAATTGTTTACCCACCAGCAGGTCAGATAATTTAGTTAGTTTAGCAGAGCGCCACCAGGATAAAAGGCAGTGGAAATGCTAGGCTGAAAAGCAGGATTAGAAAGAAAGGGGAGGAGGGGAGGTATAGGGGACTGCAGATGGAATTTGAAGCGGACCAGATGCCAAAGAGACAAGGAAAATAGAGTGATTTGCGCCAAAGAGGAGAGAAGAGCTGAGACAGGACAAGAGGACCACATCAAGGCGGAGAAAGAGTAGGGAGAGATAAGGGATGCCTCCAACCCCACCCATCTAGGGGCATTCTGTGTGGCGTGTGTAAGGGCCAATTGGGCTAGGCGAGCAGCATAGTAATATTTCAGCAGGTTGGGAACCGATAGACCACCTACCCTTTTATGATAATGCATAACAGTCTTATTAATGCGGGGTCGTCTACCATTCCAGATGTAGTGGGAAATAGTGTGTTGAAGAGAGCATATGTCTTTTTTCACTACCGGGATGGGAAGGGAGCGGAATAAGTACAGGATGCGTGGAAGAATAACCATTTTGTATACATTTATGAGGCCTACCCACGAGATATGGGGTACTGTCCACTTAGTTAGATCCGCTCTAATAGAGCGAAATAGAAAAGGATAGTTCGCTGCATATAAAGTTTTAAGGGATGTAGTAAGATTAACACCCAGATAGGACAGGCCCTGGGAGGAGTCGTGAAACCCAAAATTTTATGAAATCAATTGACGTGTCAAGGGTGGGACATTGCAATACATAACCTCCGATTTAGCCACATTCACCTTCAACCCCGACAGCCCAGCAAACCTGTCCAAGAGAGTGAGTAAATTAGGTAAAATAACTAAAGGATTTGTTAACGTCAGGAAAAGGTCATCTGCAAATAGACTAGTTTTATATTCCATCGAACCCACCACAAGGCCCTTAATGTTAACGTTGTCTCTAATAGCAACTGCCAAGGGCTCCATCACGAGTGCAAAAAGCGCCGGTGAGAGGGAGCATCCCTGGCGCGTTCCCCTCCCTATAGATATAGATGAGGGTGAAGTGGAGGGCAGCTTTAAGTAGGCCGCCGGGCCGAATAAATGCTACGCAACATGCAAACAAAGGGACCAGAAATGCCAAATTTCGACAGTACCTGAAACAGGTAGGGCCACGAGACCGTATCAAAGGCCTTTTCTATATCTAGCGCTAGGGCAAGCATGGGAGTTTTAGTTACATCTGAATAGTTGATAAGGTTCAAGATCTTCCTAATATTGTCTGGGGCCTGTCGGCCTGGGATACATCCCACCTGGTCTTGGTGGACAAGAGAGGGCAAGTAGGAATTAAGTCTAGAAGCAAGAATAGAAGTAAGTAGTTTAGAATCGACATTAAGAAGAGAGATAGGACGATAGTTAGAGGGTAGAGTGTGGTCCTTAGAGGGTTTAGGCAAGACAGTGATCAAAGCATCAAGAAATTCAGAGGGAGGTTTGGTTCCAGAGAAAAGAGAGTTGAAAAAGGAAACAAGATGAGGAATTAGCAAAGAGGAAAAGGTTTTAAAGTAGGTGGCAGAAAATCCGTCTGGGCCGGGAGACTTGCCCAGTTTAAGGTGGTCGATGGCCCGTTCCACCTCCTCCACCGTGATGGGTCCGTTCAAGGCCTCCCGGTCCAAAGCAGATAAAGAGGGGAGAGACAATTGAGAGAAAAAGGCATTGAAAGAAGCAGAATAATTAGGGGGAGAAGGAGGGGCCGAGTAGAGGTGAGTATAGAAGGAAGAAAAAGCCTCATAAATACGATCAGGGTGGGATGTGCGGAGGCCAGGTCTCAACTGAACACTATGCACTCGGTTAAACAAGGAAGTTTTCTTAAGCATAGCCGCTAGCAGCCTGTCAGGTTTATTAGCCAACCTATAATAGGTTGCACCCGTCCACCTCAAAGCTTTCTCAACCTTAGTAGAGAGCAGGGCATCCAATTGCAACCTAGTATCCGCAATAGACTTATAAAGAAAGGGGGTAGGATCCTGCTGATGGGTAAAAACCAATCAAGACAGTCTGGCATCCAAGGCCACCTGGACTCTAGACCTATCTCGCTTAATACACGAGGCCGTAGAGATCAGGCGTCCGCGGATGTAAGCCTTATGGGCCAACCACGTCCAATGTGGAGACGAGTGCGGGGAGCTATTTAAAGAGAAGTAGGAAGCTATATCACTCTCCAATTGGGTTTTAATTCTAGGCATAGTCAATAAAGACTTGTTAAGTCTCCACCTAAATGGTAATATGAGAGGGGACATTAAATTAAAGACTGACAATACCAGATCATGGTCCGACCACGACACAGGGACATGACGAGCATAGACCAGCTGAGGCACCGTCGCAGCGTTGACCAAGATCCAGTCTATCCTCGTGTAGTGGCGTTGGACCGGGGAATAATAGGTGTAACCTCTACTGGTACCTATTATGTTCCCTCCATATGTCCACAAGATAGTGCATAGCAAACAGACTGGATAATAGGCGTTGTTGAGTCCCCGACCTACGAAACTGAACCGTATTAGAACGGTCTATCTTGCCATTATAAAAAAGTTTAAATCACCGGCCCACAACAATGTCTCATGTGTCAGGGAGTAAAGAATGGAACACATATCTCTAAAGAACAAAATAGGGTTGTCAGTGGGGGCGTAAGTATTCACAAGGCAGATATTCTTCCCATACAGAGTGCCTAAAATGATTAGATAACGACCTTCAGGATCACATTTCGCCTCCGTCACCTCAAGTGGAAGGGAGTTGTGCAAGAAAATAGCAACTCCCCTACACTTAGTGGTAAAGGACGCCCTGTACATTCTTACAAAAGATTTATGAATAAAACTAGGGTAACAAGTCACAGTAAAATGCGATTCCTGTATACAGACTATGTCAGGCTTGAGGCGGGTATATGCATGGAAGGCTTTTTTCCATTTGTTAGGAGAATTAAAACCCCTAACGTTATGTGATATTATCCTACACATAATGGGCAAAATTTAAAAAGCAGAATATAAAAGGAGAAGGCAAACTATCATCCATATATACTTTACAAAAGGCGACGACCGATCCTGTTACACTGTTTCCATCACAAAAGAAAGGCGTAGCTGGTAAACCTCCTGGAACAAAAGAAAAGACAAAAACAAACCAAATAAAACAAATCAAAACAATACAATACTCAGGAAAGGTGGTCCAGGATATTATCCGAACCATTGTACTTCCTGTGCCCCAGCCGGGGCAGGTGAGGCGCAATAGTCCACATTGCGTCTAGCCTGCTAAATAGGTGACCCAAGTAAAGGTACCAGATCAGCCAAGAGAGGAGCAGGAAAGGTAAGGGCAAGGGAAGAGACGAAAAGTAGGATGATGAAGAGAGAGAAGCAGGAGCAGCTTAGAGAGGAGAACAAGGGAACCTAGAGGGGAAAAGGTAGAGAGAAGGAAAGAAAAGGGGAAGAACAGAGTGAGGGTAAAAGGTAACAGAGACTAAGTCTCAAGTACACAATTCCCGGGCAGCTCGGCAAAAAATAGGTGCGGATCCAACAGTTAAAGTCTCGCTGAGCAGGAGATTTCTTGTATGCTTAGTAAACATCGCAGAAAAATGGAAATGTATTGAATATCCACAGTCAGGTCCAGAGGCCCTTTTGAAAAACAAACAAAAACTCAATCAAAGCAGGGGGCAAAAAGCAATCCACAACTTGCCAATGGGGGTGCACATGTGACTTCAAGTAGGCTGGCGCGGCTCCCGTGAGGGGGGTCGGTCCCGCTTAGCCAGCGGTGTCGGAGTCCAGGTTCTCGACGGCCGAGGCGCTCTTGGAGGCAAGGGGGGACCCTCCACTAATGGTACACGTGCTTGCAGCAAGATATCCTGTGCTTCTTGCAGGGTACGTACGGTATGTAGCTTGCCTTTCATCTGGAACAAAATGGAAAATGGAAAGCCCCACTTGTACTTTATTTGCTCACGTTGTAAAGCGAGGGTGATAGGACGGAAGTTCCTACGGCGGGCCAACGTGGATGGAGCTAGATCCGAGTATATATGCACCGAGGGAGGCATCCCAGATAGCACCGGCAAATTACGAGTCACGGACAGCAGGACTTCGCGAACCTCGGGGTAGTGTAGCTTGAGGACCACATCCCTAGGTAAGTCAGGGCCCCTTGGTTTAGCTAGGGCACGGTGAATGCAGTCAAAACGGAGCATTTCTGGCTCCAACTGTGGGGCAAGTTTAAAAAATAAAGTTGTCACCGTTTTAGTAAGGTCCACATCGGGTTCAGGGAGACCGCGTATCCGCAAATTAGCCCTCCGTGAGCGGTTTTCGAGATCCTCTAATTTGAGTTCAAAGTCCCGCAGCTGGTCATCGCGTGGTCATCAATGTCCCTCCTGTCCTCCTCCGCCGCGTCCGCCAGCATGTCCAGTTTAGCCTCGTTGTCTGAAACTCTCCTGCCCAAGTCCTGCAGCTGGGAGGTAAAATCATCCACCGCCTTAGACAGAGCTGAGTGGAACATCTTCTTAATTGTCCGAAACATGACCGTTGGTGTTAAGTCGGCGGGCTCTGCAGGCTCCTCCCCTTCAGAAAGGCCTGCCGGAGAAGCGTCTCTCCCCATCGCCATCTTGGAGCGGGCCCTGGAGCGGAATAAGTCCGGAATTGATTGAGAGAAGACCTGAGAATTGCGGAGAGCTCGCCTTCTGCCTGACCGGGGCATATTCAGGAACCGATGGGTAAGTGGATCAGCGTCTTGGAGCCGAATCTCGGCGCTAAGTGAGGCTTAAAGACGCGTGTGGCGCGGAGCTCACATCACCTACATCCTACTCCGTGAGCCGCGCGCATGCGCCTCCATAAGGTGTCATTTTTACCGAAAAATGCACTGCGTAGAAACGGAAGCCCCCAAAATTTACACAAACGTGTTTTTTCTTCAATTTTGTCGCACAATGATTTTTTTTCTGTTTTGCCGTAGATTTTTGGGTAAAATGACTGACGTCATTACAAAGTAGAATTGGTGGCGCAAAAAATTAAGATCTCATATGGATTTTTAGGTGCAAAATTGAAAGGGTTATGGCTTTTAAAAGGTAAGGAGGAAAAAAAGAAAGCAAAAACAGAAAAACGCTTGGTCCTTAAGGGGTTAAAGAGGCAATCAGGAGGAGGATCAGGAAATACTTTGACTGAAGTTCAGCCACTTTGGGGAGATTTATCAAAACCTGTACAGAGCAAAAGTGGTGCAGTTGCCCATAGCAACCAATCGGACTGCATATTTTATTTTCCAGAGGCCTTTTCAAAATTAAAAAAGCAATTTCATTGGCTGTTATGGATAACTGCACCACATTTTGCTTTGCACAGGTATTGATAAATCTCCCCAAGAGTTGTTTAAAGAAACATTTACTATTGTATATATTTTGCCATACACATTCCTACAACTAACCGTTGTAGTTTAACATATTAGGAACTTTTAATGATAAAATGTGTGTTTTATGTCTGACAATTTTATAAAATATAGCGCAATAATCAGTACATCAAAATAGTTATAGGAAACTTTATTACTTGCTTTTTACTGACTATAAATCAGAAAATGAAAAAAAAAATTCTCTAATTTGTTTTTAAACACAGTATTTTTTTATTTTTTTATTTATGTATTTATTTATTTGTTTAATTCTATTGAGAATGGCTGAAATATTATTTACAGCAACCATACAAAACAATAGACTGGTGATGTTCATTGACATCTATAGGTCAGTTTTCTAGGCATATTTTGAGAGCTTTGAAGGAGAGGGGTGCAGCTGTGATGTCTCTAGAATAGGGTTGAAGCTCATTTCTGAATTGATAATACAATGTTTGGCATAAATGTACAGCAAAATGTTGAACAGAGAGGAGGGAGCTGGCTCAGGGCTCACATTAGGTACAGTTAAAGGGGTATTTCAGGCCAAAACTTTTTTTTATATATAACTGGCTCCGTAAAGTTAAACAGATCTGTAAATTACTTCTATTAAAAAATCTTAATCCTTCCAATAGTTATTAGCTTCTGAAGTTGAGTTGTTGTTTTCTGTCTAACTGCTCTCTGATGACTCACGTCCCGGGAGCTGTGCAGTTCCTATGGGGATTTTCTCCCATCATGCACAGCTCCCTGGACGTGACATCATCATTGAGCAGTTAGACAGAAAACTTCAGAAGCTAATAACTATTGGAAGGATTAAGATTTTTTAATAGAAGTAATTTACAGATCTGTTTAACTTTCCGGAGCCAGTTGATATATATAAAAAAAGGTTTTGCCTGGAATAACCCTTTAACATCAAGGCCACAATGAATAGCCTATAACAACTAGGCATGGTTTTAGGTAGGTTTAAGCCACAGATAGATACATCTAGTGATGTGTTATCTCCCTGAAAAAGGGTTGGGAAGCTGAACTTCTTTACATAAATAGCCCAGTGGGTGTGTTATTAGTAGAGGGGACTTAAAGGGATACTCTGGTGGATTTTTTTTTCTTTAATCAACTGGTGCCAGAAAGATAAACAGATTTGTAAATGACTTCTATTAAAAATTCTAAATCCTTCCAGTACTTATTAGCGGCTGTATACTACAGAGGAATTTTTTTCATTTTTGGATTTCTTTTCTGTCACAACCACAGTGCTCTCTGCTGACACCTCTGTCCATTTTAAGAACTATCCAGAGCAGCATACTGTATGTGTGCTATGGGAATTTTCTCCTGCCCTGGACAGTTCCTAACATGGACAGAGGTGTCAGCAGAAGGCACTGTGGTTAGACAGAAAATAAATCCAAAAAGAAAATAATTTCCTTTGTAGTATACAGCTGCTAATAAGTACTAGATGGATTAAGATTTTTTAATAGAAGTAATTTACAGATCTATGCAGAGCAGATTTGACACAGCTCACCCTTGTGCCATCGCCACGACACGGACAGGACTGGACCCCAGTCCAACAATAGTAGTAGAAATGAAGAGAAAGTCCAGCGTGGCAATTCAAGCAATGCTCGGTACTTTATTCAGCAATCAGCCAACATGGAAGACAGGTGACGCATTTCGGCCACAGTGCGTAGCCTTAGTTGTACAATTAGCAGACATAGGTGGATGTTATTTATAGAGGAAGGGGGTGAAATCACAAACCAAGATAACAATAAAAACGCAAGGGAATAACACCCTGCAGTGTGAACATGAATACAAACACCTTAAGTATAAAATATGAAAATATAAAACAACATAGTTTTGTATGTTATCTTCAATACTTGAGAGGTTGATCTGGATATTGGGTTTAACATTCCCTCTGTTTTCTTCTCTGTCTTTCCAATATTGCACATGAGCATATAAAGAAAAACTTAATATAATTTTTTCCTTTTTTCTTCATGCTGAATTATATCCAGAAAATATTCCAAACGTCCTATCCAGGAAAATCCGGGAATAATATGCCCATGTGCGCTACATATAAGAGAGAGAAAGAAAACTGGGAAAGAAAAAGAGAAAGAGAATGATAATTATATTTATCATTCTCTTTCTCTTTTTCTTTCCCAGTTTTCTTTCTGATTCCCCCAGTTTTGGTTCCCCCATTTGCCACATCATTCCCCCTGCTCCTCAGGAAGAAGTGAGGGAGCAATGACAGGTGTCTTGTCTGGTCCCGCAGCAGCCGATGCTGGTCACTGATTTAAAGTGGCCACAGCCAGGCTGCTGATCTTTTAATAAGCAGCCGGCACTGTGGCCACTTTAAATCAGTGACCAGCGGATTTATCAGCATATTACACAAAGGCAGGGTTCTTGCCTATTTTAGTTTTAGTGTGCCTAAATACAGAATGTATACAAAAAAAAAGAACCATATGTGGCACGCCTAAAATATAATTTTAATGTTTTTTTTTTTTTTCAATATTGCCCCACCAATTTTTTGGGGGGGTTTTGCCATGGACTTTGTGGTGAAATTATTGATCTTGTTACAAAGTAAAATTGGTGTCACAAAAAAAAAAACAAGTTCTCATATGGGTCCCTAGGTGGAAAATTTAAAGCGTTATGATTTTTAGAAGGGGAGATGGAAAAGATGAAAGTGCAAAAATGAAAAAAACTGATGTCCTTAAGGGGTTAAAGGTGAAGTGGGCAAGTAGGGGGAACAAATACTTACCAGTCTTGTCTGATCTCACTGAGCTATCTCCAGTGGCTCAGTGGAGAATTAATAGAGTGCGTGCTGACCCACTACTCCATTCAGTGGGGAGAGTTGGGTCCCTATTATCGAGATTGCGCAAGGTCCCAGAGTACGGACACCCTGCAAGACACTTATTTCCTATCCTTAAACTGAGCTAAAATACCACACATGTACAAAGGACATGTGTGGTACTGTTTTTTTTTTTTTTGTATAAATCAGCTCAAATTCTAATCCTTGAAAACTCCATTAAGTATGCAGCCTCCCTGCTAAACTCTGGAATTACAGCCATATTCCATACCTGCTCCTGATTTAATGGTTGGAGCTTCCTGATCCCCTCCATACATATGTTCCATTTAGATAGCTATGTATGTGTTCTGAATGGGGAGAGAATACAAAGCCACTGCCAAACATCTATCTTTCCGTGAACAAAAGAATCAGGTAATTGATCTAAAATCTAACATGCCCAATTCTTCTCTCCCCGAATCTGCTGTTGGGGGTAGAGTTAGACCTATAGCTGAACATATACATTTAATCTGTGTTGGTGAATCCTATTAGACCACAGTTTGTATTTGATGCAGTTATGATAGCTAAATTTGAAGCAGTAGAGGTCTGCACACAAGAAAATGAGTGCAAGTCACGTGCATGTATGTTATGTATGTCATGTAAAATATATATTTTTCCTTGGATGTATGGTTTTAGCTGCATTTGTGTGAACAAATTCTTTCAGTAGATGCAGCAAAAGTTTTACAACTGCATATTTAAAAAAAAAAAATATATATATATATTTTTTTTTTTCTTCCTTTTTGTTCCATATAGTAGTACAATAAAAGATTATCACCAAGACCCGATTAAGAGTGCCATTCTGAAGCGGTCATTTTCAGATAACATTGAGCTGAATGGATGTTTACATAGCTTTATCTAAGTCACAGTATCTGTATTTGCTTATTAAACATTTAAGATACAGTTGGACACCCACCGCAATCTATAAAGTCTAGAAGTGCTCAACAAGCATGAAAATGTAAGGACCTTGCCATGCAGACATCTGCTAATGCCCCAGATGAGTCCCTGACTCAGCTTCTGTGCTCCAAGGAAGAAGAGAGCGCCATCCTAATCCTACCTTGCCACCCGCCTGATTGTGCATGCATCCCTTTACTCTAACTGGGCCATGTAAAAGGCTACTTTTAACTATTAAAGGAGATATCTCATTCTAAAGAATGTATCCTCTATCCGCAGGAGCTCTCCCCGGGAGCAGCGTGTCTCGACCCCCGCCAGAAGCAGGTGGCACCACGCCCCCTTCATATATCTCTATGGGAAAGCTGTTCGGCAATCTTCAGCTCCCCCATCGATATATATAGAGGGGGGCGTGGCGGCCCCCACTTCGGGCGGGGGTCGTGACGCGCCGCTCCCGGAGAGAGCGGGGGCTCCATAAAGGAGATCGCGGGGGGCCCCAGTGGTTGGACCCCCTGTGATCTAAAACCCGGATAGGGGATACGTTATTTAGTATGAGACTTTTCCTTTAAATATTCAGGATGCAGCCAATTTAAATTTTTCGGATGGCCGTGGCTGTGACATCACGCCACACACCCCTTCCATTCATATCAAGTCACGCCCCCTCCAATAGACATGAATAGAGAGGGCGTAACATGACGTCACAATCACAGCCAGCCGAAGCCAGTGTTCCGAACATAATATTCAGAATGCCGGGGTACCACCCCGGAGATCTTTTGAATAGGGGATAAAATGTCAAGTGGCAGAGTACCCTTTTAAATCGTAGAGAAGCCCTACTAAATCTCCCTATAGAAGGAATCTTTCGTTACTATCACAAAAAAGATTCTTTTATTTTCTTAGCTGCAAAGCAAACAGTAGCAAAAGCATTGAAACAAGATAAGTTGGACTTCTCTGAGGTCCGACATAAATCAGACTATTATATGATTAATGAAAGAATAACAGCCCGATCAAGTGGAAACTGAAGGACTATATTAATGTAGGAATGAGTTTGATCACCCTGGTAAAACCTACATCTCTTTGTACACCTCTTGTACTGTGGTACATCATATATCTCAATTAAAACTAATGTTCACACAGATGACAGTGGTAAAAGGTGTCTAAACCATAAGCAGTTTAGTCAAGAAAGTGGTTGTGTTTTTAAATAGGGTAGAAGTAAACAAAGAAGACAGGAAACCGGGGGTCAGTGAGGGATAGGGGGGTAGAAAGAGAGAGGGTGAGAGAAATATCTACTCCTGGGGTTTAAGAGGTCAAATAGAGAAAAAGGACTTTGCAAGTGCCAACTAGGAAGGTGTATTCTAAGCAGAATCAAGTACCCAGATATATGAGTTTTTTGATTCTAAGAAATAAAGAAGGCTTATTTCTATATCTTTGCTATCACTTGTGTGGTGTCCCAGCATCAATAGCTGTCCTGTGGCTTCGGACTGCTTTGGGCAGCTTTGCAGCACAAATGTTGGGCCTACTGGAAGACTTTTGAGTGTATTGACTATGTTTGAACTCTATTTAGAAATTAATATATTTTTCTAATTATTTTATTGTTGTCACTCAGTTGTAAGTTAAATGTGTTACTGTACCCTTAAGAGAGGAGTTGTGTAAACCCCATGTGACCCTGCCTGCCAATGGGAAACCCCAAATTCTTGCCCTTATAGTGTAGTGGGGGGAGGAGTTGTTCCAGTTCAGTGCTATTCACTGTTGAGTCTAGTGCTAAGTCTGGGCAACAGTGTGGTTTAGGTGTGTTGTGTGTAGAAGCCTCAAGGGAAGGCCCAGATCAACCTTTTGGCTAAGATCAAGTGTAGTATCTGTTCTTTTCAGTTTCATACTGGTGGAGAAGTCCCATCAGTGTGGGGCTGGTGGGGATGGGTGCTGCATGGAGGGGGCAGGTGTACTGGGTCTGGTTCTGAAGAATCAGCTCGACGGCTGCCCTGATGTGACCTGTTTCCTCCGGGTCTCGCCATGAGGTAGAGGGGTGTAGAGCTGATGTACTTCTGTGCCTCGGGGAGTGGTGACCCTGAGGTGCCGAAACTCACTGGGTGTTATAACTCACTGAGTGAAAGCACTGCACCATTACTCTTCACCTTTGGCACTTACCCTTGGTATCCCGGCCTTCTGGCTAGGATCCGGGAAATTTTTTATAGATCCGGCTGGATGACCGGGCAGTATATCTGCACTTATCCACTGATTTATTTTTTGTGTTTTGTCACTGTGCCACTTTTACGTGTTGTTTTGTACACAGGATTGGCAGGATGCGGTAGCCCTTCTGGGTGTCCCTCCTGGCGGTCTAGGGGAGGTGTGTGTGGCTATTAGGTTCCTCACCTCCCTGCAGCCCCTGGGCATCTTGGCTTGCCACCAGTATATGGCTCCTTGGCTGATGCTTAGGTTGAAGCCAGGAGCATTTTTGGCCCCTTTGTAGCTTCGGCGAAAAGGGGCATCGAACCTGGATCCTTGCAGGGGCCTTTTGGCCCGGAGGTGAAGGGTAGGTTTGTTGCGGGGCCTCTCTCCTGTTGGAGAAGGGCTTAGCGATAGACCGCATCCTTTGTGCACATTTTTTTAGTGTGATGCGTTTGCTCTTTTTCTTGCACTTTGGGTGATAGAGAGCACTTGCCTTGGCTCTTAAAAAAAGAAGGCCCAGATCAACTTTGTTCAATCCGGTCATTCTGCAAGGATCACCCCCACGAAGTTCAAGCCCTGGTGGTGAAGACTACAATACCTTTACAGAATCCTAGCTACCAGGATCAGTCTACCTGTCTTACAAGTCAGTATCAATTCATTTGGTGAAAGCACCACTAGTCCCAGCAAGGAAACAGGGCTCCCAAGGGGTTGCGCTGCATCCTCTCACCCACCACCAAACTGTTTGTGTAATACCATCTGCACCCAGCTCAGTAAAGACAGTTATCCGTAACCTGACATTGGTGAGTTAATTTACTCCCCATGACTGGCCCAGGAGAAGCTGTCTCCAACCTCAGACAGTGTATAGGATGACGGTGTCCTGGCGTCTCAAAGTCATAAGGTATTTCCTACACCACTCCTGGTACAACATTTGCTTTGTGGCCAAACAAATACTGAGACCAGGTAAAAAACTGGGGATGTGCAGCTCACAATTAACTAGCCGAGGTAAGAGGGCTGTACACCTACACCTGGTGTTGTGATAAGGGAAACAAAACTAAAAAAGTAGCCAACCCCTCTAGGCTAGCATCAGTTGCCTGATACAGTGATGTAATGGTAAAAATGATGACTGGATCGTATTATAATATCATATTATAATATGAAAGTGCAAATTTATTACACAATAAAATACATATAAAATATAAACAATAACTCCTTGAAACACAAGGGCCCTTGTGCCGAAGAAAATTACAATATAAAACTTATAAAACTTATACACACACCAATAGCTAGCATTGAGAATTTTTTAGAGAATTTTTTAACAATGCAATAATACTTTAAATCCAACCTCCGATATTTCAAATGGGTTAAATGTCCCTTAAAGGTATGGATTCCAATTATACGTAAGGTAAAGTCCCATATAGGATATAGATTCCAAATTTTAAACGTAGATTGGGTAAATTATAGTTACCAGTCTGCAATACATCCCGATAGAAAGTCACCTTGAGTTGAAATGTGGAGTCCGCACGATTAGGTGGTACCAGACGCTGGCATGCGTCCTCGCGGCGGTCTGCCTGCCACAGACCAGCTGTAATAATAACCGCTTGCTGATGTTTCGCTGCAGATGGTAACCACACGATGAAGCAGGTGCGGACTTCTAGGTAACTCGATGGTGGGTGACGTCACAGGCGCTTGGGCAATGCTGCCTGGAAGATGATTCCGGGAATGGTGTACTGCTTAGCAGAACTGGATCGGAGTTCGCCTTTGAACAGTCAGGTAGCGGTGATGTATAATATTCTTATACCTAGGTATAAGGGACATTTAACCCATTTGAAATATCGGATGCCAGATTTAAAGTATTATTGCATTGTTAAAAAATTCTCTAAAAAATTCTCAATGCTAGCTATTGGTGTGTGTATAAGTTTTATACGTTTTATATTGTAATTTTCTTCGGCACAAGGGCCCTTGTGTTTCGAGGAGTTATTGTTTATATTTTATATGTATTTTATTGTGTAATAAATTTGCACTTTCATATTATAATTGAAGCACGATCCAGTCATCATTTTTACCATTACATCACTCTATCAGGCAACTGATGCTAGCCTAGAGGGGTTGGCTACTTTTTTAGTTTTGTTTCCCTAAATACTGAGACCAGTTTGTCAGTTTGTACAAGAGGACTTTTTTTTTTTTTTTTGGTAATAGCAAATGGTTGCACTGTATGTTGTAACAACTGAACTTATCCATCTTCATAACAAATCTTTCCCGTGTTAAGCTTTTTACAGAGATCTTGTGTAATACTGGCAAACTCTTATTAGTTTTCGGGACAGACAGTCAAGTACATTACCTCGTTTACATCATAATCTGAATTGCAATTGAGTTGGTAATGGTTCACACTTGTTAATGTATTAGCAACTGAGAAGTAAATAACAAAGAAGTCACTCAGAGAGGCACGGACTTAAACTGCATTGTTTTGTTAAGTGGTTTAAGAAGTTACACTATTCCAACTAAAAATAAGTTGCTCATATAGGAGGAGTTAGACGTCAATGGAAAACAGTGACCAATAGTGACACACACAGTTTTACTAAACCCCCTTATATTTGATGTAATTGTATAAAATAGAGCCCCCCCACCCCATAAAAATTCCAATCCCCCTCAACCCATTTTTTAATAAAAATAAATAAATAAATAAAACCTATTTGGTATTGCCGTATGTGGAAATGTCCGAACCATTAAAGTACAACATTATTATTCTTGTACAGTTGGAAAAAAAAACACAGAATTGCTGATTTTTGGTGACATATCAGGAAAAGTTTTTTAATATATTTTTTACAGTGAGGTCAAGTTTTAATTTTTATGTCAGAATAGCTAAATTTTCAGCATATATTTTTTGTAATAAAAAAAGCCAAATTTTTTAAAGTATTAAAACCATATAAAAACTATGTAAATATGGTATTGTTGTCATTATATTGATCCACCAAAGGAAGATGCTGTGTCAGTTTTACAGTAAAGTGCACTGTGTAAAAACGACCCCCCCCCCCCCCCCCAAAAAAAAAAAGAAGTCTGCAAAATTATTTTTGGCAATTTCTTTCTGCGAATAAAAATGTAATTGCAAAATACAATCGAAGCAGGGGCCGCCACACCCCCTCCATGTATCTGTATGGGAGATCCAAAAATAGCCGCACGGCTCTCCCATAGAGATATATGGAGGAGGTGTGGCAGCCCCCACTTTGAGCAGGGGTCGTGATGCACCACTTTTTGTGTCACCAATTGTACTTTGTAATGACATCAATCATTTCATAACAGAATGTCACTTTGTAACTTCCATTTCTTCGCAGTGCACTTTTCGGTAAAAAACAACACCTTTTCTTTATTCTGTAGGTCCATACGGTCAATAGGATACCCAATTTACGTAGTTTTCATTTTATTTTATTACTTAAAAAAAAAATTATAACTACATACACCAAAATGAGTGTGCTTAAAAATGTCCTATTCTGACCCCTATAACTTTTTTATTTTTCCTCATATGGTGCTATATGAGGGCTCATTTCTTGCGTCGTGATCTGTAGTTTTTATTCGTACAATTTCTGTTTTGATGGGACTTTTTGATCGCTTTTTATAAAATTT
This sequence comes from Hyla sarda, assembly GCF_029499605.1. NCBI lineage: Eukaryota > Metazoa > Chordata > Amphibia > Anura > Hylidae > Hyla > Hyla sarda. The sequence goes on along the minus strand of NC_079189.1, from coordinate 243,070,148 downwards.
TTATGGTATAAGAAGTTATCAAAAATTGACAATTTTGAACTTTGGTATTTTTTTTTTACATGTACACCATCGACCGTGCGGATTAACTAACCATATATTTTAATAGTTTTGACATTTATGCATGCAACAGTACCACATATGATTATGTTTATTTTTTATTATATCAAAAAATGGGAAATGGGGGGATTCAAACTTTTATTAGCAGGTAGGGGCCCTCCCGCAGTCCAATCAGCTGATCAGGACCCACCATTTTGCCACAGATGTCCTGAGCAGCTCCGCTGAGCCAACCGGCACGTTAACTCCTGCATTTAGACGCCACAATCAACTTTGGTCGCGGTGTCTAAAGGGTTCATGCCGGACATCGGCCCAATCGGCGAGGCCTGGCATTACCGTAGGTCCTGGCTGCTGATGGCAACTGGGACCCACCGGGTATGAAGCGTGCTCAGCTTGTGAGCATGCTTCAAACCCCGGTAATGGCCCAGGATGTACAGGTACGCCATTGGTCCTTAAGCACCTGGACTTAAGGGCGTACCTGTACGTCCTTAGTCCTTAAGAGGTTAAGAGCTTGACTTGTGATATAAAGTAAATGTGCCATGAGATAATAACCTATTGTTTAAATCAAGTTTTTACTTTACATATTTTTGAAGAACTTTTAGTGATATGTTTTCAAATTTTCAATTTTACTCTCTACATTATAAAATAATCCTGAAACCATACAGTTTTGATTCTACTAAGATGACCCTAAAGATGAGACTTACTATTCTGTAAAGATCACTTTCCAGCAGTGTCCTACTTATCATTGTTAGCAGGATTCAAGGGAAAGGTGACACCAGCATATATATATGTAACAGAGGATCTACCACCATTCACAACAGCTGAAGCTCACAGCTCAGTCTCCCTCTCCATGTGGAATGACATTTGCACAGGTCACAGAGCATGTTGAGCTGTAAAGCATCTCTCTAAATGATATTTTAGAGAGATGCCTAAGACAGCTTAGGCAAGATAACTGCTCCCATAACAATGTACAAAAAAACTGAACTAACAAACTAAACAAAAAATTATGAATCAGAAAAAAAGAAAAAGATTAGGTAAGAAAATATTAGTATCTAGCTGTATCTAATAATAATAAAAAAAAAAACTAGATGACCCTTTACTATAATTATTGTAAACCAATATTGTAAGTGTTGGCTGCGTCAGAAATAATTTGGGTGTAATGGTGTAGGATGAGGAAAAGTCCAATCTAATTTAAATGCTAAACATATTTCTTCATGATCCCAGCCTTTAGAGCATGACTAGTGAACATCTACCACAAACTTAACTATCAAAAGGGCATAAAGTTCAATTACACATGCATACACAATTTGCATTGTGGTCACTGGTTAATGTTTTCTTTTCTCTGAAATGTACTGGTGCTGTGTGTGATATACAAGACAAGATTGTTTATTCTTAGTAAATAACCACATCCTCCTGGACTGCTGACTCCTTTCCTGTCATTTTGCAATGCAAAATATAAGAAATTGTGGTATGGGTTGTGAGATGCAGGGCAGATGGAATTAACCTAGGGTCAGATGGCATTAACCCCTTGTATTCGTGACGCCAGGGAGTGGTTTAGCCAAAAACCACCAAAAGGTATACCGCTGAATCCTTGGCTAGGCATGAGGGCAATAAAGACTCCGATGCCAAGTTACATACAATGGTAGCTTTACTGAGGTAGACAGATGGTAAAGTCTATACAGTTTAGCCAGGGCCCAAGGAGGTGACCAGTGATGCAGAGACCTTAAGGGCTTGCTGGGACTTGTAGTAGGACTGGACAATTGAATGCAGACCACGCTGACTTGACTCATAAAGCTGTGACTTTAGCTTACTTGAATTGATGGTGGCTGCAGCACTTGACTTTGAGGCCTCCAACACTCTGGACACACACACACTAGGTACGACTGCCCTGGACCTCAGCAGGAAGCAAGAGCCAAGAGAGCAAGAAGAAGGAAGCTAGCTCCACCCAGGGCGTATATGGCGGAGACTAGCAGGGAGCCCATAGGTCCCTCTTGGGATCACCTGGTCACTGATATCTCCTGGGTAACAATCACATGACATAACTCTTAAATATACAACACATTTTATAATACAATACACTGCAGAACATATGTACAGGGGGGGAAACAGGTGCAAGGGGCCCTGAGGACACTGAAGGAGGCTGCCTGACAGGACAGCAAGGGTACAGGGTAACATTTCCTGTACTGGGCCACCACAAAATGACCTCTCAGAAGTAGCTGTAGTTCCAAAGCACCTTAACAGCATTTCTAAATTCTACAGAACAAAACGTTACTGTACATTTATGATAGGGGGCTTACAATGGAGGTTACACTAAATGGATACTTCATGAGGTATATTTGTGTAAAGGGACAAAGTTACCCTTACTGAAGAGGACCTGTCAGCAGCTATCAAATTGATAAACTGAGCCTATAGGGAGATAACACTTAGCCTCAGGGTCAGCTCTGCTGGGATCTCTCATGATAAGGCTGGGATGTCGGGATTCTCCCATTTTCTTACTTGTTTCACATGTGATTCATACAGATTAAAAAGGTCCCAAGGCAAAACGTCTTTGGTATAGTATCTAATCTGAATTCAAGTTGGATCATCTCAATAAGGATGAATTTAATCCCTAGGTCTTCTATTATCTATATATATAAAACTCAATGGGGGAGATTTATCAATATGTGTCTATTGTAGACACAGTTCTACCCCTTTACACTGCTTGTCTATTGTACACTCTTGCTCAGAATTTACTAAGGCTGTGCACGTCCTTTGATAAATTTTGTGCAAATATAGAAACGCCCCCCTCGCTCTACCGTACACTCCTTCTCTACCTTACAGGAAAAGTGGACGTAGGGATTTTGTTCTATTGCTTTGAGGCCAGGATTCCATTGTGGTTTTTTTGTCCATCAGCAAAAAAGACGCCAGAAAAACTGTTACAGCTTTTTCCTGCGTTTTGTCAGTTTTTCTTGCATTTTTTCTTGCGTTTTTGCTGGTGTATGGAAACGAAGAAATGTACTAAACTTTTTGTCGTTTTTTTTCTTCGAAATTTAGATACGTCAATACATAGGACTATGTCAGATTTGGTGGATTGCGATGATGAACAGTGTTTTTTTTTTAAATGTCAATAAAAGGGTTAACAAGGGCTGTGGGTGAGTGTTTTTTTTATAAAATGTTTTTCAATGTGTTGTGTTTTTTATAATTGAATTTTCAGGCTTAGTAGTGGAAGGCGTCTTGTAGACAGAATCTATTACAAGGCCGGGGCTTAGCGTTAGCCCCCAAATCAGCTAGCGCTAACCCCCAATTACTCCGGTACCCACCGCCTCAGGAGTTCAGTAAAGAGCCGGTACCAACAGGCCCGGAGCGTCAAAAATGGCACTCCTGGGCCAAGGTGGCAACAGGCTGGTGTTATTTAGGCTGGGGAGGTCCAGTAACAATGGTCCCCGCCCACCCTGGTAACGTCAGGCTGTTGCTGCTTGGTTGGTATCTGGCTGAGAATGAATAAAATGAGGGAACCACACACTTTTTTAAAATGTATTTATAAAAAACAAACAAACAAAAAAAAATACACAGGGTTCCCCCTATTTTCAGTATCAGCCAGATACCAACCAAGCAGCAACAGCCTGACGTTACCAGGGTGAGCAAGGACCATTGTTACTGGCCCTCCCCAGCGTAAATAATGCCTAAGCCCAGGAGCGCCATTTTTGACGCTCCGGGCCTGTTGGTACTGCCTCTTCCCGACACCCCTGTGGCAATGAGTTCCGGGGTAATAATTGGGGGTTAGCGCTAGCTGTTTTTGGAGCTAGCGCTAAGCCCTGGCTTAGTAATGGATTCCGTCAATAAAACCGGCTTCCACTACTAAGCCAGAAAATTCAATTAAAAAAAAAACACAACACAATGGAAAAATTATTTTATTTTAAAAAACACTCCCCCACAACCCTCGTTAACCATTTTATTAAAAGAAAAAAAATTAATCCGCAGTAATCCTCTGCATACACGGATCTGAAACGAGAAGAAGAAAAACGCCAAAAATTGGTTATGAGATTTTTGGCGCTGTCCGCTGGGGAGAGCACCCATGATGCAATGTCTACCCAAACAGGGAGCCCCCAATTAGTGCAAAACTACAACTCCCAGCATGCTGGGAGTTGTAGTTTAGCAACAGCTGGAGTCTCCCTGTCTGGGTAGACACTGGCAGAAGGGTCTGTTCCCATTATCCAAAATGGACAATGTGAACAGAGCTTCAGACTAGCCGGAATCCCGTCTGCAGCTCTGCCCCTAATGATGTCATCACTAGGGGACGGAGCTACACTGAACTGCTCGGGACTCGAGGGAAGTAAGCGGACTTCGTCTTCTGTATACACTATATACAGCTATCTATAGATAGCTGTATATAGTGTATACCGCCCAAAGGGGTTAACCTACACTGTCCAGCAGTGTAAGTTAACTCTTTCCTTTCTGGGCTTGCGCAAAGCACACAGCTCAGCAAGGGGTTAAGTGAGCCAGCAATGTGTATACTGTATACACATTGCAGGCTCACTGTAAGTTCTTGCTGGGCAGTAGATATACAATGTATACCTACGGCTCAGCGTTAGCTGTTCTCCCGGCTCTGTAGCCTTGAGAACAGCTGATCCCGACATTCACATCAGGAGGATCGCAGTGGGTGTCAGGAGGAGTGACATCCGCTGTGATCTGTCCTTTACTGCAGGTACTACTACTCGCAACATGGAGTACACTCTGCTCCATGCTGGGAGCTGTAGTACCTGCATTAATAGACACATCGCAGCGAGTGTAACTTCTGACACCCACTGCGATCTGTCTATTAATGCAGGTACTACAGCTCCCAGCATGGAGCAGAGTGTACTCAATTTTGGGAGTAGTAGTACTTGAAGTTAAGGAAAGATCACTGCGGGTATCACTCCTGACACCCGCTGTGATCCTCCTATATAATGTATAGATGCAGCGGCCGCTCTCCTATGGTCCCCTGCACTGCCGTATATATATATATATATATATATATATATACACACATTCCTATTTCTCACAGAGAGCTCTGATTGGCTGGAACCATCTGGCCAATCACAGCTCTGCGGGAAATATGAATAGGTGTATATATACGTCAGTGCAGGGGGCCATAGAAGAGTGGCTGCCGCATCTATACATTATACAAGAGGATCGGAAGGGACCCCAACAATCTGTCAATTAGTACAGGTACTACTACTCCCATTGTGTAAAAAAAAAAACAAAGTGAAAAAAACGCACACACTACATTTTTACTATTGTCGGCTACATTTTTTGTGCTTTACCCGCTCACATAAATTGATCCCTGTTTAAAAATTTATAAACATTTCATAATAAAAAAAAGATACATTTCGTTAGATACAATTTTTTACATCACTACTGTATCTTTTTTATTATTTTTTTTTATGGTACCCTACGAAATTTTTATGAAAAAGTATCTCCATATTTTTTTAGGATCGCTAAAGTCCAAAAAAGAATAAACAGATTAACCCGAATGTACCCAAATATCAAATGTATCCGAAAGAAAATAAAAACCTGAATACCGAATGTATCCAAAAAATCAAACCGAACACCCAATTACCGAATGTATCCGAAAAATAAAAGCAAAAATATTACCGAACCGAAAAATGTTTCCAAAACGAAAAACCGAAACCAAACAAAATTTTTTCTTGTGCACAAGTCTAATCTGACCTTATCCGCACCAATTCCAATGTTAGTCCACGTGTCCCACCTAATATCTATCCTCACACGCCTTCGTACTCATACTCACCTTTTCCAGCTCTTTAACCCAACATACCTCTATCAATTATGATAAAAGTAATTACCTGGAATGTAAAGGGTCTTAGGTCCCTCCACAAACGCCGCCTGGTGTTATGCCATCTCAAACGCCTTAAACCTGATGTAGTCTTGTTACAGGAAACCCACTTAACCTTGGGAGATTTTGCTAGAATGCAACAACAATGGGTGGGTCAGGTCTATGGTTCACCAGCTCTGAAGGGTAAAGCGGGGGTTCTTACCCTAGTGCAGAAATCTTTTTCTCATAGTCTACTCTCGCACATTGCTGACGAGGAAGGGAGGATCTCACACCTACTTATAGATCATCGGGGGGAGCATTACAGCATTCACAATGTCTATGCCCCTAATGGAACGAATACTGAGTTCTTCCAATCCCTGTCACGGTCTCTTCAGGGGGTAAGAGTGAATTACATGATCGTGGGTGGTGACCTCAATACAGTACATGACCCGCTAGTTGACAGAAAGAACTCCACTAACCCAACACCATTAGTCAGATCCCATGACATGGTCCTTCCGGCATTTCTGGATTCCCATGAATTTACACATTATTCCAACGCCCAACTAGCGTGGTTGTGCATAGACTATATTCTACTTAGTCCTTCCCTAGACGGTAGAGTATCCAGAGTGGAAATTATGGATCTGGTAATATCAGATCATGCCCCGGTCCTCCTCGAGATCCAGCCACCGTTTCCTGCTGGCACTGATTATTTCTGGCGCTTTCCCTCCTTCTTGGTTAAGGATGAGGCCTTTCTGGAATTGCTTCGGGCATGGTGGCTGGAGTTCGACACGGATAATCGAGCCCATAGAACAGAGCCGCAAAGCTACTGGAACACTGCCAAGGCGGTCATGCGGGGCAAAATCATGGCTCATGTGTCCTCCCTAAAACGCACGGCCCAGACCAACTTTAAGCGAACTAGTGCTGATTTACACACCACGTATGCCACTTATTTAGACACCCCCACAGAAACACATAGATTAGCTTGGTGTGCAGCTAGGACCATGTTTGAAATGTGGCTAGACAGGAGAGAACGTTTGCACTGCTCGTATTTTGTCACGGACCTATTCCGGCACGGTAACAAAGCGGGAAGGCTATTGGCCCGTTTGGCCAAGGGTCGCTCCCTGCCCCCTACAATCTCAGCACTACGAGATGGTTCTGGAGTGGTGCAAACGGACCCTCATAGAATAAATGGTATATTCGCTGACTTTTATAACTCATTATATGCTCACTCCTCTACGGATTTATCTGCAGGTACAGACTTCTTGAACCACCTATCCCTTCCATCACTTACTGACACTCAACGATCTGAGCTGAATACTGATGTCACCGAGGAGGAGGTTCGCTCCACCATCAGAGAGCTTCACAATGGTAAGGCCCCAGGTCCGGATGGGTATCCTGGAGAATTCTACAAGTCCCTGGCAGACCAAGTAGTCCCTTGCTTAACGGAAGTCTTTAATGACTTTCTACACATGGGTAGACTACCAGATATGGCATCTATGGCCTACATCAAAGTGTTGCCTAAACCGGGCAAGGACCCTTTGAGCCCTAGCTCCTATAGACCAATAGCACTTATTGATCAAGTTGTGAAATTGTTCTCCAAACTTTTATCTAACCGCTTAGCAAGATTTCTGCCGGGACTTGTGGGGTCCCACCAGGTTGGTTTCATCCGTAACCGCTCTGCCACCTCTAATATCCGCAGAGTCCTCTTGGTGCTGGGTTCAACCCATGCCCATGTCTCAACCGGCCCTCCTAGCGTTAGATGCCAAAAAGGCTTTTGATAACGTTAATTTGGCGTGGCTTGATTTGGTGCAGGACAGGTTCGGCATCACCGGGGCTTTTCGGACTTACTTGTCAGGATTATATTCTTCCCCTAGGGCCGGTATACACACCGGGAATCTTGTCTTCTCCCTTTACTCTTTTTAAGGAGACCAGGCAAGGTTGTCCCCTCTCGCCACTCCTATTCGATTTGGCATTGGAGCCTTTGGCCTAACATCTTTTGCATTCCTCAACATACTGTGGCATACAGGTGGGAGTGGAATCAGTCAAATTGGCAATGTTTGCTGACGATGTGCTGATCTTCCTCAGCAACCCCTCAGCAGCGTTACCTGCCCTTTTAGACCTATTACATTCCTACGATACCTTCTCGGGTTATACCATTAATGTGGATACAACCGAATTGCTACCTATCGGCAGGTTCCCCCCACGGTGGCTTTCTGACATTGCTCACTTAGGCCTCAAGGTTGCAAACACAGTGATCACTTATCTGGGCATAAAAAAAGGCAAAACCTCGGACTCCTTATACACTTTAAATTATCCCCCTTTATTTCCTAAAATAAGGAAGGACTTCTTAGATGGCATAATCTGCCGATAACATTCATGGGTCATTGTCATCTCATAAAAATGGTGAGCTTTGCCCACTTACTTTACCCCTTACAAACTCTACCGCTATTGTTAAAGCATACAGATGTGCGCTTTCTGAATTCGGCGTTTACCTCTTTTATTTGGGCGGGCAAACGGCCTTGCATCGCACTGCGCAAATTAATGTTAGGCAAATTAGCGGGTGATCTGAATTTACCAAACATCAGGGGATACAATTTAGTCTGTTTATTTCGTTATGTCATAGATTGGATCCATGGCACCTCTTGTTATGCCAATGTCTCCTTAGAGAGGGCATTGGCGGCCCCGTGGAACCTAACAGCTTTATTACACACATCATACTCACTCTTACCACCCCTGGTCAAGTGCTCAGTCTTGCTCCGTGACACGATTGTCACATGGAAGGAAATTCGTAAGCTATTCCAGTTGCCCGTTCTCCTCTCCAAACACATGCCCCTAGCAGACCACCATGAACTCCCTAGCGGCACAGTATTTCCCGGGCACTCCTTGTGGTGTGACAAAGGCCTTCTGGTAGCGGAAGATCCTATGGATCTCTCTACTAGATGATGGTACCATGTCAGGGCAATCTTGGATCGCTTTGACTTGCCCTCCTCCCACACACTAGCGGTTAATCAGATTCTCTCCTTTTGGCACACAAACGCTAATGGAATATGAGCAAGGAAGCCCCCACACACAGCCTAGATAACATCATAAGCTCGACACCCCATAAAGCATCCATCTCCGACCTGTATTGGGCATTGAGGGACCGCTTCTTGAACGTGGATTCGGATTCTCTCTTCGATGCATGGCGGAAATGAATACGGGATGACAACATCACACAATGCATTCTCCAGGGCTGGCTCACCGTACGGAAATGCATCATAAATGAACGTTGGCGTGAAACCTACTTTAAATTGTCTCATAAAGCTTTATATGGTTTCAATATCTTACCCTCCCTCAATTCCCGGACAGGATTACAGCCTGCCCGAAATGCTCCCAACCTGATTTGTGGCATGGTGTCTGGATGTGCCCGATGACGAGTACTTACTGGGCAACTATTCTGGACCCTATCAGGACGCACTGGGAAATAGACATTCCGCTGTCCTATTTCACCAGCTAAGACCGCCTGAGGCTGATCCGGGAGCCCTGGTTCCACCCAGGGTTCCATCCATCATTCACATTATTCTACATGTAGCACAAAGATGCCTGTTTCATTCCTGGATATCCCCAACACCTCCTGACATTTTATTTGTAATTTCCCAGCTGAAAATTTATTGTGAGATAGACAGACTTGACACGGAACGTCATAAGACTACAGGCACTAAGAAATTCTTAGCAAAATGGAAGTCTTTATAATCACACACTATTCTGAGCTTGAAATAAGGGATCTTGTCAGACCGTTCCGCTGGACGGAATGGTACCACTTGGGATCTCTACACAACACCCTGGGTGCTCTGCGCCTCCCTGATTAGCCTATCGCTAATGTTTCCTGTTCTCCGGTGATTGCTGGACACTTGTTTCAGGCTAATATTATCAGATATCTTGTGGACTCTATATCTTACACTATACCGACATGTCTTTCAACATTGGACCCTATGGACTGGGTCGGGGCGGGATGTGGTGTAAGTCGGAGACGTGTGCCTCTTGACTATTATGACATAGATGTGAATTTTTGATCTATATTGACGCCCTGCATAGCGCCAAAACTTTATGATGACTGTTTTATAAGGTTTGTTATTTTCAGAAATTGTTTAATAGAAATATATTTGAAAAAAACAAACAAACAAAAAAAAACAGCTGCGTCTCTTAAAGGGAAATACGCTCCTGAGCTTCATTTAAAGGGACAGTACTATAAATCAGGATGTCAGATCATGCAGCACCAATGCCCCCTCCGGGCCCTGCTCCAGCTCCACCATCTGCCCAGCAAGATGTGGTGGTCCGGTGGTCTCATCAGTGGGGCCACCACCACAAGCAAGACAAGATCAAGCTGATTCATTTCCAGCTTCTCCATTCATCTCAGGAGCTCCAGTTGCCGCACCTGTCTTTTTGGGGAATCCAGTTCTCTCCAACTACAATGGGGATCCCTTTACATTGAGGGACTTCAAAGAGAAGATACAAAGTCTTTTTGTTTTTTTATTCTTTTCCCCCTAACCACCAGATGCAGTTACTTACAGGACAGCTGCAGGGGCCTGCCCTGGAGGAGGTCCGCACCTGGCCAGCAGCCGACAAGGCTACAGTGGAGAAAATCTTTGAGGGACTTTACCATGTGTTTGAGTCTCACTCCCCCTCTGAGGTACATCTAAGACTATATGAGCGATGGCAGAAGCCAGGTGAGACTCTTCGGGCATCTGCTGTGGCATTACAGAACGCTTTAGAAACAGTGCAAAAGTTAGATGGCATTACGCCCGAGCAGGGTAAAAAAGTACTGATGGACCGGTTCATAGACGGGGCACAGAATAAATGGGATAAGGCCCAACTTAGGATGCTGGTAGTGTAGAACCCCAATATGCCTTTCCCAGCCTTTAAAAGGCTAGCTTACAAGGTTATTGAGTCAGGGCCTGACGCAGAGGAAACTAGTGCTCCTTCTGCTGAGGCCCCAGGAGCCTCGGTACAACCAGTACCCCCTTCACCACCTATTCCTGCACCTACCCCAACTAGTTACTGGACTGCCGACCTACAGAATGTACGACAGGACATAGAACATTTAACTAAAGCTTTTAAAGAGATGGTGGGCAGGCCTGATTCCTCCAGGCCTGATACGCTTACACCTAAAAGGTCTGCCCCTCGTCCTGTTCCTTCACCCAATGCTCCCCTATAAGACTACCTGGGACTCAGCGGCCTGTTTGTTATTTTTTGCAATAAAACGGGACACTGGAAGAGTAAATGCTGGGCTTTAAACGTACGTCCCCGCGGGTCGAGGTGAAGAATGGAAGAGTATCGGTTCGAGTGGTTAACCTATCAGATGTCGCTACCAGGCTACCAAAGTATACTCCAGTGGCTCAGCTATATCATCTGGACTCCAAAGATGTGGTGTCAAGGCCGAAAGTAGCTTGACAGGGGACCGCTCAGACTGCCCAGGGGGCCGACAAGGGCCATCCAGAACCCTGGTGGACTCAGTTGCAGATTGGGGATGAAGATACTCCCAGAGACCAGGTCGGGGGGTCATCCAAGTGGCCAGGCAATACCAAGAGGCCTTTAGTAAACATCCCACTGATTTTTGCCGGACCACAATGATCCAGCATCGGATTCTGACTAGTGATAGCTAGCTTCCCAATCAAAGAAAGACATCGCCCTGTGGCCCTGGGAATGTATCAGATGGTAAAGAAGATGTTACTGGAGATGAAGGAGGCTGACATCATTCAGGAGAGCCAGAGTCCCTGAACTGCTCCTTTGGTCAAAAAAAAAGATGGGACCATTCGCTTCTGTGTGGATTATAGAAAATTAAATGATGTCACCCACAAAGATGCCTACCCTCTCCCCAGGATAGAAGAATCGTTGACAGCTTTGGGCTCAGCTGCCTACTTTTCCCCCTTAGACCTGACCAATGGGTGCTGGCAGGTGCTGATGGCGAAGGAGGACCGTGAGAAGACAGCGTTTGTGACCCCGATGGGGCTCTTTGAATTTAAGAGCATGCCCTTTGGACTGTGCAACGCACCTGCCACCTTTCAATGCCTGATGGAATGATGCCTTGGGCACCTTAACTTCCAGAGTGTGCTACTGTATCTAGACGATGTCATTGTCTATTCCAGGACTTACCAGGAGCACTTGGACCATTTGAAGGAAGTCTTCCAAGTTCACATACGGCATGGACTGAAGGCCAAGCCATCTAAGTACCACCTGCTGGAGCCACGAGTTCACTAATTGGGACACATTGTCAGTGCCGAGGCTGTGCAGCCCAACCCTGAAAAAGTGAGGGTTGTGAAGAATTTGCCCACACCTCGCACGGAGCGAGATATTAGAAATTTTCTGGGATTTGCCGGCTACTACAGACGCTTCATTCCTCATTTCGCCCAGATCGCAGGACCCCTTACTGCCCTCCTGCGGGGTACTGCGAAGGAGAATTACAATGGAAGACTCCCGATACAATGGGCAGAAGAACAAGAGACAGCTTTACACACTCTGAAGTGTATTCTCATTGAACCTCCCATCCTGGCATATCCTGACTATGGTCAGCCCTTCCGGCTGTATACCGATGCCAGCTTTGAAGGCCTGGGAGCTATACTATCCCAGGTTCAAGAGAGTAAGGAGAGAGTGATCGCCTATGCAAGCTGACACCTGCGAGGAGCCGAGAAGAATGATGCCAACTACAGTTCTTTCAAGTTAGAGCTCCTTGCTTTGGTCTGGGCGGTCACTAAGAAGTTCAAGGACTACCTGGCAGCCACTCCCTTTACAGTCTACACCGACAACAATCCGTTGGCACACCTGAATACTGCAAAATTGGGAGCCATTGAACAGCGTTGGGCCTCCCGACTGGCTAACTATGACTTCCGTATCAAGTATAGGAGTGGTAAAAGCAACATCAACGTTGATGTACTATCCTGTATGGCTCCTGGCGAAGAACTGCCCGTAGAAGACGTGTGGGAAGATGTGGAGATGCCTCCCTTCTATCAAAGGTTTGTGAGTCAAAATACTCAGGCTACCAAGGAGGGAGAAGAGCCTGGACCTCCCAAGATTCCGGAAGATACTTGGAAGACTCTCCAGGATGAGAGCTGAACCATGGGGGATCTTGTAGACTACTTACTCCAGAAGAGGGTACCCATTGGCATGCGCAAGTCACAAGGAGATTTTGAATTGAAACGATTGTGGAGACAAAGAAATCGCCTGTTCATCCACAAGGGATTACTGTACCGAAATTCCTTGGATCCAGTTTCAGGGGAGCGTCTGCATCAAATTCTAGTTCCCCGAAGGGACGCAATGGTCCTGAATGCATACCACGACCAGACAGGACATTTTGGAGTTCACAAGACTGAAGCCACCATCAGACGAAGGTTTTACTGGGTGGGGATGCGTGGAAATATTGAAAAGTGGTGCGCCGAATGCACTGTCTGCAATGTTACTAAGAATCTTCGTAAGGATGCGAGAGCACCTCTACACCCCATCCAGACTGAGAGGCCTAATCAGTTGGTTGCCTTGGACCATGTGAAGCTGTCGCCCACTCGATCTGGCCATACATATGCCCTGACCATGGTGGACCATTACTCTAAGTGGGTGGTGGTCGTCCCTGTCAAAGACCTTACTGCCAGGACCGCTGCTCAAATGTTCTACAACCATTGGGTTCAGCCTTTGGGATGTCCAGAGTCAGTCCTCACGGATCGAGGGACTGCCTTTGAAGCTCAGCTGTTTAAAAAACTCTACCAGTTCCATGATTGCAAGAAACTCCGGACCACGGCCTATCATCCTCAGGGGAATGGATTGTGTGAAAGGATCAATCAGGTGTTCATTCATATGCTGAGAGCAGCGTCTGTCTCTAAACACGAAGAGTGGCCCCGAGTCCTGCCTGAGCTGCTGGAAATCTACAATAACACTATCCACTGCTCCACAGGGTACACTCCGTTTTTCCTCATGATGGGACGACATGGTCAGCTGCCAAAGGATAGGGCTTTTGGATTACAAGCCCCTTTTAATAACTCCCCTCAGACCTCACAAGATTGGGTCACTGAACACCAAAGAAGGTATTGACGAGGCTAAAGAGATTGTGGAAAAGAAGATGGGCGAAGCTCAGGACCGACAGCAAAGAGATTACAATCGGCATGCTTCAGCCAAACCATTGCAGCTTGGAGACAGAGTGTGGCTCAGAAAATTCCCGAGGTCACATACATTGGATTCCCTCTGGGAGACGGAACCCTACACTATTACTGCAGTGCCGTACCCTGATACGGATGTCTATGAGATCCAAAAGGAGGGATTTGAACCCCATGTGGTCCATTGAAACAGGATTAAACTATGTCTAAAAGAAGATTTACCACAGCCACCTGCTCCTACTCCCCCAACTGCAAGGCCAGTGAGAGAATATGTCCCAGGAGAAGGAATTCATCCATCAATGGATGTTCCAATGTTCTCCCCTCATCAGCCTGCAATGTTCTGGGGTGTACTGTGGCCAACCCCTGTCCAGCCATCTTTAGTCTCCTCGCCCAGCTTTAGTCCATCTCCACTGACAACTCCAAGCAACCTAGAGCCGTCTATGCCTATTCCAAGGGGTTCTCTCAGTCCAGAAAGGGATCTCACTCCTGCTTCCAGCCCTCAAGCTGGTCCCTCAGGGACTGAAGTAATCAGAGAGTTGTTGATTGACGAGGTTCCGAATAGTCCAGAGATGGTATTGTGACGTTCTCAAAGGTCTACTCAGTGTAACCTACCCTTAAGATACCAAGACTGACTCTTCACATAATTCATGTACACGTAGTACATCAAATAATCACTTTAGTGTAACTACCTCACTATAACTTAATACACTAAACAAAACAAAAATATATCTCACATTCTAAGCAAACAAAAAAACAAAATTTAAGGGATTGTAGCCATGTCATTATTCAATTCCTGCCACTGTTGTATAAACTAACTTTGTTCTCTTTATGTGTTCAGGATGCTCTTCCTGGCCAGAAGGCGCTCCTGCAAGCCTAAGTATATACACGTATTCATAAAGGTAACCTAGGTAAGGTTTATCTGTTGAGTTCTAGGGATAAGTGCGTGTAGCCAATGGACCCTAGTAGCTAGTTATTGGTAGTTAGTCACAGGCAAGCCCATATAACTTCAGTGTACTAGACAGGTAACAAACATGGTAATAACAATGTCAAGTGAGATTTATAATATGTTATATAATGTTTCTAGTCAGTCAATAGAAAATACAGTAAGAATAAGTGTTAGGATGTATCTCATGCTTATAATGTCATCCTGTTACTAAATTCGTGAACAGCATAATCCTGTTCGCGAGTTTATCAGTACTCATGTATGTATATCAAAGTATATATAAAGTTTGTTAAGAAAAAATCTAATATGTAGTAACTAACCAAAAATTCTTCAGAGATTGCAAGGACTCTCATTATATGCAAGGACTCTCTTATTATGTTCATACAGCCTGAATAATGGACATTTGAAAGACTATGCCTAGGACTGTTAAAAACGTTTGTTGCACTTTGTCCCTCTGCCTTAGGGGGCAGACGTCGAGGCCGACCTATCTTCAGTAAGGGGGTTTGTGGTCTCCCGGTACCGTATTGCATACCGTACCTTGTATGGTGGTCCCCAAAGTCAGAGTTACTACGTTCAGGTAGGGTCCTCCAGGTGGGACAGCCCCTAGTCACCTCCTTCTTCTCTAATTTTATAATGTTTATGTGTAAATATTTTATAATGTATATCAATATGATTGCCTTTATAGCGTCGCAGGACCTTCGGTCATGTGACTATGTTGATTCCTCTATGGTATGTTGGAGGACCTTTGGAGGTCCTTGGGTCACATGTTTACCCATAACTCTTTGTACAGATAATTGACAGAAGTTTTGGACCAGTGAGCTTAAGGCCAGCCCTTGCCCATATAAGGGAGCTGCAGCCAATGATCGCTCTCTTGGGTTGCTGCTCTCGTGGATGCCGGACTATCAGGACGGATCTGCGCAACTTACAAAGACAAGCTAGGTCTGAAGCCTGCCGGCCTCAGCCTGAACTAAACCGTGAGTCCTAAACTAAATTCCCGCTAAAGCTAGCGTGATTACTGGACCGAATCTAAACCCCTAAATCCAGTGGATCAGCGCAACAATTACCTTCCTAAGCTCAATAGACTCACAAGGTCCCAACCACTGTCAATATCTAAGAGACTTTGCTTGTAAAGAGACTGTTCCTGTTCATTATTGCATAAAATCTTCAGTAAAAGTTCCGACAAGTTTCTGCAAATGTCCGGTTGTGGACAATCAATTATTTCCTATCTCCCTATCACTCTTGGGACAGGTGGCGGTAGGACAAGCATACAGAGAAGAGCCCCCACCGTGGCGTCACGAATAGAAAGGGTTAAGCAAGCACCCTTTAGTTACCGCACAGCTACACCCCATATACCCTACAACCCTGGGCTACCACACAAGCACTGTAGATATGAGCTGAGGCAGCAAGGTAGTAGTGTTGAGCGGCATAGGCCATATTCGAATTCGCAATATTTTGCGAATATATGGACAAATATTCTTCATATATTTGCTAAATTCACATAATCGTAATATTCGCGTTTTATTTTCGCATATGCGAAAATTGGTGTATGCGAAAACTAGCATATACAAAAATTAGCACATGCATAAATTTGCATATGCGAAAACTAGCATATACAAATTTTTGCACATGGGAAAATTCGCACGCCAGTCTCACACAGAGCCTTTTTACACCACAAGCTGAAAGCAGAGAGGGGTGATCACTGTGATGTGTACTGTGAAAAAAAAAACAAAAAAAAAAAGAAAAGAATATTCGTAATTACGAATATATAGTGCTATATTCACGAATATTCACGAGCAACACTACAGGGTAGTCTCAGATGTAGGCAGTCTGTGGTATGTTATAGTGCCTGTCAGAATCCGGACTGGTATGCAGCAACTGTAGGGGTCTAAGTGGTTACTGGTTTTCACCAGAGCCCGCCGCAGGTGAGGAGATTGGGATGCGACCCGCGGGCGGGCACGTCCCGCTCCGCGAATCGCATCCCCGCCGGTGATAACAGTGCAGCGCTCCCGGTCAGCGGGTCTGAACGGGGCGCTGCACACAGAAGAACGCCGCGAGCGCTCCGGGGAGGAGCAGGGACCAGGAGCGCTCTGCGTAACAGTGCCCCCCCCTTTGGTCTCCCCCTCTTTTTGGAGCCCAGGAATCTGCGGACAAGCTCCTTGTCAAAAATGTTGGCCTCAGGTTCCCAGGACCTTTCTTCAGGGCCCCAATTCTCCCAATCAATTAAAAAAAAATCTTTTACCTCGGACGATCTTGGAAGCAAGGATCTCTTTGACAACGAAGACATCAGAGGAGTCAGAAACAGGAGCAGGGACAGTAACCTTGGGAGAAAAGCGGTTAAGCACAAGAGGTTTGAGAAGAGACACATGGAAAGAGTTAGGAATGCGAAGAGAAGAGGGAAGATGAAGCTTGTAAGAGACAGAATTAATTTGATTCTTGATTTTAAAAGGACCGAGGTAGCGAGGACCCAACTTGTAACTAGGGACACGAAAGCGTATGTATTTGGCAGAGAGCCACACTTTGTCCCCAGGAGTGAAGACAGGAGGAGTTCTTCTCTTCTTATCTGCATGTCTCTTCAGACGAGGCCAGTAGGAGCAACTTTTGAGTCTCCTTCCAGATAACAGAGAAATCCTGGGTTACTTCATCTACAGCAGGAACTCCAGAAGAAGTGCGAATGGGGAGGGGGGGTAGAGGGTGACGGCCGTACACCACAAAGAATGGCGATTTGGCAGAGGATTCCGAATTTTTGAAATTGTACGAGAATTCAGCCCAGGGCAGAAGGTCGACCCAATCGTCTTGGCGGGAGGAGACAAAATGTCGCAAGTAGTCACCAAGAATCTGGTTTACTCTCTCTACTTGTTCATTGGATTGGGGGTGATAGGAGGACGAGAAATTTAATTAGATTTTTAATTGGTTACAGAGAGCTCTCCAAAATTTTGACACAAATTGAACATCTCTATCCGAGACGATATGCGTGGGAAGCCTGTGAAGGCGAAAAATGTGCAGAAAAAATTGCTTCGGCAACTGTGGCGCAGAAGGAAGACCTGTAAACGGAATGAAGTGAGCCATTTTGGAAAAACGATCAACGACCACCCAGATGACGGTATTTCCATGGGATACAAGAAGATCAGTAATGAAATCCATGGCAATTTGGGACCATGGTAACTCAGGGATGGGCAAAGAAAGGAGGAGTCCAGCAGGCTTCTGGCGAGGGGTTTTATCCCGGGCACAAATAGTACAGGCCCAAACGAAATCAGTAACAACTTTTTAATGCCAGCATGACCAGCCAGGGCCACAATAGGGGCCACAATGGTGGAGAAGTGGGGAATAAACTGTCGGTAATAGTTGGCAAATCCCAGGAAGCATTGGATAGCGCGGAGTCCAGAAGGGCGTGGCCAATCTAAAACCGCTGACAGTTTATCTGGATCCATTTGAAGCCCTTGGCCAGAGACTAGGTAACCTAGGAAAGGAAGACTGTTGCATTCAAAGAGACATTTTTCAAATTTAGCATACAGGTGGTTTTCACGAAGTCTTTGGAGCACTAGACGGACATGACAACGGTGTTCCTCTAAGTTAGAGGAAAAAATCAAGATGTCGTCCAAATAAACCACAACACAGGTATACAATAAGTCCCAAAATATCTCATTAACGAAGTCCTGGAAGACTGCAGTGGCGTTGCAGAGCCCAAAGGGCATAACTAGACATTCAAAATGTCCATCTCTGGTATTGAACGCGGTCTTCCACTCATCACCTTTCCTGATGCGCAGTGGTGTTGCTAGGGTTGGTGTCACCCGGTGCGGTAGAAAATGGTGTCACCCCATACCTAACCCCCCCCCCCCACATAAAAGTTTTTAGCCTGTTGTGACGGATGCCACTGGTGTAGCGCATTGTGAAAAATTCCAGTATAATAATTAAATATACCAATTGCCACAGAATGGAAAAGCGCTAAAAAGGTTTTCACCATTTAAAACTACAACTCCCAGAATTACTTAAATGGGTACTCCGCTGGAAATTATTTTCTTTTGAATCAACTGGTGCCAGGAAGTTAAAATCTGAATCCTTCAAGTAAGTAATTTACAAACCTGTTTAACTTTCTGGCACCAGTTGATTCAAAAGAAAATGTTTTGCAGCGGAGTACCCCTTTAAGCAGTGGTGAGGTTATGCTGTGAGTTAAGTTTCACTCATCTAACTGCAGAACTTACAAGTGACTATAGCTCTGATAGGACATAATGAGGAGAATACACAATGATATCAGTGACTACAGGTGACGTCTTCTCTATAGTGAGGAGAATACACAATGATATCAGTGACTACAGGTGACATCTTCTCTATAGTGAGAAGAAAACAATGATATCAGTGACTACAGTTGACGTCTTCTCTATAGTGAGGAGAATACACAATGATATCAGTGACTACAGGTGACGTCTTCTCTATAGTGAGGAGAATACACAATGATATCAGTGATTACAGGTGACGTCTTCTCTATAGTGAGGAGAATACACAATGAGATCAGTGACTACAGGTGATGTCTTCTCTATAGTGAGGAGAATACACAATGATATCAGTGACTACAGGTGACGTCTTCTCTATAGTGAGGAGAATACACAATATCAGTGACTACAGGTGACGTCTTCTCTATAGTGAGGAGAATACACAATGATATCAGTGACTACAGGTGACGTCTTCTCTATAGTGAGGAGAATACACAATGATATCAGTGATTACAGGTGACGTCTTCTCTATATTGAGGAGAATACACAATGATATCAGTGATTACAGGTGACGTCTTCTCTATAGTGAGGAGAATACACAATGAGATCAGTGACTACAGGTGACGTCTTCTCTATAGTGAGGAGAATACACAATGATATCAGTGACTACAGGTGACGTCTTCTCTATAGTGAGGAGAATACACAATATCAGTGACTACAGGTGACGTCTTCTCCATAGTGAGGAGAATACACAATGATATCAGTGACTACAGGTGACGTCTTCTCTATAGTGAGGAGAATACACAATGATATCAGTGATTACAGGTGACGTCTTCTCTATAGTGAGGAGAATACACAATGATATCAGTGATTACAGGTGACGTCTTCTCTATAGTGAGGAGAATACACAATGAGATCAGTGACTACAGGTGATGTCTTCTCTATAGTGAGGAGAATACACAATGATATCAGTGACTACAGGTGACGTCTTCTCTATAGTGAGGAGAATACACAATGATATCAGTGATTACAGGTGACGTCTTCTCTATAGTGAGGAGAATACACAATGATATCAGTGATTACAGGTGACGTCTTCTCTATAGTGAGGAGAATACACAATGATATCAGTGACTACAGGTGACGTCTTCTCTATAGTGAGGAGAATACACAATGATATCAGTGACTACAGGTGACGTCTTCTCTATAGTGAGGAGAATACACAATGATATCAGTGACTACAGGTGACGTCTTCTCTATAGTGAGGAGAATACACAATGATATCAGTGACTACAGGTGACGTCTTCTCTATAGTGAGGAGAATACACAATATCAGTGACTACAGGTGACGTCGTCTCTATAGTGAGGAGAATACACAATGATATCAGTGACTACAGGTGACGTCTTCTCTATAGTGAGGAGAATACACAATGATATCAGTGATTACAGGTGACGTCTTCTCTATAGTGAGGAGAATACACAATGATATCAGTGATTACAGGTGACGTCTTCTCTATAGTGAGGAGAATACACAATGATATCAGTGATTACAGGTGACGTCTTCTCTGTAGTCTTTCCTTATCTAATTCAGATGGTATATACCGCCGGGTCCAGCTAAATGTTCTCTCTGCAGAACGTGACGCCCAGACGGCTCCTCACTATGTCAGCGCATTCTCATCCTCTATATAAAAATAATAATTATTATTATAAACCTGCCAGACACTGTATCCTCTAAATATAATAAACTAGTATACACTAGGGCTGCACGATATATCGCAAAAACAATCGAATCGCAATTTTTGCCATATATCGATATGGCCCCCGGGAAAATTTGCGATTATCTGCTCGGGCAGATCCCGTGTGCGGCTGCAGTGCGGGCCGGCCAGGGCAGATAAAAACAAATTTAAATATTAAAAGTCTGTGTTTCCCAACCAAGGTGCCTCCAGCTGTTATGAAACTACAACTCCCAGCATGCCCGGACAGCCAAAAGCTGTCCGGGCATGCTGGGAGTTGTAGTTTCACAACAGCTGGAGGCACCCTGGTAGAGAAACACTGATCTAAGTAAAGGGCGCAGGGATAAAAAATGATTAAAACATTATGCTCACCTCTTCCCGGTCCCTGCATCTGTACACCTCCGTGCGGTCCCGGTGTCTCTATACAAGCTGTAGGACCTTTACCTTTAGCCAATCACTGGCCGCAGCGGTGTCACATGTCAAGCCCTGGCAACACCCCCCAGCAGTAGCACCCCATCATCCACCAACACCCCCCCCCCCCCATTCCCCCTATGGTAATAGAATCAGCTGCTGGATTATGGGGGTGCTACTGCTGGGGGAGGGTGCTGGTGGATGATGGGGTCGTTACTGCTGGGGGGTGCTACTGCTGGGGGGGGGGGTGCTGGTTGATGATAGGAGTGCTACTGCTGGGGGAGGGGGGCGGGTGCTGGTGCATGATGGTGGTGCTACTAATGGGGGGGGGTGTTGGTGGATGATGGGGTGCAGCCTCATCATCCACCAGCAACACCTCCCCCCAGAAATAGCACCCCCATCATCCACCATGACCAACAACACCTTCCCCCAGAAATAGCACCCCCATCATCCACCAGCACCCCCCCCCCCCCCGTGCTGGATGATGGTGGTGCTACTGCTGGGGGGTGCTGGTGTATGATGGGGTGCAGCCTCATCATCCACCAGCAACACCTCCCCCCCCAGAAATAGCACCCCCATCATAAACCAACACCCCCCACCCAGCTGGATGATGGTGATGCTACTGCTGGGGGGTGCTGGTGGATGATGGGGTGCAGCCTCCTCATCCACCAGCAACACCTCCCCCCCCCAGAAATAGCACCCCCATCATCCACCAGCAATAGCACCCCCATCATCCACCAGCACCCCCCCCCCTTCTGGATGATGGTGGTGCTACTGCTGGGGGGGGGGGGTGTGCTGGTGTATGATGGGGTGCAGCCTCATTATCCACCAGCAACACCTCCCCCCCCCAGAAATAGCACCCCCATCATAAACCAGCACCCCCCACCCAGCTGGATGATGGTGATGCTACTGCTGGGGGGTCCTGGTGGATGATGGGGTGCAGCCTCATCATCCACCAGCAATAGCACCCCCATCATCCACCAGCACCCCCCCCCTCCTGGATGATGGTGGTGCTACTGCTGGGGGGGGGGGGTGCTGGTGTATGATGGGGTGCAGCCTCATCATCCACCAGCAACACCTCCCCCCCCAGAAATAGCACCCCCATCATCCACCAGCACCCCCCACCCAGCTGGATGATGGTGATGCTACTGCTGGGGGGTCCTGGTGGATGATGGGGTGCAGCCTCATCATCCACCAGCAATAGCACCCCCATCATCCACCAGCACCCCCCACCCAGCTGGATGATGGTGATGCTACTGCTGGGGGGTCCTGGTGGATGATGGGGTGCAGCCTCATCATCCACCAGCACTCCCCCCTTCTGGATGATGGTGGTGCTACTGCTGGGGGGGGGGGTTCTGGTGTATGATGGGGTGCAGCCTCATTATCCACCAGCAACACCTACCCCCCCAGAAATAGCACCCCCATCATAAACCAGCACCCCCCACCCAGCTGGATGATGGTGATGCTACTGCTGGGGGGTCCTGGTGGATGATGGGGTGCAGCCTCATCATCCACCAGCAATAGCACCCCCATCATCCACCAGCACCCCCCCCTTCTGGATGATGGTGGTGCTACTGCTGGGGGGGGGGGGTGCTGGTGTATGATGGGGTGCAGCCTCATCATCCACCAGCAACACCTCCCCCCCCCCAGAAATAGCACCCCCATCATCCACCAGCACCCCCCCCCTGCTGGATGATGGTGGTGCTACTGCTACTGCTACTGCTGGGGGGTGCTGGTGGATGATGGGGGTGCTATTTCTGGGGGGGGGGGAGGTGTTGCTGGTGGATGAGGAGGCTGCACCCCATCATCCACCAGCACACCCCAGCAGTAGCACCCCCATCATCCAGCAGGGGGGGGGGGTGCTGGTGGATGATGGGGGTGCTACTGCTGGGGGGTGCTGGTGGATGATGGGGTGCAGCCTCCTCATCCACCAGCAACACCTCCCCCCCCCTAGAAATAGCACCCCCACCCAGCTGGATGATGGGGTGCAGACTCATAATCCACTAGCAACAACCCCCCCTCCCCAGAACTCCCACAGCACCCCTTTTTTCTCTGTACCTGGCTGGCTCGGGGGGGGTGGTGGTTTGGGGTGCTGTCAGCGCTGCGGACCAGGTGAGGGGGTGGGTGCTAGCTGTCAGCGCCAACTGAGGACCGGGGGGGGGAGGGTTGGGGGGTGCTGTCAGCGCTAACTGAGGACCGGAGGGGGGAGGGGGTGCTGTCAGCGGTAACTGAGGACCGGGGGGGAGGGTTGGGGGGTGCTGTCAGCGCTAACGGGGGGGTTATACCAGCGGTAACTGAGGACCGGGGGGGGGGGGGTGGGGGGGTGCTGGCAGAGTGGTGTCACCCCATCAGCCTGGTGTCACCCGGTGCGGTCCGCACCCCCCGCACCCCGGTCACAACGCCACTGCTGATGCGAATAAGATTATACGCGCCCCTTAAGTCCAATTTAGTGAATATATTAGCTCCGCGAAGACGGTCAAAGAGTTCAGAGATCAAAGGTAGGGGATAGCGGTTTTTAATGGTAATTTTATTTAAACCACGGTAGTCAATACATGGTCGTAAGGATCCATCCGTTTTAGAAACAAAGAAGAACCCTGCTCCAGCAGGGGATGAGGACTTCCGAATAAAACCTCTCTTTAGGTTCTCTTGGATATACTCTGACATGGCTTGAGTCTTTGGGGCAGACAGAGGGTAGATCCTGCCACGGGACGGAGTGGTACCAGGAAGGAGGTCAATGGGACAATCATAAGGCCTATGAGGTTGTAAGATCTCTGCTTGCTTTTTGCAGAAAACATCTGAAAAGTCCTGGTAGGCCTTGGGAAGGCCCGGTATAGGTGGAGCCACAGGGGTTTGACAAGTGGGAGCAGATGTGAGGCATCGTTTGTGACAAGAAGGACCCCAACTTTTGATCTCCCCTGTGGTCTAGTCGAGGGTAGGAGCATGACGTTCGAGCCACGGCAGGCCGAGAAGAACTTCAGAGGTGCAGTTGGGCAGAACAAAAAATTCAATTTTTTTCATGGTGCAGTCCAATGCTCATAGGCAGGGCTTCTGTGCGGTAGCGCACAGTGCAGTCCAATTTTTCTCCATTAACAGACGAGATATAGAGCAGTTTGACGAGACAGGTTACTGGGATACTGAACCTATTAACAAAAGAGGCCAAAATGAAGTTTCCAAGAAGGCCACTGCTGAGAAGGAGGAATTGGTGGAAGGAGAAATCCGCACAGGCACAGTCAGACGTGGAGAGGCAGAATTCACACCAAGAGTCGTCTCACCCTTGTGAAGTAATTGAGTGCGTTTCTCCTGATGCGGAGGGCGGATAGGACAGTCTTTTAGGAAGTGTTTGGTACTAGCACAGTACAGGCACAGATTCTCATTACGGCGGCGCGTCCTCTCTTGTAGGGTCAGGCGGGACCGATTCACTTGCATTGCCTCCTCGGCGGAAGGCACAGGAACGGATTGCAAAGGACTTTGGAAGAGAGGAGCCGGGGAGAGAAATCGCCTGGTGCGAACAAGATCCTTTTCCTGTCGAAGTTCCTGGCGTCTTTCAGAGAAACGCATGTCGATGCGGGTGGCCAAATGGATACGTTCAGACAGATTTGCAGGAATTTCTCGTGCGGCCAGGACATCTTTGATGTTATTGGATAAGCCTTTCTTGAAGGTCACGCAGAGGGCCTCATTGTTCCAGGATAGCTCAGAGGCGAGGGTACGGAACTGGATGGCGTATTCGCCTACAGAAGAACTCCCTTGGACGAGGTTCAGCAAAGCAGTCTCGGCTGAGGAGGCCCGGGCTGGCTCCTCAAAGACACTACGTACTTCGGAGAAGAAGGACTGGATAGTAGCGGTGGCGGGATCGTTGCGGTCCCAGATCGGTGTGGCCCATGACAAAGCCTTTCCAGACAGGAGACTGACCACGAAAGCCACCTTAGTGGGAATTCCCCTTCAGTGGGGAATTGGTCCGACATCATCTCCAAATGTAGGGAACACTGGGACAGGAATCCACGGCACTGTTTAGAGTCCCCATCAAACTTGTTCGGTAGAGACAGGCGGAAGCTGGGAGCAGCCACTCGCTGCGGAGGAGATGCAGGAGCTGGCGGAGGAGATGATTGCTGAAGTTTCGGCAGAAGCTGTTGCAGCATGACGGTCAGTTGAGTCAGCTGCTGTCCTTGTTGCGCGATCTGTTGTGATTGCTGAGCGACCACCGTGGTTAGGTCAGCGACACTAGGCACCGGGACCTCAGCGGGATCCATGGCCGGATCTACTGTCAGGATCCGGACTGGTATGCAGCGAGGACACTGGAGGTGGATCCTCTGTGTCAGTGGGGTGATGGCGTGGGCCGTACCAGGGGAACGGAGTCTAAGGGGTTACTGGTTTGCACCAAAGCCCGCCGTAAAGCGGGATGGACTTGCAGCGGCAGGTAACCCCCAGGTCATTCCACCCGATAGCGACTCAACCCCAACTGACAGCTGAGACAGGCGCGGTACACAGGGACAAGGCAAGAGCAAGGTTGGACGTAGCAGAAGGTCAGGGCAGGCAGCAAGAGTCGTAGTCAGGGGCAACACCAGAAGGTCTGGGTACACAGGTTTGGGAACACACTAAACGCTTTCACTGGTCACTAAGGCAACAAGATCCGGCAAGGACAGGAATGGGAAGTGGGTTTTTATGTGTTAGCAGGTGTAGGACTGATTGGGCCAGACACCAATTAATGGTGCACTGGCCCTTTAAATTTCAGAGAGCCGGCACGCGCGCCCTAGAGAGCGGGGCCGCGTGCGCCGGGACAGAACAGCAGGAGGACGGGGCAGGTGAGGAGATTGGGATGCGACCCGCGGGCGGGCGCATCCCGCTACGCAGATCGCATCCCCACCGGTGATAACAGTGCAGCGCTCCCGGTCAGCGGGTCTGACCGGGCCGCTGCACACAGAAGAATGCCGTGAGCGCTCCGGGGAGGAGCAGGGACTTGGAGCGCTCGGCTTAACAGTGCCTCAGTAGTATGGAAATATTGCAAGCACTTTGGATATGAGCTGAGGCAGCAGGGTAGTCTCAGATGTAGG
The DNA here is from genome assembly GCF_029499605.1 of Hyla sarda. Taxonomy (NCBI): domain Eukaryota; kingdom Metazoa; phylum Chordata; class Amphibia; order Anura; family Hylidae; genus Hyla; species Hyla sarda. The sequence goes on along the minus strand of NC_079189.1, from coordinate 243,043,846 downwards.
CAGTCTGTTGTATGTTATAGTGCCTCAGTAGTATGGAGATATTACAAGCACTTTGGATATGAGCTGAGGCAGCAGGGTAGTCTCAGATATAGGCAGTCTGTTGTATGTTATAGTGCCTCAGTAGTATGGAGATATTGCAATCACTGTAGATATGAGCTGAGGCAGCAGGGTAGTCTCAGATATAGGCAGTCTGTTGTATGTTATAGTGCCTCAGTAGGATGGAGATATTGCAATCACTGTAGATATGAGCTGAGGCAGCAGGGTAGTCTCAGATATAGGCAGTCTGTTGTATGTTATAGTGCCTCAGTAGGATGAATATATTGCAAGCACTGTAGATATGAGCTGAGGCAGCAGGGTAGCCTCAGATATAGGCAGTCTGTTGTATGTTATAGTGCCTCAGTAGGATGGAGATATTGCAAGCACTGTAGATATGAGCTGAGGCAGCAGGGTAGTCTCAGATATAGGCAGTCTGTTGTATGTTATAGTGCCTCAGTAGGATGGAGATATTGCAAGCACTGTAGATATGAGCTGAGGCAGCAGGGTAGCCTCAGATATAGGCAGTCTGTTGTATGTTATAGTGCCTCAGTAGGATGGAGATATTGCAAGCACTGTAGATATGAGCTGAGGCAGCAGGGTAGCCTCAGATATAGGCAGTCTGTTGTATGTTATAGTGCCTCAGTAGTATGGAGATATTGCAAGCACTGTAGATATGAGCTGAGGCAGCAGGGTAGTCTCAGATATAGGCAGTCTGTTGTATGTCATAGTGCCTCAGTAGTATGGAGATATTGCAAGCACTGTAGATATGAGCTGAGGCAGCAGGGTAGTCTCAGATATAGGCAGTCTGTTGTATGTTATAGTGCCTCAGTAGGATGGAGATATTGCAAGCACTGTAGATATGAGCTGAGGCAGCAGGGTAGTCTCAGATATAGGCAGTCTGTTGTATGTTATAGTGCCTCAGTAGTATGGAGATATTGCAAGCACTGTAGATATGAGCTGAGGCAGCAGGGTAGTCTCATATGTAGGCAGTCTGTTGTATGTTATAGTGCCTCAGTAGGATGGAGATATTGCAAGCACTTTGGCTATGAGCTGGGGCAGCAGGGTAGTCTCAGATATAGGCAGTCTGTTGTATGTTATAGTGCCTCAGTAGGATGGAGATATTGCAAGCACTGTAGATATCAGCTGAGGCAGCAGGGTAGTCTCAGATATAGGCAGTCTGTTGTATGTTATAGTGCCTCAGTAGGATGGAGATATTGCAAGCACTGTAGATATGAGCTGAGGCAGCAGGGTAGTCTCATATGTAGGCAGTCTGTTGTATGTTATAGTGCCTCAGTAGTATGGAGATATTGAAAGCACTGTAGATATGAACTGAGGCAGCAGGGTAGTCTCAGATATAGCCAGTTTGTTGTATGTTATAGTGCCTCAGTAGGATGGAGATATTGCAAGCACTGTAGATATGAGCTGAGGCAGCAGGGTAATCTCAGATATAGGCAGTCTGTTGTATGTTATAGTGCCTCAGTAGTATGGAGATATTGCAAGCACTGTAGATATGAGCTGAGGCAGCAGGGTAGTCTCAGATATAGGCAGTCTGTTGTATGTTATAGTGCCTCAGTAGGATGGAGATATTACAAGCACTGTAGATATGAGCTGAGGCAGCAGGGTAGCCTCAGATATAGGCAGTCTGTTGCATGTTATAGTGCCTCAGTAGGATGGAGATATTGCAAGCACTTTGGATATGAGCTGAGGCAGCAGGATAGTGTGAAAGCCTGGGGAATGTAGGGTATGGGGAGTGTAGCTGTGCGGTGATTAAAGGGTGTTTGTTAACCCTTGCTATTCGTGACACCAGGGTGAGGGCTCCTCAGTAATGCTTGTCCTACTGCCATCCTTCCCAAGAGCGATAGGGAGGTAGATAATAATAGATTGTCCACAACCGGAGAGTTTTCTGAAAAAGGATTAACTTTTACTGAAGATTTTCTGCAAGCTTCAAGAACAGTCTCTATGCATATAACTGCTTTCCTTGGAGATTGACAAAGGTTGGGCCTTTAGCAATTTAGAGTCTCTAAGTATTGTGCGCTCTTCCACTGGATTTAGGGAATTTAGTTTAGGGTCCAGTAGTCACGCTAGCTTTAGCGGGGAGTAGTTTGGAACTCACGGTTTAGTTCAGCTGAGGCCGGTAGGTTTTCAGGCCTAGCGTGTCTTTGCAAGTTGCGCACATCCGTCCTGCTAGTCCGGCAACCACGAGAGCAGCAACACAAGAAAGCGATAATTGACTACAGCTCCCTTATATGGGCTGGGGCTGGACTAGAGCTAATTGGTCCAATACTTGTGTCCATCACCATTACAAAGAATTATGGGCAACATGTGACCCAAGGACCTCCAAAGGTCCTCCAACATACCATAGAGGATATTAACAAGGTAACGCCAAACAAGGTAAGTATACTATACATTATATTAAATATATATTATTACTAAATATATACATATATCAACATTATAGAATTAGAGTAGAGGAGAGGCGACTAGGGGCTGTCCCACCTGAGGGACCCTACCTGAGCGTAGTTACTCTGACTTTGGGGACCACCACACTAGGTACGGTATGCAATACGGTACCGGGACACCACAATAACACTACTCCCCTCTCCTGCATATAGTACTATATAAATAACACAACTCCCCTCTCCTACATACAGTCCCATGTAAATACCACTACTCCACTCTCCTACATATAGTCCTATATAAATAACACAACCTCCTCCACTATACAGTCCCATGTAAATAACACTTCCCTCACTTCAACATACAGTCTCATGTAAATTAGACTACTCCCCTTTCTCTAACAAACAGTCCCATGTAAATAACACCACCTCCTCTCTAACACACAGTCCCATGTAAATAATATCACTGCCTCCTAACACACTTACCACTTGCTTTCTGTACGCTGTAATACTATATAATAGTGCAGCCCAGGAGGCACAGACCCTTCCCGATAAAGGCCCTACCCCTAATATGATGCCATTCCAGGAGCTACGGGCCTAATGGTGGTGAGCGATCTTCCTCCTAAACTGCTCCATATAACTGCGGCCTCTTCCCCTGCACAGTGCATTGGCTGTACTACCCAACTGTGCAGGGGAAGACAAGGAAGAGCAGACACAGTCCAGTCCAGCAGCCAAAAGATTCGGGCACAGGGTTGGTCCTGCAGGTGAATTGCTAAAGGGAACGGCGTTCCTGCTGTGATAAAAGTGCAGGGACGCCGTTCCTATGAGTACCTGCAGGACTCAAGCCCTGGCATTCTTTCTGTGACATCCGTTATGTTCATTGAAAGCAACGGGCACATTGTTTGCCTGTGTCCTACAGAAGGTGCCAGTCACTGACAGAATGCAATGGGATGCCTGCTAGGGTTGCCACCTTTCTTGCAAAAAAAATAAATACCGTCCGTGTTAATTTGCATAATTATATGATGTATGTGTGACATCACAGGAAGTGATAAAAGATATAAAATTCATATGCAGAGGATTGAGATGGCACAGGGACCCTTCCTGTTTGGCAGCTCGGGCCATGGCCGCCAGGGCTGGTGCAAGGATTTTTGTCACCCTAAACAAAACCTCATTTTGCCGCCCCTTTGTCTCTGGCCCTTTGCCTGTCTCTCCCTTATTTGCACCGCCCCCCTTTTTAATGATTGTTAGACTATGTTCACACGTTAGGTTTTCTATGCAGAATTGCACAGGAATATACCGTACGGAAATTCTGGCATCCGCAGAAAGAGTAGACATGTCTGTTCTTTCTGCGTATTGTGCTCAGAAATACATTGTCGTGTATGAGACAGCGAATTTCTGAGCAATCTTAACGCTAGCATATTCTGACACCGCTCCACTATCTTCAGGTTATCCGCACATACATTTTCTGTGTGGACATTCGGCCATGTGAACATAGCTTTACAATCAAAATTGAGTAGGAGTCGGCCTGTAAAAGTACATCCTGATGCGATTGGATGTATATTTACACCCTGTACATGATGTGAACAATGGACCGGTGCTTGCATCATGTATGGCAGGTCCTGGCAGCCTGGGACCTGCCAGTAGTGGCAATCATCAACGATCGCTCTAATGTTTGTCATTAACCCCTCAGATGCTGTGATCAAAGCAGATTTCGGCAGGTGCGGCAATGCGGGCATTATATTCGAGGATCGAATCACCTGTGGCTATCTGGTGATCATTCAAAATGGTGGATGGAGGTCCTCTCACCTGCTTTCCCCGCTCTCCTAGGGTCCCGTTCATCAGAAAAAAGGCTTGTGCATGGACCTTGCTGGGTGTCCTATGGTTACCTTGGCAACTGTACCACCCAGCATCAGTTGCCCCTCTCCGCACCGCATTATGTAGATCGTGCGGAGAGCAGCTTTGGACACTTAAAAAAAAAAACCCATGTCATCCACGTTTTGCTAACACTATTTTTCACACACAAATAAAATAAATGAGTCAAACAAGTTAAAGAATGGTTTAAAAAGGGGAACTTTATTTATTATATATTAAAATGTTTGTGTAGGGATTTTATGTAACCTCCATCACTCACAAAGAGCGTACAGTAACTAATACTCAGGACAGGAAAAACCTCCAGAGGGGAGGAAACCTGTAGGGAATCCATGGCTACTGTATTGCCCTTCCTCTGGGCATACTAAAGGAGGTTACCTCTAGAATTTGGGCAAATGTGTCCGTGTATGTGCGTGATTTGAGGGGCTGTGCCTTCATCCAAATTCTTGCTGTAGGTCTGGAAATCTACGTCTTCATCCAACGTCTTGCTGTAGGTCCGGAAATGCTACTCCACATCCTGGAAATAGTGCATCTAAGATAGGAAAATAAAAGATAGATTATCTACATGTTTATTATAGAAAAGCACATTGAACTGCACTAAAGACCTTTTGGTCACAACAATGTGACACTTACCAGTCACAGTAGTGTATATGACTTTGCATTCTCGGTCCCTACAGTGTCCAGCATCAGCCCCTCACTGATGAAGAATGAGCAGGAGCAGTGTTATATCTGCTCAGTGCTGCTCTCTGGTGGACAATGGCTATGACATCACATGTGTGACACGCTGTTACCTCCTGAGAGTTCTATTTCAGTAGTGCTGCTCTCTGATTGGCTGAAAATCAAAAAACGTTCTAATATATTTTGTATGACTGTTATCTAAGGGATTTTGGGCAATTTTTTATTAAAATGGCGCTACTCCCTGTGGGTGCGTTATACTTGTTTCTCCTAACCAGACACTCAGTATTTGTAATATAATTTGGTGGCCCCAACAGCCTGGGCCCATAGGTTTCTTACACAGATCAGTGCAGCTCCAGCAGGCTCATTGAGCAGCGCTGGCTGCCGGGACGTCTGACGAGTGACATCCCTGACGTTGTGGTCTGGAGCGAAGGCTGTCACTCGTCAAACATCCCGGCAACCATTGATTTAGAGTGGTCGTGGCTCCTGCTGCCGGTTCAAAATCAGACACCATGGTCCTAGATTGACTAGATTGACATACATCACCACTTATCCCCTGTGGCTGTCCATCTGTTGCAAAACTACAACTCCCAGCATGGAGTTGTAGCCTTGCAACAGCTGGACAGACGTCTGTCGAAAGGGGGGGGGGGGACACCAAAAATAAAGCAATGTGGGCTTTGAAAAACACCACACATAAGTCGTGTTTAAAGTGGCCTAAGCCTAGGAACAGATGCAATTCTTGTTTGTTGTTTTTTTTTTTTTTTTCCAAAAAAAAACACACCAAAAACTGCTCCCCCCCCCCCCCCCTCATTTCTTTTCTCTGCCATCTTTTGTGGAATTTATGCTAAAAACACTGGGGGGGGGAATTTATTGAACCTGTGAAGAGGAAAAGTGGACCATTCAGATCGCTTCTTTCATTTTTAAAAAGTCCTCTGAAACGTGAAAGAAGTGATCTGATTGGTTGCTATGGGCAACTGGTCAACTTTACCTCTGCACAGGTTTTCATACATCTCCCCCAATGTGTATAATTATTATTATTATTTTCCCCCTGGCTTTTCTCAGATTCTTTCATCATGTGACTCAAGGATTTCTATTAAAAATATTGGGTAGAAAATCACCAAAACTTCATAAAGTAAAAACAACATACTCTCGACATCCTACAGAGTTGATAGCCTAAAAAGAATGAAGAAATCCCCATTAGTGTCTGACATTTCATATTACCCTATTGATTCCAACATAACATGTGCCCGCAGCGAGCATGGTGTTTTTTTCTGTCAAACACGCCAAGTGTAATCCCAGCCAAAATTAGTGTTTTTCACAATAAGTTGGGACAGGCTGCAGGCTGTGCTATATATTTGCATAGTTGCGGCATACAGCATGTGTCGCATTTATGCGGCTGCGTTCTGATGGCATATATGGCTTTTGGCCTTTTGGCTAAGATCAAGTGTAGTATCTGTTCTTATCAGTGGTCTAGTCTCTGCCATTGATGTAGGATGGATGCTGCATGGAGGGGGCAGGTGCCCGGGGCATTCCGGGGCTGGTTCTGAGGAATCAGCCTGACGGCTGCTCTGATGTGACCTGTTCGCTCCAGGTCTAACCATGAGGCTGAGGAGGTTGAAGGCCGAGGTACTTCTGTGCCTCGGGGAGTGGTGACCCTGAGGTGCCAAAACTCACTGGGTGTAATAGCTCACTGAGTGGAAGCACTGCACCACGCACTCTTCACCTTTGGCACTCACCCTTTGCATCCCGGCTTTCTGGCTAAAGAATAGACATGTCTGTTTCTCCTGTGTATTCTGCTCAGAAATACATAGCCGTCTATGAGATGGCGAATTTCCGAGCAGTCCTATTGATGGCATGTTCTGCCACTGCTCCACTACCTGCAGAACATCCGCACATGCATTTTCTGTGTGGACATTCGGCAGTGTGAACATAGCCTTACAATCATCACCGAGTAGTTACACCCTACAGACAGGCTGACTCAGCAAGCAGCAGCTCAGATAAAAGATTGCTGCTATTGGAGCCTGTGGGAGACTTTGCGAGAGAGGGACTGTCTGCGACTGCCATTCCGGGCATGCCTGTTAACCCCTTAAGGACAATGGATACAAATGTGTGTCCTGAAGCCATTGGACTTCACGAACCAGGATGTATATTTACATCCTGTACATGATGTGAGCACCAGACTGATGCTCGTATCATGCACCAGAGGCGGCTCTAGACTTTTTGAGGCCTTAGGCAAAAATAAATCTGAGGCCCCCCAAGCGCGATAAAAAAGAAGAAAAAAAAAGTTTAAAAAATGTCAAAAATAAGATTTCCCGCGGGGATTTCCTACCGAGGTTGACGAGCAAAAAAAAAAAAAAAATGGGAAACACCCCCCCCCCCTCAATGCATTATATCTATCTATCAGTGGGTATGTAGTTTAAAGTGCTGCTTTATACAGCAACTCACATCTGACATCTTCTCTAATTTGAGTTGTTGCCTTCTCTTCTCCATCTGGTCTGGGCCATCATGACAATTTCTTCCACACACAATTCTTCACCGTTAAACCTGCAAAACAAACCTATTAGGCTCCGGCTCTGCACTTTTTTTTCCCCATGAGTGACAGAGGGGTGTAGAGGAGTGCACATGGATGAAAGAGGGGTGTAGAGGAGTGTACAAAGGGGTGTAGAGGAGTGTACATGGGTGACAGAGGGGTGTAGAGGAGTTTACATGGGTGACAGAGGGGTGTAGAGGAGTGTACATGGGTGACAGGTATGTAGAGGGGTGTACAGAGGGGTGTAGAGGAGTGTAGATGGTGACAGAGGGGTGTAAAGGAGTGTACATGGGTGACAGAGGGGTGTAGAGGAGTGTACAGAGGGGTGTAGAGGAGTGTACATGGGTGACAGAGGGGTGTAGAGGAGTTTACATGGGTGACAGAGGGGTGTAGAGGAGTGTACATGGGTGACAGGTGTGTAGAGGGGTGTACAGAGGGGTGTAGAGGAGTGTAGATGGTGACAGAGGGGTGTAGAGGAGTGTACATGGGTGACAGAGGGGTGTAGAGGAGTGTACATGGGTGACAGGTGTGTAGAGGGGTGTACAGAGGGGTGTAGAAGAGTGTACATGGGTGACAGAGGGGTGTAGAGGAGTGTACATGGATGACAGAGGGGTGTAGAGGAGTGTACATGGGTGACAGAGGGGTGTACATGGATGACAGAGGGGTGTAGAGGAGTGTACATGGATGACAGAGGGGTGTAGAGGAGTGTACATGGATGACAGAGGGGTGTAGAGGAGTGTACATGGGTGACAGAGGTGTGTAGAGGAGTGTACATGGATGACAGAGGGGTGTAGAGGAGTGTACATGGATGACAGAGGGGTGTAGAGGAGTGTACATGGGTGACAGAGGGGTGTAGAGGAGTGTACAGAGGTGTGTAGAGGAGTGTACATGGGTGACAGAGGGGTGTAGAGGAGTGTACATGGGTGACAGAGGGGTGTAGAGGAGTGTACATGGGTGACAGAGGGGTGTAGAGGAGTGTACATGGGTGACAGAGGGGTGTAGAGGAGTGTACATGGGTGACAGGTGTGTAGAGGGGTGTACAGAGGGGTGTAGAGGAGTGTACATGGGTGACAGAGGGGTGTAGAGGAGTGTACATGGATGACAGAGGGGTGTAGAGGAGTGTACATGGGTGACAGAGGGGTGTACATGGATGACAGAGGGGTGTAGAGGAGTGTACATGGGTGACAGAGGGGTGTAGAGTAGTGTACATGGGTGACAGGTGTGTAGAGGGGTGTACAGAGGGTTTTAGAGGAGTGTACATGGGTGACAGAGGGGTGTAGAGGAGTGTACATGGATGACAGAGGGGTGTAGAGGAGTGTACATGGATGACAGAGGGGTGTAGAGGAGTGTACATGGATGACAGAGGGGTGTAGAGGAGTGTACATGGATGACAGAGGGGTGTAGAGGAGTGTACATGGATGACAGAGGGGTGTAGAGGAGTGTACATGGGTGACAGAGGGGTGTAGAGGAGTGTACAGAGGTGTGTAGAGGAGTGTACATGGGTGACAGAGGGGTGTAAAGGAGTGTACATGGATGACAGAGTGGTGTAGAGGAGTGTACATGGGTGACAGAGGGGTGTAGAGGAGTGTACATGGGTGACAGGTGTGTAGAGGGGTGTACAGAGGGGTGTAGAAAAGTGTACATGGGTGACAGAGGGGTGTAGAGGAGTGTACATGGATGACAGAGGGGTGTAGAGGAGTGTACATGGGTGACAGAGGGGTGTACATGGATGACAGAGGGGTGTAGAGGAGTGTACATGGGTGACAGAGGGGTGTACATGGATGACAGAGGGGTGTAGAGGAGTGTACATGGGTGACAGAGGGGTGTAGAGGAGTGTACATGGGTGACAGGTGTGTAGAGGGGTGTACAGAGGGTTGTAGAGGAGTGTACATGGGTGACAGAGGGGTGTAGAGGAGTGTACATGGATGACAGAGGGGTGTAGAGGAGTGTACATGGATGACAGAGGGGTGTAGAGGAGTGTACATGGGTGACAGAGGGGTGTAGAGGAGTGTACATGGGTGACAGAGGGGTGTAGAGGAGTGTACATGGGTGACAGAGGGGTGTAGAGGAGTGTACAGAGGGGTGTAGAGGAGTGTACATGGGTGACAGAGGGGTGTAGAGGAGTGTACAGAGGGTGTACAGTGGATGCAAGGGACGCAGGGGGACGCTGTGTGCGCAGTGCGCACGCAGGCTTTCCTTTCCCCCCTGCGCGCAGGCCGTTGCGGGACATATGAAAAAAAATTTAAAATCTCGCCAAAATCACTGCTCTAACTACACGATTTAGGCGACCGCGAGGCCCCTTTTAGAGCGAGGCCTTAGGCGGCCGCCTATATCGCCTAATTAGAGACCCTCCTCTGTCATGCACGGCAGGTCCCGGCTGCTATCAGCAGCCATTGACCCGCTAGTAATGGTGGAAATCAGCGAGCGCACTTATGTCCGTCATTAACTTTTCAGATGCCATGATCAATATAGATCACGGCATCTGTGGCAATGCGGTTATCCAGTGATCATCCAAAATGGCAGACTGAGGTCCCCTTACCTGCCTCTGCCACTCTTTTCGGGTCTTCTCCTCTGGTCTGACGTCAAGCACACCAGTAAAGAAGATGCCTATGCATAGCACTGAACAGTATTAGCAATCAAATGATTGCTATAAAAAAGTATTATCAATATATCTCCAGCCGTTTGGAAGTTATGCAGTAACATATATTTCCCATAGACTTGTATAGAACTTTAAACAAAAACCTTGTTCCTGGCAAATGGAGGTGAGTAAGGGTTAAATGAACTATCCTATGTTTGTTGTTGGCATATAAGTAACATGTGTGCCAAGTTTCATGTTAATATCTTTGGATGTGATGCTGGACCATACACACATACACACACACATACACACATTGGGGGGAATTTATCATTGTATATAGAGCTGTTTTGTGTCTATTTTTTTGCGCAAATTTTTATAGAATTCTTAATCGCCTTGTCTACGGTTACGTTTACCATAGAGCATTTTGTACTGTACAATCAAATTAACTAACTGCTTTTTTTTTTTTCTTTCAGAAAAAAATGCGCAAACTGCATTTTCTTGCGCAAATATACACCACCCCGGAGGACACCCACCAAAGTGTCTATTTTGGCACAGTAAGGACTGCTACTTCCATCATGGACAGACTCTGTACATGATTGGGAGTCGTAGTCCAGGGGCTGAGGTGCAGATCACAGCAGGTCATTCTCCAGAGACCCGCTGCGATCCGCATTTATTAACTGTAAAAGCCGGCGGTACATGCGGCCACACTGCGCTGCCGCCGGCTCTTATAAACACTGTCATAATTCATAATCCACGCTGCCGGAACACGGGAGCTCTGATTGGTAAAAAGATATTAGCCAATCAGAGCTCCCGTCTCCCGGCGGGGATTATAAGAACTGTACATAGGCGCAGGCGGACAGTGCAGTGTAGCCGCATGGGCCGGCGCCTTGTATAGTTAATAAATGCGGATCGCAGCAGGTCACTGGAGAATGATCTGCTGTGATCTGCCCCTCTGCCCTTGGACTACAACTCCCATCATGGGACAGAGTCTGTCCCATGATGGGAGTAGTTGTAGTACCGCAGTGCTGAAAGATGGCACTTGCACATTCCCCGGCTGCGGGACTTTATAGGACTACTACTTCCATCATGGACAGACTCTGCCCATGATGGGAGTTGTAGTCCAGGGGCTGAGGTGCAGATCGCACCGGGTCATTCTGCAGAGACCCGCTGCGATCCGCATTTAAGTTAACAAGCCAGCAGTACATGAGGCTACATCGCGCTGCCACCGACTCTTGTACACACTGTCATGATTCATAATCCCCACCGCCGGGAGTGGGGAGCTCTGATTGGTCAATAGCTATTCACCAATCTGAGCTCCCGTATTCCGTAGAATACGGAAACTCAAAAAGAAGAAAGGGGGGCTCAAGCAGATATGTATCAATTAATGGCGGGGAGCTATCCGACATTAGAGATGCACGAATGTGAAACAAGAAAAAAAGGCTAAATGCCACAATGGAAGCACACCCAAAAGTCAGAAAATTATGTGTAGAAAATTATCAATTTATTTATTAACACCATAAATCTGTAACAAACAAAGACACAATAAAAACATTTAAAAAGCTACAAAGAGCTGTACTACATCAGTGGGACCTGTAGGGATCACTACTGGACATGGGGTGAAACATCCAGGGGTTCCCCCTAGACTGACCGTACCAGGTGGCCTAGAATATACAGTGTATACACCAAAAATCAAATACACAGCTTAATGCAATGGCAACATGATAGAACACAATAGCAGCATAAATAGCATACAATAAAGCGCATAAAGAAAGGTGCCAAAGCTTGCAATGGAAGAAATGTGTCTGAAAAATCAATACAACAAGAAATAATATACTGAAAAGAGATCACCACAATGTGCCGGCCACAGACGGAGGAAAGGGGAAACGAAAACAATAACCCAGTCAGCCCATGTCGGCAGGAACAAACCCCACTCGTTCCGTCACTAGATGTGACTTCCTCAGGGGTGTAGTACTAAACTGAGAAATTAGTGTCTTTAAATACCCTTGTAATTGTACACATACCAATCAGATGTGTGACGGAGGCCAGGCAGGTCCATAGTTTGTAGCTGCCGGTATAGCTATAAGTCAGAGGCCGGCGTGTGTAGAACGCCGGGCTCAATGTCCTGACTGACTTCAGGTGAGTCGGTCAGGTGACCGCATCACATGACCGGTATGTCATGTGATGTATACATAATTAAACAATGAGCTGTATTGCAAACCAATAGGAAACCAGATCATATGGCTAAGATCAAGGTACTCACACGTCATACAGAGATGCGATGGAAAAAATAATAGTAAATGGGTTGGCAGCCACTACACAGGCACACTAAGTGTATCTGGACTGGCCCGATCACATGATCCCCTCGCCGGTCACGTGATGGAGACGTCACTGGTGACGTGCCGCCGACATCAACGTCAAACCAAAAGGTAGGCGGGTGCATGCGTACTAATACTCAGCTGACAAAGGAGTGTAGTTAATATGGAGCTTGCTCTAGTCATGTGATCCACCGACCCGATCACATGATCTAGAGACTTGTACAGGCAAAAATAAATAATGCATGTATAATCATAAGAAGATTGTTAATACTAAACGTATGTGTGACCTACAAAGACCATATGTGAATAGATAGATATTATTAATAATTATCAAATACATATAATGCAAAATATTAAATAAAATGTGCTGTGTTAGATCACCCCAACATATATATATATACACACATATATACAAAACCTGAATCAATTAAATGTGCATTTATTGTCAAAAATAAGGAGAGAAGTCCCCAAATTCATAAAAAAATTTGCAATATACATAAATAGGACCACCTACCTAAACTCACATGGAATAGATGCCATATATGCCCTATTTAACCAATACCTCTAAAGTCCATGTGAGTGAAATTAAAAAGACTAGACAATAAGGAGAGAAGTCCCAAGATGATAGAAATGTGCGATGCACATAAATGGCACCACCTACCTAGACTCACATGGAATAAAATGCCATATATGCCCTACTTAGCCAATATCTCATAGGCCCATGTGAGTAAATTTGTAAAAACTAGACCATCGAACTCGCCATGTCTGGGCACACATCTGATGGAGGAAAGATTGGGTATGTTTGTAAAGATGTTACATAGGGTTAATACATACAAATTTTTTTTTTTATCATATATACAGTTTGTTGGCTCAAACGTGTCCTGGCATGGACTGGTAAGGTAAGGCCGAAAGGCAGCATGGAGAAAAATGCCCTACACAAAATTGTGGAGGTGTAACAATAATAAATCAAGTAAAATGCCAGTGGTAATTGAGAATTTTACTATCCTAAGTGACGGAAAATTGGGATTTTATTAAAGACAAGACGCGAGTATTATGCTATTTAACTTCTTTACTGAAACTCAGCAGCCAGTAAGTATTGTAAGTATTAACAGAAAAAATACTTTTTTATATTATAACAAAGGGTATATGAACATGCAACCTAGGGTGCAACCTAGTATGAGGTCCCGTGCCATCAGCCAATCAGACTGCATCACAGATAATAAAGGTGTCCAACACACAGGTATCTCCCTTCTTCTTTGCAGAAATCATCAAGCTGATAAAAGGTACAGGAAGTTGACCACGAAGATAATGTAGGAGGAAATGGAAGTCAAATGAATATAGGTCCCATGAAGTGATGTCAAAGTTGATGTCCAACGGTGATTGGATCCTATTGTGGAGCTGTTGAAAGATTAGAGATATAAGACATGTTATAGGGATGGGTTTAGGGAGGGTTAATACTTGCGTCTTGTCTTTAATAAAATCCAAATTTTCCGTCACTTAGGATAGGAAAATTCTCAATTTTATGGCAAGACAAGATGCTTCGTATTATGCTAGTTCAAAGCTTAATCGAAATAATCATAAAAGTAATAAATAATGAATCTTATCACAATAATAACATAGAAACATGAGATTCAGGTCTAAAGTAAAAGGTTTTGAAAGTAGAATCAGAGGACCAATTGGCCGCTTTTAATAAATCTGAAAGAGAAGCGCCGGATTGGAAAAGTTTGGTGGAGACTGCACTTCTGGTAGAATGAGCCGTAAATTTGGAAATGTCAATACCAGCAAGGTGCATGGTTTGTTTAACCCATCTAGCAAGAGTGGGGGAAGAGACTGGAGCGTGAGGTTTGCAAAAAGAGATTAATAGTTGGGAAGAAGACGGACTCCGAAGAGATTCAGTTCGGGATTCATAGGAATGAAGACAACGGACAACACAAAGTTTTTCATTATCCGGAAACGAAGGGTAAAAAACAGAATGGAGATTTGTTTTAGTACGTCGATATACCGAGAAAACAACACCTTGAGGTGTAAACTGTCTGCGAGATATATCTAATGATTTAACATCAGAAACCCTTTTGACGGAGATGAGGCATAAAAGGGTAGTGAGTTTAAAGGATAGGAATTTTAATGATAAATTATCATTATCATCCCAGGAAATAAACATATCAAGAATGACTTTTACATTCCAAGTAGAATTATATTTAGGAAGAGGAGGCCTATGAAAATGTATACCTTTTAGAAGTTGGCAAACTAAAGGATGACTACCTACAGGGATGGAATCTATAGGAAAGTGTTTAGAGGAGATTGCTGAGCGATAAAGATTAATCGTTCTGTAGGCTTTACCAGCATCAAATGATTCTGATAAGAAATTTAAGATATGGGATATAGATGTTCGTAAGGGATCCAAGTGTCGTTAATCGCACCAATGAGACCAAAGTCTCCAGGCTGATCCGTAAGCTGACTTGGTACCCGGGGCCCATGCGTCTGAAAGGATGTCTTGAGTTGACTTTGAAAACTGGAAATTAGATCTTGGCGACCCAAAATCATCCAAGCCACCAGAGGTAGATGGCCCGATAAAATCAGAGGGTGGTAGTTCCCTTGAGGATCTAGAAGAAGATCGTGAGTGGAAGGAAGGAGACGGGGAAGGTCTATGAGTAGGTGCAAGATTTGGGAAAACCACGATTGAGTTGGCCAGAGTGGCGTTATGAGAACTAGCGTGGCTTTCTGGATCGAAGTTTGAAAGAGAACTCGCGGAATTAGATTGAATGGAGGAAAAGCATACAGGGTTTTCTGAGGCCAGGATTGCAGGAAGGCGTCCACCCCTAGAGCTTCTGGGTCTGGACGCCAACTGAAAAACAGAGGTAACTGGGTATTCAAGCGGGAAGCAAAAAGATCTATGTGAAGAGGACCCCATAAAGAATTGATTGATTGAAAGATCGGAATAAGAAGTTTCCAATCGCTGGAGTCCGTGAGGTAACGTGAATACCAATCCGCTACTGCATTGGAAATCCCTGGTAAGTATTCTGCTTTCAGAATGATGTTTTTGTTCAAAGAGAAATGCCAAAAATCTTTGGCAAAGTCTGCAAGAACTTTGGAATTCGTACCTCCCAGGTGGTTGATGTATTGGACAGCAGAAATGTTGTCAATACGAAGGAGGATACAACAATGGGAGGAATTTTTTGCAAAACTCTTCAAAGCAAAAAATCCCGCTAGAAGTTCCAGACAATTTATGTGTAGTTGAGATTCCGTCTGGGACCATTTCCCTCCAGTGGAGAGAGAACCGCAGCGAGCTCCCCCATCCGGAAAGACTCGCATCTGATTCTATAATGATGTCCGGATTCGGATGGAAAATAGTTTTTCCATTCCAGGACTCTATGTGAGTGAGCCACCAGAGGAGTTCTTCTCTGGCTTTTGGAGATAGGGGAATTTCGTCGGTGTAACCGAGACCTTCCCTTAAATGACGAATCGTTAAACGTTGAAGAGCCCTGTAGTGAAGGGGAGCCGGGAAAATGGCCTGAATTGAGGCTGATAAGAGGCCTACTATCCGAGCAATCGTCCTCAAAGAAATTATATCTTTGCAGATAATTTGTTTGATCTCCTTCCGAATGGTTTTCAATCTCCTTGAAGGAAGGCTTAGAGTGGTCAACTGAGTGTTGATCATAAAGCCTAAAAATTCTAGGTTCTGAGAAGGGATTAGGATTAATTTCTTGTAGTTTATCAGAAAACCCAGATGAATAAGAAGAGATAGGGTCCAGTTCAAGTGGAGCAAAAGTAACTCTTTTTATTGGGCCATAAGGAGAATATCGTCTAGATAGATGATAAGACGAACTCCTCGACTTCTGAGAGAAGCTACTACTGGTTTCAGTAGTTTTGTAAAACACCAAGGGGCTGATGATAGCCAGAAAGGAAGGCAAGTGAACTGCCACTTTTGGTTTTCCCAAAGAAATTGTAGGAACATCTGAGAGGAAGGATGAATTGGGACAGTGAGATATGCCTCTTTTAAGTCTATTTTTACAAGCCAATCCTGTTGCAATAGGATGTCTCTTAGTAGATGTATGCCCTCCATTTTGAAGTGGCGATAGATAACTAAATTGTTCAAGAGTTTCAAGTTGATCACTGGTCTGTGACCTCCATCCTTCTTCTTCACCAGAAAGAGATTGCTGATAAAACCTGGTGATTGGAATGGAACCGGAATAATTGCCTGTTTGGCAAATAATTCTCTGATTTCTTGATCTATAAGAGTTTTGTCTGTTTGAGAGAAGTGAATCGGATGTGGTAAGTAGGTCTGGATTGGTGGAGAGACAAATTCTATTTGATAGCCCTGGACCGTGTTTAGGATCAAGGAGTCAGACGTAATCGTAGTAAAATTGTGGGAAAAATACAGGAGTCTTCCCCCCAGCGGAATATTTTGGGAAGAAGACTGAGGTAGACTTACCTGTGGGAGGTCTTGAACGAGGAATTCCTCTGTGACCTCTGGCCCTCCACGGTCTGCCCCTGTATGGAAAAAAGGGGGGAGGGGGGGCGGAGGAGGGTGCTGAAGAATGTGATGTATGGGAGTAGGAGCCTCTGTGATATTGATTTTGGGAGGAACAGCCGGAAAAGCGGCCCCGTCCTCTCCGGCCTTCCCAAAAACCTGTTGAGAAAAAACTTTTTTCAATGATACTTGAGCCTTATTCAGGGATGAGAATAGGCCGACATATTTATTTAGCTCTTTAATAAAATCATCACCAAAGAGCATGCCTTTGGTAGGATTCGGTGGCTCTACTGTGGCCAAATTGGTTGGTTGGGGATCTATTTTTAATAGGATGGAGTGCTTACGCTCGTTGGAGACGGAAGCGTTAGCATTCCCAAATATACATATGGCCCTTTGGGTCCACCCTTTAAGGGTTTCGGGATCCACCGTTGTATCAGAAGTGGATGTCTCTTCTGCCAAATTTAGTATTTTTGTCAGAGGACCCAATAGGTCCATTAACTTGTCCTGACAGGACTTGAAACTGCTATCCACTCCCTTTTTTGGATTGTTACCAGTTTTAAAAAGAAATTTAGCGATGAGTGGATCTAATTCCAAGGTATGAGAGGCATTATTTGGCAGAGTTGGTCTGGGACATTCTGCCTTTAATTTATTACGTGACGGTTTGTCAAGGGGTTTATTGGCCCATAATGAAATAAATTCGGCTACCTTTGCTTTTGGAAGCCATTCCCCAGAACGTGGATGACATATCAATGCTGGGTCAAAATATGCGTCACCCGACTCAGTTAACTTAGTTTCTTCCTGACTGCCAGGGTCCTCATGATTGGGATCACTGTCCTCCGAAACATATAGTAACTCCTCAATGTCCTCAATATCAGAGTCAGCCGACTCATCGGAGGAGGATACTCTGAAGGAGTTTGGTTTGGCCCTGAAGCCTGATTTCTTAACCCTACTGGATTGAGCCTCCTCAAGGGTTGAGGGTAAATCTTGTGGCTTATGAGAACCACTAGAATTAGAATAATGAGTAGATTCTATATTTTGAGAATGTAATGAATCTTGGCGTACTCCTGAGGTATTTTTACCTTGTCTAGAGGAGTAAGGGTAAATAATATCACTGCCTCCTAACACACTTACCACTTGCTTCCTGTACGCTGTAATACTATATAATAGTGCAGCCCAGGAGGCACAGCCCCTTCCCGATAAAGGCCCTACCCCTAATATGATGCCATTCCAGGAGCTACGGGCCTAATGGTGGTGATCTTCCTCCTAAACTGCTCCATATAACTGCGTCCTCTTCCCCTGCACAGTGCACTGGCTGTACTACCCGGCTGTGCAGGGGAAGACAAGGAAGAGCAGACACAGTCCAGTCCAGTCCAGCAGCCAAAAGATTCGGGCACAGGGTTGGTCCTGCAGGTGAACTGCTAAAGGGGACGCCGTTCCTATGAGCCCTAGCTTTCTTTCTGTGACATCCGTTATGTTCATTGAAAGCAACGGGCACATTGTCAGCCTGTGTCCTACAGAAGGTGCCAGTCACTGACAGAATGCAATGGGATGCCTGCTAGGGTTGCCACCTTTCTTGCAAAAAAAAATAAATACTGTCCGTGTTAATTTGCATAATTATTTGATGTATGCGTGACATCACAGGAAGTGATAGAAGATATAAAATTAATATGCAGAGGATTGAGATGGCACAGGGACCCTTCCTGTTTGGCAGCTCAGGCCATGGCCGCCAGGGCTGGTGCAAGGATTTTTGCCACCCTAAACAAAACCTCATTTTGCTGCCCCTTTGTCTCTGGCCCTTTGCCTGTCTCTCCCTTATTTGCACCGCCCCCCTTTTTAATGACTATTACACTATGTTCACACGTTTGGGAGCAAACGGAGCGGGGGAACCCCTGGCGTAGTGGCGCCTTGACGGGGGCTTTAGTGGCCCTCACAGATGTTAGTAAGGGGTAATGTGGTTAGAGGCATATTTCAAGGGAATGGGGGTTAAAGGGTTAAATGGCTCCTTTAAGGGACAGTAGCAGGTGGCTCGAGAGTGGGGTGAAAGGGAGGTCATCTGGAGGGGAGGGGGAGGAGTGTATATAGGGGGTGCCCCAGGGGGGGAGGGTACTCACCAGTCGGCGTGTAGAAGCGAGAAGAAGGTGCCATGTCGTCCCTGGATGATCTTTTCACCCACCTCCGGGCTGCTGCAGCGTCTCATGGGGATGCTTATTTGCTGGAACAGGTGCGGGGGGTCCTGGGGATCGAGAGTGGGGTGCAGGCTGACCCCCTCCCTGGCTTGCGGCGCGGGTCCCGTAGATCCAGGGCTCCGGAGCGTCTGAGTCCTGAGCCCACTCCCCGTAGCAGGCGGCGGTGCCTGAGCCCTGTGCGGTCTTCCCGGGAGATGGCAGGTACAGCGAGTAGGGGCACTTCCAGTGCGTCTTCCCGGGGGACGGTGTCAGGGCATAGGGCAGAGGATGCAGGAGGGGGGGCGGCTGCTAGTCCCTCCGCTCCTTCCCCACTGTGCAGCCCGGGTGGTGGTGCGGCCGTCCCTGAGGAGGGGGTGTCAGACCGGAGCTGCCGGTCCCCCTGTGATGACTGCTGTGGCTTCTACATCGGCCCGGCGTGGGTCCCGACGTGAGGAGCTGACGGGGCCTTCTGGTACTGAGGCCCGGCAGGTTGGAGGAGAGGAGGCAGGGCCGGCCCTGTCCAGTGCAGGGTCGGGCTCTAAGCAGCGTTCTGGGGCCAGGTCAGCAGAGGAGAGGAGGCCCGGAGGCAGCAGGGACGTGGCTGGCTCACCTTCTCTGAGTGCAGCCCAGCAGCGCACAGCACAGTAGCAGAGCTCCGGGAATGCAGGGGAGGCCAGAGCTCGGAGATCTTCTTCTTCTATCAGCGTCTCCATGCCTGTGAGGGAAGATAGGCTGGTTGGAGGACGACAGGATCCAGAGTGCTACAGTGAGAGGGCGCCAACTGGTGGTAGGAGTCGGCATGGCAGGTCTGGAACTGCAGCTGGGGAATATTCTCCTTCTGATTCTTCCCTTTCTGATTGTGCTGCAGATGTTGAAGAGGAGCTGGCGGATCCGGAAAGGAGGGCGGCCGGTGAGGCGGTCAATCGTCGGCGGGAGCCTGGAGCGGATTTGGCGGGACCTTCATCAGCGTTGGATGACAGGAGTGCGGCCGGCGGTTCCAGGGAGCGGACGCCCAGGCCAGCGGCTGCTGGGGCATCGGCTTCGGGTCAGCCTGGTGAGTCCTCTGGGGATTTGGGGCTGGGGCCTGTTCCTTTTAATGTGCTGGGTGATGGGGGGTTGCGGGTTTTGCTTTCACAGTTAATGAGTGTTTTGTCTGGGCGTCCTGGGGGTGCTGCTGTGGGGACATCCCCAGTTCCTGTGTGGGTTGCTCTGGCGGCGGGAGTGCAGGTTGAGGCGCCGGCGGGGGGTGGGCCGGTCGTGGCATCGGCCGTGGGTGGAGGTGCTGCAGGAGCTGCGGCGGTCGCTAAGGCAGGACTCCGCGAAAGGGGAAGTGTATGTCTGTTTTGAGGGGCCCCTGGGGGCTCACTTGAAACCGGAAGTGAAGGAGAAGATCTGGAAGGACGAATATGACGAGATCTTCTCCTTGCTTCCGTTGGAAAAATTAAATTTAGATAGGAAGAAGCCGGAGGAGAGTAAGAAGGAGGAGGAGGAGAAACGGCAGTATCATCTGATACCTCGCACGTTTACTAATTGGATGCAGGCCTTTTCTATCCTGGCGAGTGTTATCGGGGAGAAGGCACCAGAACATTGTTCGGCGCTTTTTTGTTATTTTGATTCTATTGGTGAGGCATACCGGGTGTATGGGGGAGTGGTGTGGCTGCGTTATGACGAGCATTTTTGTCAGCGCAAGGCGGTCCGGCCTTCCTTGAGGTGGGATCATAAGGACATAAGTTTATGGATGCGCCTTATGGCCACTCCTCGTGGGGGGTCTCAGCTCTTTCAGGGGGCGGCCGGCGGTTTCTCAGTGGCCGGACCGTCGGCCGGTTTGCGACGGGGCTGCTGTTGGCAGTATAATGAAGGGCATTGCCGCTTCCTCTCAGATTGTAAATTTAAGCATGAATGTTTGGGGTGTGGGGGGGCTCACAGTTTCTCCCGATGTTTTAAGCGTGGGAAAGGAAAGGGAGCTGTGGCTTCAGCGTCCCGGGGTGACTCCAGTGAAGGTGGACGTAATGCGGCCGTTTTTAAGACTGTACCCAAATAGGGCGGCGGCGGTTTTGTTGGAGGAGGGTTTTAGTTTGGGTTTTGTGATTCCTAGTTCGGCAGTTGCTCAGGGGGTTGGGGGTCGCAATTTGGTTTCGGCTTATGGTCATCCTCAGGTGGTCACGGATAAGCTGCAAAGTGAGGTGGCATTGGGCAGGATGGCGGGTCCTTTTCCGGACCCGCCATTGGCGGATTTGGTGGTTTCACCGCTAGGCCTGGTTCCTAAAAAGGAGCCGGGCAAGTTCAGATTAATACATCATTTGTCTTACCCGGCTGGGGCTTCGGTTAATGATGGGATTGCGGAGGGTGTGTGTGCTGTGACATATACCTCTTTTGATGCAGCGGTGCGGTGGGTTCGGAAGTTTGGACAAGGGGCTTTATTGGCCAAGACGGATGTGGAATCGGCGTTCCGTTTGTTGCCGGTCCATCCGGGTAGTTTTCGTTTATTAGGTATTCGTTGGGAGGGTCAGTATTATATTGATTGTTGTTTGCCGATGGGCTGTTCGATTTCATGTGCGTATTTTGAGGCTTTTAGTTGTTTTTTGGAATGGGTTGTGCGGCAGGAGGCCGGCTGGTCCTCTGTGCTGCATTACCTTGATGACTTTCTTTTTTTTGGGGCCCAGGGGCTCTCGGATTTGTTCGGTGTTGTTGCATACTATGGAGGCAGTAGCGCAGCGTTCTGGGGTCCCGTTAGCTCCTGATAAGACGGAGGGACCGTCCACGGTGGTGAAGCTCTTGAGTATAGTGATTGATTCGAATCGTATGGAGTGTCGCTTGCCGGAGGATAAGTTGGCGGATTTGAGGCAGTGTGGGCAGCAGTGTCGGCGTTGTAAGAGGGCACCTTTGAAGGAGGTCCAGTCGTTGTTGGGGAAATAGAATTTTGCCTGTAGGATTTTACCTATGGATAGGGCTTTTTGTAGACTCCAGTGAAGGTGGACGTAATGCGGCCGTTTTTAAGACTGTACCCAAATAGGGCGGCGGCGGTTTTGTTGGAGGAGGGTTTTAGTTTGGGTTTTGTGATTCCTAGTTCGGCAGTTGCTCAGGGGGTTGGGGGTCGCAATTTGGTTTCGGCTTATGGTCATCCTCAGGTGGTCACGGATAAGCTGCAAAGTGAGGTGGCATTGGGCAGGATGGTGGGTCCTTTTCCGGACCCGCCATTGGCGGATTTGGTGGTTTCACCGCTAGGCCTGGTTCCTAAAAAGGAGCCGGGCAAGTTCAGATTAATACATCATTTGTCTTACCCGGCTGGGGCTTCGGTTAATGATGGGATTGCGGAGGGTGTGTGTGCTGTGACATATACCTCTTTTGATGCAGCGGTGCGGTGGGTTCGGAAGTTTGGACAAGGGGCTTTATTGGCCAAGACGGATGTGGAATCGGCGTTCCGTTTGTTGCCGGTCCATCCGGGTAGTTTTCGTTTATTAGGTATTCGTTGGGAGGGTCAGTATTATATTGATTGTTGTTTGCCGATGGGCTGTTCGATTTCATGTGCGTATTTTGAGGCTTTTAGTTGTTTTTTGGAATGGGTGGTGCGGCAGGAGGCCGGCTGGTCCTCTGTGCTGCATTACCTTGATGACTTTCTTTTTTTTGGGGCCCAGGGGCTCTCGGATTTGTTCGGTGTTGTTGCATACTATGGAGGCAGTAGCGCAGCGTTCTGGGGTCCCGTTAGCTCCTGATAAGACAGAGGGACCGTCCACGGTGGTGAAGCTCTTGAGTATAGTGATTGATTCGGATCGTATGGAGTGTCGCTTGCCGGAGGATAAGTTGGCGGATTTGAGGCAGTGTGGGCAGCAGTGTCGGCGTTGTAAGAGGGCACCTTTGAAGGAGGTCCAGTCGTTGTTGGGTAAATAGAATTTTGCCTGTAGGATTTTACCTATGGATAGGGCTTTTTGTAGACTCCAGTGAAGGTGGACGTAATGCGGCCGTTTTTAAGACTGTACCCAAATAGGGCGGCGGCGGTTTTGTTGGAGGAGGGTTTTAGTTTGGGTTTTGTGATTCCTAGTTCGGCAGTTGCTCAGGGGGTTGGGGGTCGCAATTTGGTTTCGGCTTATGGTCATCCTCAGGTGGTCACGGATAAGCTGCAAAGTGAGGTGGCATTGGGCAGGATGGTGGGTCCTTTTCCGGACCCGCCATTGGCGGATTTGGTGGTTTCACCGCTAGGCCTGGTTCCTAAAAAGGAGCCGGGCAAGTTCAGATTAATACATCATTTGTCTTACCCGGCTGGGGCTTCGGTTAATGATGGGATTGCGGAGGGTGTGTGTGCTGTGACATATACCTCTTTTGATGCAGCGGTGCGGTGGGTTCGGAAGTTTGGACAAGGGGCTTTATTGGCCAAGATGGATGTGGAATCGGCGTTCCGTTTGTTGCCGGTCCATCCGGGTAGTTTTCGTTTATTAGGTATTCGTTGGGAGGGTCAGTATTATATTGATTGTTGTTTGCCGATGGGCTGTTCGATTTCATGTGCGTATTTTGAGGCTTTTAGTTGTTTTTTGGAATGGGTGGTGCGGCAGGAGGCCGGCTGGTCCTCTGTGCTGCATTACCTTGATGACTTTCTTTTTTTTGGGGCCCAGGGGCTCTCGGATTTGTTCGGTGTTGTTGCATACTATGGAGGCAGTAGCGCAGCGTTCTGGGGTCCCGTTAGCTCCTGATAAGACGGAGGGACCGTCCACGGTGGTGAAGCTCTTGAGTATAGTGATTGATTCGGATCGTATGGAGTGTCGCTTGCCGGAGGATAAGTTGGCGGATTTGAGGCAGTGTGGGCAGCAGTGTCGGCGTTGTAAGAGGGCACCTTTGAAGGAGGTCCAGTCGTTGTTGGGGAAATAGAATTTTGCCTGTAGGATTTTACCTATGGATAGGGCTTTTTGTAGACTCCAGTGAAGGTGGACGTAATGCGGCTGTTTTTAAGACTGTACCCAAATAGGGCGGCGGCGGTTTTGTTGGAGGAGGGTTTTAGTTTGGGTTTTGTGATTCCTAGTTCGGCAGTTGCTCAGGGGGTTGGGGGTCGCAATTTGGTTTCGGCTTATGGTCATCCTCAGGTGGTCACGGATAAGCTGCAAAGTGAGGTGGCATTGGGCAGGATGGTGGGTCCTTTTCCGGACCCGCCATTGGCGGATTTGGTGGTTTCACCGCTAGGCCTGGTTCCTAAAAAGGAGCCGGGCAAGTTCAGATTAATACATCATTTGTCTTACCCGGCTGGGGCTTCGGTTAATGATGGGATTGCGGAGGGTGTGTGTGCTGTGACATATACCTCTTTTGATGCAGCGGTGCGGTGGGTTCGGAAGTTTGGACAAGGGGCTTTATTGGCCAAGACGGATGTGGAATCGGCGTTCCGTTTGTTGCCGGTCCATCCGGGTAGTTTTCGTTTATTAGGTATTCGTTGGGAGGGTCAGTATTATATTGATTGTTGTTTGCTGATGGGCTGTTCGATTTCATGTGCGTATTTTGAGGCTTTTAGTTGTTTTTTGGAATGGGTGGTGCGGCAGGAGGCCGGCTGGTCCTCTGTGCTGCATTACCTTGATGACTTTCTTTTTTTTGGGGCCCAGGGGCTCTCGGATTTGTTCGGTGTTGTTGCATACTATGGAGGCAGTAGCGCAGCGTTCTGGGGTCCCGTTAGCTCCTGATAAGACGGAGGGACCGTCCACGGTGGTGAAGCTCTTGAGTATAGTGATTGATTCGGATCATATGGAGTGTCGCTTGCCGGAGGATAAGTTGGCGGATTTGAGGCAGTGTGGGCAGCAGTGTCGGCGTTGTAAGAGGGCACCTTTGAAGGAGGTCCAGTCGTTGTTGGGGAAATAGAATTTTGCCTGTAGGATTTTACCTATGGATAGGGCTTTTTGTAGACGTTTGTCATTGGCCACGGCGGGGGGTGACGGTTCCGCATCACTATGTTCAGTTGTCTGGGGAGTTGCGTGCAGACTTGGAGGTGTGGGATTCCTTTTTGTCGGTCTACAACGGCAGGTCCATGTGGATGGCGGAGGTGGTTGATAATGCTGAGTTGGAATTGTTTACCGATGCATCGGGTTCGGTAGGTTATGGGGCATTTTTTCAGGGGGAGTGGAGTGCGACGGAGTGGCCGGATTCTTGGCGTGCGGCGGGTTTGGTGGCTAATCTAGTTGTGTTGGAGCTGTTTCCTATTGTGGTGGCAACGGAAATTTGGGGGGATCGGCTGAAGGATTTCATTGTGACAATATGGGGGTGGTACATGCGATTAATCATCAGACTTCTAGTTCTCCGCCGGTTTTGCGCTTGCTTCGTCATTTGGTTCTGCGGGGATTGTTGTTGAATGCGCAGTTTGTTGCTGTACATGTTCCAGGTGTTGTCAACTCTGTCGCTGATTCTCTTTCTCGATCACAGTGGGACAGGTTTCGCGTGCTGGCACCAGAGGCGGAGCGGTGCGGGATCCCTTCCCCCAATTGGCTGTGGAGCGTGGTTTGGGAGCGGCGGCGCAGTTGATCCAGAGGTCACTGAGTGCTCGCACTTGGTCTGCGTATTCAAAGGTTTGGTGTGAATGGGAGGCGTTACTGGAGAGGGTGGGTGTGTGTGCTGGTACTGAGGACTGGGTGACTGTGGTGCTGTATTTTGGGGGGATGCAGTTTGAGTCGGGGGTGTCTGTTTCGGGTGTGTCACGCCGCATGTCAGCTCTGGCGTTTTGGTTTTTGGTGCGGGGCCTGAGGGATGCAACTAAGCATTTTTTAGTGCGTCGCTCCCTTATGGGATACCGTAGGGGGGGGGGGTACGCAGCCGGATTTCTTTTGATTTGTTGGGTTTTCTGGCAGAACGGGTGGAGTGTGAATGCACGGATGCTTAGGCCTTTTTTGGGGCCTTTCGGATTTCGGAACTGGTGGCTCAGAGTAGATCGGTGGTTGGGGGTTTGTTGTATGGGGATGTGATGTTGCAGGCGGAGGGGGTGAGTTGTTTTTTACGCAGGTCCAAAACTGATCTGAGAGGTCGCGGTTGTTGGGTGGTTCTAGGTGAGTTGCCAGGGTCCTTGGTGTGCCCGGTGCGATGCGTGCGGGCGTTTCTGTCAGTGAGGCCGGATGGTATGGGATCTTTATTAGTGCATAGGGATGGGTCATCTCTCTCGTGCTTTCAATTTGTGTCTGTTTTCCGTAGATGTTTGAAGGCACGGGGGCTAGAGCCCAGGGATTACAGTTCTCATTCATTTAGGATAGGGGCCGCCACTGAGGCGGCCCGGTGGGGGATGGGTGAGGAAGTGATTCGGCGGATTGGGCGATAGGAGTCTGCTCCTTTTCGTCTGTATGTTCGTCCACATCTGTTATGAGTATGTTAAGTGGGTTATTTTGCTTGTTCTGTTTTCTTGTTTGTGTTTTTCAGGTTGTGATCCGTGCTTGGTGTGGATTTTTGGTCACTCCTATGTTCGGAGGGGTGCGATCCGGGCTGCGGTGAGACGGGACGGGAGGCAGCTGGGTTTTTCGAGGGACCTGGCGGTGTTGCAGTGGATTGGAATTGGTGGCATGCTGTGGTGCAGGGTGCTCCCTGAGGTACAGTTCAACGCTTCTTTGGACCACCCCCCGGACATCTTGGTGGTGCATGCTGGGGGCAATGATTTAGGCCTTCGGTCGTCACGGGAGTTAATTAGGGACATTAAGCTTGACGTTCTGAGGCTAAAATCTACCTTTCCTGGTTTGTTGTTCGTTTGGTCTGACATGGTGGCTCGGCGGGTGTGGCGGCACGCCAGGTCAGTGAATAAGGCTCGGGTCAAGCTCAACAAAGAGGTGGGTCGTTTTGTTCGTAGGAATGGGGGGATAGTGGTGAGGCTCACTGATCTGGAGGGGGAGCCTTGGGAATTTTTGGATCCCGATGGTATTCATTTAAATGACATTGGGATGGGTTTGTGGGCGTTGGCCTTGCAAGGGGGTATTGAGCTGGCGTTGCGTGTGTGGCGGGATGAAGGTCAGTGAGGTGTCACTGTCTTTCATCTGTGGCATGTGAAAGGGTCCCGGGGGAGTTAGTAGTTTGAAAGATAAATGTTTGATATGGTTCAATTGGGCCTCCTGGTGGTGGTTCTGGGCCTCAGGAGTTCGAGGGATTGTGCAGAAGGTTACCGGGGTGCCCCCGGGCCAGGGGCTCGCGGCCAGGGGTAAGAAGCGTGTTGCACAAATCTGGTTGGGGGAGGGGAGTGCCCTCTAGTTTGGTTATGTTTATATGTAAATATTCAAATGTTATTTATTGGTTTGTTAAATAAATGGGCCACACGGCCCAATTTTCCCACAGCAGGTGTCAGTGTCTTTTCTATTGGGTGAAGGGGTTGTTACGTGGTTAAGAGTGGGTTAGATAGGAAGGGATGTATCTAAAATCCCATCCAGTCAAGGTTTTCTATGCAGAATTGCACAGGAATATACCGTACGGAAATTCTGGCATCCGCAGAAAGAGTAGACATGTTCTTTCTGCGTATTCTGCTCAGAAATGCATTGCCGTGTATGAGACAGCGAATTTCTGAGCAATCTTAACGCTAGCATATTCTGACACCGCTCCACTATCTTCAGGTTATCCGCACATACATTTTCTGTGTGGACATTCGACCATGTGAACATAGCTTTACAATCAAAACTGAGTAGGAGTCGGCCTGTAAAAGTACATCCTGATGCGATTGGATGTATATTTACACCCTGTACATGATGTGAACAATGGACCGGTGCTTGCATCATGTATGGCAGGTCCTGGCAGCCTGGGACCTGCCAGTAGTGGCAATCATCAACGATCGCTCTAATGTTTGTCATTAACCCCTCAGATGCTGTGATCAAAGCAGATTTCGGCAAGTGCGGCAATGCGGGCATTATATTCGAGGATTGAATCACCTGTGGCGATCTGGTGATCATTCAAAATGGTGGATGGAGGTCCTCTCACCTGCTTTCCCTGCTCTCCTAGGGTCCCGTTCATCAGAAAAAAGGCTTGTGCATGGAACTTGTTGGGTGTCCTGTGGTTACCTCGGCAACTGTACCACCCAGCATCAGTTGCCCCTCTCCGCACCGCATTATGTAGATCGTGCAGGAGAGCAGCTTTGGACACTTAGCAAAACGTGGATGACGTTTTTTTTTTTAACACTATTTTTCACACACAAATAAAATAAATGAGTCAAACAAGTTAAAGAATGGTTTAAAAAGGGGAACTTTATTTATTATATATTAAAATGTTTGTGTAGGGATTTTATGTAACCTCCCATCACTCACAAAGAGCGTACAGTAACTAACTCAGGACAGGAAAAACCTCCAGAGGGGAGGAAACCTGTAGGGAATCCATGGCTACTGTATTGCCCTTCCTCTGGGCATACTAACGGAGGTTACCTCTAGAATTTGGGCAAATGTGTCCGTGTATGTGCGTGATTTGAGGGGCTGTGCCTTCATCCAAATTCTTGCTGTAGGTCTGGAAATCTACGTCTTCATCCAACGTCTTGCTGTAGGTCCGGAAATGCTACTCCACATCCTGGAAATAGTGCATCTAAGATAGGAAAATAAAAGATAGATTATCTACATGTTTATTATAGAAAAACACATTGAACTGCACTAAAGACCTTTTGGTCACAACAATGTGACACTTACCAGTCACAGTAGTGTATATGACTTTGCATTCTCGGTCCCTACAGTGTCCAGCATCAGCCCCTCACTGATGAAGAATGAGCAGGAGCAGTGTTATATCTGCTCAGTGCTGCTCTCTGGTTGACAATGGCTATGACATCACATGTGTGACACGCTGTTACCTCCTGAGAGTTCTATTTCAGTGGTGCTGCTCTCTGATTGGCTGAAAATCAAAGAACGTTCTAATATATTCTGTATGACTGTTATCTAAGGGATTTTGGGCAATTTTTTATTAAAATGGCGCTACTCCCTGTGGGTGCGTTATACTTGTTTCTCCTAACCAGACACTCAGTATTTGTAATATAATTTGGTGGCCCCAACAGCCTGGGCCCATAGGTTTCTTACACAGATCAGTGCGGCTCCAGCAGGCTCATTGAGCAGCGCTGGCTGCCGGGACATCTGACGAGTGACATCCTTGACGTTGTGGTCTGGAGCGAAGGCTGTCACTCGTCAAACATCCCGGCAGCCATTGATTTAAAGTGGTCGTGGCTCCTGCTGCCGGTTCAAAATCAGACACCATGGTCCTAGATTGACATACATCACCACTTATCCCCTGTGGCTGTCCATCTGTTGCAAAACTACAACTCCCAGCATGGAGTTGTAGCTTTGCAACAGCTGGACAGACGTCTGTCGAAAGGGGGGGGGGGGCACCAAAAATAAAGCAATGTGGGCTTTGAAAAACACCACACATAAGTCGTGTTTAATGTGGCCTAAGCCTAGGAACAGATGCAATTCTTGTTTGTTGTTTTCTTCTTTTGTTTTTTTTGCCCAAAAAAAAAACACACCAAAAACTGCCCCCCCCCCCCCCCCCCCCCCCCCCATTTCTTTTCTCTGCAATCTTTTGTGGAATTTTTGCTAAAAACTGGGGGGGAGGGGGGTAATTTATTAAAACATGTGAAGAGGAAAAGTGGAACAGTTGCCCATAGGAACCATTCAGATCGCTTTTTTCATTTTTAAAAAGTCCTCTGAAACGTGAAAGAAGTGATCTGATTGGTTGCTATGGGCAACTGGTCAACTTTACCTCTGCACAGGTTTTCATACATCTCCCCCAATGTGTATAATTATTATTATTATTTTCCCCCTGGCTTTTCTCAGATTCTTTCATCATGTGACTCAAGGATTTCTATTAAAAACATTGGGAAGAAAATCACCAAAACTTCATAAAAAAAACAACATGCTCTCGACATCCCACGTTGATAGCCTAAAAAGAATGAAGAAAACCCCATTAGTGTCTGGCATTTCATATTACCCTATTGATTCCAACATAATATGTGCCCGCAGCGAGCATGGTGTTTTTTTCTGTCAAACACGCCAAGTGTAATCCCAGCCAAAATTAGTGTTTTTCACAATAAGTTGGGACAGGCTGCAGGCTGTGCTATATATTTGCATAGTTGCGGCATACAGCATGTGTCGCATTTATGCGGCTGCGTTCTGATGGCATATATGGCTTTTGGCCTTTTGGCTAAGATGAAGTGTAGTATCTGTTCTTATCAGTGGTCTAGTCTCTGCCATTGATGTAGGATGGATTCTGCATGGAGGGGGCAGGTGCCCGGGGCATTCCGGGGCTGGTTCTGAGGAATCAGCTCGACGGCTGCTCTGATGTGACCTGTCCCCTAAAGGTCTCACCATGAGGCTGAGGAGGTTGAAGGCCGAGGTACTTCTGTGCCTCGGGGAGTGGTGACCCTGAGGTGCCAAAACTCACTGGGTGTAATAGCTCACTGAGTGGAAGCACTGCACCACACACTCTTCACCTTTGGCACTCACCCTTTGCATCCCGGCCTTCTGGCTAAAGAATAGACATGTCTGTTTCTCCTGTGTATTCTGCTCAGAAATACATAGCCGTCTATGAGATGGCGAATTTCCAAGCAGTCCTATTGATGGAACGTTCTGCCACTGCTCCACTACCTGCAGAACATCCGCACATGCATTTTCTGTGTGGACATTCGGCAGTGTGAACATAGCCTTACAATCATCACCAAATAGTTACACCCTACAGACAGGCTGACTCAGCAAGCAGCAGCTCAGATAAAAGATTGCTGCTATTGGAGCCTGTGGGAGACTTTGCGAGAGAGGGACTGTCTGCGACTGCCAGACTGTTGAGACCCAATTAGCTCCTAGCAGGCTATAACTACCCCTCCCCCTTACTACAATAAATTATTAAATTATAACTGACACAACAACAATTCAACTTTTCCATGGGTGGGGATCGGCCACAGCTTTATTTATAAAATTACTTATATCAATAACAATTTAACTGTAACAAAGACACCGATTGGCTTCTTGCCAACCCGAGAGGTGCTGCCACACTGTCCTGTTTGGAGGTCTACCCCTAGTTGACCCCGCTTTCACCGTCTTCTTACCGCCAAGCTGTGACTTACAATAAACAGAGATACAAAAAAGGGAGGGAGGGAGGGAAAAAACTCCGGGTCCTGGGCAGATTGAGGGGGGGGGAGGGAGGCACCACAGCTATAAATACCCAGGGGAGGGCCCCTGAAAGGAAACTATTAAACCCATGATTGGTGCACTCCTTCCCCCACACCCATGGGACATACCACTATATTTACCCACAAGTTTTACAGGTGGGGGAGGGGGCTAAAAACCTTGCCTGTACATTTCTTAACCCCTTAACTGCTCACCAGTCAGGGGGCAAGCTAGTTATGCACAGCTTGCCTCTCCATTCCGGGCATGCCTGTTAACCCCTTAAGGACAATGGATACAAATGTTTGTCCTGAAGCCATTGGACTTAACGCACCAGGATGTATATTTACATCCTGTACATGATGTGAGCACTGGAATGATGCTCGTATCATGCACCAGAGGCGGCTCTAGACTTTTTGAGGCCTTAGACAAAAATAAATCTGAGGCCCCCCAAGCGCAATAAAAAAGAAGAAAAAAAAAAGTTTAAAAAATTTAAAAAAATAAAGATTTCCCGCGGGGCTCCCATACCGAGCTTGTTGACAAGCAAAAAAGAAAAAAGAAAAAAATGGTATAAAAAAAAAAAAAAACCCGCAAAAAAAACCCGCAATATAATATCTATCTATCAGTGGGTATGTAGTTTAAAGTGCTGCTTTATACAGCAACTCACATCTGACATCTTCTCTAATTTGAGTCGTTGCCTTCTCTTCTCCATCTGGTCTGGGCCATCATGACAATTTCTTCCACACACAATTCTTCACCGTTAAACCTGCAAAACAAACCTATTAGGCTCTGGCTCTGCACTTTTTTTTTCATGAATGACAGAGGGGTGTAGAGGAGTGTACATGGATGAATGAGGGGTGTAGAGGAGTGTACAGAGGGGTGTAGAGGAGTGTACATGGGTGTAGAGGAGTGTAAATGGGTGACAGGTGTGTAGAGGGGTGTACAGAGGGGTGTAGAGGAGTGTACATGGATAAAAGAGGGGTGTAGAGGAGTGTACAGAGGGGTGTAGAGGAGTGTACATGGGTGACAGGGGTGTAGAGGAGTTTACATGGGTGACAGAGGGGTGTCGAGGAGTGTACATGGGTGACAGAGGGGTGTAGAGGAGTGTACATGGATGAAAGAGGGGTGTAGAGGAGTGTACAGAGGGGTATAGGGGAGTGTACATGGGTGATAGAGGGGTGTAGAGGAGTGTACATGTGTGACAGGTGTGTAGAGGGGTGTACAGAGGGGTGTAGAGGAGTGGAGTGTACATGGATGACAGAGGGGTGTAGAGGAGTGTACATAGGTGACAGAGGGGTGTACAGGAGTGTACATGGGTGACAGAGGGGTGTACAGGAGTGTACATGGGTGACAGAGGGATGTAGAGGAGTGTACATGGATGAAAGAGGGGTGTCGAGGAGTGTACATGGGTGACAAGTGTGTAGAGGGGTGTACAGAGGGGTGTAGAGGAGTGTACATGGGTGACAGAGGGGTGTAGATTAGTGTACATGGATGACAGAGGGGTGTAGAGGAGTGTACACGGGTGACAGAGGGGTGTACAGGAGTGTACATGGGTGACAGAGGGGTGTACAGGAGTGTACATGGGTGACAGAGGGATGTAGAGGAGTGTACATGGGTGACAGAGGGGTGTAGAGGAGTGTACATGGGTGACAGAGGGGTGTAGAGGAGTGTACATGGGTGACAGGTGTGTAGAGGGGTGTACAGAGGGGTGTAGAGGAGTGTACATGGGTGACAGAGGGGTGTAGAGGAGTGTACATGGATGACAGAGGGGTGTAGAGGAGTGTACATGGATGACAGAGGGGTGTAGAGGAGTGTACATGGATGATAGAGGGATGTAGAGGAGTGTACATGGGTGACAGAGGGGTGTAGAGGAGTGTACATGGGTGACAGAGGGGTGTAGAGGAGTGTACATGGGTTAAATAGATGCCATATATGCCCTATTTAACTAATACCTTTAAAGCCCATGTGAGTGAAATTAAAAAGACTAGACAATAAGGAGAGAAGTCCCAAGATTATAGAAATGTGCGATGCACATAAATGGCACCACCTACCTAGACTCACATGGAATAAAATGCCATATATGCCCTACTTAGCCAATATCTCAGAGGCCCATGTGAGTAAATTAGTAAAAACTAGACCATCGAACCCACCATGTCTAGGCACACATCTGATGGAGGAAAGATTGGGTATGTTTGTAAAGATGTTACATAGGGTTAATACATACAAAAAAATGTAATCATATATACAGTTTGTTGGCTCAAACGTGTCCTGGCATGGACTGGTAAGGTAAGGTAATTTAAATGCGGATTGCAGCAGATCATTCTCTGGAGATCCGCTGTGGTCCGCATTTATTAGCTATACAAGCCGGCGGTACATGCGTCTCCACTGCGCTGCCCGCCTGCTTCTGTATACACTGTCATAATTAATAATCCAATTAATAATGATTGGTGAATAGCTATTGACCTATCAGAGCTCCCCTCTCCCGGCAGCGGGGATTATGAATTATGACAGTGTAGTTCCCCTCATTAGGTGCAGTATAATTCCCCCACATTAGGTGCAGTATAGTTCCCCACATTAGGTACAGTATAGTTCTCCACATTAGGTGCATTATAGTTCCCCACATTAGGTACAGTATAGCTCCCCACATTAGGTGCAGTATAATTCCCCACATTAGGTGCAGTATAGCTCCCCCACATTAGGTGCAGTATAGTCCCCCACATTAGGTGCAGTATAGCTCCCCACATTAGGTGCAGTATAGCTCCCCACATTAGGTGCAGTATAGTTCCCCCACATTAGGTGCAGTATAGTTCCCCACATTAGGTGCAGTATAGTTCCCCACATTAGGTACAGTATAGTTCTCCAAATTAGGTGCATTATAGTTCCCCACATTAGGTGCAGTATAATTCCCCACATTAGGTGCAGTATAGCTCCCCCACATTAGGTGCAGTATAGTTCCCCCACATTAGGTGCAGAATAGTTCTTTACATTAGGTGCAGTATAGTCCCCCACATTAGGTGAAGTATAGCTCCCCACATTAGGTGCAGTATAGCTCTCCACATTAGGTGCAGTATAGTTCCCCCACATTAGGTGCAGTATAGTTCTCCACATTAGGTGCATTATAGTTCCCCACATTAGGTGCAGTATAATTCCCACATTAGGTGCAGTATAGCTCCCCCACATTAGGGGCAGTATAGTTCCCCCACATTAGGTGCAGAATAGTTCTTTACATTAGGTGCAATATAGTCCCCCACATTAGGTGCAGTATAGCTCCCCACATTAGGTGCAGTATAGTTCCCCCACATTAGGTGCAGTATAGTTCCCCACATTAGGTGCAGTATAGTTCCCCACATTAGATGCAGTATAGTTCCCTCACATTAGGTGCAGTATGTTCCCCCACAGACATACAACCTCCAGCCATGTACAGTGTATGGCTGGAGGCTGTATGCCTGTGTACTGCCCCACTTCAGTTTTCCGACCAACACCCCTCTGGTCCGGGGTCACAATCCTGTAGGCCATAGCAGTAGGTTCCGGGATCGGAGGAGTGGTGGTCGGAACACTGAAGATGACGTACAACTTACAGGTAACTTACCATGCGCGCGCGTCCTCCTCCTCGCTGTTCCGCTCTGCTGTTGCCAGAGGCGCACACACGGGACGTCAGTGATGTCCCTGCGTGCACAACCTCCCAGCAGCCCCACAACAAGGATTAGGAAGGAAAAACCAGGCAACGCCGGGTACTCAGCTAGTGAATTAATAAAAGGAAACAGGGAGCGGTCGGACCCCAATGTGTTAAGGCATCACCTGGATAGGGGATAAGTTGTCATTAATCACAGTACTCCTTTAAGTAGATTAAGACCCAAGGTACGTTGTGCCTCGTATAGTGGTGACCCTGAGGTCTCTTCACCTCTTGATACTTGGCCCAGGGCCGGATTAACGTAGGGGCTGATGGAGCTGCAGCTCCACGCCCCTACAGTAAAATAGGCCCAGCCGGCCGACAAAAAGGCAGCTGAGGAGCGGAGCCACTCACGCTGCAAGACTGCAAGAGAACAGAGTTTAAATCTTATCTACTCTCGCAACTCTGGACATTCCTGTGTCCCGAAAGATCTTTTTGGGACACAAGGATGTCCCGGCAGTTACCTCTCTGCGGTGGCCCCCTCGTTAAATTTAAATACGCAGGGGCTACTGGGAGATAGCACACGCAGGGACATCACTGATGTCCCGTGCGTGCTCCCATGGCAACAGCAGAGCGGAGCAGCGAGGAGGAGGGCGCGCGCGTGCATGGTAAGTTACCTGTATGTTGTACGTCATCTTCAGTGTTCCAAGCACCACTCCTCCGATCCCGGGACCCCAGATTGTGACCCCGGACCGGAGGGGTGGTGGTCAGAACAATGAAGTGGGACAGTACACTGTATATGGC
Source organism: Hyla sarda (assembly GCF_029499605.1). Taxonomy (NCBI): domain Eukaryota; kingdom Metazoa; phylum Chordata; class Amphibia; order Anura; family Hylidae; genus Hyla; species Hyla sarda. The sequence continues at coordinate 243,008,347 of NC_079189.1, read as the reverse complement.
TGGAGGTTGTATGTCTGTGGGGGAACATACTGCACCTAATGTGAGGGAACTATACTGCACCTAATATGGGGAGCTATACTGCACCTGATGTGGGGAAACTACACTGCACCTAATGTAGGGGAACTATACTGCACCTAATGTGGAGAAATATACTGCACCTAATGTGGGGGGGGGGGGGGACTATACTGCACCTAATGTGGGGAACTATACTGCACCTAATGTGGGGGAGCTATACTGCACCTAATGTGGGGAACTATACTGCACCTAATGTGGGGAACTATACTGCACCTAATGTGGGGAGCTATACTGCACCTAATGTGGGGAGCTATAGTGTACCTAATGTGGGGAGCTATACTGTACCTAATGTGGGGGACTATACTGCACCTAATGTGGGGGAACTATACTGCACCTAATGTGGGGAACTATACTGCACCTAATGTGGGGAACTATACTGCACCAAATGTGGGGGAACTAAACTGCACCTAATGTGGGGGAACTATACTGCTCCTAATGTGGGGGAACTATACTGCACCTAATGTGGGGGAACTATACTGCACCTAATGTGGGGGAACTATACTGCACCTAATGTGGGGAAACTATAATGCACCTAATGTGGGGAACTATGCTGCACCTAATGTGGGGGGAAATATGCTGCACCTAGTGTGGGGGAAAATATGCTGCACCTAATGTGGGACGTATGTCTTTTTTCAACCATACTAACTATGTAACTATGTAATGTGGGGAACTATACTGCACCTAATGTGGGGGAACTATACTGCACCTAATGTGGGGAACTATACTGCACCTAATGTGGAGAACTATACTGCACCTAATGTGGGGGGAAATATGCTGCACCTAATGTGGGGAACTATACTGCACCTAATGTGGGGAACTATACTGCTCCTAATGTGGGGAACTATACTGATCCTAAGGTGGGGGACTATACTGCACCTAATGTGGGAAATTATACTGCACCTAATGTGGGAAATTATACTGCACCTAATGTGGGGAACTATACTGCACCCAATATGGGGGTACTATACTGCACCTAATGTGGGGGGAAATATGCTGCACCTAATGTGGGGAACTATACTGCACCTAAAGTGGGGAGCTATACTGTACCTAATGTGGGGAGCTATACTGTACCTAATGTGGGGAGCTATACTGTACCTAATGTGGGGAGCTATACTGTACCTAATGTGGGGGACTATACTGCATCTAATGTGGGGAACTATACTGCATCAAATGTGGGGGAACTATACTGCACCTAATGTGGGGGAACTATACTGCACCTAATGTGGGGGAACTGCACTGCACCTAATGTGGGGGAACTGCACTGCACCTAATGTGGGGAGCTATACTGCACCTAATGTTGGGGAACTATACTGCACCTAATGTGGGGGAACTATACTGCACCTAATGTGGGGGAACTATACTGCACCTAATGTGGGGGACTATACTGCACCTAATGTGGGGGAACATACTGCACCTAATGTGGGAAACTATACTGCACCTAATGTGGAAAACTATACTGCACCTAATGTGGGGAACTATACTGCACCTAATGTGGGGAAACTATACTGCCCACATAATGTGGGGAAACTGTACTGCACACCTAATGTGGGGAACTGTACTGCCAACCTAAGGTGCAGGGACTTATACGGCCAACCTAAGTCTGATTAAGGGGGACTGGTGAAGGGGGGAGGGTCTGATTAAGGGGGGAAGGGGGGCAATGGTCTGATTATGAGTGACAGGGGACTGAGTAATAAGAATGTGATAAGCCTCGGGGGGGTGTAGGGTAGCTGGGGTGTTGCTGAGCAGGTAACAGGGGTTTATTAACCCTTGTCACTCGTGACGCCAGGGTGAGGGTTAAATGCTGAGGTAACATTGGGCCCATCGACACCCTTCCCAAGAGCAATAGGTGAGTGCAGAATAATGGATTGTCCACAACCAGTGCTTAGCTGAAAACTTGTAGAAACTTTACTGAAGATTTTCTGTAACATGCAGCAATAACAACAGACCAGATAACAGAGTCTATATACAGCTGAAGCAGCGATTGACAGGTGGTTGGGACCTTGTAAGTTCTCTTTAGTTTAGGAGGATTTTGTAGCATTGATACGCTGGATTTAGGGGTAGGTCCAGTGATCTTGCGGAGTTAGCGGGGAATTGTAAGAACTCACAGTCTTTAGCGTAGGCCGAGGCCGCAAGGCTTAGGCCTAGTAATTGTCTTTGGAAGTTCCTACCTCATCCAGAGGCAGCAACCCAAGAGAGAGAGATTATTGGCTGCAGCTCCCCTATATGGGCAGGGGCTGAGCGGTTTTGGATTGGTCCATAACAGCTGTCACTCACCGTTACACGGCATTGTGGGAGAACACCTGACACAAGAACCACCGAAGGCCCTTCAACAAACCATAGAGTTCTGAACACTGAGTCACATGACCTAAGGTCCTGCAACGCTAACAGGTAGGCATTTAAATATACATATTTACATTGCTATTTATATGAATATTAGCTAACTGAGGGGTGACGAGGGGCTAACTAGAAAAGAGGGACCCCACCGTTCCTAGGAACTCGGACTTTGGAGACCTCTACCAAGGTGCGGTATGCAATACGGTACCGGGACACCACAAGAACATGGCAATGGTGAATGGGGGGGGGGGGGGGGTCTGAGTCTGATTACGGGGAACTGGTGAAAATATTTGTTACAAAGATTTTTTCCCTCTTTATGTATGTTTATGGGGTAATAAGGGGGGGGGAGGGTGGCGCCACAAGGTTAGCTCGTACAGGGCGCCTGAACACCTAAGGCCAGCCCTGGTCACATGATAGTGCTTCACATGACTAACACTTCTGTACACATTTGTACAAACTTTATACATATTGACAATGCATACACAATATATACAATGCATTTAAACAAGTCTACAGAAGGGGAGCAAAGGGGTGAACCCTGCAGGAAAGCCCTATGGACTGCAGGGACTCTTGGAGGGGACCTGGAGAGGGGACCTAGAGATGGTACAGGACCGAGACGCCACATATTAGTAACAGAAGGAACAGAAACCTACTCTTTAACCTCCTAAGAATGCAGGGTGTACCTGTACACTCTGCGCCCGGTCCCAGTATAAAACGCAAGTCATAGCAGGTCGGTCCCGGCGGCTAATGACAGCCGGGACCCTGGGCTAATAGCGTGCGGCACCGATCGTTGTGCCGCGCACTATTAACCCTTTAGGCGTGGCGTTCAAAGTGGATCGCCGCGTCTAAAATGAAAGTAAAAGCTTCCCAGCAGCTCAGTCGGGCTGATCGGGGCCATCACAGTGAAATCGCAATGTCCCGATCAGCTAGAACGCGAGCGTATGTCCCCTCACCTGCCTCCGTCATGTCCGATTGGTGATTACACTGATCTTTGCTGTGTCAATGCATGGCAATAATCTGTGTATGAGATCGGTATGTGCAGTAAAATAACCACCAGGGGGGGCTATAACCCTACAAAAAAAAAGTGTACAAAAAGTTAAGCAAGATCATTTAACCCCTTCCCTAATAGAAGTAAGAATCCCCCCACTTTTCCCATTTAAAAGAAAAACTGTGTAAATAAAAATAAACATATGTGGTATTGCCGTGTGCGGAAATGTCCAAACTATAAAAATATATTGTTAATTAAATTGCACGGTCAATGGCCTATGTGCAAAAAAAAATTCCAAAGTCCAAAATAGCGTATTTTTGGTCACTTTTTATATCATGAAAAAAATGAATAAAAAGCAATCAAAAAGTCTGATCAACATAAAAATGATACCGATAAATATTTCAGATCACGGCACAAAAAATTAGCCCTCATACCGGCCCATAGGCGGAAAAATACTAAAGTTATAGGGGTCAGAAGATGACAATTTTAAACATACATTTTTCTGCATGTACCGTATATACTCGAGTATAAGCCGAGTTTTTCAGCACGATTTTTCGTGCTGAAAACACCCCCCTCGGCTTATACTCGAGTGAACTCCCCCACCCGCAGTGGTCTTCAACCTGCGGACTTCCAGAGGTTTCAAAACTACAACTCCCAGCAAGCCAGGGCAGCCAACGGCTGTCCGGGCTTGCTGGGAGTTGTAGTTTTGAAACCTCCGGAGGTCCGCAGGTTGAAGACCACTGCGGCCTTCAACATCATCCAGCCCCCTCTCACCCCCTTTAGTTCTGAGTACTCACCTCCGCTCGGCGCTGGTCCGGTCCTGCAGGGCTGTCCGGTAAGGAGGTGGTCCGGTGAGGAGGTGGTCGGGGCTGCTATCTTCACCGGGGAGGCCTCTTCTAAGCGCTTCGGGCCCGGCCTCAGAATAGTCACGTTGCCTTGACAACGACGCAGATGCGTCGTTGTCAAGGCAACGGCTCTATTCCGGGCCGGAAGCGCGGAGAAGAGGCGCCCCCGGTGAAGATAGCAGCCCGGACCACCTCCTTACCGGACAGCCCTGCAGGACCGGACCAGCGCCGAGCGGAGGTGAGTACTCAGAACTAAAGGGGGTGAGAGGGGGCTGGATGATGTTGAAGGCCGCAGTGGTCTTCAACCTGCGGACCTCCGGAGGTTTCAAAACTACAACTCCCAGCAAGCCCGGACAGCCGATGGCTGCCCGGGCTTGCTGGGAGTTGTAGTTTTGAAACCTCTGGAGGTCCGCATGTTGAAGGCCGCAGTGGTCTTCAACCTGCGGACCTCCGGAGGTTTCAAAACTACAACTCCCAGCAAGCCCGGACAGCCGATGGCTGCCCGGGCTTGCTGGGAGTTGTAGTTTTGAAACCTCTGGAGGTCCGCATGTTGAAGGCCGCAGTGGTCTTCAACCTGCGGACCTCCGGAGGTTTCAAAACTACAACTCCCAGCAAGCCCGGACAGCCGTTGGCTGCCCGGGCTTGCTGGGAGTTGTAGTTTTGAAACCTCTGGAGGTCCGCATGTTGAAGGCCGCAGTGGTCTTCAACCTGCGGACCTCCGGAGGTTTCAAAACTACAACTCCCAGCAAGCCCGGACAGCCGATGGCTGCCCGGGCTTGCTGGGAGTTGTAGTTTTGAAACCTCTGGAGGTCCGCAGGTTGAAGACCACTGAGGGCGAATGATGAGAAGAGGATGATGAAGGGGGGGGGGGGGTGTGGGGATGATGAAGGGGGGTGGGGATGATGAAGGGGGGGGGTGTGTGGGATGATTACAAGGGGATGATGAAGGGGGGATGTGTGGGATGATAAGGGGATGTGTGGGATGATGACAAGGGGATGATGAAGGGGGGATGTGTGGGATGATAAGGGGATGTGTGGGATGATGACAAGGGGATGATGAAGGGGGGATGTGTGGGATGATAAGGGGATGTGTGGGATGATGACAAGGGGATGATGAAGGGGGGATGTGTGGGATGATGACAAGGGGATGATGAGGATGTTAATGACGGGTCTGGATGATGACAGGGGGGGATGAGGTATTTCCCACCCTAGGCTTATACTCGAGTCAATAACTTTTCCTGGGATTTTGGGTTGAAATTAGGGGTCTCGGCTTATACTCGGGTCGGCTTATACTCGAGTATATACGGTAGTTATGATTTTTTTTTAAAATAATACAAAATCAAACCTATAAGTAGGTTTCATTTTAACCGTATGGACATACAGAATAATGATAAGGTGTCATTTTTACCAAAAAAATGCACTGCATAGAAACGGAAGCCCCCAAAAGTTATAAAATGGCATTTTTTTCTTCAATTTTGTCGCACAATGAATTTTTTTTCCGCTTCGCTGTGCATATTTTGGTAAAATGACTAATGTCACTGCAAAGTAGAATTGGTGACACAAAAAATCAGCCATAATATGGAATTTTAGGTGCAAAATTGAAAACTATGATTTTTACAAGGTGATGAGGAAAAAATGAAACTGTAAAACGGAAATAACCATCCTTAAGGGGTTAAAGGGAACCTGTCATCAGTATCACCCACACTAACCTGTTGGTACAGGCTAATAGTGCAGGTGACACTGATTATCATACTTACCACCAACCTATCCCATCGGTTAGTTTCGCTTTTTATGCTTCTTATTGGGTTGATGGTAATTAGCAGCTTGGTGTATGAATGGCGCTGCAGGAGCATGCTGACATCACAGCTTCATCTTCCTCTCTCGGCCTCAAGAAGCAGCAGCTGTGACCTCAGCGTTTTCCTGGAGCGCCGCTCCATCAATCTAATAAGAAGCATAATGGGCGAAACTAACCAACGGACAGGTTGGTGGTAAGTATGATTTTCATCAGTGTCACCCACACTATAAGCCTGTACCAACAGGTTAGTGTGGGTTATATTGATAAAAGACTCCCTTTTAAAGTTGTGTACCAGTTTAAATCCTTTCTATTTCTCCCTCACATCTGAGTCTGGATCAGTATATAAATGATGGAATAAAGTTGACTGTTTATAGGTGGATCCCCAATTGTCGGACCAGTCAAAGGAGAGCCACTTAATCCCCCAACATACCATTCTGGTAAAGCATGTTGTAGTTAAAAGGGTTATCTGGCAGGAGGGGGGTGTTCAAAACTATGGCCATTGTGGGATATATTTAAAAAAAATTCATCTTTCCTCATCTCCAGCACTCCTGCGGTGCCTCTGGTGTTCTGACCCCGTTTCTGAAGCTCTACATGTCAAGCTGCAGTTCAGCTATTCGCTGGTTGTAGCTGTGTGCCACCTTGGCCAGTGATTGGGTGAGCTGCAGTGTGACAAATTGGGCCTGGGAACCAAGAAGAGGACCAGGGCACGGGCCCAATTTGTCACATTATCGCTCGGCCAATTACTGGCCGAATCCATCATATTACCACTCAGCCAATTACTGGCCAAGCGGCACATCACTGTAATCAGCGATTAGCTAAACTGGGGCGTGACGTGTCGGGTTCCAGAAGCAGGAAGAAGATTGCACAAGGGGTTGGATCAGGACACTGAAAGCACCACGGGAGTGCTGGAGGCGAGTAGAGATGTATTATTTTTATATATCACACAATGGGCATAGTTTTAAACACCACCCTCCTCCCGCCAGATAACCCCTTTGAAGTTTGTTTATTGCATGGCACCAGTTTGCATTGTTCCATCTGCTTTTTTTTGGGCCAAGAAAAGTACAGTGTTCAAAAAAAATAAAGGGAACACAAACAACACAATGTAACTCCAAGTCAATAACACTTCTGTGAAATCACACTGTCCACTCAGGAAGCAACACTGATTGACAATCAATTTCACATGCTGTTATGCAAATGGAACAGACAACAGGTGGAAATTATAGGCAATTAGCAAGACATCCCCAATAAAGGAGTGGTTCTCCAGGTGGTGATCACAGACCACTTCTCAGTTCATATGCTTCCTGCCTGATGTTTTGGTCACTTTTGAATGCCAGCGGTGCTTTCACTCTGGTGGTAGCATGAGACAGAGTCTACAACCCACACAAGTGGCTCAGGTAGTGCAGCTCATCCAGGATGGCACATCAATGCGAGCTGTGTCTGTCAGCATAGTGTCCAGAGCATGGAGGCACTACCAGTAGACAGGCCAGTACATCAGGAGATGTGGAGGAGGCCAACAACCCAGCAGCAGGACCGTTACCACCGCGTTTGGACAAGGAGGAGCAGGAGGAGCACTGCCAGAGCCCTGCAAAATGACCTCCAGCAGGCCACAAATGTGCATGTGTCCACTCAAACGGTCAGAAACAGACTCCATGAGGGTGGTATGAGGGCCGACATCCGCAGGTGGGGGTTGTGCTTACAGCCCAACACTGTGCAGGACATTTGGCATTTTCCAGAGAACACCAAAATTGGTAAATTCGCCACTGGCACCCTGTGCTCTTCACAGATGAAAGCTTGTTCACACACCGTGGAGAACGTTCTGCTGCCTGCAACATCCTCCTGCATGACCGGTTTGGCGGAGGGTCAGTAATGGTGTGGGGTGGCATTACTTTGGGGGGCCGCACAGCCCTCCATGTGCTTGCCGGTGATAGCCTGACTGCCATTCGTTACAAAGATGAGATCTTTAGACCCCTTGTGAGACCATATGCTGGTGCATTTGGCCCTAGGTTCCTCCTAATGCAAGACATTGCTAGACCTCATGTGGCTGGAGTGTGTCAGCAGTTCCTGCAAGAGGAAGGCATTGATGCTGTGGACTGGCCAGCCCGTTCCCCAGACCTGAGTCCGATTGAGCACATCTGGGACATCATGTCTCGTGCCATCCACCACAAACTGTCCAGGAGTTGGCGGATGCTTTAGTACGCCACCTCATCAGGAGCATGCCCAGGCATTGTAGGGAGGTCATACAGGCACGTGGAGGCCACACACACTACTGAGCCTCATTTTGACTTGTTTTAACGACATTACATCAAAGTTGGATCAGCCTGTAGTGTGGTTTTCCACTTTGATTTTGAGTGTGACTCCATATCCAGACCTCCATGGGTTGATAAATTTGATTTCCATTGATAATCTTTGTGTGATTTTGTGGTCAGCACATTCAAATATGTAAAGATGAAAGTATTTCATACGATTAGTTCATTCATTCAGATCTAGGATGTGTTATCTTAGTGTTCCCTTTATTTTTGTGAGCAGTGTATAAACACCGCATAAGTATATGGTTGCAGCGACTGGAGACACGTCACAACAAGACTAACGGAACATGAGAACTCTCGATGCCATAAACTGGCAAGTGATGTTTATTTTGTTAATATGAGGCAAATCTATTAGGCACAAATTGTTTAGTCTGATGTCTCTTAGAAATCAGCAAGTACTTCAATGCAATGCTGTTGTAAGCCACATCATTGATATTGGTTTTTTCATTGAATTACTGGTCCTGTAGGCTAATCCTTGGACACCAGAGTCTGTAGCAAATGTGATTAATGAGGACAGTTTTGAATATCGTGGTCATTTCCTTGAAGCTGTGAAACTTGTTTCTGACTACAGTTCAGTCTTAAAGCAGCAGTAAACCAATGTTGTACAGAAAGCAAAAAGTCGTGATCCAATGAAAAAAAGGGGAGAAGGAAAGTTTGTAACTTGTTTAAGTAAATCTACTAGAGATGAGCGTAGTTACAGTGATTCAATTCGTCACAAACTTCTTGGCTCGGCAGTTGCTGACTTTAGCCTGCATAAATGAGTTCAGCTTTCAGGTGCTCCGGTGGGCTGGAGACTCTCTCCTAGGACTGTATCCACCATTTCCAGCCCACCGGAGCACCTGAAAGCTGAACTCATTTATGCAGGCTAAAGTCAGCAACCGCCGAGCCGAGAAGTTCGCTCATCTCTAATATCTACCATTACAAAGTTATTGGTGAAATGATAAAGGAGAAAATAGTAAATGAGGTAGAAAATTCTGGACTATTTTCAATTCAAATGGACACAAGGCAACACAAGATGTGTCAGCTCATGATCAGTGTGCGATTTTTGTTAGGTATGTTACAGGTGATAAAAGCAAGGGAAGATTATTACGTCTTGTTATGGCTGAAGATTCAAGCAATAGAAGCTTACATGCGTTACTTGGTGAATCACTGTCAACTAATGGGCTTAAAACTTGAAAAGTATGCCGGTGATTCCTTTGATGGTGCAGCTAATATGAGAGGGACTTAAAAAGTTTGCAAGCATTAATGAAGTCAGTTTGACCTACGCGCATTCACACATGTTCTCAACCAGGTTATTGGAGATGCAAGTGCTGTATGTATTCCAGTCAGTCTATTTGGCATTCTTAGTAACCTGTCAGCTTTCTTCAATGATTTATACAACCGGATAACACTCTGGAAAGACCAGAAGAAAAAAACTGGCAATTCTAGAAACTTATAAAGCTGGAACATATTGGAAAAACAAGGTGGTCAAGCAGAGCTAAAGATGTATGGCACTTTAGTGAAAATTTGTCAAATTAAATGTTTTTCACAAAAATGCAGGCGTTTCCCCAGATTTTTTATTTTCACACGGGGTAATAGAAGAAATGGTGGTACAAATTTTGGGAGGCTTTTTCTGCTATTACCCCATGTGAAAATAAAAAATCTAGGGAAACGCCAGCATTTTAGTTAAAAAAATCAAATTTCTAATTTTCCCGTCTAACTTTAGTGAAAATTTGTGTAACACCTGTGGGGTGTTAGGTTCACTGTACCCCTTGTTACGTTCCTTTACGGGTGTTTCCCAAATAGTGTGCCATGTGGTTTTTCTCTTGCTGTTCAGGCACCATAGGGGCTTCCTAAATGCACCATGCCCCCCAAAAAAACCATTTCAGCAAAATTTGCTTTCCAAAAGCCAAATGTAAAACAAAATCAAAGAACACGGAGCACTCACTGTGTGGAATTAATGTGGAATAAAGGTGAACGAGTATTTGTAGGAAAAAAAAAAAAAACACTCTCACCTGGTTCAGTTGTGCTGGAAGGGCAAAACGCTCTCAAAAAGGTGTATAATCCGAAAAACTGCAGCAGCTTTCCACGCTGACTCGCGAGCGTGACGATATGCAGGAGAAGAAGGTGGAAGCTGAGACCGCGCTGTCATAAAGTTTGGACGATTTCAGGAGTTAATGTAAGAATGCTTTATTCATAAACACGCAACGCGTTTCAAAGCCATACGTTTTTTTCATCAGGTGTGATACAACAGGACTTTAGGTGTAATTTATACAGGATGTGATCAAAGAGTCATACATACACGTGACACATTGATCCTTCATAAAACATTGAAAAGACCAAGCAAAAACCTGGACAACATATTGTTAAAGAAACATGACCCACATATACTAATAAATAAATACATTAAAAAGTGTATTTGATGTAAATAAAAATACATGGCAAAGAAAAATCTAAAAAGTAGTTTTTTTCCTATCTCTTCATTTAATCCATACGGCCATAATGAATTTATATTAAAAATCCAAAAGGACTCTCTGTTAATAAGTATTTGATACATGTTGTATGTATCATCAGGGATAGACTCAATTACAGTCACAGCTAGACAGTGAGGGTCACTAGCACTAGGTTGCATACATTTTGAATATTAAAACAATGTTTATTCATATGTCTGGACAGTACGACCAATATATTGGATTCCACACTTGCAGGTAAGGAGATAAATCACATACATGGAAGAACAGTCATGTCTTCCTTTAATAGAAACTTTCACCTGTTGAGAATGATTTAAATATAGAGGTATCTTTTTTTTAGAAATCCATGAGCAACAAAGACATTGGGGGTGCTCACATCTAAAAGTAGCGGTACAAGACAAGGATATGTTCTTTAAAACATCCAGATAATCCTGTCTTAAGACGTTCCGGTGCTAAGTGATTTTTAAAATGTATGAGCCCTCCTATTAGTGATCAAAGGTCGTCGGAATTTTTTGTTTTAATATAGGGTCATTTAACAATATTGCCCAGAGTTTTTTTTTTTTTTTTATATTCTGAATTTGCTGTGGAGCTATTCAAATTAGTAATAAAATTAAACTTCCTTTTGTCATCCAGAGGTGCAATTTTATTATGTTGTGCAACTTTTTGATTCATTTTTTGATTATTTTTTTATATTAAATTCTCTTGTTTCAAAACCTTAGTTTTGTTATATGCTCCCTTCAGTAGTATTTTTTAGGTCATCCTTTTTCTAAAAAGCGATTCTGTAGAATTTTTGCTTGGTCGATAAAATCATTGTTGAGTGAACCGTTTGTTCTTATCCTCTAATACTGCCCATACGGGATATTTTTAACCCACTTAGGGAGATGGCAGCTGTCAAAGGACAAAAAGCTGTTGACATCAACCTGTTACGCCGAGCGCTCCGGGTCCCTGCTCCTCCCCGGAGCGCTCGCGGCGTTCTTCTTCTGTTAGCAGCGCCCCGGTCAGACTCGCTTACCGGGAGCGCTGCTCTGAGTCCCCCGGCGGGGATGCGATCTGCGCGGCAGGACGTGCCTGCCCGCGGGTCGCATCCCGTTTTGCTCACCTGCCCTGTCCTCCTTCCGTCCCATCCCGACACGCGCGGTCCCGCTCTCTGGGGGGGGGGGGCGCGTGCCGGCTCTTTGAAATTTAAAGGGCCAGTGCACCACTAATTGGTGTCTGGCCCAATCAAGTGCAGTCACCTCCATTTCCTATATAAACCCACTTCCCCTTCCTATCCTCGCCGGATCTTGTTGCCCTAGTGCCCTGAGAAAGCGTTTTGTGTATCCCAAGCCTGTGTATCCAGACCCTTGCCGTTGCCCCTGACTACGACCCTTTGCTGCCTGCCCTGACCTTCTGCTACGTTCGACCTTGCTCTTGCCTTGTCCCTGTATACTGCACCTGTCTCAGCTGTCAGTGGGGTTAAGTCGTTATCGGGTGGAACGACCTGGGGGTTACCTGCCGCTGCAAGTCCATCCCGCTTTGCGGCGGGCTCTGGTGAAAACCAGTAACCCCTTAGATTCCATTCCCCTGGTACGGCCCACGCCATCACCTCCAGTGTCCTCTCTGCATCCCAGTCCGGATCCTGACACAACCTTTTTAAAAAGTGTGTACATGTGCCTAAAGAATTGTTATAATTTCTCTAAAAAATTTCTAAGTCCAAGAAAAACAATGATTTTTCAGATATGTTGTTACGAGTGAAGACTAGACCCCAATCATTCCGATTAATGTTATCAACAAATTCTAGAGCTTCTTGTTCGGAACCCCCCCATACAAAGATCTGGTCATCTATATACCTTCGATAAAATAAGACACGTGGATGTGCGATAAATGAGAACTTGAAACGCCTCACATACAATTTGCATAACTAGGGGCGAATAGAGTCCCCATCGCACATCCACGTATCTGTCAGTAAATGGCATCATTGAACGAAAACACATTGGCCCTCATTTACTAAGAGTGGAGTGTAGGTTTCTTTGTGGGTTTTAATTCCCTACATTTTGCACTTTTCCCTACACTTTGCTTTTTTTACACCTGCTCTGATCTGTTGGGTTTTACTCAGAGCTTCTAAAATGTAATACCCCCCGTCTAGGAAAACTGTACCTCCCCCCTTGTCTGCGGGATGCATAATCAGGGACTCATTGGGGGACATTTACTAATCTAGTCTATTCTGGGTATGCTTATAGACCAGCGTACGTGGTAGTCTCCTGTCTATTGTTCTCCTAATTTATCAAAGGTCTCACAGCCCTTGATAAATTATGTGCTCAGACTTCAGGGTCTACAGCTTAAACTGCATTTAGACCTGCTCCAACATCGTCTGACATTTCAGCCTATTTTGGGCAGATGCGACTTGTCGCACAAAAGTAGCACTGGATAAATTCAGCACCAATGCATTTTCCAATGCATTTCCGTCTAAAATAGACTTGCATGCATCATGTTCTAAAAATCCTCTACAGCAAAAGTCGCAGAAAAGTCGCACATATTTAGACTGCGACTTTCTGTGCGACAAACTTAGACAGGAAAAACCAGTCTAAATCCTTTGATAAATCTCCCCCATTGTCCCTTAGAGTTTTTAAGCCTCTTCTCTCCCCACTTGAGATTATCAACATATTGGGGGGGGGGGGGGGGGGGGACAATGGGCTCTTTCGTGTTACGGAATTAGTTACCAATGCGTAAAATGTTTCAACATGATTGCCTTTATGAGCGTTATTGGAAAAAAGATTTTTTATATGTTATACATGTTTAAAATTATCAGTAGTATGAGTATTCCCAATATTGTAACACATGTGATTAACAGAATTTTCTCCATAGCTCTCACTGTTCACTGAATCAATTATACAGGATTTTTCGATTACAATCTTATCTTTATTTTCAGATATAGTGAAGTATCTAGTAATGGCCAATTTCCTAGGAAATTCATTCAAATCTGAAAAATAATTGAAAGGCATGAGCTGGAATAGTGGGGCAAAAGGATAAACCTTTTGCTAATAATGATATTTCATTACTACTAAGGATATGCAATGATAAATTGAATATTTTTATTTTTGGTTGAAACCTTCCCTTTTGGTAAATTTTAGCTCCTTTCTTCCAATCCCCACGTTTTCTTCATTGCTTATTTTTCTTTTTAGTTTTTTTTTTGTATGTGTTGTCCCACTATTGCAGGAAGGACTGAGTCTACTTTTTGGTGTACTGAATGTACAGGAGGAAAGAAATTGCGAATAGATTTCGTTTTCATGGTATGCGGAGAGGTGTATGGCGGTGTTACAGGGACAATGTTCTCTACATCCCTACGGAAGCCTAAAAAAAAAAAAAAATTAAAAATACCTTAGAAATGGAACGGTCAGAAAAACCTGAAGGATTTACTTTTTCATTATTCTTTTCTCCTGCTATAATCGTAGAAGCTATAACAGTATTGTTGGAGGGATCTAGTGAATCATTATGGGTAGTGTATAGAGAAACATTGCTTGTATTTAATGATATTTCAAACTCAGAAGTTGAAACATTGTTGCTGACACAAATAGTATCGCTGCAGGTAGTAACACTCCGTGTTCAGCAAGGATACCCAAAAAAAAAACTACTAAATGGAGCATAGAAAAAAAATAAAGTTTTGAAACAAGGGGATTTATATAAAAAATTAAAAAAAATTAATCAAAAAGTTGCACAAAATAAAATTACACCTCTGGATGAAAATGGAAGTTTAATTTATTACTACTTTTAATAGCTCCTCAGCACAAAGTCAGATTAAAAAAAAAAAAAAACTCTGGACGATATCCGGTGCTAAGGGATTTTTTTTTTTTAACCTCTTAAGGACCCATGACGTATGCATACGTCATCACACCCTGGGTCTTAAGGACCCATGACGTATGCATACATCATGTCTTTTCCTGGTCTCCACCGCTCACCCGGCGGAGATCGGAAGCGGATCCCTGCTGAAATCCTTCAGCAGGGATCCAGGGCAAACACCGAGGGGGGCCATGTATGCCCCCCATGTCGGCGATCGCCGCAAATCGCAAGGGAAATCGCCCTTGCGATCTGCGCCGATACCGGGCTGATCGGGTCTCTGGGACCCGACCGCCCGGTAATTTCGCATGATCCCGGCTGTCACAGACAGCCAGGACCATGCTAACGTATAGGAGCGAGGTGGCAAGCCTGCCACCTCCTCCTATACCCTGCGATCTGTCGGTTAGTTAACCGACCAATCGCAGGAGGGGGGGGCGGTTACTTCCTCCCGTCCTGCCCGGCCCCTGAAAGTTCGGAGAGGACGGGAGGAAGACCGGAGGACGCGGCGGGGGACGGGGGAGTGCTGGGGACCGGCCCCGGTACTTATCTCGTCCCTGAAGACCCGGATCCCGGCGAGGAAGATGGCGGCGGCGGCGACAGGTGAGTAGATCTTCAGCCGCGGTCGGGCCCTTTACAGCAATGCACGTCGCCGTAAAGCGACATGCATTGCTGTATTGGGACCCTATATACTACAACTCCCAGCATGCCCAGACAGCCCTTGGCATCTGGGAGTTGCAGTTTTGCAACATCTGGAGGTCCACAGTTTGGAGACCACTGTGCCCTTCCAGATGTTGCAAAACTACACATCCTCAGCATGCCCTTACTGTCCAGGCATGCTGGGAGTTGTAGTTCTGTAACATCTGGTCCTTCAGATGTTGCAGAACTACAACTCCCAGCATGCCTGGACAGTTTTGACATACTGGGAGTTGTAGTTTTGCAACATCTGGAAGGGCACAGATTGAGAACCACTGTATTAGTGGTCTGCAAACTGTAGTCCTCCAGATGTTGCAAAACTACAACTCCAAGCATGCTGGGAGTTGTAGTTCGGCAACATCTGGCTCTAAAGATGTTGCCGAACTACTACTCCCAGCATGCCTGAGAATGTTTGGGAGTTGTGGTTTTGCAACAACAGGAGGCACACTGGTTGGGAAACATTGTTTCCTAACTCAGTGTTTCCCAACCCGAATGCCTCCAGCTGTTGTGAAAACTATAACTACCAGCATGCACTGATAGACTGTGTAGTTTTGCAACAGCTGGAGGTCCCCCCCTGTGAATGTACAGGGTACATTCACATGGGCAGGGGGCTTACATTGAGTATCCAGCTGCAAGTTTGCGATGCAGCAAATTTTGCGCGGCAGCTCAAACTCGTAGCGGGAAAATCGCTGTAACCCCCCCCTGCCCGTGCGACTGTACCCTAAAAACACTACACTACACTACACTACACTACACCAACACAAAATAAAATAAAAAGTAAAAAACACTACATATACACATACCCCTACACAGTCCCCCTCCCCTCCCCAATAAAAATGAAAAACGTCTGGTACGCCACTGTTTTCAAAATGGAGCCTCCAGCTGTTGCAAAACAACAACTCCCAGTATTGCCGGACAGCCGTTGACTGTCCAAGCATGCTGGGAGTTTTGCAACAGCTGGAGGCACCCTGTTTGGGAATCACTGGCGTAGAATACCCCTATGTCCACCCCTATGCAAATCCCTAATTCAGGCCTCAAATGCGCATGGCGCTCTCTCGCTTCGGTGCCCTGTCGTATTTCAAGGCAACAGTTTAGGGTCACATATGGGGTATCGCCGTACTCGGGAGAAATTGCCTTACAAATTTTGGGGGGCTTTTTCTCCTTTCACCCCTTATGAAAAGGTGAAGTTGGGGTCTACACCAGCATGTTAGTGTAAAAAAATTAATTTTTTACACTAACATGCTGGTGTTGCCCTATACTTTTCATTTTGACAAGACGTAAAAGGGAAAAAAGCCCCCCAAAATTTGTAAAGCAACTTCTCCCGACTACGGAGATACCCCATATGTGGGCGCAATGTGCTCTGGGGGGCGCACAACAAGGCCCAGAAGGGAGAGTGCACCATGTACATTTGAGGTGATTTGCACAGGGGTGGCTGATTGTTACAGCGGTTTTGACAAACGCAAAAAAAAAACAAAAAACACATGTGACCCCATTTTGGAAACTACACCCCTCACGGAATGTAATGAGGGGTGCAGTGAGAATTTACCCCCCACTGGTGTCTGACAGATCTTTGGAACACTGGGCTGCGCAAATTAAAAATTTTGTACAGCCCACTGTTCCAAAGATCTGACAGACACCAGTGGGGGGTAAATGCTCACTGTACCCCTTGTTACGTTCCTCAAGGGGTCTAGTTTCCAAAATGGTATGCCATGTGGGGCTTATTTTGCTGTTCTGGCACCATTGGGGCTTCCTAAATGCGACAAGCCCCCCCGAGCAAAATTTGCTCTCAAAAAGCCAAATATGACTCCTCTTCTGAGCATTGTAGTTCGCCCGTAGTGCGCTTCAGGTCAACTTATGGGGTACCTCCATACTCTGAAGAGATGGGGTTACAAATTTTGGGGGTATTTTCTGCTATTAACCCTTGCAAAAATGTGAAATTTGGGAGGAAACACATTTTAGTGAAAATTTTTTTTTTTTTTTTACGTATGCAAAAGTCGTGAAACCCCTGTGGGGTATTAAGGCTCACTTTATTCCTTGTTACCTTCCTCAAGGGGTCTGGTTTCCAAAATGGTATGGCAGGTGGGTATTTTTTGCTGTCCTGGCACCATAGGGGCTTCCTAAATGCGACATGCCCCTGAGCAAAATTTGCTCTCAAAAAGACAAATATGACTCCTCCTCTTCTGAGCATTTTAGTTCGCCCGTAGTGCACTTCATGTCAACTTATGGGGTACCTCCATACTCTGAAGAGATGGGGTTACAAATTTTGGGGGGTATTTTCTGCTATTAACCCTTGAAAAAATGTGAAATTTGGGGGAAACACATTTTATTGAAATTTTTAAATTTTTTTTTTACATATGCAAAAGTCGTGAAACACCTGTGGGGTATTAAGGCTCACTTTATTCCTTGTTACGTTCCTCAAGGGGTCCAGTTTCCAAAATAGTATGACATGTGTTTTTTTTTCCTGTTCTGGCACCATAGGGGCTTCCTAAATGCAACATGCCCCCCAAAAACCATTTCAGAAAAACGTACGCTCCAAAATCCCTTTGTCGCTCCTTCCCTTCTGAGCCCTCTACTGCGCCCGCCGAACACTTTACATAGACATATGAGGTATGTGCTTACTCGAGAGAAATTGGGCTACAAATATAAGTATACATTTTCTCCTTTTACCCCTTGTAAAAATTCAAAAATTGGGTCAACAAGAACATGCGCGTGTAAAAAATTGTGATTGTGAATTTTCTCCTTCACTTTGCTGCTATTCCTGTGAAACACCTAAAGGGTTAAAATGCTGACAATGTCATTTTGAATACTTTGGGGGTGCAGTTTTTATAATGGGGTCATTTGTGGGGTATTTCTAAGATGAAGACCCTTCAAATCCACTTCAAACCTGAACTGGTCCCTGAAAAATTGTGATTTTGGACATTTTGTGAAAAATTTGAAAATTGCTGCTGAACTTAGAAGCCCTCTGGTGTCTTCCAAAAGTAAAAACTCTACTTTATATTTGCATCATAAAATTGATGACATATTGTATATGGGAATAAAATAAATATTTGGAATATCCATTTTCATAACAAGCAGAGAGCTTCAAAGTTAGAAAAATGCTAAATTTTCAAATTTTTCATCAAATTTTGGGATTTTTCACCAAGAAAAGATGCAAGTTACCAAAAAATTTTACCACTAAGTTAAAGTAGAATATGTCACGAAAAAACAATCTCGGAATCAGAATGATACTTTAAACATTAATAACTCTGGAATGCTTTTAGTTGACAGTGGTCAGATGTGCAAAAAATGGCCGGGTCCTAAAGGTGTAAAATGGCTGGGTCCTTAAGGGGTTAAAGAACATATCCTTGTCTTGTAACGGTACTTTTAGATGTGAGCACCCCCGATGTGGTTGTTTCGCATGGATTTCTTAAGGGGTATATTTAACCCCTTAAGGACTCAGGGTTTCTCAGTTTTTGCATTTTCGTTTTTTCCTCCTTACCTTTTAAAAATTATAAACCTTTCAATTTTCCACCAAAAAATTCATATTATGGTTTATTTTTTGCGTAACCAATTCTAGTTTGCAGTGACAGTCATTTTACCCAAAAATCCACGGTGAAATGAAAAAAAAAATATCATTGTGCAACAAATCAAAGAAAAAAAAAAGCCATTTTGTAACTTTTGGGGGCTTCCGTTTCTACGCAGTGCATATTTCAGTAAAAATGACACCTTATCATTATTCTGTAGGTCCATACGGATAAAATGATACCCTAATTATATGTTTAATTTTGTTGTACTTCTGCAAAAAATCATAACTACATGCAGGAAAATGTATACGTTTCAGAAAGGTCCTCTTCTGACCCCTATAACTTCTTTTTCCACGTACAGGGTAGTATGAAGGCTCATTTTTTGCGCCGTGATCTGAAGTTATCAGTTTTTATTGGTTTTATTTGTTTTTATCTGACTTTTTGATCACTTTTTATTAATTTTTAATGGTATAAAGAGTGACCAAAAATACGCTTCATTGGACTTTTGATATTTTTTTTTTTTTACATGTACGCCATGGACCGTGCGGTTTAATTAACAATATATTATTTATAGTTTGGACATTTACGCACATGGCGATACTACATGTTTATTTTGATTTACACTTTTTTTAATGGGAAAAGGCTCCCATAGGGGCCTAGAACATTACATACATTGATCTTTTACACAGATAACTGGTGTGTATTGACACGCCTGTGATCAGTGTTATCGGCGCTTGACTGCTCCTGCCTGGATCTCAGGCACCGAGCAGTCATTCACCGATCGGACACCGGAGGAGGCAGGTAGGGTCCATCCCGGTGTCCTGTAAGCTGTTCGGGACGTCGCGATTTCAACGGAGTTCCCGAACAGCTGGGATAGTTTCACTTTCGCTTCAGACGCGGCGGTCCGCGTCTGAAGGGTTAACACAGGGCATCACCGCAATCAGTGATGTCCTGTATTAGCCGCGGGTCCCGGCTGTTGATGGCCGCCGGGACCGCCGCGATATCACCACATGAACCCGTGGCATATCGCGGGAGCCGGCGCAGGACGTAAATATACGTCCTTCGTCAAGTAGTTAATTCATTTTCAACAGGTGACAGTTTTTCTATTAAAAAGACATTAGAGATGAGCAAACTTACAGTAAATTCGATTCGTCACAAACTTCTCGGCTCGGCAGTTGATGACTTATCCTGCATAAAGTAGTTCAGCTTTCAGGTGCTCCCGTGGGCTGGAAAAGGTGGATACAGTCCTAGGAGACTCTTTCCTAGGACTGTATCCACCTTTTCCAGCCCACCGGAGCACCTGAAAGCTGAACTAATTTATGCAGGATAAGTCATCAACTGCCGAGCCGAGAAGTTCGTGACGAATCGAACTTACTGTAAATTCGCTCATCTCTAGAAGACATGACTGTTCTTCCATGTATGTGATTTATCTCCTTACCTGCAAGTGTGGAATCCAATATATATCGGTCATACTGTCCAAACACAGAGCGAGAACAAACATCATTTTAATATTCAAAATAATGCAACAGCGTCTCTAGGAATATCACTATGATTCATGCTAGTGACCCTCACTGTCTAGCTGTGACTGTAATCGAGTCTATACCTGATGATACATACAACCGGTATCAAAGACTTAACAGAATCCTTTTGGATTGTTAATATAAAGTCATCATCGCCGTGTGGATTAAATGAACAGAGGGAAAAAAAATACTTTAGATTTCTCATTGCCATGTATTTTTTTATACTATATACACTTTTTAATGTACTTAGTAGTATATGTGGGTCATGTTTCTTTTACAATATGTTGTCCAGGCTTTTGCTTGGTCTTTTCCATGTTTGATGAAGGATCAATGTGTCACGTGTATGTATGACGCTATAATCACATCCTGTATAAATTACACCTAAAGTCCTGTTGTATCACACCTGATTGTTTTGAAACACGTTGCGTGTGTTTATGAATAAAGCATTTACATTATCTCCTGGAATTGTCCAAACTTTATCACAGCGCCGTCTCCACTTCCACCTTCTCAGCTTCTCCTGCAAAAGCCAATTGTAGCTCATTTGAGGCCTGTATTGCGCCTGCAGAGCCTTTTACGTCCACACGTGATATTTCCACATTCATGAGAAAATGACCCTGAAAAATTTGTAACCCCATTTCTTCTATTGCCTCTTGTAAAAATAGTAAATTTGGGAACAAAAACAGCATTTTTGTGAAATAATTTCATTTACACATCCAACTTTAAACGAAAGTATCAAACCTGTGAGGTGTTAAGGCTCACTGTACCCCTTGTTACATGCCATGAGGGGTGTAGTTTCATAAATAGTATGCCATATGGGATATTTGCTGTTCTGGCACCATAGGGTCTTCCAAAATGCGATATGCCCCCCAAAAACCATTTCACCAAAATCCCATTGTCTTTCCTTTGCTTCAGAGCCTTGCAGTGCACACGCAGAGCACTTTACATCCACATATGAGGTATTTCCTTACTCAAGAGAAATTGGGTTACAAATTTTTTTTGGGGGGGGGCTTTTTCTCCTTTTACCCCTTGTAAAAATTTGAAAAAAAAAGTGGGTCTACAAGAGCATTTGTGTAAAAAAAAAATTTAAAGATTTAGATTGTTCTCCTTCACATTGCTGCTATTCCTGTGAAACACTTAAAACCCTTAAGGACGCAGGACGTACTCAAACGGACCCTTTTTTGAGTCCTTAAGGACTCACTCAAACGTCCTAAGTCCTGTCAAATCCCAGCCCCCCGCCGCTAGCTGGAGGGGAGCCGGTGCCCGATGCCTGCTGAAATCGTTCCCCCATGTCGGCGATGGCCGCAGATCGCTGAACAATTCTGTCCAGCGATCTGCGGCAGATTCCGGGTCAATCGGGTCGCTGCGGGTGTCACTCCCGCAACCCGCTCCGCCCCTCTTCCGGAGCACGTGAGCGGGTGCGAGACTTGCACCCCGGGAGCTGGGGACCCCGATCCCCCGGCGCCAATGTTGGGATCGGGGCCCCAGGAGTGGCGGCGACGAGGGACTGACCTGAACCGGCGTGGATCGTTGGTGGTGAGTGACAGCCTCCTGCTGTTGCTTAGCAACAGCTCCCAGCATGCAAAAAGGGCATGCTGGGAGCTGTAGTTATGCAACAGCAGGAGGCAGACCACAACTCCCTACATGCCCTTTCTATGGAAAAGTGTACCTTCAGCTGTTGTGTAACTACAAGCATGCACTTTAGCTGTTTGTGCAAGCTGGGAGTTGGAGTTGTAGTGGTGCATCTGCTGGTTGCATAACTACAACCAGCATGCCCGTTGGCCGTCTGTGACTGTTAAGAGTTGTAGTTTTGCAACAGCTGAAGGCACACTGAGTTAAGTAGAAAACCAGTGTGTCTCCAGCTGTTGCATAACTACAATCCCCAGCTTTCCCAGCCAAAGTAGTATGCCTCCAGCTGTTGCATAACTACAAGACCCAGCATGCCCTTCCACTGTCCGTACATGCTGGGGGTTGTAGCTTTTGCAACAGCTGAAGGCACACTGGTTACCAAACTGTTTCACAACCAGTGTGCCTCCAGCTGTTGCAAAACTACAACTCCCAGCATGCACTGATAGACCATACATGCTGGGAGTTGTAGTTTTGCAACAGCTGGATGTCCCCCCCCAATGTGAATGTACAGGGTACACTCACATGGGCGGAGGTTTACAGTAAGTATCCGGCTGCAAGTTTGAGCTGCGGCAAATTTTCTGCAGCAGTTCAAACTGCCAGCAAGAAACTACTGTGAACCCCCGCCCGTGTGACTGTACCCTAGAAACACTACACTACCAAAAAATTTAATAAAAAGTTAACACTACATATACACATACCCCTACACAGCCCCCCTTCCCAATAAAAATGAATGTCTGGTACGCCACGGTTTCCAAAACTGAGCCTCCAGCTGTTGCAAAACAACTACTCCCAGTATTACCAGACAGCCACTGACTGTCCAGGCATGCTGGGAGTTTCCCAAATAGGGGTCCTCCAGCTGTTGTAATTCACTGGCATAGAATACCCCTATCCCTCTCACTTTGGAGCCCTGTCATATTTTAAGGCAACAGTTTAGGGTCACATATGGGACCATAGGGGCTTCCTAAATGCGGCATGCCCCCAGAGCAAAATTTGCTTTCAAAAAGCCAAATGTGACTCCTCTTCTGAGACCTGTAGTGCACCAGCAGAGCACTTTTCACCCCCATATGGGGTGTTTTCTGAATCGGGAGAAATTGGGCTTCAAATTTTGGGGGGTATTTTCTGCTTTAACCCTTTGTAAAAATGAATTTTTTTGGGAAAGCAAGCATTTTAGGTAAAAATCTTTTTTTTTTTACTTATGCAAAAGTTGTGAAACCCTTGTGGGGTATTAAGGTTCACTTTGCCCCTTGTTACGTTCCCCAAGGGGTCTAGTTTCCAAAATGGTATGCCATGTGTTTTTTTTTTTTGCTGTCCTGGCACCATAGGGGCTTCCTAAAGGTGACATGCCCCCCAAAAACCATTTGTCGCTCCTTCCCTTCTGAGCCCTCTACTGTGCCCGCCGAACAATTAACAGACATATGAGGTATGTGCTTACTCGAGAGAAATTGGGTTTCAAATACAAGTAAAAATTCTCTCCTTTTTACCCCTTGCAAAAATTAAATAATTGGGTCTACAAAAACATGCGAGTGAAGGAGAAAATTCACAATCTTCATTTTTTACACTTTGCTGCTATTCCTGTTAAACACCTAAAGGGTTAAAACGCTGACTGAATGTCCTTTTGAATACTTTGGGGGGGTGCAGTTTTTATAATTGGGTAATCTTTGGGGTATTTCTAATATGAAGACCCTTCAAATCCACTTCAAACCTGAACTGGTCCCTGGAAAAAAAAAAAAAAAAAAAAGTTTCAAAATTTTGTGAAAATTGCTGCTGAACTTTGAAGCCCTCTGGTGTCTTCCAAAAGTTTAAAAAAAAAGTCAATTTTATGATACAAACATAAAGTAGACATATTGTATATGTGAATAAAAAAATATAATATTTGGAATATCCATTTTCCTTACAAACAGAGAGCTTAAAAGTTAGAAAAATGCTAATTTTTCACATTTTTCATTAAATTTTGGGATTTCACCAAGAAAGGATGCAAGTTACCACAACATTTTATCACTATGTTAAAGTAGAATGTCACGAAAAAAAACAAACAATCTCGGAATCAGAATGATAACTAAAAGCATTCTAGAGTAATTAATGTTTAAAGTGACAGTGGTCAGAATTGCAAAAAATGGCCGAGTCCTTAAGGTGACTGTTTTTAACACTGAGTGGTGCAGTTTTTATAATGGGGTCATTTATGGGGCATTTCTAATATGAAGGCCCCTCAAGTCCACTTCAAACTGAACTGGTCCATGAAGAATTCAGATTTTGAAAATTTGTTAAAAATTGGAAAATTGCTGCTAAACTTTGAAGCCCTGTAATTTCTTCAAAAAGTAAAAAAAAAATCATGTTAACTTTATGATGCAAACATGAAATTCTACTTTAAGCATTAATAACTGATACTTTTACTTATGATTTTGATTCAAAGATGGTTAGTGACAAGGAGCAGAGCATTTTTTGCACATCTGACAACCAACGTCATAATGGGCTTGGTCCTTAAGGTGTTAATCATGTAAACCATAAATTTGGTATCTCTAATCAAGCCAACCTAAAGTATCAAGATGTTCTACCACAAGGCGAACAGTATTTTTTCCTCCTCGCCTTCAAAAATTCATAACTTATATTTTCATCCACAGAGTATGAGGGCTTGTTTTTTGTGCGACCAGTTGTCCGTTGTGAGTGGTGGCATTACTTTACCATTAAATGTATGGCGCAACCAAAAAAATACTATTTGTGTGGGGAAATTAAAAAGAAAACCCAATTTTGCTAATTTTGGAAGGTTTCCTCTTCATGCCTTACAATTTATGGTAAAAATGACGTGTTCTTTATTCTTTGGGTCAATAAGATTAAAATGATACCCATAACACCACACTTTTCTATTACTGTTGCGCTAAACAAAAAATGCAAACTTTTTAACCAAAATAGGGGGATTTTAAACGTACTAATTTGAAGACCTATAACTTTTTCATTTTTTCGTGTAAGCGGCGGTATGAGGGCTCATTTTTTGCACTGTGATCTGTACTTTTTAATCATACCATATTTGCTTATATAGAACTTTTAATCCATTTTTTATAAAAAATTTTGGGAATAAAATGTAATAAAAAAGCATCTATTTTGGACGTTATTTTTAAGTTTACCGTGCAGTGCTGTGGCCGATCCCATCATACATTTTAGTGACCGCGATGCTGCAGATGCTGTGATCTGTATGGATTACGGCATCCGAGGGGTTAATGGCGGACATCCGCGATCCCGCATTACGGGCAGGTCCCTGGCTGCGATCAGCAGCCGGGACCTGCCGCCCATGATCCAGGCATCGCTCCGATGCTCGCAGTTCTGCTTAGGACGTAAATGTACCACCTCACCAGGACGTACATTTACGGCGCTCGTCGTTAAGAGGTTAAAAGACCCCAATTTGCAAAAGTAAGTTTTTCCTTCGTAACAAATCAATTTTGATGTGAAATTGGAGCATATTCTTAAGGAAAAATGAAAGTTGTCATTAAAAAGTACAATGGGTCCTGCAAAAAAAAAAACAAGCCCTCTTATGGTGTGTAGATGAAATAAGTTTCTATTAAAGAGCAAGGAGTAAACATTAAAAATGCAAAAACAAAATTGGGTCTGTGTCCTTAAAACACAAGGCTTTTTGTATGCAGCTTGAACCAAATACCGGGCACAACAATTCACAAGGACATTACTACTAGGCTCCATCTGAAAATCTAATCAAGTATTGGGACCAAAGTAGGCTCGGGCATTTTAGAATATTTCAGACTAGGCAGCCTTTTTGATGCGAGGGTCCCCCACTAATCACTTTGTTCAGGTGGCTCTCCACTACAAAGCTAAAACTCACATAATGTCTTAGTGCAGAAATTACAACTCACATCATGCCTAGAAAGCCTAATGTATACTAATCTGTGGCTCTCCAGTCCTTACAAAACCACAAGTGACTACAGCACTGATTGGCACAATCAGGCAGAATATACAATGACCTTAACCCCTTCCCTCTTGGGACATTTTTCATTTTTGAACTTTGAGATATTTAGAAGGTGAGGGGGGAAAAAAAACTATTTTTTCACCTACAGACCTATATGGAGGGCTTTTTTGCATAAATTTTACTTTGTAATACCATCAATCATTTCACCCCAAAAAAATCTACATCAAAACTAGAAAAAATATTTGTGGGGCTAAATTGAGAAAAAAAAAAAAAAAAAAAAGCAATTTAGTAAATATTGGGGGCTTCAGATTCTACGCAGTGCACTTCAGTATAAATGAGACCTTCTCTTTATGCTGTAGGTCCATATGGTTACAAGGATGTCCAATATTCATATAGGTTTTATTTTACTAAACAATTCTAACTACATGCACCAAAAGTTCGTGTGTTTAAAATTGTCCATTTCTGACCCCCTATAAAACCATTTTTCTGTAGAGATTTATGAGGGCTCCTATTTTGTGCCATGATTTGAAGTTATCGGGATCATTTTTATGGCACATTTTGATCACATTTACATTTTTTTAGTATTTGAAGTGACTAAAATTACGCATTTCTGGAATTTCTTTACACTTGTGCCCATGACCATGCAGTTTAATCACTATATTTTAATCGTTCGGCCATACGTACGCAACAATACCACACGTTTAGGTTTCATTTTTTATAAAAAATTCTCATTTGAAAAATAGGAAAAGTGGAGGGTAATTGAAAAAAGTAAATATGCATTAACCCCTTCCCTAATAAAAGTTTAAATCTTTAGATTTCATACACTGATCGATGCTTCTCCATAGGAAAGCATTGATCAATGTTATCGGTGCTCCGTAGGTCCAGCCTGGAGCACCGATCGGACGGCAGGGAGGAAGGCAAGAGAACTCCCCCATCCTCTCAGCTGATCGGGATGCCGTGGCAGTCCCGATCCACTGAGCTAGCCAGGAACGGAATTAACTGCTTTTAGATGCCACAATCAACTTTGATCGTGGTTTCTAAAGGATTAATACTGGACATCAGTATGACATGACCAGCATAAGCCGAGGGTCCAGGACCCACCAGGTATTATGTGCGGTCACCTGCTGAGCGTGCATCATACAGTGGGAGACCGCAGTGGACGTGTATATATACGTCCAGTTGCGGGAAAGGGTTAATGACGTTTTCTCTGTAGTCTTCATCTTGCCTATTCACCAGGACATCTTCCATTCAAGTCTAAGGAGAATGATGTCTGGGAATCAAAAAAATAACCTTGCCCCACACATTGTGCCATGAAATTACTGCTACTATCCTACTCCAGACCCCTCTGTCCCCCCAAAATAAATATTTGCCCCACTTTTTAGGATGGTGGTTCTGCTATGGCTAACAAAAGGGGCATATTTAGGAAAATGTGCCTGTGTGACATGGTTCTTAAAGAAGCACCTGCAGCTCCTGAGTCTGTAGGGCAGGCGGACAGCTCAGCTTACCGGGAAAATGCCTGTTGTGCCCCATGGCCAGGCCGGCCTTAAGTGGAAATGTATATTTAATAGAGGACAAACACTAGACTGTCAGTTTAATTTTTTATTCGTATATTCTTAGTCATATTTTCTTTATTATATAGTTTGAGGCTTTTGGAGTTCAGCTCCTGTGAATGAAAAGCAAAACATTGTATTAGAAAAGGAAATTTAACATGTAAAATAGGTTACATTATGGCATAATCCCACAGGAACATAATCTAGTATAATAATGGAGCATTAGCGTCTCACTAGACAAACTCTTCCCCAACCTGGTTCTACTGAATTATAGGTCAAATATAATTTTACCATGTTGTGGGAGGTGGGTGAGCAATGAATAATCTGAGTGTACAACCAGCTAATACAGCATGCCTCCTTATATATCCCTATATATAACAGCACTGTGTTCCTTTCAGAGTGGGTTCTTGTGGTTGGTCCCTCACGGTTCATAAACACTAACCAATGGAATAAATATTTCTTTAAGTTTGAAGATTTAAAAATCAGTCAAAAAACATTTGTAAAAACAAAGGCCAGAGCATTTTGACTTTATAAAAGTGAGGAATCCCTAAAGTCTGTCAATGCAGAATCTTGTAATACCATTTTTATTGGACAAAACGTATTTTGTAACATTCAAAACTGTACTTTAAGTTTAGAATGAGTTAATAGAAACATGCCATACCTTATTTTCTTAATATTGTCTCAGACGTTGTCCTGTAAAAACAAACCCACACAGATTACCCCAAGTTGAATGGCACAAAATTTGTTTAATCTAAATCCGTTTTGTACGCCAAATACATAGGTAAAACGCATACATCATTTTAGAATAATCTTTATACGGGGTCTGAAGGGGTGGATCTAGCAACTTACAGGCTCCTCCACAATTGTGCATGCAGTGCACCACTAGGGGTCTTAACTTAGTACTATTGATTAGTGTCCCAGTGGGTACTAAAGCAGCATCAGCTTGTCCATGAGTCATGGACAAGAGATCACTCAGACAAGGCTGCATGAGCAGACACCAATTACCTCCCACCACAAGGGACACACCTTCCCCTGACGGGATTTCTAACACTGAGCTAATGAAAAGAGGTATTTGTATACTATAGGTGATCGAGGCACAAAAATTAGATGTATGTGGTCAGGATTAGGTACGGAGCAACAATTTGAGGGATCTGACGGGTACACTTTAAAGAGAACCTGTAGCTAACCCCCAAAAATAAGATTGCACCATTAAATAGCTTAAGGTGCCCTGATCATCCACCTTTACAGTTTCTTGATACAACCTTCCATTCCTGAGATGTGAATGTATAGTTTGACAATTGAGGGAGTCAGTGATATGAGCGTGAACTTAATTTTAATAATGGGAGTAAATATCTGATGATTGGTAAGATCAAACAGTCAGGGAGTTAGGATTTTGTACATAGAGGGGCATGTATTCCTAAAACACGCCCCTAACTAATCCAGCTCATTGCCCAACTCATTAACTAGCTAATTCACTCCTAATAAAATGAAGTTCACGTCCATCTGACAGATTCCCTTAACTGTCAGACAAAACTATAAACCCACATCTCAGGAACAGAAAACCATATCAAGAAAGTAAGATTTTACTGTCCATAGCTTGGGGTACCCTAAACACCTTTTAAAAAAAAAAAATTGGGGGGGGGGGGGAGGGGTTGGTCACAGGTTCTCTTTAGTCAGGCTCAAGTCTAGGAAATTCCAGGGACACGACCAGGACTTATAGGCTCTGAAGCATACAACCTGACATCTGTTAATAAAGTTGAGTAAAAAAGAGCAAAAACAGACACTGCACACTATCTCAGCCAAGACCCACTATCCAGACAACAAGTCACAGTACAAGGTAAGCATAAGAGAGAAGCTAAACAAGGATTCTTTTGCAAGCAAAGATTACTGTGTAACCCTTTTATCTGGTCCAGTCAGCTACCTACATGAGCAATTCTCACCTGGATGCACCAAATCTGACATCGCCCCCAGATCACCCTTGGGAAGATCCTGACCAGTGAGCAATTACCTAGCCTTGAGCTAGAGCACTCCAAATCATAATCCTGAGTCACGCGGACCAAGTCAAGCCATACGATGGTCAAAGTCTAGGTACAGTTAACGTACTGAGATAGCTGTAGAGTCTAGAGTCTAGAGCACCAGTAACAAGTTGTTTATTCCAAAGTCAAATTCCTTCACAGACTTTCCTCTGCGTGCACGCACAACCCTTGCAGGACCATCAGTCTAAGCAACATTCTAGATCAGTTTACTTTTTAAAGTTACTGCAAGTAAAATTGTGTTGTCTCCTCGCCTTCCTGGGTCTGTATATCCAGCATACACAACATTAAGGGCACCCTGACTTCCATCTGTCAGCACATAAAACTAGGGCACACACCATAAGTCGCAATACACCATCAGGACCTCCATTGCAAAGTGTGTGTGTCACATTGGACTGCACCACCACTTGTACTACACAGATTCCACTGGTGGCTATGTAAACTCTGCTACAAAAGCCAGCAACACACCCCCTGGCACACCACACATTCAGTTCTGGTGTATAGGACGTTCTAATAGGGAATCACCATCAGCAGGTAGAACAAGTATGATTGAGCAATATCTACAATGAGGAGCATTTTTAAGAAGAGATCCTACACTACAATCAGAATTCGAAGTGTAGTTGTGGGACAACTTCTGTATGCATTGGAAGAAAAAAAGGTATGATACCTTTTCAGTAGTTGTGCCCTCAGCATCAAATGCATCATTGAGGAAGGTTTCTGAAGACTCTTTAACTTCTAGTGGTTCCATGTCCTTAGCAGTTTGCCTAGTCAGAGTCCTTGAAGAAGCTGAGCTAGAGGTCCTACACAGATAAGCAAAAATACAAATAAATTCAAAATTCAATGTAACATTGTGTTCTGTTAAAAGGGTTACCCAGCAAAAAAATGTATTTCTTTTTTACATAAAATGTGCACAGGCTGTATTACCGCACCAATTCTCCAGTGAACTTAGTTTTCCAGAGCTGCAGACTGCACATCACAGCTTAGCCAATGACTGCCTACAATGCGAAATTCATTCTGCAGCTTCAGGAACCGAAGTTCACCGGAGGGTAGGCACTGATACCAAATGTAAGTAGACGCTTTTTTAGATCACACAGCCTGGAATATGTAAAAGTATTATCTTTGCCTTTAACCCCTTAAAGGCCAAGCGTTTTTCCATATTTTTGCACTAATTTTTTTACTCCTTACCTTTTAAAAATCATAACCATTTAAATGTTGCACCTTAAAATCCATATGGATGGCTTAATTTTGCACCACCAATTCTTGTAATGACAGTCATTTTTCCCAAAAATCTACATCAAAACCAAAAAGAAAAAGATTGTGCAACAAAATTGAACAAACGCAATTTTGTAAGTTTTAGGGTCTTCCGTTTATACGCAGTAAATTTTTCGTAAAAAATTACACCATCTTTATTCTGTAGGTCCATATGATTAAAATGATACCCTACTTATATAGGTTTGATTTTGTCGTACTTATGGAAAAAAAACTACATGCACGAAAATTTTTAAAATGTTAGAAATAAAAACGTTATAGAACAATTTTTAAGGACTGGGCAGTATGAGGGCTCATTTTTTGCGCCATGATCTGAAGTTATTGGTATCATTTTTGTATTGATTGGATTTTATTTTTGGTCACTTTTTATATCATGAAAAAATGAATAAAAAGTACTGTTTGGACTGGACTTTTTTGCACGTACATTAACCATATATTTTTATATAGTTCAGACATTTACGTACACGGCGATACCACATGTTTATTTTTATTTACAGTTTATTTAACTGGGAAAAGGGAGGGGATTCAAACTTTTATTAGGGGAGGAGTTAAATGTTTATTTACTTTTCACGACTCCGCCCGTGTGAAGTCACGTCCCCTCAATGCAAGTCTATGGGAGGGGGCGTGATGGCCGTCATGTCCCCTCCCATAGACTTGCATTGAGGGGACGGGGCGTGACGTCACACCGGGGGGAGTCGTGACGTCACGAACTTACGTTCCCGTGGACGGGACCCAGACCCTCCAGCCCTTCGGGACAAGAAACAGGTGGGTGCTGCATACTATATTGCGGGGGTCCCCAGCGGCAGGACCCCAGCGATCAGACATCTTATCCCCTATCCTTTGGATAGGGGATAAGATGTCTAGGGGTTGAGTACCCCTTTAACTGTTGAGAATACTGTAAGTCACAATTATTTCTGTTTCATTAGTTTCTTTCAGAAATGTCACTGTTTAGTAAGTCTGGCTCATGGTACATTAGCACAACACCAGGAATTCCATAATTCACCATTGTGCTTTGAGCATACATCACAAAAATTTGGAACTAAAGTAATATTTTTGTAACAATAACCAAACTGTTAAATGACTAACATTCCAACTATATAACAGCTTTGAACTGAAAATATTGGGAGCATGGCATCACTTAAATACCAACCTCTGTAAGGCTCTTTTTCTACTCACAAGAACGAAGATTCCAGCCACTATTGCAAATACAAGTAAAACTGCAATAGTGCCAACAGTTAGGGGCACGGCAAGGGGTTTTACCCCCTGTTCACAAAAGTCTCCACTGTAGTCTGAAAAGCATTTACATCTGATAACACCATCGTCTACTATACATTCTCCCCTCATGTTGCAAGTCTCGCTATTACATGGCCTAGACTCCATGTTCCTTCCAAAATCTTCATTTATAAGGCTCTTGTCTTCAAGTTCTTCCAAGTCTTCAGGGAGAGTGTTGCTTTCTGGAGTTGGTGGTTTTGTCTTTAACATTTCTACAGTTGCCTCGGGAAGTCTTGGATGACCAATGTTCTTGGTAGGAATTTTAGGTTTTGATGGAGAGGTGACAGACTTTAAGCCATGACCACTATACAAACCTGAAAGAAATAGTAGATTTTATCAGTACTCACATTTGCTGAGGAACTGCATGTGATCACAGCCGCCTTAAATCAGAAAGTCAGTCAGTCACTGGTAAGGAAGGGGTAGAGCAGTAGGGGGGGGGGGGGGGGGGGGGCCTCATTTTATTAGAGAAAATAATTTGATGCAGACCACAGAGATTATACACAGAATGGTACTGGGCACCTTCCTTGCTAGCTCATAGTAAGAACTACTTACAGCCGCTCTCATCAGAACCATCCAAACAATCCATCCGTTTATCACATATCTTGCTGTTAGAAACACACTGTAATCCATCTTTGCAAAGCGAATAACTTTTGGGACATTTAGGCTCCTCAAGGCACATTGTAGCATTCAGTAGCTGATATGTGGGGGAACAACGGCATGTGCGACTGCCATGGTTTGGCAGACAAATTTGGCTACATCCTCCATTTTTTTTAGAACATGCATTGTTGCCTGTTGAAAAGAAAAAAAAAAATCCGACTCCTTAGATTTAATTCTTCAAACACAATATAGACCTGTACCCCATCAGTATTTCAAATCTTCAAATAGGGAGAACTATTTTAATCCCTCTCCACAGACCCTTGCAGATAGAAAATGTAATAAAAAGGATGAAATAAGCGCATGCCACATTTTACGAAATACATAAACAGGTCATAATATACTCTTGTGGAAAAACACCCAGTTCCCTTATTCCTGGCATCTGATGTAGGCTAGGACTTGTACCCCAATTTATGTATTTTGGACTAAGTACATACACACACACAGCATATTTATCACTGTAGCGCCTTAAAATGTTGCTTCTTCCCCATGCAAGCAGGTCTCCAGGTTGTGAGCTATGACCGAGTAAGGCCATGTCCACATACCTGAATTATAAATGTATGCTTGTGTCCATATTACAGATGTAATTCCTAAAGAACCAAATTATGGTGATCTGTTTTTCCTTAAAAGGGGTACTGTAGTGGAAAAAAAATTTTTAATCAACTGGAGCCAAAAAGTTAAACAGATTTGTAAATTAATCACAGGTAGAAACAGTAACGCTAAGCACCAATGGCTGTGAATTCAATTGGTGCCGGTAACAGGTGTGAATGGACCTCGATCACGGTATACATATAGCTCGTGGGGGGTGCCATCTTGAAGATTTGTAAATTACTTCTATTTAAAAATCTTAACCCTTCCAGTATTTAGCTGCTGTATGCTCCACAGGAAGTGCTTTTTTTTTAAATTCTTTTGACCACAGTGCTCTCTGCTGGAACTGTCCAGAGCAGGATAGGTTTGCTATGGGGATTTGCTTCTGCTCTTGACAGTTCCTGACAGAGGTGTCAGCAGAAAATACTGTGGTCAGACAGAAAAATTCAAAGAAAATAAATTTCTGTTGACTATACAGCAGCTGATAAGTGGAAGGATTAAGATTTTTAATTAGAAGTGATTTACAGATCTGTTTAACTTTCTGGCACCAGTTGATTTTGAACAATAATTTTCCACTGGAGCACCCCTTTATGACTGGGTCATCAGACTAGGACCTGCACATATAGTACAGACACTTAAATGAGACCTGTGAAACTTGCGGTAGGTCAGCTGTTTCACCTTCTGCGGTTTAAGTAATGTGAAACTGCAGGAAAAATGTTGCGCTAAGGTTGTATGGGATCAATTTCCATACAAGTGGGTTCTAGTGATATCTTGCAGTAAAGGGATAAGTTCATTTCGACTGGTGGTCTCCGTTTTTGCTGGAGTCTACAATGCTAACCGGATTTGAAGTAGTACTAAACATTTGTTCTGGAGTTAAACTGGGGAAACTAATTGTAAGACAGTGCAAACTTAGACTTTAAATGCACTAGATTTAAATCACCGATTTAGTCTGATCGATCGACTAGACCAGTGGTCTCAAACTTTGTCCCTCCAGCTGTTGCAAAACAACTCCCTGTATGCCCAGACAACCGTTGGCAGCAGCAAATATCTGTCCGGGCATGCTAGGGGTTAAACTGGCCCTACAGATGTTGCAAAACTCCTAGCATGCCTGGACAGCTAAATTTGGTCTAGTCCAGTATTCTCAAACTGTGGCCCTCTAGATATGGCAAAACTTTGAGACCACTGGACTAGACCAAATTTTAGGTTTCTGGGCATCCTGGGGACGTTTTGTAACTGCTGCAGGTCCACATTGTCTCTAGTCCAGTGTTCTTAAGCTCTATAGATTTATATATTGTCAGATTTAAGTTTGCATTGTTTAGCTGGTTTACTTCAGGCAAAAGTAAGTTTAGGCATTTATGCCCCACCCCTTTTTGCTCACCACACCCCTTTCCTGGTTCGCCATGCCCATTATGGCTACAACCATAATAAATGTGAGCAAAGCTACTGGACTGATTGTTCTGTGCCATCTGAGCCTGTTCTCATTAACAAAGAGAAAGATAAGTCCTGGCCAGGGTATAGGACTTTACACAACAACTTATCACTGCGCCCTGGTGTAGTGAGGATGTGCCACGTAAATATAGCTTGTATGTACTTACCTTGCTGAGCTGGTCTGCTGTACACTTTTATATCTACCACCTTTTGGTTCAACTCAAAATATTTATTTTCACTTGTGTCAATTTTACTAAACCAAAATCTTCCTGTACCTAAAGAAAAAATAAAAGGACTGGTTAAGGCAAATGAAATATGTGAAGGAGATGAGCAAATTTATATATGTGTAAACAAAGAACAAAGGTGCCCTGCACTCACCGCCAGAATCCAGGTAATCCTTCTCCCATCTCAGGTCACAGCTCGAACGCGGAGGACATGGACAGTGGAGTGCTCAGAGGCGACTGCTGGCGGTTTCGCACATAGGAATGCGCTTCATCTGGCCTCGTACGAGCGCTCCACTGTCCATGTCCTCCGCGTTCGAGCTGTGACCCGAGATGGGAGCAGGATTACCTGGATTCTAGCGGTGAGTGCAGGGCACCTTTGTTCTTTGTTTACTGCTATTTGGTGACTACGGTCTTTATTGTCCTAGCACCTCCGCTGCCAGGGTGGATTTGCAGACTAGCGGGACGCCGTCTCCATCTCGTGGTCTTAGGAGGCGTAAGGTATCGGTGCCACTTCCCTTTTCTTTGTTACTATTAGTAAATTTATATATGTTTTGTGGTAAAAGTTCTAGAATAATTTGTGACTTCATGTAAAACAGTCTAAGCTACCGTATATACTAGAGTATAAGCCGACCCGAGTATAAGCCGAGACCCCTAATTTCAACCCAAAATCCCAGGAAAAGTTATTGACTCGAGTATAAGCCTAGGGTGGGAAATACATCATCCACCCGTCATCATCCAGACCCGTCATTAACATCCTCATCATCATCACCGCCTGTCATCATCCAGACCCTCATCATCATCACCTGTCATCATCCCCTTGTCTTCATCCCACACATCCCCCCTTCATCATCCCCTTGTCATCATCCCCACCCCCCTTCATCATCCCACACCCCCCCCTTCATCATCCCACACCCCCCTTCATCATCCTCTGCCCTCAGTGGTCTTCAACCTGCGGACCTCCAGAGGTTTCAAGACTACAACTCCCAGCAAGCCCGGGCAGCCATCAGCTGTCCGGGCTTGCTGGGAGTTGTAGTTTTGAAACCTCCGGAGGTCCGCAGGTTGAAGACCACTGCGGCCTTCGACATCATCCAGCCCCCTCTCACCCCCTTTAGTTCTGTACAGTACTCACCTCCGCTCGGCGCTGGTCCGGTGCTGCAGGGCTGTCCGGAGAGGAGGTGGTCCGGTGGGATAGTGGTTCCGGGCTGCTATCTTCACCGGGAGGCCTCTTCTCCGCGCTTCCGGCCCGGAATAGAGGCGTTGCCTTGACAATGACGCAGAAGTACGTTGGCAATGAACGTACCTCTGCGTCGTTGTCAAGGCAACGTGACTATTCTGGGGCCGGGCCCGAAGCGTTTAGAAGAGGCCTCCCCGGTGAAGATAGCAGCCCGGAAACACTATCCCAACGGAGGTGAGTACTGTACAGAACTAAAGGGGGGTGAGAGGGGGCTGGATGATGTCGAAGGCCGCAGTGGTCTTCAACCTGCGGACCTCCGGAGGTTTCAAAACTACAACTCCCAGCAAGCCCGGACAGCCGATGGCTGCCCGGGCTTGCTGGGAGTTGTAGTTTTGAAACCTCTGGAGGTCCGCAGGTTGAAGACCACTGCGGGTCGAGAGTTCACTCGAGTATAAGCCGAGGGGGGTGTTTTCAGCACGAAAAATCGTGCTGAAAAACTCGGCTTATACTCGAGTATATACGGTAAGTGGCCATGTGGGTGGTCCTCAATAATTGACAGTTGTGTGTATAAGTGTGCATGTAGATATAGCTGTCAATCACCAAGTATGATTGCCCACCTGATTAGTCCATAACTAGCAATGTAGTCAAGTGGGTGGTCCTTTTCAGTGATTGACAGTTCTCTTTAAATGTACAGTTTTACACTGATGTCAACTGCTCCCTGGTCATAAATGGCTTTTTCCTGCATCCAAGACCTGCCTGTTCAGCCAGACTGCTTATTGCAGAAACAGGACTATTACTTCAGACCAGCAGCTGCAGGGGATCTAGGGAGGTGCACATGACCTTTGTGTCGTCGTCATCGCCCCCCCCCCCCCCCTTATTTTTCACTGTCCGTTCTTTTAAGCAACCCATTTACCTAATACATTGGTTGTCAGCTTTTTAAACCCAACCCAAGGCCTGAAAGTTTAATATAACTGACCTGATCCCCACCTCCCAGAATGCAGACTTTATTTAGCCCCTATTTCCCTTGCTCATTGTTAATTCTCATGTACCAAGCTCACTGCGCTTCTTTGTTTTTTGAGATTATGCATTGGTACTTTGTTGCCCATTTATGTCTACACCAAAGAGGCACTAGGTGGAAAACAGAGGTCTGGACAGGTTTATTAATAAAGCTAACCAGGTATGCTGCATAGTCAGAAGAAAAAAAAAAAAAAAACTGTCTGCAATAATTTCATAGATGTGCCCCAGAATGTTAAGGGAAAAAAATAGGACCAAAATAAACATACACAAAAAGTTATTATTGAGCCACGTTGTACCCCAATCCTTATACGTGGAGTAATTGAACATACCATTATCAATAGTTGTCCAGAATAATGTGCCATCCCCAGCAGTGAATGTGTTCACACCACG
Organism: Hyla sarda; assembly: GCF_029499605.1. Lineage (NCBI taxonomy): Eukaryota > Metazoa > Chordata > Amphibia > Anura > Hylidae > Hyla > Hyla sarda. The sequence continues at coordinate 242,970,891 of NC_079189.1, read as the reverse complement.
CAGCCCACTCCGGACCAGCTTGTAACTTGATCCATCCACTTTAATTGATTCAATAGTACCATATTCTGCAAAGTCAAAAAGGTCAATTTAATTTATTACCTATATTCTTATGTAGTCCTCTCAAAGCTATTATTGGAATAAATAAATAAATGCGCAGGTGTATTTAGTTTTTTGCCCTTTTCTTAAAGGCAGTCACTTTGCACAGTTTGTAAAAGAATAAAAATAGGACATTTACCTCTATCAGCCCAATAAAGTCTGGTCCCAGAGTCTGCAAACGTCAACCCTATCACAGCTTTGTCCTTTCTCCACAGCACTCTTCGGTTAGTGCCATCCATATTAGCACATTCTATTTTAAGGCTGTTTTTCTTCATTTCTAGCCCGGCATCAAAATAGCACATTAGACCAATGGATGGATAGAGTGCCAGGGAGGATGGCTTATACAAGTCCTCATTTAACACTACAGCTTTATACATTCCATTTGAAGTTGCCACTTGAATGGATGGTTTGGATGTGCTAATCCAGAAGATATTTCCAGTCAACCAGTCCAGAGCAATGGAACTCACACTGTCATCAACAAAAACCACCTTTTTCCAGTCTTTAGATTCAGAATCTTTAATTTTCGTTGAGGCTATATATCCACCGTGCTTGACAGCAAAAACAAGGGATCGATCATGAATAATGTAGTCAATGGAAGAGATCTGGTTCATATTAGTCAGGCTTGCAAACTGATATTTTGTGAGAGAGTTCTGGTCCATGGAGTCGAGTTTTTGCAAATCAACCTAAGGGCAACAGAATAGTAGGTTAGGTATGTTTCAGAGTTATCTACATATCCTGCCAAGTTTTAATTTTTTTTAGGCCTTTGTATCAGGTTAACTACTAAATAAGGATTCCAGATCTTTTATACCCAAGTTTTTCAGCTGTTCACTCAACCTACCTCAATTTATAAAAGTATTTCTTATGTAGGTTTGTAGTCATATTGTCTATGTCTATACATCAGCTCTATACAACTTTTGAAAGTATAGATCTGTATAGAGTAGCATGTCTTACTGCATTAGACATTTATTCTGTAGATTCAGGCAGTCAGCATTTATGCTTTACCATTTTCATGGTAATGACTTTATAGTGATATCCAGGTCTAAACAGAAAATTTTGAAAATGGCATTTTTTGGCTCAAGAACCAAGCATTTTTCAGGACCACATTTCTAGAGCTATAACATACTTTTTCTTGCAGCTCTATGTAAGTGGATGAATGGTGAACCATCTAGAATTTAAACAGATTTTGACTGAAACTTGTCAGACTGCTTTGCTCCTATAAAGCCTCAATATCTTCTAATCATTGAGTGAACAATGAATTTACACAAAAAAAAAAAATAAGCTGTTATCTAAATTGGACAATCCCAAATAAAAACAACAAAAGCAGCACAGAAAGGATATTAAGGTCCTCTTACTCCTTCCTGAAATCTGCCATCTAGAAAATAATCAACAGTTACTCTAGTTAATTTGCCTAGGGGCCCCATAAAAATGGCACGGGATACCATAACCATATAATGTGTTATAAGACCAAAGTGACATTTATTGGAGAGTTTGTGCTGCTTTTGGACTCAGTGTAATTACGGTCAGTAAAAATTATCTACTTTTCACTTCATCCTACCAGCAAAGTAGGGATTTATCATAAACACCGGGTAGGAATTCATTTCTAAGAACGGGAGAAAAAAAAAAAAAAAAACTCTTGGAGACTTTCCTTTCCACCCAAGACGTGGAAGCAGATCAGGTAGAATGAGCTCTTAACTGTTGTGGTTTCTCTTTACCCTCCAATGAATAGGCTTCTATCAATGTAGTTCTCATCCATCTGACAAGATTGCCTTTTGATGCCGAAACCCTTTCTTGGTCCAGAGACTATAATGATTTTCATCTCTACAGATTTCTTCCATACTCCAGAGATAAAATTGGGCTTTACATTAAAAAGTGTAACCGCATTTCTTTCTCTGAAGCAGGACTGGGGACGAACACTGGCAGAAAAAAAGTTTAACATTCGCAGAGGATGGTACTTTTCTGTATAAACCATTGTTTCCCAACCAGGGTGCCTCCAGGTGTAGCAAAACTACAACTCCAGAGTTTGTTTTGCAACATCTAGAGACACCCTGGTTGGGAAACTCTGGTTTCATGATTGAATAGTCCTTAGCTGTATCCAATTATTCATGATTTTCAGAAATTTCTCATTTGGTAAGGCCTGCAATTCTAATGTCTTGAGATTTTATTTCTCGTCACCATTACCTCTTTAGCCACTTTAGGTAATATTGGCAATGGTCTCAAATGGTGCCCCAGTTTAGTCAGTACAAGTGGCAAATCCCATGAAGCCATTCATGGTTAAAGAGCTAGTCTAAGATTTTGCAAGTTATTCTCTTATCCAGGCTTTTCAGACCAAAAATACACGTCAGTCATAGCATTGATAGCGTTCATGTGGACCTTGAGTGTTTTTGCCTTCAGGCCCTTTTGATATCCCTCCTTAAGAAACTGAAGGATGGAAGACCGCTCTAAGCCATCTTGAAGCTGCCAGGATGCATATTACTTCCAGAAAAGTCTACACATTTTGTGTGTTCTAGATTGTGGAAGAGATCAGGGTGTTAATCACTATCAGAGATACCTTTTATCAGTCTCAGAAACAAAGCTGTAAGATGCAACCCGGCGGTGTGAGGAAGGTGGAACCCCCTCTGGGTTAGGTCAGGGACTGACAGGAGCTTCCTGTATATGACTAAAAGCTGCGTTTTGACCAGAAACCTAGCCCAAGGGGGTCGGTACAGATCAAGATAATTGTTGGAGCTTCCAATACGATCTTGGACAGGACTGAATTAGTGGAAAAGGAGGAAAGATGTAGAGGATCTTGTAATCCCACAAAGTCTAGTATCCATGGTTTGTCCCATCTGTACTGTTTTCTACTGTTGCCATCAGATTCAACTGTGGGTGCCGCAGCGCCCCCCCCAACTTGCTGACCAGTATATGGTAGAACTTCTGATTTAACAACCACTCTCGTGGCAGTATGTTCTGCCAACTCAGATCCTCCACCTTGCATTTCACATCAAGGGTTCCTTGAATTGCAAGGTTAAAACCTTTCTCTGCCCAGCACGATTTGTGGGTAGAGATTCTTTAAAGGGCAAGTTGGCAAAGGGCAAGTTGTTTCAGCAAAATCATTGAACTTTTGAGAATTGAAAACTGTTCAGACCATGAAGCCCAGATCCACTTGTTCTCCAAATGTGCGCCCCATCCTGTAGCAGAGGCATCTGTGGTGATCATCACTTGATGTGGAGTCAAATTCTTTGGTCCTTCAGAGTAGTTCTCTGTGGGTTACAGCTAAGATCTGCATGTGTCTGGCTAAAGAGGGAAGAGTCTTTCTCCAGGCAATCAGGGTTTCCCTTTATAGTACTCTGAAATGAGCCTTGTCCAATGGTACAGTTTCTATAGTCCCTGCAAACATCCTGAGCACACTTATGGCAGTCTTGATTGAGACCATGAGAGACAGCTAAAGAATGGATTTCCTTATTTGTTCTGCCTTGCTGGTAGGGAGAAACCTCCACATGGATATTAGGATTGGACCGAGAAATTTAATCTCTGAAGGGGGATCAAGAGTTGTTTGTTTATATAGCAAAGATCTATAAAATCAAACTTCAAAAAGGAAACATGAGATTTCTGAATACTCTTCATCTGTGGGTCCTTTCTCTACTGCTCCTTTGATAATGAATTCTAACAGGAGATCCAACACTTCAACTGAGACAGGTTTCTGGTAAACATAGTTGAAATTCCACCAAATATTCTTAACCCATTCAGGATGTAGGGCATATGGTTATGCCCTTGCATCCTGGTACTTCAGGACACAGGGCATACCTGTATGCCCTAGTCCCCTTACTGGTGTTTGTTCAAAGCTTGCTTAGTTTGTGATTATGCTTCAATGTATGCACAACATACTGGGCACAGAGTGCTGTATGTTTCTTAGGAAATGCCAATACAGCATTAGCCATGGAATGCAAAAGAGCGATCCTCATGAAAATAGACCCCCCCCCCCCAACTCACCAATTTGGCATCTAATTAACCCCTTAACCCCACTGAGGGGATGCTATTTGGGGAGGACTTCATTCAACAAATGGGGACGTATGTTGGCATGTTTGCATCACCAAAGCCCAGTCTTCCCTAAAAAAGGTGTTCAGTTTTTAAACATGGCTGGAAAAGGCAGGAGCCGATTTTCCAGCCGGAATATACCAACCAGACAACAGAGAGGCTCCTACCAGCAATACAACCCCCCCCCCCCAACAATCCTACCCTGCCCAACCTCCAAATCCCACTCCACTCTTCCCCTACAGAGCCCTGACCTGGCACCCTAGAGGTCAACGTGGGATTCCTAGAGCAAAACCTTCAGTTAAGTCTCCCATTTTTTTTCCACAACATTCCATTAGGCGGAAGGATCATGCATTTTTTGAACAACTGGAGTATGATTACATCAGACTCTTGGATACTGAATATTGTTTCAGGTTTCCCAATAGATTTTGTATCCCCATCCAATTTTCAAAATCAGACCAGATTGATAAATACAGAAGTGAAAGACCTTATTACAGAGGCAGCTATTGTACCCGTCCAATGAACTTCCACAGGTTCTCAGCAACCTATTTCTGGTAAGCAAAAAAGGACAGAGGTCACAGACCTGTAAACATAAGACTACTCAACAATTTTGTTGTGTACAGACATTTCAAAATGGAAGGTATACACCTCCTAAGAGACCTTACTAAAAGACAATTGCTTGATAAAAATTGATCTAAAAGATGCTTGACTATTCCAATTCATCCCTCATCCCAACAATTTCTTCAATTCCCTTGGAACAATCAGATATGGCAATTCACTTGCCTTCCATTCGGCCCATCTTCAGCCCCTTGGTGCTTCACAAAACTTCTAAAACCAGTTGTAGCACTACTCAGAAGTCGAGGAGTTCACTTAATCATTTACCTAGACGACATCCTTATGGCACAATCCCCATCTCCTCACACACACACACACACACACACGGATTGGACCCTATCCCTCCTATCAAATTTAGGTTCTCTTATAAATTTCAAAAAATCCATTCTAACCCGATCTCAAGAATTGGAAATTCTAGGTTTCCTGATCAACACTAAACTACCCTAGGTTTACCACCCAAGAAATAAAAAAAAATATTCGGAAAGAAATTCGCCAAATTCTTCAGAAAGATCTTATTTCTCTGAGATCCATTGCTCGGATTGTGGGTCTACTGTCAGCTTCAATTCAAGCTATTTTTTCCAGCCCCTCTTCACTATTGAGCTCTTAAACGATTGAAGATCCGACATTTAAGGGAAGGTCTGGGATATTCGGACGAAGTCCATTAATCTACAGACGCTAAAGAACTTCTTTCAAACAGAAAGCAAGGGCGCAAACTGCATCTGGGAAAATAGTCTTTTGTTTGTCGCCCCACTAGCAGGATAAGACAGTATAAACGCAAGAAAAACATCAAAGTCCCTCTCGAGACCTGAGTAGAGGACTCCTTTTTCTCGACCAGACACATGAAGGCCAACCCCCATATTCGCCCCCCCTCCCCCCGACTACAAACAGACCCTGACCTCAGCAAGAGAAGTCTGGCTTGTTTGTACAATGACATCCCCCCCAAAGTTATTGAGAAGAAGCTAGTATAGAAAGTGAAGAAAGACTACAAAAAAAAAAAAAAAAAAAAAAAAAAGGGTTCAGCAGATGTTCTGAGAGGAGGACCAACCAGGAGGAATAATCGGAAAACTGAGAAAAGTAGTGTCATGAAGGAGAGCCAGAAAGAAAATAATATTGTCACCAGTCTCGTGAGGTGGGAGCAGAAGAGCAATTCCTAAGAAGCAGCTCAGTCCATTCAGCCCGGAAAGAATAATGATCTGCACTTCTGCGTCATCTCTAAGACCATATTCTCTTTTGGCAATCTTTAGGCAGAGGAGATGAAGTGTGATCTTGAAAGGAAAACTGAGTGCTGTTCAGTGAGTGCGGGACTGGTTGTTATCTCTCCATGGGGTACGTTGAGAATATGCAGGAAGATTATCCAACGCAGAAGCTGCTGCCGCAGGAGTAGTGAATGTGGTAATATAGTCGCATCATCTTCAAACACTTTCAGAATAGGCGGATACTGCCATTGAAATCGCTGGTTGGCCCCAAACAAGTGCACCCCTCACCGAACGCCCATCTTCGTTTTGCAACATCAACAGAAAAGTCCTCAAACAGCAGGATCCTCATACCATGGATGCTGAGTGGTTGGACACATCTGCAGTAAGCCTTCAAGAGATCAGCCTTATTCAAGTCCAATTGAAAGATTACTTCGCATAGGCGTTCTGCCAGGGCTGGAGGTACTCTGGTCAGGAGCTGGACTGATGCAATACGCCCTCTGAACATGCACCAGGTGTGAATCCCAAAGCCTTAGGGAGAGGAAAGGGAAAAATGATCCTTAATAGGCGCAATAAACAGCAGTGAAGGAGATTTCAATGGTCATCCATCATTCATATAAAGATATTTATTGAGCACACAATGATCCTACTGATAGCGGAGCCGATCCAGACAGCGGTGGTGAGTGAAACTCACCATGCAACAAAATGGCTATCGACTCATTGATACCTAACACAGGGCTCCTGCTGATCATTCACCCAACAGGTCCTGTGAGTTTTCAGCAGATATCTCCAAATACTGAACCATATTCTCCTATCAGGATACTACAGCGCAATAAGCCGCAAACCTACTAAATCCAACTACTGTATATGTCTCTTTCCTTTAGAGACAAATTATTTTATGATAAAGTTTGTTTTATGTAAATTATCTAGATCACTAAGTTGATACGTGTGCTTTTTACTACGGCTAGTCTAGTTACTAGCGTTCCTGAATAGCCTAATTGATTTGACCTTTGAATAGTTGCGTATCCATGCCTATTTAAGTTGCTGCCATTTTTATGTTTTTACATGCACATTTGCCTGAAGAAGTGCCCGATCCGGGCAAGAAACGCTTTGCCATTGTGTGCGCAATAAATATCTTTATATGAATTATGGATGACCATTGAAATCTCCTTCACTGCTGTTTATTGCGCCTATTAAGGATAATTTTTCACTTTCCTGTTCCTGATATCTCTGCAAGCCGGCCAGCCACGCTGATACCGGAGGATCCAAGCTGCATTCAGCACACTGCATCATCACTCGAGCTCATCTAGGTGTTGTGCCCATAGCGCAACACCATCTGGTCAGTGGAACACCAACCCCTTCCCTTACCCCAAGGTCTTGAAGTATTACACTAGGGGCGCGTGTCCTTTTTTCTTTTTGTCTTGAAAGCCTTAGGGAGATCCACTTCAGAGATTCTAAAAGGTCAGCCATGTGCACCGCTTCATTAACCCCCACCGCAAATTATTCCACCTGGAATGATTTGACAGTAGAACTGAGCAGGTAATTCTTTTGCTATACATGATTGCTATTTCTATATTCTGCTCACAGCATGAAAAAGAAGAGATTGGGACACATTAACCCTCTATTATACTCAAATGATTTTTCTTTGGTATGTTCAGAATTTACTATAAACCATTCTACATATACAGATTAGATAAAATATATAGATAAAATATATAGCTTAGGTAAGATAGATATTATAGATAGAGAGTATATATATATATATATATATATATATATATATATATATATATATATATATACACACACACATATATATACACACATATATACACACATATATACACACATATATACACACATATATACACACATATATACACACATATATACACACACACATTTTAGATATTTATTCTATTAAACGCAACCAATCAGTATTTTAAAGTCCCAAGAAAACTTCCATTTTCTATATCAGTGGTAAAATTAATATGTGTTGTGCCAAAAGAGATTACTTTCTGCGAGGGCAAGTTCACACATTAGGGAAGGGGGGTTGGGGTTCTTTAAAACTGTGTCCTAGTTTTACAAAATTATTCTGGCGCAGGGCACAGATTGTGCAGATTTCTTGAGCACTAAGAATAGGACAAACTAGTAAGGTCAATTTCTTTATAGTCTAACATGGGGGAGAAAAAATAAAGACCAAATTAAGCTTTCATTAGATTATAAAGGTATCTCAGAAGCTACACTGTCATTACTTTTCCTACAGAAATTTTATACTATAGAGTTGTACAGAGGTATTCTGTTCAAATAGAATACAATTTGTCTTAAACCTTGCTTTAATTTCACAACTAGAATGTATTTCACTCTGCTGCATACTTTAGCATTATAATTCACATTGAAATCCACAGCAAAAGTACCTACCAATATATTGCGATACTATTTTGCACTGTTTCCCAACCAATGTACCTCCAGCTCTTGCAAGCAAAGCTAACTCCCAGCCAAAGGCTGAGGCACACTGGTTGGAAACACTGCTAAACAGACTCTCTTGGATCTCTTGCTCAAGCTACAGATCATACCAACAAATAGGAAATTCAGGCAACTTATAGCTAGTATACCTGATTGACTGATGATGGGAAAGAAATGAGAAGAAATGGTAAATCCTTAAGTGGAACACAATTTAACAGATTACTTGAAAGTGCAAGTCCTGTCGGACACGAGCAGCTTGCATTTAATCCAGGACCAAGCAGACACAAATGAGAACAATTCCGCTTTCGACAAGGATTGTGTGTTGTTGGTTGCAAAACTTCATGCATTATCTATGAAAATATAAACAAAAAAATGTGATTGAGCATATTGACAATTTTAGAAAAAAGTTCTAATTTTCAGACCTTTAGAAATGCAGATTACAGTGTGCTCATAGCTGCAGATTATTCATGCAGAGGTGTCCATTTCAGTAATCCGTGCAAGGCACTATTTTACATCTGCCTTTTCAGCCAGTGTCACTTAATTCCCATAGGGCTCTCCTGCAGGGCTTACCCCTGGTCGCCTCATATAAATTGTGTATTTATTGTATATACATAGGTATAAGTGTATAGGACCTTAGCAGGTCATGCGATTATAATTATGGTTGTACTATTGTTCATGGACCAACCAGGGTCATGTGATGTACCCAGTGTTCACTGGGTTCAGGGCTTACAGGTTTGCTGACCAATGAGCTTAGTCCAACCCCCTATTATATAAAGGGCTGTAGTCTGTAAATTCCTTTTTTCTTCTCTCTTCCAGCCATACTAGCAAGCAAGCACAATCAGCATAACTTCAATTCATCTTGGCCAAAGCCTGAGAGAACCAGCATCCACTAAACCGTGAGTTACAAAGCTCAATCAAATCCTGTGTGACTACTACCAGCTAAATTATAATTAGTAGCAGTGGCCTACCTGTGAGGAACCTGCATTCTGGTTACCTCTTAAGAGACTTACGTATAGAGACTGTTGAATAAGGCGTGGGATAATGAATACACAGATGCCAGGTTATGATAACTCACAGTGCAGATTAGAATAGAGGAAGCCTTCACAGCGAAACGGCATTGACGTCTGGCGTGCTGCGTAGGGGTGTGTGTACCATGGGTCTGAACCGTCACTCTGCTGAGGCAATTTACCTTTCAGCCCACTAGCCGACACCCGGATTCGATGTGGTGGGTTTTTGCTTTCTTTCTTTTCCCACCAACATCATAGGCGTTTCCCTTGCCCAGCTTAGTCACGGATCAGACAAGTGCAGATCTTTTCTACTGTTCTGCCTCCTTTCTTTGTGTCACTTTTTTATGTGCAATATCGTTTGGCTGTGGCCATAACATTTACTGTTTACATATTGAAGTGTTTACATTATCTACTTTATGCTGCACTTTGTCAGCCTTATAGATTGCACAAGTCACTAATATATTATCTACCTTTTTGTACCTTTGCACATTAATTTTTTGTATAGCAACTACCCATCTATGCAGTAGCCATAATTTGTCTTATTGCCGTCTCTATGTATGTTTAATAAAGATTAACAATTATTTATACTCATTGTTTTGGTGTGTTTATGGGAGTTTATTGTAGCAACACACCAGTTGTTGATTTACAGTTGCATAGCCCTTTTTTGGTATTGTAGGGTTCTGATCATATCCTGGCAGTGTAGCATTAGACACGAACTATGGCCTGTTGACTCACTGGCTCTTGTGCTCACAGCTAGGAATTTCTGACTCCTCCTGGAACGCTTTCATAATGGTGTGTTGCTTGCTTGAAGATTTTCTTTAGGCTTCCTTTGAATCACCTTATACTCCCGACTCTTCCCCACACACGACCAAGGCTGGGACCAAGGCTAAGACAACTCCACCCCCACTCCCTATATATGGCCTAGCTAGGGGGCCTCCCATTGGGCAATCAGGGTCACATGGGTACTCTGCATCATACCTCCCAACAGATCCTGTACAAGATACAGTGCAAAATACAAACAGGCTAAGACTAATTAATATTAAGGCATCACCTAAGCAACAGGGCCCATCACAGGCACCTGAAGCAATATTTACCTAACAGGACCACTCCAGTACTGGGACACCAAATTAACACTTAGAATAGTTAACTAGATAACATCTGTAGAAACCCCTTTTAAAATCACCCAAAAGACACCACACCTTAATACCTTAAGTCCATAAGGTTGTCCATGCCGCTTTATAAGAACAGAAAAGTTCTTGCCAGTTTTTTTGTTTATTTTTTGCACAGTCCTTGTTTTCATTTCAGACCAGTAGATTTCATCCTCAAATACTGCCAAGGCGAATGGACTTTGAATGTGTTTCAGCTGTATCACCTAATAAAAAAAATTAAAAAAATTTAAAAAAATCACTGCTTTTACATCAACTCTAGGAATTTTTTATTTGCATGGCCTGCTTAACTAAAGTTTATAAATTGAAAGGGGAGGTCAGAGGAGAGAACACTAACAGTCATTGGATTGTTTGCACCAACAGATTGCATTTTTAGCTAGTGTGATTCTTTGCTCTTTCTAGGAGTACTCTGGTGGAAAAAAAATTATTTTAAATCAACTGGGGCCAGAATAATATTTTACAATTCTGTTTCAATTTAAGAGTCTTAACCCTTCCAGTAATTAGCTGCTGTATGACTTACAGGATTTTTTTTTATTTAACACCTCTGTCCATGTCAGGAACTGTCCAGAGCAGGAACAAATCCCCATAGCAAACCTATACTGCTGGATAGTTCCTGACATGGACAGAGGTGTCCGTAGAGAACAATGTGGTCAGAAAAGAAATGAAAAAAGAAAACTTCCTCTGGAGCTTACAGCAGCAGATAAGTACTGGAACTATTAAGATTTTTAAATAGAAACAACTTACGAATCTGTAACTTTCTGGCACCAGTTGATTTTAAAAAGTTTTCCAAAGGGAGTCCCCTTTTAAATGGTTTCTACTAAAATAGGTACAGTTTGGTGAATGATTTACCGCTGACAGCTGATGGTAAACCAGAGAACATTGCTATTAAATATCCGTGGCCAAGACTAAACTAAAACATTCACTACCTTAATATCTGTCCCATCCAAGCTGGCTGAACCAATGGAGTGAAGTTTATCATCGGACCAATAAATTCTCCAACTCAACAGATCAAGTGCTAATCCAGTTGGCCAACCAAGTTGCTCTGCAATCAGAACTCTTCTGTGACTGCCATCCATGCCAGCACGCTCAATTTGTGGCTGCATGCCAATTTCACACCAGTACATTAGTCTGCAAATTGAGAGAGAAGGGTTTTTTTTCACATTAAAACAAACATTGGCAATTGTTTCTCTCCAGTGTGTTTTGAAGGGAACCAGCCATCCCTTTAATTTGCCTGAACTACAGACTGGTTGCTAGTGACTTATCCCAATCCCACCAGCTTTGATTGATCGATACCCAAATAGGGGGATCTATAAAGGCAGGCAGGCGACTTGCTTGTCTTGTCTGCCCTAATAGATCTCCCTTCCTTCAGGAGTAGAGGCATTTGTACAAAACACTGGAGTGTCATCTTGGGTCTCAGTGAAGTTTATGTTTACCTAGGTACATGTATGTCTATTCTTCCATCTACTTTGCATTAGATGCACTTGCCACATAGGTGGACTATGCACGTTACACTTGAGCTTACTTGCACCATTTTGTATACCCTCTATACATACCGTATTTGGTGATGTGGCTCTGTTTTAATTGTTTTAACTTTTCTGTGAGACCCTGGCAATGCTTTATGTATTCATTCCTTTATTTTTATGTATCTTCTGTATTTTCTTGTTTTCTAATTTAATGAAAATATGAGAATATTTCCTTTACCTGGGTTAGGCTGCTAAAGAAAAAGAGCTACTTAGAAAGCTGCAGATTCCAGTTGGAGGATCTGTTGCCACTTCAGCTTAGAAGCTGCAGAGTTAAAACTGTTAATGCTAACAAAGGCACTTTTATAAAACTTTATAGACAGCACTTAAAGCTAACAAGGTCTGCCATGTTCAGCAAGTTTGTACCTTGTATGGAAGTAACAGATTCGCCATAACATCTTGACAGGGTTTACATGTACACCCTGGTTGCAGTTTGGGTGTAAGTACAAATATACCTGTGAATACCAGCTACTCCGCATCCACTAATCCAGGACATTGGCACAATAGCCTATATCTGGCCACATCCCTTCAGATGCCGCCAAAGTCGATCACGGCATCTAAGTGTTAAAACATTGCTGGTTGGATAGGAGAGACTGATTGGGACCTACATAGTGTTCATGAGGTCCTGATCAGCTGACATGACAGATGTGATGTTTCAATGGCACTCTGCTTTTCAAGACTGGAGAGGACAACGCCTTGTGTAATTCCATGGGATTATCCCAAAACACGAATCCCAGTATCAGTTGCTCACCTGGGGTATATCTTGGTAAATGCGCATCACCCCTCCGTATGGGTTCAGATCAATGATCTTGGGCTGCAGGATATGGCCAGGTACTCAGTCTGAGGTCGACAAGGTTATGAGTAGCAGGTGCAGGAAATTGCCATGTGCTGTGGCGCTGCCTTTTGGAGATAGAATTCCAGTTGAAGTAAAATCTTAGTACAATAAAAATTAGATGAGACATGCAATACATGTTTTGGGGGCAAATCCCCCTCTCTCAATTGCAGAGATATTGTCTGGGTACATCCAGTAAAATGTCATTTAAATAGCAGAAAAAGGCGCTAAAAGCAAGGTCAGGTGTCGGCCCAAAATGGGGCGTGACAAGCAGGGTAATGTATCTTAGATTAAAAAAACGTGTCTGAATCTAAATGTACATGGTAGAAATGTAATATATTTAAGACAGTACATAAATGGTTTCTCATTAAAAACTGTATTGGTTTACATAGTCATATTTAAATGTAGATGTATTGCGTTGTAATCGCTCCTGGAGCAAGGCTTTGCTGTTTACTGTCCAGGATGAGGCTTGGAGTCCGTTGTGTACAGTGGCTTGAATGGTTCACACTGTTTTCATAAAATCAGGTAGCCAATCCGCAGGAAGATTAGTATGACATCTCTTGGACAGAATGTTGTATTTGTATAGTCACTTGTTCAGAGAGCAACCAATGAATAGTGTCCAGACAGTCTTCGGAGAATGAGCAGCCAATAGTATTAGCGCTGACGTCTATGGGAATTTTCCACAGTGTGTGAAGCTGCCACACTAAATTTCAAAAAGCTTGTTTAACCAAAATTGATCGTGCCTACTTTGGGGCACACAAGTTTAATTCTTCTAAGGGACGCTATTCAGCCAAACAGGTTGTAACAGGAGTTTTAGTTTTTTCTTCTTTTGATGAATGTACGTGTAAGACACGTAGCTGCAATAGCCATCTTGCTCAAGTTGTAGGCTCGTGCTCAAATGTGATGTTTTTTTTTATTCATATTTTGAGGGAACCATGAATAAATCCACAACATATTACGTCCTCCGGAAGTTTTCTTGATAAGGAACGGTTTCAGATTGAGATATGGGGTTAGGCGGTATACTCGATATATTCATTAAGGCCTAACAGAATCAGAGTTTTAAGTTTGAAAATCCAAAAATTCTCTCCTGCATAGTTGTGTATAGTGGCAATGACTTGTAGCAGGAACATGTTCAATGGGTAGTACAGAGAAATTGGAAAAAAATTGCAATCATTTTTTAATGCGGCCTGGCGGGAGACACTATGATATCCATTTTTCACATTTGAACGGTGTTGAGTCTTGCACTCAACGTTTGCGTGGTTCTTCCAACATTGGGTACCACAGGGTCATTCAAGTATGTAATATGACAAACTCTTCAAACTGTAAATGCTGTCTACACTTTTTTTTATATTCAAAGTACAGCATTGGAAGGAACCTGTAATTGCTTTGTTGGTTTGTTTATTTTGTGGTTTTTTAATTTGCTTGTAGCTAGTAGGTTCAATTAGCGATCAATTTTTTCTGAATGTTACCCAAGGACGTGCAGGTATAATGCCCTTTAGGAAAGGATCCATCAGTAATATGTTCCAAAGTGACTGAAGTATATGCTTGATAGTTTTATGATAGAATGAATAGGTTGTCAGAAAATTGTATGAATAGGTCCTCTCTCCAGATGTGTTCTGTGGGATTGGTGGCTCTAGGTTGGAGGCAAGTCTTTTGATCAAGGCAGCTAGCTTTAACCTTACTAATTAGAGATTGTGGGTAGCCTTTTGCTTTATATGTGCTTTCCAAGATTTTGCTTTGTTTCTCAAAATCTGTGCTTGATGTACAGTGGCAGCAGATTCTCTTGTACTGTCCAAAGGGGATTTTTTGTCTGAATGGCAGCTCGTATAATCCAGATATCTGTTCCCATCTACAGCCATAAATTTTTAGTTTTGATGTGACCCTGAGTGCGCTGTGACACTACAACAGAGGAATTCTGTGTTATTGGCACTGTGCATATTGTGTTTTGATTCAGAGTGGAAATGAAGTTAAGTTTAAGTTTGATGCTGTCCCATACAGTGAATATATAGTCAATATATGTTAGAAATGGGATAGTGTTTGAAGAGGGGATTCTGATAGATTAGTTGTTCCTCAAACGCATCCATAAAAGAGATTGACTGGGTCAAGCGCATCCCCATGGCTGTCCCGCAGTGCTGTCTCTATATGTAGCCATTAAATTGAAAGAACTTGTGTTCAAGTATGAATTTTATTGCTTCAAGTATGAAATCTCATTCAGCAGGCATCTGTGTGAGGTCCAGGTATTGAGAAATGGCAGAAATTCCTTCATCATGTTGAATAATTGTGTATAATGATGTAATGTCCATGTGAGAAAAAAAATAATGTCCCTTCCACTGCAGATGGATGATTGAGCTGATTTAATCACTGGTGTCTAGGGTATATGATGGTAATTTGCAAACTTTTTGAAGACAGATCTATATATTGATATATATATATATATATATATATATATATATATATATATATATATATATATATATATATATATATATATATATATATATATATATATATATATATATATATATATATATATATATATATTATACATGCAATACATTTACATTTAAAAAAAAAAAAAACTATGTAACCCAATACATTTTAATATAAGAAACCATTTATGTACTGTCTTAATTTAATATAACATTTTTACCATGCACATTGAGATTCAGACTTTTTTAAAATCTAAATAAGATACATTCCCCAGCTTGTTACTCCCCATTTTGGGCCGACCCCTGACCTCTTGCTTTTAGCTCCTTTTTCTCTTATTTAAAGGGGGTTCTCCGGTGCTTACACATCTTTTCCCCTATCCAAAGAATAGGGGATAAGATGCCTGATCGCGGGAGTCCTGCTGCTGGGGACCCCACGGGATCATGCACGCGGCACCCAGTTTGTATTCAGTCCCCGGAGCGTGTTCGCTCCGGGACTGATTACAGGCGACCACCGGGCCGGCGGCGTGTGACGTCGCGTCTCTGCCCCGTGCGATGTCACGCTCCGCCCCTCAATGCAAGCCTACGGGAGGGGGCATGATAGCCGTCACGCCCCCTCCCGTAGGCTTGCATTGAGGGGCGGAGCGTGACATCGCACAGGGCAGAGACACGACATCACACGCCGCCGGCCCGGTGGTCGCCTGTTATCACTCCCGGAGCATACACGCTCTGGGGACTGAATACAAACGGGGGGGGGGCCTCCTGCGATCAGGCATCTTCTCCCCTATCCTTTGGATAGGGGAAAATATGTGTAAGCACCAGAGAACCCCTTTAAATTACATTTTGCTGGTTGTACCCAGACAATCTCTCTGCAATTGAGAAAGGGGGAACTTGCCCCTAAAAACACATCTTACATGTCTGTCATCTCATTTTTATTGTATTAATAAATTAGATTTTACTTAATTCGACTGGAATGCTATCTCAATCTCCAAAAAGCAGATACATTTTTCCTGCACCTTCAACTCCTTGGTTATAGGAGTCAGGAGATAACTTTATTTGTAAGAAAATTAGTTTCCTAAATTGTCATTTAAAAAAGGTAGTAAAATAAAGCCTATAAAAATTGGGTATTGTTGTAATTTTACTGACATAGAATAGATTAAAGACTTTTTTTTTATAAAACTTTAGAACACAATTGTGCCCCCTAGATTGATTTAAAATTAGATATTTTATTCTGGACCATCATGCTTTGTAATAAGCCCTCATATAGCCTCTGTAGGTGGAAAATTTAAAAACTTTGCTATTAAAAGGCAATGAGGATAACCTGAAAACAAAAAGTTGGAATTCTTACAGATAATTCATTTTTCATGAGTTCATCACCACACCACCATGAGATTTGTCCCCTGTAGCTCTAATAGGATCCACAGGTTAAATAAGCCCCTCCCCATCCACCCCTCAGTGGTTTTAAATTAATTAAGGGCATAAACAATACTTCTAATACTTATCCACATTAAATGGCGTGAATTAAAGGGTGCTGTCATGATGAACTCCTGAAAAGTGAATTATCGGTAAGTAATTCCAACTTTTCATTTTATCATGACAGCACCACCATTAGACTCCCATTGGGGGATTAAAGTTAGAAATCTTCGGTTTAATCTAGAAATATCAGGGGGGGGAAATCTTTATCCATTTAGGTTCAGCTAAAAAGGCATCAAAGTAGCATCCCAAAGCTGTTGTCTGAACTTTTAAAAAAGGTACTGATCTGATAGAGAAAGTCTAGTATTCTAGGGGATGTCTGGGTTCAGAATGTCAGGGGGGGGGGGCCCCCCCCGCTACTGCAAAAGGTTTCTCTCGGACAGAGAGAAATAGTTCTGGACTTTGGGGGAATCTATAAAGATCTATTTGCCAGCAAGAAAAATTTAACGTAACTTAAGTAACAGGAGCTGAACAACTAGGCAGTGCAGTAGCTATGGCAGAAAGTACATTGAAGTATGTTGATTTATAAGTAAACGAAGCTCATCCGTAAAGGATAGAGATTATTGGAAAACAAATTTTTGTCAGTGCAGGCTTTACAAAGGGGTTTAGGATGGATATCCAGTAGTACAACTGAACAAATGCCACATTTTTTGAGACTTAGATTTTGATTCCTTAGAAGCTTTAGAGGATTCTCTTTTGAATTCTTCAGTGCCTCCTTGTCTACCTAAGTGGGAAAATGAATACCTATAAGAATCAAAGCTATATGCTACTTTAGAGAGCAGAATATAAGAAAAAAGCAGCACAATGCAAGCAATATGGTGCTCATCCCAAAGAAATCACTGCTACACAAGACACCAAGTGATACTTTTATACGGCTTGATTAAGTGAACCCCCCTAAGGGCCAGCTACTTACAGTTCATGCCGAGCGCTACAGATGAGCAGAGCGGGGGCAGCAGACACATCCATGGTTCAGAGGGATGCATGATGGAATAGAGGAGCAATATACCCCCCCCCCTCCATTCAAATTTGGCTCCCCTCCACGCTTCCCCGGCATTCCGGTGGGCGCCACCATCTTGGGGGAGAGACTTCCGGCCCCCAGCCAATGCCTTGCAGCATGGAGCCCGGAACAGCCAGGGAGCCCCATCCAAAGCAGAAACCAGCCCAGAGGTAAGAACTTCACCTCTCTGTGTATGCTCCTAGGAACAAAACACTGAGGGGTGGATGGGAAGGGCCTATTTAACCTCTGTTTCCTGTTCCTATTAGAGCTACAGGGGACAATCTCATTGTGGTGCGGTCATGATGATGAAAAATAAGTGTTCAAGGGGTTATACTTACTGTGCCATTAAGGGGGGTGGGGGCAAACCAAAAACATAAAATAGGTCTGAAATTTACCCACTAAGTGGCTGTAAAACCAAAGAACGTGGTTGATCTAGATCTTCATCCAGTATGACTGTATATTCAGGAAAGCCTTTCCAAGATGCATCCAGAGCTGTTGCAAGGATCTGCCCAGCTATTCCATCTGTCCAGTATAGGTTACGGCCAACCCAGTCAACAGCTATGCAGTCAGATTTAATTCCTGCAGCACAGAACAATCTTTTACACTACAATCCTTTCATATTACTTTTGGAAGGTTTAGGGCATTTAAATAAAGTCCTTACCTTTAACTAGGGTTCCTTTGGTTTTCGTGCCCATAGTTATCCACTTTATGCTCTCAGCATTTAGGTCCATCCAGAAAATTTTCTTTTCCATTATGTCATAATCTACTGAAAATATCATTGAGCTCTTATCTGTGGACATAAGAACTTCCTCGCCATGTGTCTGCAACTTGTACACGAGAAGATCAAATTGTACTGCTACCAGCAACACTGGCTCTGAACCTAAAACATCAAAACAAAAATAGGAAAGACTTTTTGATGGAAAGGTGTCAAACACAGCTGCTTTAGCACCAATTGAAAAGTTATAGTATCAGACCAGACTGGCTTACATTCACATCCCATCATTGGATAACCCTTTTACTAGTTAGAGTACTCCAGTGGAAATTTTATATATTTTTTTAATCAGCTGGTGCCAGAAAGTGAAAAGATTTTTTTAATAGAAGTAAATTTACAAATCTACTCCTTCCAGTACTTATTAGCTACTGAATACTACAGAGGAAATACTCTTTTTGGAACACAAAGCTCACTGGACAGTTTCTAAAATGGACAGATGTCAGCAGAGTAGGAGAAGCCCCATAGCAAACATATGCTGCTCTGGTCAGTTCTTAAAATGGACAGATGTCAGCAGAGAGCGCTATGTTCCAAAAAGAAAAGAATTTGCTATGTAGTATTCAGCAGCTAATAAGTAATGGAAGGATTAAGATTTTTTTTAATAGAAGTAATTTACAAATTAACTTTCTGGCACCAGTTGATTTAAAAAAAAAAAAAAAAAAAAAAAAAAAAAAAGGAGTACCCCTTTAACCCCTTAAGGACTCAGCCCATTTGGGCCTTAAGGATGCAGACAATTTACGTTTGTTTTTTCCTCCTCACCTTCAAAAAATCATAACTCATATTTTCATCCACAGACTAGTATGAGGGCTTGTTTTTTGCATGACCAGTTGTCCGTTGTAATGCCACCACTCACTACCATAAACTGTATGGTGCAACCCAAAAAATACTATTTGTGTGGTGAAATTACAAACGCAATTTTGCCTATTTTGGAAGGTTTTGTTTTCACACCGTACAATGACATGTGTTCTATATTCTTTGGGTCAATACGATTAAAATGATACCCATGATAACATACTTTTCTATTACTGTTGCGCTTAAATTTGCTAACTTTTTAACCAAATTAGTACGTGTAAAATCCCCCTATTTTGAAGACCTATAACTTTCATTTTTCAGTATAAGCGGCGGTATGAGGGCTAATTTTTTGTGCCGTGATCTGTACTTTTTATTGATACCATATTTGCTTATATAGAACTTTTAATCCATTTTTTTATAATTTTTTGGGGAATAAAAGGTTATAAAAAAGCATCTATTTTGGATTTTTATTTTTATGTTCATGCCATTCCCCGTACGGTGTCATTAACCTTTTATTTTAGTAGTTCTGACATTTACACGCGGTGATACCAAATATGTATATAAAAAAAAAAATGTTAACACTTTTTGGGGGTGAAATAGGGAAAATGGGACAATTTAAATTTAAGTTGTTCACTTTTTTTACACTTAAATTGTCCCCATAGAAGACTATTTATAGCAATCACTCGATTGCTAATACTGTTCAGTGCTATCTATAGACCATAGCCTTGATCAGCATTATCGGTCATCTTCTGCTCAGGTCTGCGGGAAGGCAGATGAGAGCAGAAGACGCCGGGAAGGCAGCCGAGGCAGGTGAGGGGAACTCAGTCTGCCGTGCTGGATTAATGGGCGATCCGATCATCCATTTAAGTGTCTCCAATGCTACAGATGCCGTGATCTGTATTGATTATGGCATCTGAGGGGTTAATGGCTGACAGCGGGATCGCGGATGTCCGCCATTACGGGCGGGTCCCTGGCTGTGATCAGCAGCCGGGACCTGCCGCGCATGATCCGGGCATTGCTCCGATGCTCGGTTATGCTCAGGATGTAAATTTACGTCCTGGTGCATTAAATACCACCTCACCAGGACGTACATTTACGTCCTGCATCGTTTAGGGGTTAAATGGGCACTGTCCCCAAATTTTTTTTTTTATATGTTGTAGTACTTCTGTACTACAACATATCTGTAATACACTTATTTTTCATTAAAATGGTTTAATTTACATTTAAAAACTGGCCACTAGGGGTCTCCCTCCTAGTGGTCGGCTGCAGCCTGGCATGACGTCACTCTTGAATTCAGACCGATGCTGGCCGGGCATCGATCAGAATTCAGTCAGGCTGCGCTCGTTCCCTGCCTGTCAGACAGGCGGGAGCGAGCGCTTTGAAGGAAGAGGATGCGCGCAGGCTCCCTGGCCTTGCATGCCGGCCCCGGGGAGAGGTAAAATATTATGAATAGCAGCTCTGCTGTGACTGCTCTTTTGCCGGGGGGGGGGGGGGGGGGGTCTGCGGGCTGCGTGGCAGGGAGCGGGATGTGCGTCCACCACAGATATGTTGTTCACCTATACAGGGTGCCTCCAGTTGTTACCCCACTATAACTCCCAGCATGCCCTACAGCCAATAGATGTCAGGGTAAGCAGGGAGTTGTAGTGGGGAAACAGCTGGACGTACACTGAATAGGTGAACTAAGGGTGGAAGTGTGCGCCCCCCCCCCCCCCCCCCCAAGCAGGCATCAGTGACATCACCTGCTGGGGAAGTCTGCCAGGTAGTGAGCACACTACCAGGCAGACAAAAGGCATTTTTTAAGTGTTAAAAAAAAAATTAAAGTCAGGGAGTGGGTTAGAGGTAGATTGGCAATAGGCAGGGACAGGGGAGAGAGAGGGGGGAAAAAAAAAAAAAAAATAGATGGTAGGAGCTACCCTTTAACCAGTTGTACCTACTAATGGAAGCCCAAAGTAAGAAACCACTGCATTAGGTAAACTCTACTTAAGACATGATGTTTACATTCTGACGTTTTTCCTATGTGTTTCTGTTTAGTTGGTTTGAAACCTGGAATTTAATTATGGATTCTTATTTCATGTAATGGACTTAAAAAAAAAATAGTCCACATTGTTACAGTAGTGTGAAAAAACTTTAGCGTAGGATCACACGTGGCGCATCCGCAGTGTATTTGACGCTGCGGATGCGCTACTACCCATACCTGTGACCCTACCCTTAATAAAATAATGCAACAGTTGTGAGCACGCGATTCATTCTATTTTGCTATAAAGTCCCTATATAAATATTTTGTCCATAACCCATAACATTAACTTCTAGCAGACCAGAGAAGTAGGCAGGTGAGGAAAGACCACACTCCATCTTGGCTGATTGGATCACCCATAGAACGACCGTGGAGATCCGATCAGCCATTAGAAGCGCACTATTACTGTAAATGCCATGATTATTGATCACGGCATCTGACGGGTAATGGTGGTCAGAGTCATTGCAGATGTCTGCATTTACCGGCGGGTCCCTGGGTGCTGATAGCAGCAAAGGCCTGCCATGCATGAAGCTAGTGTAACTTCTGTGAAGGATGAAAATTGTAAGTCCCAGTGCATCAGGACATACAGTAGTTTTGTCCTCATTTTGCTTTAACACATAAATCTCCCCTATCAATACCTGTGCAGAGAAAGAGGGGTGCAGTTGCCCATGATAACCATTTTTTCATTTTTGAAGAGACCTGTGAAAAATGAAAGCAGCAATCTTATTGGTTGCCATGGGCAACTGCACCACTTCCTCTGCATAGGTTTTAATAGATATCCTTCATAGGATGTAAGTATATGTTAACAGCCTAATATTGTGTTTCTGCATATACCACAAACAGCTCTGACCAGCTGAGACCCGCTGCACTCTGCAGTCAGGCTTAAAAGGATTACACGTCAAACGTTTGCAGTAATGCATTAAATGGGCAGTAAGATACAAAAAAATACATAAAAAAAAATTGTATATGTTGTAGATATTGGCAAAACATTAAACTGTCTAAAATTGTTCACAAGAAAATGTTATTTCCGTTTTATAGAAATCATGGCTTGTAAAATCATAACTTTGTCCATGCCTGCGCTTTAGCTTGGACAAAGTCCAATAAGTGAAGGTGGGCTAGCAGTTCTCTGTGCTCTGTCCTATCAGAGCACAGAGTGCTGCTAGCCCACCCTCACCTACTGGACTTTGTTCATGCCTGTAATTCAGCTTGGACAATGCCATGATTTCTATAAAAATGAAAATAAAAATGTTCTTAAGCATATAGAAAAGTTAATGTTTTGCCATAATGTAAATCATAAACTTTTGAATCTGGCAGTGAATGCATAAATAAGACACTTCCTGCAGATCTCAAGTACGCTCGAAAGATCTGGGCATTATGGAGGCTAAGGAAACAGATTTTTTTCCCAGTGTGGCAGGGTGAATCATGCTGAAAGAGGCCATGACAATATTACCTACCTAAACAATGTTGCAAAAAAACAAACAAAGACCCTCCTCTGGCTTGGCTTCTCCCTAAAGTGCATCCTGTGTCATCTGATCCCCAGCCATAGTGCACATGACTGTCCTCATAGTATAACAAATGATCCAGACCAGACAACAATCTTCCCTGGTTCACCTTCACTGAGGGACAAGGGTCCGCATAGCTGTAATGCATGTGTTCTTATACCTTTCCATCAAAAACATTAAAGGGGTACTCTGGTGGAAAAAAAATTTAAATCAACTGGTGCCACAGAAAGTTAAACAGATTTGTAAATTACTTCTATTAAATCTTTACCCTTCCAGTACTTTTTAGCAGCTGTATGCTACAGAGGAAATTATTCTTTTTGAATGTCTTTTACATCTTGTCCACAGTACTCTCTGCTGACACCTGATGCCCGTGTCAGGAACTGTCCAGAGCAGCATAGGTTTGTAATGGGTATTTTCTCCTGCTCTGGACAGTTCCCGATACGGGCATCAGATGTTAGCAGAGAGCACTGTGGACAAGACAAAGAAATTCAATCTCTGTAGCATACAGCTGCTAAAGAGTACTAGAAGGGTAAAGATTTTTTTATTGAGGTCATTTACAAGTCTTTAACTTTCTGGCACCAGTTGACTTTAAAAAAAAAAAAAAAAAAAAAAAGAAAAAAAAAAATGTATATTCCACCTGAATACCCCTTTAACTATTCAAATAGTGCTAAAGCAGCTCTTTTAAAGGCATCTTTCCTAATGAGCTAAACCTAGCATCCCACCTGCATCATTATTTTATTGGACAAACCAGTCGCCAGTTCACCAGGTATACCTACAAATGTAAGCCCAAAGACCACTACATGATGTCAAGACCCCTTAAAATGTGAAGATTGAAAGATGCCCTTACCTGGTTGTTAAACTATCATAATTTGGCTCCAAAAGTTGCTCACATTCTTAGGTTTTTCCTATTTGTTCTGAAACTGTTGAAAGCAAAAACCCCCTCGACTAATGCCAGTTTGATGACAATGTTATTCTCAAATGTTTGATTTTACACCATGACCATTTCTAAAATCTCACGAGCTTTATGAAAACCCACATAAGATTTACACAGTTAACTGATCCACCTTTACCTGTTACTTTACATTGCTGTCCATCTGGCTGCAGAACATAACCTGGACGACAAGTACAGTTGAATGTCCCATTCAAGTTGATGCAAGACTGGCTGCATGGAGATGGGTCAAGTTCTTTGCACTCATTTATGTCAATGCATAGACTCCTGTTACTACTTAACTTGAAGCCTTTATCACACATACACTTCTGAAAAAATAAAATCATCCTTTAAGTCAGTTTACAATACATTTAGTACAACACAAGATCTCGGCTAACTTCTCAGTTTAACCCCTCCATAAAATTAAGCAATAGGAATAAAAAATAAAAAAAAAATCCAAATATCAAATTAAAAAATTTACAGAAACCCATCTTTTTCTAGAATAGCAGTAAGACCACTGAACAGGGACAAGGGAGAGAACAGGCCCTGTGTAATATGAATCATGATGGTTTACATAAAGATTTGCATAAATATTAAACACTTTACAGCTGGCAATAATATCACCCGTGTTCCTGCATATGCAGAAGCACATAAGGTTACAAAACAGCTGATATGTTCTTTTGTATTTTGAAGGATTCATAAGGAATTCATGCTTAAAGGGGAGTTTAAAGGGGTCTTCGAGGACCTTACTTTACCGTCTGTCCTCAGTATAGGCCATCAATATGTTGTCCATTGGGTGCCATAAATAAGCTATTTAGGCAGGAAAAAGAAAGCAAGTTCCTCTGAAGAAGGCTGGTTCCCAAGATTTATGACAATTTGTAACTCATTTCGATCCCGGACAGGGCTCTTCATCCGGCATACAAATTAGTTAAGACTTAAATTTATACATAAAATATTGACAACTTCCAGGGATCCGGAAAATTATGTGTATATGGAACAGGAAAAAACACTTGTGACTTGTTGAACATAGCAAATGTTAAAAATGCAATAAATAATATAAAATAATAAAGTTGGGATAGGTCATAATAATATTTTATGTCCATTTTAAAATTGGGGAATTTTTAAAAATGAATGAAAAATCAGTACCTCAAGATGACCATTAGATGGCAGAGTGGTGGTGCAATCTTTATGTAAAAAATGATGATTAGTGTCAGTACACAAGAATAACCACTAGATGTCAGTGTTGAAGTGCTCTATTCAAGCATTAGAGGAGTTTGCGTAGTCTATACTTTAATTTCAGGATCATTGGCTCAAGATGCAAGATCGCTCCATACATAGTGCGAGAAGATGACGGCTTGGTAAAATTCACAGAGATGTAAAAAAAAAAAAAAAACCCTGATCGACCAATTGTATCCTGCACATCATCTGCTACCAGCAATTTAGCCCACTACCGAGATTTATATCTACAAGAGTATGTTTTAAAATTACAATACCCAGCTAAAATAATCGACAATTCATTTGAGAGAGCAAGAAACTTAGATAAAAAAAAGCTGCTCTGAAAAATCAGAGAAAAAAAAAGTTTGCCGCAAACTTTACCACTTTTAATAAAAAGCACACCGTTGATTAAAGAGATTTTAAAATCACATTGGCATGTTCTTCAACAGGATAACAACCTCAAAAAATGCCTACCTGACAGACCACAATTAACTTTTCGAAGGGCACCAAATCTATAGAGTCTTAGCCCACAGCCAGTTACGGCAGCATCGCCCGCAGAAGATTGGTACAATACAGAATTCTCTAAGGCGGCTTTCACACTATGAAAAGGACCAGTTATATAACACCTGTTCTAAAATAGCAGGCGATCACAGGGTTAAACCACCATTAGAAAATCCCTAACATACGTTAGAAAAATCCCATTAAATAGTCTATGGGATTTTTCTACTAGCCGTTTTAAACAGTTACCGCCCATTATTCATAACAGGCGTTTTATGATGGGCGACTGAACGGAAGAAATAGTGCATGCACTCTCTCCCGTTACAAAACACCCGTAATGAATAACGGGCAATAACGGGTTAAAAATCCCATTGACTATAATGGGATTTTCTAACGTATGTTAGGGATTTTCTAATGGCGGTTTAACCCCACGATCGCCTGCTATTTTATAACGGCTTTTTTTCATAGTGTGAAAGCAGCCTAACACCAGGAAGTTACAAATGTAATGGAAAGAACTGTATGTGCTGCAAAGAAATTACATGGCCATACTTGCATTATTTCCCCCAAAAAACGGCAAAATATTTAAAATTAAAACTCGCTTGACATGCCAGTCAGCCAACTTTGATAAATCTCCCCCATTGAATTACATATATTACAAAGTCTATGTCCCGCATCAATATAGACCAAACTTCAGAGTGTTTGGCTGGTCTATTGTGCACCTAATTTATCAAATGGCGCACAGCTCTTGATAAATTCTGTGCACAGACTGCATGATCTATGCTTTAGTCTATATTTAAACCTGCTCCAACATGGTCTGACATTTCGGCGTACTTTCAGCCTATGCGACTTGTCGCTGAAAAGTCGCTTTTGATAAATTCAGCACCAATGCATTTTTCAATGCATTTCAGTCTAAAATAGACAAGAATGCATCATGTTCTAAAAATCCTCTAGAGCAAAAGTCGCAGAAAAGTCGCACAGATTTAGACTGCGACTTTCTGTGCAACAAATTTAGACAAGAAAAACCAGTCTAAATCCTTTGATAAATCTCCCCCATTGTGTATGTTCACTTTAATATGTGGGTAGAACAATTCCACCGCTCCATAAATAGATTAAATAAACTGACACATCAGAAACAAGTTCCTATTACATGGAGTATCTAAACACTGCTCAGATACATCCAGACACAAAAATCCCATCACTATTACCCCTTTAGAATCCATACCACAAGAGGTTTCTAATAGATTCGAACAACTGAAACGGAAAGAGTAATATTGGATTTATGGAATGAAAACTTTAGTCCCAGATTGACTTCATGAACTCTCTGAAGCCATTTTATAACTGTTAGAGCACATTTTCGGCTCCACAATACTGTATCAAACCATCCAGACCTCTATCATTCCATCAAAGTATACCCCCCCCCCCCCCCCCTCATAACCACCTCTGATATCTGATACACCTCAACCACCTTTTTATCCACTTTTCAAGCGACTTTTTCATCGATTTCCCAATAGTTTCAGTAACTCCATTTAATCACTGTTTCATATATCATTGCCTTTATCTACTTATTCTGGTCATAAAACATTTGCTTTTTGCTTGATATTACTTACCAAGCAGTCATCTTCTCGCACTATGTATGGAGCGATCTTGCGCCGATGATCCTGAAATGAAAGTATAGACTACGCAAACTCCTCTAATGCTTGAATAGAGCACTACAACACTGACATCTAGTGGTTATTCTTGTGTACTGACACTAATCACCATTCATTACATAAAGATTGCACCACCACACTGCCATCTAATGGTCATCTTGAGGTACTGATTCATTATTTTTTTTAAATTCCACGATTTTAAAATATAGCCATAAATTGCTATGACCTATCCTAACTTTATTTTATATTTATTGCATTTTTAACATTTGCAATGTCCAACAAGTCACAACAGTGTTTTTTCCCTGTTCCATATGCACCTTTTTCCGGTTCCCTGGAAGTTGTCAATTTTTTATGTATAAATTTAAGTCTCTTAACTAATTTGTATACCTGATGAAGATCCCTGTCCGTGATCGAAACAAGTTACAAATAAAGTAATAATGGTCATAAATCCTGAGAACCAGCGCCTTCTTCAGAGAAACACTTTTTCCTACCCATCTACCTCCACTGGTCTGACGTCACACCGGGAAGTTCCTCGTGGCAGTGGTCCTGCCGTTCTCTCTCCAGATGCTACTGTAGATGTTGTCACTAGGGGCGCACCTCTCGTTTTTTCACCTCTTATATAGTAATAAGCTATTTGGCAGAGCCTTTGTGCCCAGATGTACAGCGAACAGAGTGTTGTGGCTGTGCTATTGCAGCTTAGTCCCCATTCAGATCAATAGTTAATCAGCTGGAATGGGGGTGTTTGCAGCTCACTGATCAGATATTGATGGCTTATTATAAGGCTAGGACATCAACTACAGCATCCTGGAAATCCCCTTTAACTTTAAGATTCCCTACATGACTTAATGGGCCTATATTCTGACACACTTACTGGACCAAGTGGCGAGCTATAGCAGGAATGAGCACATCCTTCTTCACATGGTACACCACATTGCCCTCCTTCATCCGAACCATCTAAGCAGTCATCTTTTCCATCACAAACTACATCAGTAGGAATACACTCCAAGTCCTTACATTTGTACTGGTGACTATTGCATTTTTTGGGCTCACCTGACGAATTAAAACAAAAATAAAAAAAAGGCAATTGCTATATTGAAATTCTAGTTTTACAGGGTCATTTCTGAGACAAAGTAAACAAGATACTGGAGTAAGTGCAAAAATGCACACGTTTTAAAACTATTCATTTTATATAATAAAACAGAAAACCATCTATTGTTCAGAACCTAAAGTTACTGGTGATGGGAGCAACAATGTGGTACAACATTTCCCTTAGATTGAGGACAGAAGCAGGGAAGTTGGCTGTGCCGGATACATTTTACAAACTCTGCCATTTCCAGATTACCTAGCCAGATATCATACCCTGTATCTCCAGAACATGACTGAATTCAGGCGTGTTACACCCCCCCCCCCTTGTAATCTTGTTCACCAGCAGCACTATAACCCCTTTTATTGGGTTTAGTGCGGATGAACACGCTGTCGGTTTCTCGTTAATATAGTTATGTTCTTGCTATATCTGTCATTGAGGAAACAACCTTGCAATTGCTTCAACACATAAAGTATTTGTAATAGGAAATGTTTCCCAGTATTTTTTTGATCCATTGTACAGCCAATAAGACCCAAATAACTATATATTTCCTAATTTTTCACCACCACATGGGACTTTACTGTTCGACAGTTCATTTGGAATGAAAAGTAAGCTAGTTACATCCAACTTCATCACTGCCATCTCTGCAGTCCTCCTTTCCATCACATCTCCAGAAAGATGGGATACATTGATCTTCACTTGCACAAGCCCATTGGTTTTTCTCACAAGGTACCTTCTCCAATTTACAGTCCTAAAACAGAAAAGAAAAAACAGGAGGAATGATTACTTATAAAAAGCCAATTCATTTTTGTTTTAGCTTTAATATCGCCATGCATAGAACTGTCCTGGTATATGCCCTGCATGATCTTTACAGCCAGGGCCTTACTCTCCATTGACTGAAGACTGCAGACTACTCCGAGCATGCTCAACATGCAGTCACTGCCCATGTGACACAAAAGCCTTTATGGGTGGCTATTAGGACATTGACATATGTTGGGGTTTAAGGCACTCATCTGACACATTTATGGCATCCTGTAGGATATGCCATGAGTGATTTATACACATCCTACAGAAGTGTTTCTTTTTAATAAAAAACTTGGGCTGTTTCAGCTCCCTGACCACCTCCAGCTACCAAAAAGAGGCCCTGGATCATTGGGGTCCCAGAGTTGGCCTTGTGAATTTGCCACATTGTGCACATGGGATGGTTTGATGCCCTTTACTTTATAAATCTCCCTCAGAGGTTTAAAACATGTAGAAGAGTGGCACAGTTGCCCATAGCAACCAATCACATTGCTTATTTAAGGTATTAAAGGCCTCTGAATGATAGCAGTAAGCAGACTTTCCCTCCACACATTTCTTTCTAGGTTTTAAGAGTTAAAGTTGCAATCAGATTGCATATCCATTTTAATAGTTTTAGGCTTTCCAGCTAGCTTCACATAGGACTAAAGATAAAAATCGATACGGGGTACCTGTACCTTATGGAGAGCCAGGAGTACAACACACCCGTTTACCCGTATTTTAACAAAAAAAGTGGGTAAAAACACTGATGCAAGTATGCATCAACCTACCTTTTCATCACTTCCATCCTTGCAGTCTTTGGCATCATCACATTTCCATACTTCCAGGATACATTCTCCACTGTGACACCTGAAATCCCCACTTTGGCAGTGCACAGGTTTAGCAATTGTGCAGTTTGCTTCATCTGAATGATCATCACAGTCATTGTCTCCATCACAGCGCATGCTATATGGAATACATTGTCCATCTGTGCATTTGAACTTGCCAGGGCTACATTCCTTAGGCCCTAAAAGCAAAGATTCAATTTACCAGTGTGATTGGGATGCCTTCACATTAAAATCAATCTTGTGCTTTCCATTTGCTGTCTTAAGATACTGGATTCTATGCCTGTTACTTTTATAGATGCTTGAGTTCCGTGCAGGAGATTTAGACGTTAGAATGGAAAGTTAAAATAAAATATGGCTGCATAAATATTACAGATAAAGCATGTCCTTGTATATTTCAGCACTGCACTGAGGCACTACTAGACAGCTAATCAATGCATATACTTCAATACTACAGGTATTTTACCATTAAAATGCCCACTCTGGACAAGTAATGCAGCCATCCACTCATTTTACAAACCTGTAGCAATGCATGTTCAACATGGTTTCAAGTAACAATTTTCCAGGAAAAACTATTGCATGTTGAATATCTTGTAACCTAGGGACAAGAAACCTAGAGTACAAAAGGAACAGTCCGCCATTCTTACAGAGACCAAAGAAGAGCCATCCCACTGGTTACTACAAAACACACTAACCAATGCCAAGATAACACTGCAACACCCGAGTACCACACCAGTGCACAGAAAAAACAAAGGGTTGAAATATGTAGTTGTGGTAAAGGGTGTGATGCAAAGGGCAGATGGAATTACCCTAGGTGCAGATGGCATTAACCCCCTTGTATTCGAGACGCCAGGGCATGGTTTATCCTCGATACCACCCGAAGGTATACCGCTAGATCCTGGGCTAGGCATGGGGGCAATAATGACTCCGACACCAAGTTACGGATAACGATAGCTTTACTGAGGGTAGACAGATGGTAAAGTCTATACAGTTCAGCCAGGCCCATGAGGTGACCAGTGACTCAGACCTTAAGGGCTTGCTGGAACTTTTAGTAGATTGGGTCATTTTAATGCAGGCCACATTGACTTGACTGATAATACTGAGACTGTGGCTTACTTGTGGCTGTAGACTGGACTTGAGGCCTCCTATGACTCTGGACACACTCCAGGACTCAACTTTACCTCAAAGACTTAAAGAGCTAGCTCCACCCAGGGCTTATAGGGGGGGGGGGGGGGGGAGAGACTAGCAGGAAGTCCATAGGTCACCCCTGGGATCACCTGGTCACTGGTACCTCCTGGGTAATAATCACATGACAAGTCACATGTAACAGTCTTAAAGTGACAATGCATTCTGAACACATTACATGGTATAATACATTAGAAACATTTACATGGGGGGACAGATGCAAGGAGGTACAGGGGACACTAGGGAGGCGGCCTGACAGGGCAGCAAGGGTGCGGGGTAACACCTCCCGTACTAGGCTACCACAGTGGTGCTGTCATTACTGAGGAAACAATTCGCGGCTTTCCACCTCATAACAGCACCAGTGGACAGAAATAAAGAAGGACTTGCACGAGATAACCTTAGGGACCTTATGGCTAAAAGACAGAGCCAACATCCAGTCTGTAGTGACAGAAGTAAAGTATGCAGAGACAGCCAATTGGCCACTGAGCAATTGCATCCTCTTGGGCTGACCAAGTTTGCAGATCGAATGAACCCTGATATCAAGAGGAAATTTAAGGCCAGCAGGCTTTCTGTCTTATGTTTGGAATAGAAATAGAACCTCCTTTGGCCTTCTCTCCTCTGTTTGGACCAGAAGTTTGTACAAAAAAAAAAAAAAAAAAAAAAAAAAAAAGTCTCAAATCTCAGACATGCCTCTTAACAGCCAGCAAAATACTACATCTTGGGAGAACTGAAAAAAGTAAACAAAAGGCTTTGTAAGGCCCCAAAATTCTGAGAAGGGTTCAAGCATGTCAGAGCTGCCAGCTCCCCTACTCTATGTGCTGAAGTGATAGCAACTAGCAGGGCAGTTTTCAGTACTAAATTCTTGAAAGAAATGGAAGTTGGCTCAAAAGTTTCTCTACATAATTAGTTGAGGACCACAGTAAAATCCTGAAGGAAGAGTTTTGATGACTTCACCCAAATATAGTCTCTTAACTAACCTGAAAAACCTTCCTATCCAAAGAGATCCACTAACGTATGGCTAAACAAGGCTCCCAAAGCAAACTCCCGAACCTTTAGAGTTTCTGTCTAACCCTTTTTCTAAGCCTTTTTTGCAGAAAATAAATAGACAATATTGAGAAAATGTATTCCAAATCTGAAAATAATAAGTTTTGGCTATGACCGGTTTTCTGCTGCCTGCAGTGTGGAATTGACAGCATTGGATAACCCTTTTACTAAGTGTCAGCTTTTTATATGTCAGGCAATTAGATGTAGGTGGCGTGCATCCACATGATATACTGGGCCTTGAGATGGGTCCAGGAGGACCCACAAGTTCAAAACACAGTAGTATCATGCTCTGCGTGACCAAAAGAGCAACCAGGATGACCTTTGCTTCGTCCTCTTTCTTGAACCCTGTCTGCTGGGGAAAGTGGTGTCTTGTGGGAAAAAGGTCTGAGGCTTCCCCATAAGGCCCGGATTCAGGTGGTACTCTAATAGAAGCACACAACAGATAATCCGCTCTTACATTCAACTCTCCCTTCAGGTAAACTGCATAAATGGATATTTGCTAGGTCTCCATTGAAGACCTGCTCCTACTGTCTGAAGAGCCTGAAGAACTTGTAAACAGTTCTTTTTCATTTGAAGATTGACATTGAACTTCCTCTTCCCAAGCACCCAGGAAGTTCTTAGATCCCATGTGAACACCAACCTCAAGGACTGGCATCAGTAGAGGCTGCTAAGGGCTGATGAACTCTCCAATCCAGCCCTCTGGTCAAATGGTTTTTATCCTACCACCAACTTAAGTAACTACTTCTGGGGACAGATCGATCCTTCAGTTCAAGTCTGATTGAGAACCATCCCACGCTCCAAAGAGTTTTATCTGCATTTAATTGAGCCCAAGGTACTGCAGGTATAGCTGAAGTGAAAAGTCCAAGAAAAGGACATACTATTCCTAATTGTTAGAGACCATGAGGAAACTTCTAAAGGACCTTATATTGATACATCAGTCCACTGTCCCTACAAAAAGTTTTTCCACCTGCCTTATTTGT
The DNA here is from genome assembly GCF_029499605.1 of Hyla sarda. Lineage (NCBI taxonomy): Eukaryota > Metazoa > Chordata > Amphibia > Anura > Hylidae > Hyla > Hyla sarda. The sequence goes on along the minus strand of NC_079189.1, from coordinate 242,937,807 downwards.
CTCTGCAAGAAAATAAAAGGGACGGTTCCGGAAGATTTATCAAGCTATTTGGACAGCTTTTTTGGCTGTGATTTGTCGCAGTTCTTAAGCAGTCACTGATTTCTGATTTGGCACACCAGAAAATGCTCAGTCTATTTCAGTAAATTTTTAAGCTGGAAAGTGCAGTGGTCACAAATTCACCAACTGCAGCCTTTCAAGTTTTTGCACATTTTGGGCACAAATGCCTTTCCAAAAATAAAAATCTAAGCAATCCCAGACCACACTAAGTGCCGTGCAGTCAGATTTTTTTTCAGTTTGAGCTTATTTTAACAAAGGCAGTGACACCAAAACCATTGCAAATAAACCCCCCCCCCCCCAAAGTTAACTTGACACAATAAGTTGAAAATCACCCCCCCTTGGGCTGTCAAGGGGGACTGAAACAAAAAAAATATATACAAGATTAAGAACCTCTGCTGTAGAGCATCTGTGAAGGTGCCATTAAGTAACATCACAGAGGCTCTAGGTAATGGCAGCCCTTTGTGTAAAATATTTTACATTTCAATCATTAAATATGTGATGTCCCAGTACAGGATATAGTCCCATACAGTGCTTGAGCCCTGTCTGTTTGAGTCCCTCTGTGTCCTAGGGGCTCCCCCATAGTGTTATATGTATAAAGGACCTTTGAGTTAGTCACATGATAATGTGGTCACATGTTCAATTCACATGTTTGTTACCCAGAGAGCACCAGCTAACCAGGTGACCTATGGGCTCCTTGCTCAGCCCCCCCCCCCTTTATAAGAGGGGGAGTTATTACAATCTCTCTACCACATTTTCTGCTGAGGTCAAGTTCAGTCCAGACAGAGCCAGTGTCCAGCACACCTGTAGGCCTCAAGCCTAACCTACAGCCACATGCCAGTAAGTCAAGTCATTTCTGTCTGCTGTCATTCAAGTCAAGTCCATTATAGTCAGCGTGGCTGTGCTAAAGTCTCTCAGTCAAAGTCACTGCAAGCTCCCCTGTGTTACTGGCCACCTCTCTGGTGATCCAGGCCTAGCTGTAAAGACTTACCATCTGTCTACCTCAGTAAAGCTACTGTTAACCCTAACCTGGTCTTTGATTATTGCCCTGCCTAACCTAGGGATAGTGGAACTACCTTCGGGTGGTTACTTAGGAAAACCATGCCCTGGTGTCACGAACATTTAGGGTTAACAACATCTGCCCCATACACCTCATCGCACCCACGTGGCACACCACAAATAAAATGTAATATAACATTTTTATGTATTAACAGATGTGACATTCCCTTTAGAGCAGCTGTAATCTTTCCTCACCATCTCCTGTACAGACGTCAGAAATTAGGGGACCTCGCAGTAATCCCTCTGCCTATACACTCTGCACAATTAGGCTTGTCGTAATAGCTAGACTAGATTTATAAGTGCTACATTAGTTATTCACCTTTTAGTCACTTTCTTGACCACCTCATCCTATTAAATTAACCAAAGCTACAATCAGGATACTCCATAATATAAATTGGCACACTCAGTTGACCCTTCAGTGCTGTGCTTGGGTTTGTGGCAGAAGGCTTGACTGTCTTTGCTTTTGAACTCAGTCATTGGATTAGTACCCCCCGGAAACTCTTAGCTAGATTGCTATTAAGCACACTTAAACCCTTTAGTACTAGCGGAGTAAATTTATGGCAATGCTAAGCGACACTTCGCGCCGTATATTTACGGTGCTGCATTCCGTGATCACCTTAGGTGGCGGCGGGTCTGGAGGCAGCGGCAGCTCCAGCAGTGTGAATGGACTCTGGAGACAACAGCAGGAGGAGAGTCCTGTGTGCCTCCTGCTGTTGCATTAGTACAACTCCCAGAATGCACAGTTAATGACATGCTGGGAGTCGTCATACAACTTCAACTCCCAGCATACCCTTTGGCTGTCCATGCATGCTGGGAGTTGTAGTTATGCAACAGATGGTGGCACTTTTTTGCCTCCAGCTGTTGCATAACTACAACTCCCAGCATGTGCGTAAAGTCAAATGGCATGCTGTGAGTTATAGTTGTGTGCCTCCAGCTTATGCATAACTACAACTCCCAAAATGCCCTTTAGCAGTCCATGCTGGAAGTTAGGCAACAGTTTAGGGCCTTTTTTCAAGCAAAAAGTGCGTCTCCAGCATAACTACAACTCCCAGCATGCACAGAACCAAAGGGCATGCTTGGAGTTGTTCTCCAATAGCTGCATGCGAATAAATACAACAACCAGCATGCCTTTGACTGCCCGTGCATGCTGGGAGTTGTAGTTATGCAATAGCTGGAGGCACATTTTTTGATTGAAAAGTGCCTCTAGCGGTTGCATAACTACAATTTCCAGCATGTGCGAACAGCCAAAGGGCATGCTGGGAGTTGTAGTTATGCAACAGCTAGAGGCACTTTTTAATCAAGTGTGCCTCCAGCTATTGCATAACTACAACTGTCAGCATGCACTGTCAAAAGGCATGCTGGTTGTTTTAGTTCTCCAATAGCTGGATGCATATAACTACAACTCCAAGCATGTCCCCCATAAAAATGAAAAAGGCCTCGTATGCCACTGTTTCCAAAACAGAGCCTCCAGCTGGTGCAAAATAACTCCCAGCATTGCCGAACAGTCATTCACTGGCCGGGCATGCTGGGAGTTGTGCTGTTGTAACAGCCGGAGGCACCCCGTTTGGAAAACCCTGCAGTAGGGTATGCAAATCCCTTAGTCTCTCTCACTCCGGAGTCCTGTCATATTTCAAGGCAACAGTTTAGTGCCACATATGGGGCATTTCTGTACTCTGGAGAAATTGTGTTACAAATTTTTTTTTTTTGGGGGGGGGGGGGCTTTTTCTCCTTTCATCTCTTATGAAAATGTTATTTATGGGGCAATTAAAAAAATTTAATTTTTTACACTAACATTCTGGTGTAGTCCAACTTTTTTCATAGGGGATAAAAGACCCCCAACATTTGTAAAATTTCCGAGTACGGAAATACCCCATACGGACATAAAATGCTCTGTGGGCGCATAACATGGCTCAGGAGTGAGAGCACCATGCACATTTGAGGCCTAAATTGGTCATTTGCACATCTGAGTTGCCATCCCTGTGGAAAAAAAATAAATCCACGTGACCCCATTTTGGAAACTACACCCTTGAAGGAATGTAATAAGGGGTGCAGTGTGCATTTCCACCCCACGGGTATCTGACAGATTTTTTTAAACAGGGGTCCGTGAAAATGAAAAAATTTAATTTGCACAGTCCACTGTTCCAAAAGTCTGTCAAATGCCAGTGGGGTTTAATTTTCTCCTTTTAGCCCTTGCAAAAATGACAACAAAAAAAAAATGGGGCTACAAGATAAAATAAAATGGAGATTGAGTTGTTTTCTCCTCTACTTTGCTGCTATTCCTGTGAAACACTTAAAGGGTTAAGCTTTTGGAATGTCATTTTGAATACTTTAATGGGTGGAGTTTCAATAATTGGTTCATTTATGGGGGATTTCTCACAGAAAGGCCCCTCAAATCCACCTCAAACTGAAAAATTCAGATTTATGAAAAGTTTGAAAATTGCTGCTATACCGTATTTATCGGCATATAACACACTGGTGTATAACACGCACCCTCATTTTAACAGGAAAATTTGAGTAAAAAAATAAATAAATGTAAATTAAATCACTTTGAAGATCTGAACTTAATGTAACATCATTCCCCCCATTTGCCACATAATTTTCCTGCACCTCAGTCTGCCCCCCCTTGTGCCACATCATTCCTTCCCCTTTATCAACCCCTGTGCTACAACACGCCCCCCATCCCCCTGTGGCTCATCATTTACCTCGTGCCTCATTTGCCCCTATGATTTGTGATTCCCCTGTGCCTCATTTCCCCTTAGTGATCTCCCTGTGCCACATTTTCCCTTAGTGATCTCCCTGTGCCTCATTTCCTTTTAGTGATCCCCCTGTGCTTCTGTGATTCTCCCCCCCCCCCCAGATTATCTGTGTCTTATGATTGTCCTCCCTCTTTCACCTTGATTTCTCCCCTGCTTTTTTAAAATTTTATTTGACCTCGTCTGGATTGAAAGTATACCGAGTGACGATCCCTGCCAGCTCCTCTTCTGCGCTGCATCAGGTCACTTTTACCCACTGCAGCTGCAGGGAATGATGAGTGCCGTCCCTGACGTCACACAGAAGAGCCGGCAGGGATCGTCACTCGGCACACTTTGAATGCTTTACTGGCCACGCAGCCCCGAAAGACCCGCAGCCTGAATCTGAGCCTGCCAGAGCACGGCCAGGTGAGGTTAAATTTACAAATAAGCAGGGGAGAAAAGCCGGGGAAAAGGGGGAGGACAATGATAGGTGTAATCCGCGCTGCAGCCGCTGGTCACTGTTTTAAAGTGGCCGCCGCCGAGCTGCTGATCTTTTAACAAGCAGCCAGGGCTGCAGCCACTTTCAATCAGTGACCGGCAGATTTATCGGCGTATAACACGCAGGCAGGGTTTCTGCCTATAATTGTAGTTTTAAAAGTGCGTGTTATACGCCGATAAATACGGTACTTTGAAGCCCTCTAATGTCTTCAAAAAGTTTTTTTTTTTTAAATGTCTATTTTATGATGCCAAACATAATTTGGCATGTCCATTTCTTACAAGCAGTGTTTCAAAATGAGAAAAAATGCAAAGTGTGGCATCCCGGTACTGTATTTCATATTGTACCTTTGTAGAGGTCCCTATAGTCAGAGTCCCTAGGAGCTTCGGGGTCCCCCTTTAGTTATCCCCTCGTCACCCCTCAGTTCGTTCATATTTGTATAGACATTCATATAAACATAAGAGTAAATATGTATATATTCAATTGCCTACCTGTTCAGCGTGGCAGGACCTGCGGGTCATGTGATTAGGTTCAGAACTCTATGGTTTTCTAAAGGACCTTTGGTGGTTTTAGTCACGTGTCCACCCACAATGCAATGGTGACAGTTATGGACCAATCCAAAACGGCAAGCCCCTGCCCATATAAGGGAGCAGCGGCCATTACTCGCTCTCTTGGGTTGCCGATTCTGGATGAGGTAGGACCTCCGCAACTTTCAAGCACGTTTACTAAGCCAAAGCCTTGCAGCCTCGGCCTATATCAAAGCGGTTATACTAAGCAATTCCCCGCTACTCTCCGCAAGATCACTGGACCTAAAAGCACCCCTAAATCCAGCAGATCTATGCTACAAAGTCTCTGAGAAGCCAAATTGCCAAGACCTGCTCAAGATCAAGAAAGTAAGCCCAAATTGCGGGCACCAAAGACCGAACCTAGGCCCTCTCGGAGCAATGAGAGTTTTCCTCCTGCACAGGTACCAACATATGTACCAAGGCCCTCTTCAGATGTGGAGAGTGCCTGCTTACAGGATACCGACAAAAGTGCTTTGGCCCACTCCTGGCATGGAGATGGTGCTAAAACCTTATGCATCAACCTGGATCCAGACCAGTAAGCCCCTGGTCACTTTGAATCCCACTGTTACCCATTCTACTCTCATCAATGTGGTGTGGGAGAGTTACATTAGCTCCCAGCCAGCCCCTGATGTTGGAAGGGCTAGGGGTCTACAGGAGACACAAGAAGAGTTCGGAAGAATGTTTTCTGAAGGACTGTAAAGTAATGACTTGCTTTTCTTTGGTAACCACTTTTGTTTTTCAGTAACCAAGTTCAAGAAAATTGTGCCTAGCAGGACTATGCTAAGACTGTTCCAGTTCCAAGTTCAGCAACGTAACCATAAAGCTTTGTGCCTGACCATCAGGTCAAGAGACTCCTAGCCAGTAGGAGGTTCCTAAGTTTTGTGCCCGGCTGATTTGGAGCAGCCGTGAAACAGATTCCTAGTGTAGGTGGACTGCAGATCCTTACACGTCCGTTTGTGTATATATATCCCTTATTTATGAGAATTTCTTGCAAAAAATTGCACTTATCAGGTGTATGCGCCTGAACCTTGGAATGTTAATGTGTAGATCTGTATAATAAAAATGTATATGGTTCTTGTACTCAGAAATAGCTTTGTGTCTGTGTACATAAAAAAAAGTCAGTGTTGTACACGAAAAATGTCCGCTAGAAGCTATAATTCTTGTATACAGGTACATACAAATGTATAAAAATACTAAAAAGGTGTTTTAGTAGTTGCTAGATAGGTGACTCTCCCGGCTCCTCCAAGAGTAGCATTCCAGTCGCCAATCGCTAGCACCTGTCATCAAATACAACTAACCTTAAGATAGCAAGACTAACTATTAAGCAGTACTTTCACACGTAGTATCTTAAACTGCTCACTTAAATGTACTACCTTAGTCTCACTCAAGAAACACTTTAGGAATTGTAGCCTATTGACGTCCAATTCCTGCCACTGTTAGTAATCCTTTTCTCTTTTTATTATGTGTGTGAGATGCTCTACCTGGCCAGTAGGTGCTCTTGCGAGCTAAAAAGTGAAAAACTTATTTCTATAAGGTAACCTAGGTAAGGTTATACTGTTGTGTACTAGGGGTAAGTAGCGTGTAGCCGATAGACCCTAGTAGCTAACTTTATTGTAGAGAGCCTCAGGCAGGTCAATATACCCTTCTGTGTACTAACAGGTGACTCCTCGAGGCAAAAGAAAATGTGGTGAGATTTCAAAAAGGTCTAGACAGCTTGAGACTAAAGGTTATAAAGAGCTGTCTATAACCATCTAGTGAGCTTCATAAATATCAAGAGAACTGCATAAATGTCTGGTTAGCCTCAAGTGTATAGAGAGCTATAAAAATGTCTAATGAGCTAGAAACTAAAGGTTAGATAGCTTCATCAATGTATAGTAAGCTTCAAAATGTCTTGATAACTTCATAATTGTCTAGTCAGGGTGCTAGTCAGAGTAACAAGTATAAAAGGTGTTTAAAGGAGAACTACGGGATTGAAAAATGTATCCCCTATCCTAAGGATAGGGGATAAGTTTCAGATCGCGGGGGGGGGGGTCCGACCACTGTTGCCCCCCCGCAATCTCCTGTACGGGGCCCCGGCTGTCTGGTTAGAGAGGGCGTGCTGACCACCGCACGAAGCAGCGGCCGACACGCCCCCTCCATACACTGCTATGGGAGAGCCGAAAATTGCTGAAGGCAGCACTTCGGCTCTCCCATAGCAGTAAATGGAGGGCGCGCGTCAGCCGCCGCCTCGTGCGGTGGTCGACCCTCGCGCTCTATGCAGAGAGCTGCGGTCCCATACGGGAGATCGGGGGGGCCCAGGCGGTCGGACCCCCGCGACCCGAAACGTATCCCCTATCCTTAGGATAGGGGATACATTTTTCAATCCCGTAGTTCTCCTTTAACCTCTTAAGGACCAAGGGCGTACAGGAACGCCCTTGGTCCTGCTCTCCTGATATAACGTGGGGTTACACAGTAACCCCGCGTCATATCGCGGCGGGCCCGGCGTCATAGTGAAGCCGGGACCCGCCTCTAATAGCGAAACCGAAAGTGGCCGGCTAGCTCAGTCTGGCTGTTCGGGATAGCCGCGGCTGACAGGACAGCGGGAGGGCCCCTTCCTGCCTCCTCGCTGTCCGATCACCGAATGACTGCTCAGTGCCTGAGATCCAGGCCTGAGCAGTCATGTGGCAGAATCGTTGCAAAAAAAAAATTAAAAAAAAAAAAGGGAATAAAGATCATTTAACTCCTCCCCTATTAAAAGTTTGAATCACCCCCTTTTAAAATAAAATAAAAATAAAAACATGTGGTATCACCGCGTGCGGAAATGTCCGAATTATAAAAATATATCATTAATTAAACCGCTCGGTCAATGGCGTGCGCGCAAAAAAATTCCAAAGTCCAAAATAGTGCATTTTTGGTCACTTTTTATATCATTTAAAAATGAATAAAAAGCGATCAATAAGTCCCATCAATGCAAAAATGGTACCGTTAAACTTCAGATCACTGCGCAAAAAATGAGCCCTCGAACCGCCCCGTACACGGAAAAATAAAAAAAAGTTATAGGGGGTCAGAAGATGACAATTTTAAACGTATTAATTTTCCTGCATGTAGTTATGATTTTTTCCAGAAGTCCGACAAAATCAAACATATATAAGTAGGGTATCATTTTAATCGTATGGACCTACAGAATAAAGAAAAGGTGTCATTTTTACCGAAAAATGTACTACGTAGAAACGGAAGCCCCCCAAAAGTTACAAAACTGCGTTTTTTTCTTCAATTTTGTCGCACAATGATTTTTTTTTCAGTTTCACCGTAGATTTTTGGGCAAAATGACTGACATTACAAAGTAGAATTGGTGGCACAAAAAATAAGCCATCATATGGATTTTTAGGTGCAAAATTGAAAGAGTTATGATTTTTTTTAAAGGCAAGGAGCAAAAAACGAAAATGCAAAAAACGGAAAAACCCCCAGTCCTTAAGGGGTTAATGTTTACTCAGATTTTGTCAGGATGTATAGAATGTATCGATCATGCCTTGCGGCCTCGGCCTATATCAAAGCGGTTATACTAAGCAATTCCCCGCTACTCTCCGCAGGATCACTGGACCTAAACGCACCCCTAAATCCAGCAGATCTATGCTACAAAGTCTGAGAAGCCAAATTGCCAAGACCTGCTCAAGATCAAGAAAGCCCAAATTGCGGGCACCAAAGACCTCGGCCTATATCAAAGTGGTTATAGTAAGCAATTCCCCCCAAGATCACTGGACATAAACGCACCCCTAAATCCAGCGGATCTATGCTACAAAATCTCTGAGAAGCCAAATTGAGCTTATCTGATCCCATCCAACTGTCAGTCGCTGCTCAGCTATATCTATAGAGACTGTTCTCTGGACTGTTACTATGGCTGCATGTACAGAAATTTCTTCAGTAAAAGTTTCTTCAAGTTTTCAGTTAACAGTGGTTGTGGACAATCCTTTATACTACATTCACCTATTGCTCTTGGGAAGGGTGGCGATAGGCCTATCAGGATTACAGTATTTAACCTCACCCTGGCGTCACGAGTGAAAAGGGTTAACAGCACCCTTTATTATTCTGAACAGCAACACCCTAACTACCCTACACCCCACAAGCCTTTATTCCCCCAAGTTTACCACAAAATTTTCCACATTTCATGAAATTTTTAATTTTTCACCCCCCAAATTTTTTTTTTTTACCACTAACAAAGTAGACTATCGTGACAATCTATGAAACAAATTCATAAGTTAATGCATGCCAGAGTTATTAATGCATAAAGTGACCGGTCAGATTTGCAAAAACGGCTGCTCCCTTAAGGTCAAAATGGGCTGCGTCCGTACAGGATTAATGGAGGCAGAGCAGCAGCAAAATACCTCTTTTTATACATTCTACTGTAAAGAACCAGCAACCTCCTCCTAACTGCCATAGCTCTGCCTCCAACATCACTGCGGCCATCTGGCTTCCCACGTGAGTACACAGAGGCCACCCGGACCTTCCCTGCAGCATGCATTATCAGCTTACCAGTTGCTTCTCCCTCCCTGGCCAGAGGTATGTGACCCGGGCAGAACTGTGGCAATTGCCCAAATGCCGAGCAGGCTTTGGCATTAGCAGAATACAGGGAGAGCCGAGGGGGCAGGAGATTCAAACTAAGAGCATGCAAAACTACACCACTGAGGGTGCTCTTGGCTTCCCATCTCTCAACAGTAATATCCTAATGTTTCACCCTGGCATTTCTAGACCTGAGCCTACTCCCAGGAAACCACTGAGGCAATGGATGAGGGCTCTTCCTTTTGTACTCTGGTTTCCTGATCCTGGGGAAGAGTCCATGGAAAGGTATAGAAACAGTTTTTACCCCCAGTCTCTTATGCAATACTGTACAGTATGATGAGGCGGAAGTCAGTACTGTATACACACTGTATACGCCGACTTCTGCCCCATAAACTTAAGTATGACCTCAACATCAGCCCCTTATAGTGCCCCTATATGCTCCTTAAATACCAACATCACCCCTTGCCCATTTCATGGGATCAGGAACCAATTACCAGTTTTCCCATAGAGTTAGGAGTCAACATACAATGGTCCTCCCAGAAATTATTAATATTGTTGAGGGATCACTTTTAAAAAGTGTAGTTTCTTATGCCTTTCAATCCAGTCGAGGGAAATTTTTTTTTGCAATTATACTGTCAGTAAACACTATATTTATGGGGATAGACCATTGAGCCAGGATTTACAAATTTGGCGTCTGGAAGGAATTCCCTCCCCCCTCCCCTAAAGATACATTAAGAGAATGGAGAATTTAGCCATAGGTGTCTAATGCAGACAGGCTTTTTACAGAAAGGTTGACCATTTATCAAACCGTTCTGAAAACAAGAATAGAGTCTCATAAGTATAGTGTCATTCTATCTTCTGTAAGAAAAAAAAAAAAAAAAAACAAACATATTGTCTTACCACAGCCTTGCTCATCCGACTCATCAAGGCAGTCTGGTTTTCCATCACATACAGAGCTCTGAGGAAGACAACGATTGTTCCTGTCACACCAGAAGGCGCAGCTTTCTGATGGGCTCCAGCAATTTTGCTCATCAGAACCATCAGAACAATCAGGCACACCATCACAGCGATGTCTATCCTCTATACATTTTGTACCAGTTACACATCGAAAAGTGCCTTGAGAGGAAAAAAGAAAAATTAAGAAGCTGAATTCTCTGGCATGCATAGTGCTATGGTCACATCTGTGGCAGAGCTCCGTACAGGGGTGCAGACTCACCTACTCAAAATAGCAGGCTTTGAGTGAAGGAAAAGATGAAAGCCAGACCGGCCATGAACAGACTGACTTTTAATGGAGCTCTGACTTAGATGTGAGCTTAGCCCAAGTCATTTTCTTAAGAGCAGTAATTATTTTTTACATTGGACACTTAAGTTACAAGGTGAAGGTCTGCAAACAAGCCTGGCAAATTTCCAGTGCTATATGCAAACAAAAAGGCTAGGTTTTGATAAATTTGGCACCCAGCCATCCCACTTTCAGGATGCAGGTGCATACCAGAAAGACTTCCTATATTTAGCAGTCCATAGAAGTTACAGTGTATAATGTCCTACATTGAGTGTTTTTTGCCATTAGAACAATTATGAGACTAAGTATCAAAAAATTATATATGGGTACACAACTGCATAGCACTACCACCTATAATTATGTTTTGTATTTACATATTCAAGTGCAGTACGGGATTAGGTCCACCCACCTCTCACTTTCATAAGACTGAAGAGCAATGCAAACATAATTCAGCAACCTTTTCTTACCTTCATTTCCACAAAGTTTTGTGCAGTTCTCCTCATCAGACTCATCAAAGCAATCCTTCTCACCATCACAAAAATATTCCGTAGACACACATTCCTTTCCATCCCGACATGGAAGAAAGGCCCATTGACAAGTTAAAGTCTCTGAAGCAGCATTTTCTTGCAAAGGGGTATCGCCTGTCAGACAATTTATAAACCAGGTGTAACTGAGAAACCACACAGATATACAAAGACAATAAAAAGGCAAATAATGAAGGCTATCTTGTTTACATTAAAACTAAAATTGCCTTTAACAAAAAGGGAAGAGGGGGAAAAAAAAAAAGTTAGTCAAAATTTGTTCTCCCTGGCCAGTCTGCCTCGACTCCATGGTCAGGACTGAAAGAAAGATCAGTCTATTTCTGTGCCTAGACTTATGCAGAAAAATGTGCAGATCTCTTGACGGGCCAGCGAGGCACAATGCGCCTGCTTCCCAATTAACTCACGATCAAAGTTGTGAAACCTGGTGCAAAGAAAAGTAACGCTTTAAGTAGTGCTCAAGAACAGGCAGTTGCTTTTACCCATATTTTGTCTTTTACAACGGCTCTAAGCTGTGGAAAAAAAATTGTAAATATGTTGGCATTTTTCAAACTCCAGACTCTGATTGGAAACCGGAAGGGGGCAGAGGCAGTCAGGGTAAGAAGGGGGGCCAAGGGTAACCGTGTGGGATAAAAGACATGGAGACAGTAAAAATAAGGTTTATTTTGTGGAAGCGAGGAGCCTAAAATGTTTACAGGATTCTGTGAAGACTAGTTGTGACTGGGAGAAGTCTTCAAGATGCCCCAGGCCAGATGGGTAAGAAAAGTAAACGTTCATGACAAACAATGAGGACATCACCTGTAAGTCACTGAATTTAACTGATCCCTTATGGCCTGCAGTGTGTGTACAGTTGGTATCTACTATTATATGCTCACTGTATGGGGCGACTATTGGTCTTTGTAAAGTGGATTTTATTCAGTAGCATTTTTGCGTTAAGTCATTACATGGTGGTAATGTGGTTGAGACGGTATTGTTATCCAGTAACAATCTGGAACCCTTGTATACTAGGGTTATTGGCCATAGCCTTCAGCATAATTTTATTTAGTAATTGTTTGATTTATTTAGATGATATAGCCCTTTGAAATATCAGGTGGGGTAGTCAGCAGGTAATCGGGATGTTAATGCCTGAAAATGTACCTACAAGTTTGGGGGGGGGGGGGCGCGCAGGGGGTTATGACACCCTCATTACAGTCACCCTGTCTAATGAGAGAGAAATTGCAGTCAAGTGATCTGTAAAGAACAGGAATTCTTAGTTTTTGTACCACTAAGCCTGAAATGAAGCCAAGATTTCAGGTTTTATTAGATAATAAAATGGGGTGGGGGGGGGACTTACATTAAATTTGCACTGTCAGATTTAAACATTATTTATATCTTGGCAAAGCTAACTTCTAATGTACTTCATGAGAAAATGTGCTTTCTATAGAACTTGGCTTTGTCCAAGCTGAAGCACAGGCATGGACAGAGTCCAGTAAGTGAGGGTGAGCTAGCACATCTGTGCTCTGTCTGATCGCATTCCTCTGTGCTCTCTCCTGTCCCATCAAGTCCCCGTGAGTCATTGTTATGGTATTGTCTAGTATATTAAGTATGTACATCTATTA